>NW_026575140.1:89368639-89998045 GCF_905146905.1 Nyctereutes procyonoides | reverse complement strand
ACCCTAACCCGTATACTAACCCTAAACCTAACCCGTAACCTAACCCTAACCCTAACCCTAACCCTAACCCATATGCTAAACCTAAACAGTACCATAACCCTAACCCTAACCCTAACCCTACACTTACCCTAACCCTAATCGTAAGCCGTGCCATAACCCTAACCCTAACCCTGACCCTAACACTAAACCGTACCCTAACCCTAACCCGTACCATAAACCGAATCTAACCCTAACCCTAACCTGTAACCTAACCCTAACCGTACCCTAACACTAACCGTAACCCATATTCAAAACCTAACCCTACCCTAACCCTAAACATAGCCCTAAACCTTACCCTAACCTAAACCGAACACGAATCCTAACCCTATCCCGTATCCTATACCTAACCCTAACCTTACCCTAAACCTAAATCTAACCCTAACCCTAACCCTACCGTAACCCTAAACCGTACCCTAACACTAACACTAACTCGTACCCTAACCCTAAACCTAACCCAAAACCCAACCCTAAACTGTACGCAAACCGTAACTCTAAACCTTACCCTAACCCTAACCCTAACCCTAAACCTAAGCCGTAACCTTACCCTAACCCTAACCCGCACCCTAATCCTAACCCGTACACAAACCCTAACCCTAGCCCTAAACGTTAACCTAACCCTAACACTAACGTACCATAAAACTAAACCTAACCCTAACCCTTATCCCAGCCCTAACCCTAAAACATACCCGATTCCATACCCTAACATTAAACCTAAACCTAACCCTAACCCATTACCTTACCCTAACTCTAACCGTAACCTAACCCTAAACCTAAACCATACCCTAACTCTAACCCTAACCCTAACCCTAACCCTAAACCTAAACCGTACAGTAACCCTACCCGGTACCATATCCCTAACCCGTAACCTAAAACTAACTCCAACCATAACCCTATACCGTACCCGAACCCTAAACCTAACCCGTACCGTAGCCCTAAATATAACCCTAAACAGTACCATAACCCTAATCCGTACCATAAACCTAACACTAAAACTAAACCTAACCCGTACCCTAACCCTAACCCGTACCCTAAAACTAACCATAACACTATCCCTAACCCTACCCCTAACCCGTACACTATACTTAACCCGTACTCTTACCCGTGCCCTTACCCTAACCAGTAACCTCAACCTAACACAAACCCTAACACTAATCCTAAACCTGACCCTAAACCTAACTCTAACCTTAAACCTAACCCTAACCCGTACCCTAACCCTCACCCCAATCCGTACACTAAACCTAACACTAACCCTAACCCGCACCCTAACCCTAACCTTAACCCTAACCCTAACCCGTACCCTAACGCTCACCCTAAAACGTATCATAAACCTAACCCTAACCCTAACATTCACCCTAACCCTAACCCTAACTCTAACCCTAATCCTAACCCTTACCCGTACCCTAACCCTAAACCTTAGTCTAAACCTAACCCGTACACGAACACTAAACATAACCCGTATCCTAAACCTAAGCCTAACTCGTACCCTAACCCTAAATCTAACCCTAACCTTTTCCCTAACCGTAACCCGTCCCCTAACACTAAACCTAAACCTAAACCGTACCCGAACACTAACCCTAACCCTAAACCTAACCCGTACCCTAAACCTACCCTTAATCTAACCCTAACCAGTACCCTGACCCTAAATGGTATCCTAAACCTAAATATAAACCTAAACCATACCCTAACACTAACCCTAACCCGTACCCTAACCCTAACACTATACCTAAACCTAACCCATAACCAAAACCTAAACCTAACCCGTATCCTAACCCTAACACGTACCCTAACCCTAACCCTAACTTGTAAACTTACACTAACCCTAACCCTAAACCTAAGTGGTACCCTAACCCTTAACCTTACCTAACCCTAACCCGTACCCTAACCCTAAACCTTACCCGTTCCCTAACCCTAACCCTAACCCTAAAACTAAACCGCACACTAACCCTAACCCTAACCCGTACCCAAAACCTAACCCTAACCAGTACCCTAACCCTAACCCTAACGTAACCCTAAAGCATACCCCAACCCTAACCCTAAACCAAAACCTCCTCCGTACCCTAACCCTAACCCGTACCCTAAACCTAACCTTAATCCCTACCATTACCCTAACCCTAACCCTAACTTAACCCTAACCCGTAACATTACACTAAACCAAATTAAACCTAATCCATACTCTAACTCCAACCCTGACTCTAACCCTAACACTAACCATAACCCTAACCCCTAAACCTAACCCTTAATCCTAACCCTAACTCTAACCCTAACCCTAACCCTAACCCTAACCTAACACTAGCCCTAACCCTCTAACCCTAACCCAAACCCTAACCCTAAAACTAACCCCTAACCCTAACCCTAACCCTACCCTAACCCTAACCCTAACCCGTACCGTAGCCCTAAATATTACCCTAACCAGTACCATAAGCCTAACCCTAACCCTAAACCTAACCCGTACCCTAACCCGTACCCTAACCCGTACCCTAAACCTAACCCTAACCCTAACCATACCCCTAACCCGTACACTATACTTAACCCCTTACACTTACCCGTGCCCTTATCCTAACCCGTAACCTCAACCTAACCCAAACCCTAACACTAACCCTAACACTGACCCTAACCCTAAACCGTACCCTAACCCTAACCCGTACCGTAAACCGAACCTAACCCTAACCCTAACCCGTACTCTAACCCTAAGCCATACCCTAACCCTAAACCTAAACCGTTCCCTAACCCTAAACCTAACCCTAAACCGTACCCTAACACTAACCCTAAACCGTACCCTAACGCTAAATCTTACAGTAACCCTAACCCTAACCCTAAACCTAACCCTAAACCTAACTCTAACCCTAAACCTAACCCTAAGCCATACCCTAACCCTAACCCTAACTTGTACCCTAAGACAAAATCTAACCCTAAAGAGTACCCTAACCCTAACCCTAACCCGTACCCTACCCCTAACCCTAACCCTAAACCGTACCCTAACACTAACCCTAACCCGTAACCAAACCCTAACACTAACTCTAACCCTAAACCTAACCCTAACCCATACCCTAACCCTAACCCGTACCCTAAACCTAATCCTAACCGTAATTTATAACCGTACCCTGCCCAAACCTAACCCATACCCTAATCCTAACTCTAAAACTAACCCTATCATATTCCTAACCCTAACACTAACCCGTAACCTAACCCTATCCCCGAAGGCTAAAACTAAACCGTACCCTAACTCTAACCCTAAACCGTATCCTAACACTAACCCTAACCAGTACCCTAACCCTAACCTTAACCCTTACCCTAAACCGTACCCTAACCCGAACACTAACTCGTATCCTAAACCTAACCGTAACCCTAACCCTAAAACGTACCCTAAACTGAACCCTAACCCGTACCCGAACTCTAATCTTAACCCAGAACCTAAACCGTACACAAATACTAACCCTAACCCTAACCCTTACCCAAACCTAACCCATTCCCTAAACCTAACACTAACCCATACCCTAATATTCACCCTAAAACTAACCTATAACCAAACCCTAACCCTAACTCGTACCAAAACCCTCACCCTAACCCGTATCCTAACCGTAACCCGTACACTAACCCATGCCCTTACCTAAACCATAACCTAAACCTAACCCAAACCCTAACCGTAACACTTAACCTAAACCTAAACCTGACTCGAACCCTAAACCTAACCCTATCCCCTACCCTAATCCTAACCCGTACCCTAACCTTATCCTAATCCATACCCGTAACCTAACCAAACCTAACCCGTACCCTAATCCTAACCCTAACCCTAACCCTAACCCTATCATAATCCAAACCCTAACACTCTCCCGTAAACTAACCGTAACCCCTAAGGCCAAAAGTAAACCGTACCGTAAATCTAACCTAAAATTGTATCCTAACAATAACACTAACCCGGACCCTAACCCTAACCTTGACCTTACCCTAAACCGTACCCTAACCCGAACACTAACTCGTATCCTAACCCTAACCGTAACCCTAACCCTAACACGTACCCTAACCCTAACCATAATCCTTCTCCATACCCTAAACCTAACCCTAAACCGAACCCTAATCTAACCCTAACCTCTAAACCTAACACTAAACCAAACCCTAACTCTAACCCTAACCCGTATACTAACCCTAAACCTAACCCGTAACCTAACCCTAACCCTAACCCTAACCCATATGCTAAACCTAAACAGTACCATAACCCTAACCCTAACCCTAACCCTACACTTACCCTAACCCTAATCGTAAGCCGTGCCATAACCCTAACCCTAACCCTGACCCTAACACTAAACCGTACCCTAACCCTAACCCGTACCATAAACCGAATCTAACCCTAACCCTAACCTGTAACCTAACCCTAACCGTACCCTAACACTAACCGTAACCCATATTCAAAACCTAACCCTAACCCTAACCCTAAACATAGCCCTAAACCGTACCCTAACACTAACACTAACTCGTACCCTAACCCTAAACCTAACCCAAAACCCAACCCTAAACTGTACGCAAACCGTAACTCTAAACCTTACCCTAACCCTAACCCTAACCCTAAACCTAAGCCGTAACCTTACCCTAACCCTAACCCGCACCCTAATCCTAACCCGTACACAAACCCTAACCCTAGCCCTAAACGTTAACCTAACCCTAACACTAACGTACCATAAAACTAAACCTAACCCAACCCTTATCCCAGCCCTAACCCTAAAACATACCCGATTCCATACCCTAACATTAAACCTAAACCTAACCCTAACCCATTACCTTACCCTAACTCTAACCGTAACCTAACCCTAAACCTAAACCATACCCTAACTCTAACCCTAACCCTAACCCTAACCCTAAACCTAAACCGTACAGTAACCCTACCCGGTACCATATCCCTAACCCGTAACCTAAAACTAACTCCAACCATAACCCTATACCGTACCCGAACCCTAAACCTAACCCGTACCGTAGCCCTAAATATAACCCTAAACAGTACCATAACCCTAATCCGTACCATAAACCTAACACTAAAACTAAACCTAACCCGTACCCTAACCCTAACCCGTACCCTAAAACTAACCATAACACTATCCCTAACCCTACCCCTAACCCGTACACTATACTTAACCCGTACTCTTACCCGTGCCCTTACCCTAACCAGTAACCTCAACCTAACACAAACCCTAACACTAATCCTAAACCTGACCCTAAACCTAACTCTAACCTTAAACCTAACCCTAACCCGTACCCTAACCCTCACCCCAATCCGTACACTAAACCTAACACTAACCCTAACCCGCACCCTAACCCTAACCTTAACCCTAACCCTAACCCGTACCCTAACGCTCACCCTAAAACGTATCATAAACCTAACCCTAACCCTAACATTCACCCTAACCCTAACCCTAACTCTAACCCTAATCCTAACCCTTACCCGTACCCTAACCCTAAACCTTAGTCTAAACCTAACCCGTACACGAACACTAAACATAACCCGTATCCTAAACCTAAGCCTAACTCGTACCCTAACCCTAAATCTAACCCTAACCTGTTCCCTACCGTAAGCCGTCCCCTAACACTAAACCTAAACCTAAACCGTACCCGAACACTAACCCTAACCCTAAACCTAACCCGTACCCTAAACCTACCCTTAATCTAACCCTAACCAGTACCCTGACCCTAAATGGTATCCTAACCCTAAATATAAACCTAAACCATACCCTAACACTAACCCTAACCCGTACCCTAACCCTAAACCTTACCCGTTCCCTAACCCTAACCCTAACCCTAAAACTAAACCGCACACTAACCCTAACCCTAACCCGTACCAAAAACATAACCCTAACCTGTACCCTAACCCTAACCCTAACCAAGAACCTAACCGTACACAAATACTACCCTAACCCTAACCCTTATCCAAACCTAACCCATTCCCTAACCCAAACACTAACCCTTACCCTAATATTCACCCTAAAACTAACCCATATCCAAACTTAACCCTAACTCGTACCATAACCCTCACCCTAACCCGTATCCTAACCTTAAACCGTACACTAACCCGTGCCCTTACCTTAACCCGTAACCTCAACCTAACCCAAACCGTAACCCTAACACTTAACCTAAAACTAAACCTAACTCGAACCCGAAACCTAAGCCTATCCCGTACCCTAACCCTAACCCTAATCCATACCCGTACCCTAACCCAAACCTAACCCGTACACCAATCCTAACCCTAACCCAAACACTATCATAATCCTAACCCTAACACTAACCCGTAACCTAACCCTAACCCCTAAGGCTAAATCTAAACCCTACCCTAACTCTAACCCTAAACCATATCCTGGGATCCCTCCTTGGTGCAGCGGTTTGACGCCTGACTTTGGCCCAGGGCGCGATCCTGGAGACCCTGGATGGAATCCCACATCAGGCTCCCGGTGCATGGAGCCTGCTTCTCCCTCTGCCTATGTCTCTCTCTCTCTCTTCTCTCCCTCTCTCTTTTCTCTCTCTCTCTCTCTCTCTGTGACTATCATAAATAAAATAAAAATTAAAAAAAAATTAAACCGTATCCTAACACTTTCCCTAACCCGTACGCTAACCCTAACCTTAACCCTTACCATAAACCGTACCCTAACCCGAACACTAACACGTACCCTAACCCTAACCAAAATCCTTATCCATACCCTAAACCTAACCTTAAACCGAACCCTAATCCTAACCCTAAACTCTAACCCTAACACTAAACCGTAACCTAACTGTAACCCTGACCCGTTTCCTAATCCTAAACCTAACCCGTAACCTAACCCTAACTGTAATCCTAACCCTAACCCATATGCTAAACGTAAACCGTACCATAAACCTAAACCTCACCCTAACCCTAACCCTAACCCTACACTTACCCTAACCCTAATCCTAAGCCGTGCCATAACCCTAACCCTAACCCTCACCCTAACCCTAAACCGTACCCTAACCCTAACCCGTACCGTAAACCGAACGTAACCCTAACCCTAACCCGTACCCTAACCCTAAGCCATACCCTAACCCTAAACCTAACCCGTTCCCTAACCCTAAACCGTAACCTAACAATAACCCTAAACCGTACCCTAACGCTAAATCTTACACTAACCCTAACCCTAACCCTAAACCTAACCCTAATCCTAACTCTAACCCTAAACCTAACCCTAAGCCATACCCTAACCCTAACCCTAACTTGTACCCTAAGACAAAATCTAACCCTAAAGAATACCCTAACCCTAACCCTAACCCGTACCCTACCCCTAACCCTAACCCTCAACCGTACCCTAACACTAACCCTAACCCGTAACCAAACCCTAACCCTAACTCTAACCCTAAACCTAACCCTAACCCATACCCTAACCCTAACCCGTACCCTAAACCTAATCCTAACCGTAATTTATAACCGTACCCTGCCCAAACCTAACCCATACCCTAATCCTAACTCTAAAACTAACCCTATCATATTCCAAACCCTAACACTAACCCGTAACCTAACCCAATCCCCGAAGGCTAAAACTAAACCGTACCCTAACTCTAACCCTAAGCCGTATCGTAACACTAACCCTAACCAGTACCCTAACCCTAACCTTAACCTTAACCCTAACCCGTACCATAACGCTAACCCTAATCCATATCATAAACCTAACACTAACCCTAACATTCACCCTAACACTAACCCTAACTCTAACCCTAATCCTAACCCTTACCCATACCCTACCCCTAAACCTTACTCTAACCCTAACCCGTAAACGAACACTAAACCTAACCCGTATCCTAAACCTAACCCTAACTCGTACCCTAACCCTACATCTAACCCTAACCTGTTCCCTAACCATAACCCGTACCTTAACACTAAACCTAAACCTAAACCGTACCCTAACACTAACCCGTACCCTAAACCTAACCCGTACCCTAAACCTAACCCTAAATCTAACCCTAACCAGTACCCTGACCCTAAATGGTATCCTACCCCTAACCTTAACCATAAACCATAACCTAACACTAACCCTAACCCGTACTCTAACCCTAACCCTATAACTAACCCTAACCCGTAACCAAAACCTAACTCTAACCCGTACCCTAACCCTAACACATACCCTAACCGTAACCCGTAACCTTACCCTAACGCTAACCTTGAACCTAAAACGTACCCTAACCCTTAACCCTAACCTAACCCTAACCCGTACCCTAATCCTAATCCTTACCCGTTCCCTAACACTAACCCTAACGCTAAAACTAAACCGCACACTAAACCTAACCCTAACCCGTACACTAACCCTAACCCTAATCTGTACCATAATCCTAACACTAAATGTAACCCGCACCCTCAAACTAAACCTAACCGTAACCCGTACCCTACACTAAATCTAACCCTAACCAGTTACCTAAACCTAACCCATACACTAACCTTAACCGTAACCCGTACCCTAAACCTAACTCTAACCCATACCCTAACCCTAACCCTAAGCAGTACGCTAACCCTAATCCAAACCCTAAACCATACCCTAACCGTAACCCTAACCCTAACCACTACCCTAAACTAACCCTAACCCTAACCGTAACCCTAACTCTAACCCTAACCCTAACCAGGAACCTCACCCTAACCCGTAACCTAACCATAATCCTAAACCTAACTCGAAACCTAACCCTAACCATAAACCGTACCCTAACACTGACCCTAACCCATATCCCAAACCTAACACTACCACTAACCCTAAACCTAACCCAAACCGGTACCAAACCCTAACCCTAACCCTAACCCTAACCCTAACACTAACCCTAAACCTAGTCCTAAACCTTACCCTAAACCTAACCCGTACACGAATCCTAACCCTATCCCGTATCGTATACCTAACCCTAACCTTACCCTAACCCTAAATCTAACCCTAACCGTAACCCTAACCCTAACTCTACCATAACCCTAAACCGTACCCTAACACTAACACTAACTCGTACCCTAACCCTAAACCTAAACCAAACCCCAACCCTAACCTACACCCAAAACGTAACTCTAACCCTTACCCTAACCCTAACCCTAACATTAAACCTAACCCGTAACCTTACCCTACCCTAATCCGCACCCTAATCCTAACCCATACACAAACCCTAAACCTAAACCAACACGTTAACCTAACCCTAACACTAACGAACCCTAAACCTAAACCTAACCCTAACCCTTATCCCAGCCCTAACCCTAAAACATACCCGATTCCATACCCTAACATTAAACCTAAACTTAACCCTAACCCGTAACCTTACCCAAACTCTAACCGTAACCTAACCCTAACCCTAAACCGTACCCTAACTCTAACACTAACCCTATCCCTAAACGTAAATTGTACCCTAACCCTACCCGGTACCCTACCCCTAAACCGTACCCTAAATCTAACTCCAACCATAACCCTAACCTGTACCCGAACCCTAAACCTAACCCGTACCGTAGCCCTAAATATAACCCTAAACAGTACCCTAACCCTAATCCGTACCATAACCCTAACACTAAAACTAAACCTAACCCGTACCCTAACCCTAACCCTAACCCTAACCTGTACCCTAAAACTAACCCTAACCGTATCCCTAACCCTACCCGTAACCCGTACACTATACTTAACCCGTACTCTTACCCGTGCCCTTACCCTAACCAGTAACCTCAACCTAACAAAAACCCTAACACTAATCCTAAACCTGACCTTAACCGAACTGTAAACTTAAACCTAACCCTAACCCGTACCCTAACCCTCACCCCAATCCGTACCCTAAACCTAACACTAACCCTAACACGCACCCTCACCCTAACCTTAACCCTAACCAAAACCCGTACCCTAACGCTAACCCTAATCCATATCATAAACCTAACCCTAACCCTAACATTCACCCTAACCCTAACCCTAACTCTAACGCTAATCCTAACCCTTACCCGTAATCTAACACTAAACCTTACTCTAACCCTAACCCGTACACGAACACTAAACCTAACCCGTATCCTAAACCTAACCCTAACTCGTACCGTAACCCTACATCTAACCCTAACCTGTTCCCTAACCGTAACCTGTCCCCTAACAATAAACCTAAACCTAAACCGTACCCTAACACTAACGCTAACCCTAAACCTAACCCGTACCCTAAACCTACCCTTAATCTAACCCTAACCAGTACCCGGACCCTAAATGGTATCCTAACCCTAAACCTAACCCTAAACCATACCCTACACTAACCCTAACCCTAACCCTATACCTAAACCTAACCCATAACCAAAACCTAACCCTAACCCATACCCTATCCCTAACACGTACCCTAACCCTAACGCTAACCTGTAAACTTACACTAACCCTAACCCTAAACCTAAAAGGTACCCTAACCCTTAACCTTACCTAACACTAACCGGTACCCTAACCCTAAACCTTACCCGTTCCCTAACCCTAACCCTAACCCTAAAACTAAACCGCACACTAACCCTAACCCTAACCCGTACCCAAAACCTAACCCTAACCTGGACCCTAACCCTAACCCTAACCCTAACCCAGAACCTAAACCGTACACAAATACTACCCTAACCCTAACCCTTACCCAAACCTAACTCATTCCCTAACCGAAACACTAACCCTTACCCTAATATTCACCCTAAAACTAACCCATATCCAAACTTAACCCTAACTCGTACCATAACCCTCACCCTAACCCGTATCCTAACCTTAAACCGTACACTAACCCGTGCCCTTACCTTAACCCGTAACCTCAACCTAACCCAAACCGTAACCCTAACACTTAACCTAAAACTAAACCTAACTCGAACCCGAAACCTAAGCCTATCCCGTACCCTAACCCTAACCCTAATCCATACCCGTACCCTAACCCAAACCTAACCCTCACACCAATCCTAACCCTAACCCTATCCCTATCATAATCCTAACCCTAACACTAACCCGTAACCTAACCCTAACCCCTAAGGCTAAATCTAAACCCTACCCTAACTCTAACCCTAAACCATATCCTGGGATCCCTCCTTAGTGCAGCGGTTTGGCGCCTGACTTTGGCCCAGGGCGCGATCCTGGAGACCCTGCATGGAATCCCACATCAGGCTCCCGGTGCATGGAGCCTGCTTCTCCCTCTGCCTATGTCTCTCTTTCTTCTCTCTCTCTCTCTCTCTCTCTCTCTCTCTCTCTCTCTGTGACTATCATAAATAAAATAAAAATTAAAAAAAAATTAAACCGTATCCTAACACTAAACCTAACATGTACGCTAACCCTAACCTTAACCCTTACCATAAACCGTACCCTTACCCGAACACTAACACGTACCCTAACCCTAACCATAATCCTTATCCATACCCTAAACCTAACCTTAAACCGAACCCTAATCCTAACCCTAAACTCTAACCCTAACACTAAACCGTACCCTAACTGTAACCCTAACCCGTTTCTTAACCCTAAACCTAACCCGTAACCTAACCCTAACTGTAATCCTAACCCTAACCCATATGCTAAACGTAAACCGTACCATAAACCTAAACCTCACCCTAACCCTAACCCTAACCCTAACCCTAACCCTACACTTACCCTAACCCTAATCCTAAGCCGTGCCATAACCCTAACCCTAACCCTCACCCTAACCCTAAACCGTACCCTAACCCTAACCCTAAAACTAACTGCACCCTAACCCTAAAACTAACCCTAACACTAACCAAAAACCCTACCCTAACGCTAAACCTTAACTAACCCTAACCCTAACCCTAACACTAACACTAACCCTAAACCTAGCCCTAAACCTTACCCTAAACCTAACCCGTATGGGAATCCTAACCCTATACTGTATCCTATACCTAACCCTAACCTTACCCTAACCCGAAATCTAACCCTAACCCTAACCCTAACCTAACTCTACCGTAACCCTAAACAGTACCCTAACACTAACACTAACTCGTACCCTAACCCTAAACCTAAACCAAACCCCAACCCTAACCTGTACTGAAACCGTAACTCTAACCCTTACCCTAACCCTATCCCTAACCCTAAACCTAACCCTAACCCGTACCCTAACCCTAACCCGTACCCTAAACCTAATCCTAACAGTAATCCATAACCGTACCCTGCCCAAACCTAACCCATACCCTAATCCTAACTCTAAAACTAACCCTATCATATTCCTAACCCTAACACTAACCCGTAACCTAACCCTATCCCCTAAGGCTAAAACTAAACCGTACCCTAACTCTAACCCTAAACCGTATCCTAACACTAACCCAAACCAGTACCCTAACCCTAACCTTAATCCTTACCCTAAACCGTAACCTAACCCGAACACTAATTCGTATCCTAAACCTAACCTAACCGTAACCCTAACCCTAACACGTACCCTAAACCTAACCCTAACCCGTACCCTAACTCTAACCCTAACCCAGAACCTAAACCGTACACAAATACTAACCCTAACCCTAACCCGTACCCAAAACCTAACCCTAACCTGTACCCTAACCCTAAGCCAGAACCTAAACCGTACACAAATACTACCCTAACACTAACCCATACCCAAACCTAACCCAATCCCTAACCCAAACACTAACCCTTACCCTAATATTCACCCTAAAACTAACCCATCCCCAAACTTAAGCCCACCTCGTACCATAACCCTCACCCTAACCCGTATCCTAACCTTAACCCGTACACTAACCCGTGCCCTTACCTTAACCCGTAACCTCAACCTTACCCAAACCGTAAACCTAACACTTAACCTAAACCTAAACCTAACTCGAACCCTAAACCTGAGCCTATACCGTACGCTAACCCTAACCCTAATCCATACCCGTACCCTAACCCAAACCTAACCCAAACCCTAACCCTAACCCTATCATAATCCTAAACCTAACACTAACCCGTAATCTAACCCTAATCCCTAAGGCTAAATCTAAACCCTACCCTAACTCTAACCCTAAACCGTATCCTAACACTAACCCTAACCCGTACCCTAACCCTAACCTTAACCCTTACCCTAAACCGTACCCTAACCCGAACACTAACACGTACCCTAACCCTAATCATAATCCTTATCCATACCCTAAACCTAACCATAAACCGAACCCTAATCCTAACCCTAACCTCTAACCCTAACACTAAACCGTACCCTAAATGTAACCGTAACCCGTTTCCTAACCCTAACCCTAAACTGTAACCTAACCCTAACCGTAATCAAACCCTAACCCATATGCTAAACATAAATCGTACCATAACCCTAAACCTCACCCTAACCCTAACCCTACACTTACCCTAACCCTAATCCTAAGCCGTGCCATAACCCTAACCATAACCCTGAACCTAACCCTAAACCGTACCCTAACCCTAACCCGTACAGTAAACCGAACCTAACCCTAACCCTAATCCGTACTCTAACCCTAAGCCATACCCTAACCCTAAACCTAACCCGTTCCCTAACCCTAAACCTAACCCTAAACCGCACCCTAACCCTAAACCGTACCCTAACACTAACCCTAAACCGTACCCTAACGCTAAACCTTACACTAACCCTAACCATTACCCTAAACCTAACCCTAAACCTAACTCTAACCCTAAACCTAACCCGAAGCCATACCCTAACCCTAACTCTAACCTGTACCCTAACACAAAATCTAACCCTAAAGAGTACCCTAACCCTAACCCGTACCCTACCTCTAACCCTAACCCTAAACAGTACCCTAAACCTAACCCTAACCCGTACCCTAACCCTAACCCGTACCCTAAACCTAATCCTAACCGTAATCCATAACCCTACCCTAACCCAAACCTAACCCATAAACTAATCCTAACTCCAAACCTAACCCTATCATAAGCCTAACCCTAACACTAACCCATAACCTACCCCTATCCCCTAAGGCTAAAACTAAACCGTACTTTAACTCTAACCCTAAACCGTATCCTAACACTAACCCTAAACAGTACCCTAACCCTAACCTTAACCCTTACCCTAAACCGTACCCTAACCCGAACACTAACTCGTATCCTAACCCTAACCGTAACCCTAACCCTAACACGTACCCTAACCCTAACCATAATGCTTCTCCATACCCTAATCCTAACCCTAAACTCTAAACCTAACACTAAACCGTACCCTAACTCTAAACCTAACCCGTATCCGAACCCTAACCCTAACTTGTACCTAAACCTAACCGTAATCCTAACCCTAACCCATATGCTAAACCTAATTGGTACCATGACCCTAACCTTAACCCTACACTTACCCTAACCCTAATCCTAAGCCGTGCCATAAACCTAACACTAAACCTGACCCTAACTCTAACCCATACCCTAACCCTAACCCGTACCGTAAACCGATCCTAACCCTAACCTGTACCCTAACCCTAACCCTAAACCTAACTGCACCCTAACCCTAAAACTAACCCTAACACTAACCAAAAACCCTACCCTAACGCTAAACCTTACACTAACCCTAACCCTAACCCTAACCCTAACACTAACCCTAAACCTAGCCCTAAACCTTACCCTAAACCTAACCCGTATGGGAATCCTAACCCTATACCGTATCCTATACCTAACCCTAACCTTACCCTAACCCGAAATCTAACCCTAACCCTAACCCTAACCCTAACCCTAACTCTACCGTAACCCTAAACAGTACCCTAACACTAACACTAACTCGTACCCTAACCCTAAACCTAAACCAAACCCCAACCCTAACCTGTACCGAAACCGTAACTCTAACCCTTACCCTAACCCTATCCCTAACCCTAAACCTAACCCTAACCCGTACCCTAACCCTAACCCGTACCCTAACCCGTACCCTAAACCTAATCCTAACCGTAATCCATAACCGTACCCTGCCCAAACCTAACCCATACCCTAATCCTAACTCTAAAACTAACCCTATCATATTCCTAACCCTAACACTAACCCGTAACCTAACCCTATCCCCTAAGGCTAAAACTAAACCGTACCCTAACTCTAACCCTAAACCGTATCCTAACACTAACCCAAACCAGTACCCTAACCCTAACCTTAATCCTTACCCTAAACCGTAACCTAACCCGAACACTAACTCGTATCCTAAACCTAACCTAACCGTAACCCTAACCCTAACACGTACCCTAAACCTAACCCTAACCCGTACCCTAACTCTAACCCTAACCCAGAACCTAAACCGTACACAAATACTAACCCTAACCCTAACCCGTACCCAAAACCTAACCCTAACCTGTACCCTAACCCTAAGCCAGAACTAAACCGTACACAAATACTACCCTAACACTAACCCATACCCAAACCTAACCCAATCTCTAACCCAAACACTAACCCTTACCCTAATATTCACCCTAAAACTAACCCATCCCCAAACTTAAGCCTACCTCGTACCATAACCCTCACCCTAACCCGTATCCTAACCTTAACCCGTACACTAACCCGTGCCCTTACCTTAACCCGTAACCTCAACCTTACCCAAACCGTAAACCTAACACTAGACCTAAACCTAAAGCTAACTCGAACCCTAAACCAGAGCCTATCCCGTACGCTAACCCTAAACTTAATCCATACCCGTACCCTAACCCAAACCTAACCCAAACCCTAACCCTAACCCTATCATAATCCTAAACCTAACACTAACCCGTAATCTAACCCTAATCCCTAAGGCTAAATCTAAACCCTACCCTAACTCTAACCCTAAACCGTATCCTAACACTAACCCTAACCCGTACCCTAACCCTAACCTTAAACCTTACCCTAAACCGTACCCTTACCAGAACACTAACACGTACCCTAACACTAACCATAATCCTTCTCCATACCCTAAACCTAACCCTAAACCGAACCCTAATCCTAACCCTAACCACTAACCCTAACACTAAACCGTACCCTAACTGTAACCGTAACCCGTTTCCTAATCCTAAACCTAACCCGTAACCTAACCCTAACAGTAATCGTACCCTAACCCATATGCTAACCCTAAACCTCACCGTAACGCTAAACCTAACCCTAACCCTACACTTACCCTAACCCTAATCCTAAGCTGTGCCATAACCCTAACCCTAAACCTGAACCTAACCCTAAACCGTACCCTAACCCTAACCCGTACCGTAAACCGAACCTAAACCTAACCCTAACCCGTACCCTAACCCTAAGCCATACCCTAACCCTAAACCTAACCCGTTCCCTAACCCTAAACCTAACCCTAAACCGCACCCTAACACTAACCCTAAAACGTACCCTAACGCTAAATCTTACACTAACCCTAACCCTAACCCTAACCCTAAACCTAACTCTAACCCTAAACCTAACCCTAAGCCATACGCTAACCCTAACCCTAACTTGTACCCTAAGACAAAATCTAACCCTAAAGAGTACCCTAACCCGTACCCTACCCCTAACCCGAAGCCTAAACCATACACTAACACTAACCCTAACCCGTAACCAAACCCTAACACTAACTCTAACCCTAAACCTAACCCTATCCCATACCCTAACCCGTACCCTAAACCTAATCCTAACCGTAATTTATAACCGTACCCTGCCCAAACCTAACCCATACCCTAATCCTAACTCTAAAACTAACCCTATCATATTCCTAACCCTAACACTAACCCGTAACCTAACCCTATCCCCGAAGGCTAAAACTAAACCGTACCCTAACTCTAACCCTAAACCGTATCCTAACACTAACCCTAACCAGTACCCTAACCCTAACTTTAACCCTTACCCTAAACCGTACCCTAACCCGAACACTAACTCGTATCCTAAACCTAACCGTAACCCTAACCCTAAAACGTACCCTAAACTGAACCCTAACCCGTACCCGAACTCTAATCCTAACCCAGAACCTAAACCGTACACAAATACTAACCCTAACCCTAACCCGTACCCAAACCTAACCCTAACCTGTACCCTAACCCTAAGCCAGAACTAACCGTACACAAATACTACCCTAACACTAACCCATACCAAACCTAACCCATCTCTAACCCAAACACTAACCCTTACCCTAATATTCACCCTAAAACTAACCATCCCAAACTTAAGCCTAACTCGTACCATAACCCTCACCCTAACCCGTATCCTAACCTTAACCCGTACACTAACCCGTGCCCTTACCTTAACCCGTAACCTCAACCTTACCCAAACCGTAACCTAACACTAGACCTAAACCTAAAGCTAACTCGAACCCTAAACCAGAGCCTATCCCGTACGCTAACCCTAAACTTAATCCATACCCGTACCCTAACCCAAACCTAACCCAAACCCTAACCCTAACCCTATCATAATCCTAAACCTAACACTAACCCGTAATCTAACCCTAATCCCTAAGGCTAAATCTAAACCCTACCCTAACTCTAACCCTAAACCGTATCCTAACACTAACCCTAACCCGTACCCTAACCCTAACCTTAAACCTTACCCTAAACCGTACCCTTACCAGAACACTAACACGTACCCTAACACTAACCATAATCCTTCTCCATACCCTAAACCTAACCCTAAACCGAACCCTAATCCTAACCCTAACCACTAACCCTAACACTAAACCGTACCCTAACTGTAACCGTAACCCGTTTCCTAATCCTAAACCTAACCCGTAACCTAACCCTAACAGTAATCGTACCCTAACCCATATGCTAACCCTAAACCTCACCGTAACGCTAACCTAACCCTAACCCTACACTTACCCTAACCCTAATCCTAAGCTGTGCCATAACCCTAACCCTAAACCTGACCCTAACCCTAAACCGTACCCTAACCCTAACCCGTACCGTAAACCGAACCTAAACCTAACCCTAACCCGTACCCTAACCCTAAGCCATACCCTAACCCTAAACCTAACCCGTTCCCTAACCCTAAACCTAACCCTAAACCGCACCCTAACACTAACCCTAAAACGTACCCTAACGCTAAATCTTACACTAACCCTAACCCTAACCCTAACCCTAAACCTAACTCTAACCCTAAACCTAACCCTAAGCCATACGCTAACCCTAACCCTAACTTGTACCCTAAGACAAAATCTAACCCTAAAGAGTACCCTAACCCGTACCCTACCCTAACCCGAAGCCTAAACCATACACTAACACTAACCCTAACCCGTAACCAAACCCTAACACTAACTCTAACCCTAAACCTAACCCTATCCCATACCCTAACCCGTACCCTAAACCTAATCCTAACCGTAATTTATAACCGTACCCTGCCCAAACCTAACCCATACCCTAATCCTAACTCTAAAACTAACCCTATCATATTCCTAACCCTAACACTAACCCGTAACCTAACCCTATCCCCGAAGGCTAAAACTAAACCGTACCCTAACTCTAACCCTAAACCGTATCCTAACACTAACCCTAACCAGTACCCTAACCCTAACTTTAACCCTTACCCTAAACCGTACCCTAACCCGAACACTAACTCGTATCCTAAACCTAACCGTAACCCTAACCCTAAAACGTACCCTAAACTGAACCCTAACCCGTACCCGAACTCTAATCCTAACCCAGAACCTAAACCGTACACAAATACTAACCCTAACCCTAACCCTAACCCTTACCCAAACCTAACCCATTCCCTAAACCTAACACTAACCCATACCCTAATATTCACCCTAAAACTAACCTATAACCAACCCTAACCCTAACTCGTACCAAAACCCTCACCCTAACCCGTATCCTAACCGTAACCCGTACACTAACCCATGCCCTTACCTAAACCATAACCTAAACCTAACCCAAACCCTAACCGTAACACTTAACCTAAACCTAAACCTGAATCGAACCCTAAACCTAACCCTATCCCCTACCCTAATCCTAACCCGTACCCTAACCCTAATCCTAATCCATACCCGTAACCTAACCAAACCTAACCCGTACCCTAATCCTAACCCTAACCCTAACCCTATCATAATCCAAACCCTAACACTATCCCGTAAACTAACCTAACCCCTAAGGCCAAAAGTAAACCGTACCGTAAATCTAACCCAAAATCGTATCCTAACAATAACACTAACCCGTACCCTAACCCTGACCTTGACCTTACCCTAAACCGTACCCTAACCCGAACACTAACTCGTATCCTAACCCTAACCGTAACCCTAACCCTAACACGTACGCTAACCCTAACCATAATCCTTCTCCATACCCTAAACCTAACCCTAAACCGAACCCTAATCTAACCATAACCTCTAAACCTAACACTAAACCATACCCTAACTCTAACCCTAACCCGTATACTAACCCTAAACCTAACCCGTAACCTAACCACTAACCCTAACCCATATGCTAAACCTAAACAGTACCATAACCCTAACCCTAACCCTAACCCTAATCGTAAGGCATGCCATAACCCTAACCCTAACCCTGACCCTAACACTAAACCGTACCCTAACCCTAACCCGTACCGTAAACCGAATCTAACCGTAAACCTAACCTGTAACCTAACCCTAACCCAAACCTAAACCGTACCCTAACACTAACCGTAACCCATATCCAAAACCTAAACCTAACCTTAACCCTATACATAGCCCTAAACCTTACCCTAACCTAAACCGAACACGAATCCTAACCCCTAACCCTATCCCGTATCCTATACCTAACCCTAACCTTACCCTAAACCTAAATCTAACCCTAACCCTAACCCTAACCCTACCGTAACCCTAAACCGTACCCTAACACTAACACTAACTCGTACCCTAACCCTAAACCTAACCCAAAACCCAACCCTAAACTGTACGCAAACCGTAACCCTAAACCTTACCCTAATCCTAAGCCTAACCCTAAACCTAAGCCGTAACCTTACCCTAACCCTAACCCGCACCCTAATCCTAACCCGTACACAAACCCTAACCCTAGCCCTAAACGTTAACCTAACCCTAACACTAACGTACCATAAAACTAAACCTAACCCTAACCCTTATCCCAGCCCTAACCCTAAAACATACCCGATTCCATACCCTAACATTAAACCTAAACCTAACCCTAACCCGTTACCTTACCCTAACTCTAACCGTAACCTAAACATAAACCTAAACCATACCCTAACTCTAACCCTAACCCTAACCCTAACCCTAAACCTAAACCGTACAATAACCCTACCCGGTACCATATCCCTAACCCGTAACCTAAAACTAACTCCAACCATAACCCTATACCGTACCCGAACCCTAAACCTAACCCGTACCGTAGCCCTAAATATAACCCTAAACAGTACCATAACCCTAATCCGTACCATAAACCTAACACTAAAACTAAACCTAACCCGTACCCTAACCCTAACCCGTACCCTAAAACTAACCATAACACTATCCCTAACCCTACCCCTAACCCGTACACTATACTTAACCCGTACTCTTACCCGTGCCCTTACCCTAACCAGTAACCTCAACCTAACACAAACCCTAACACTAATCCTAAACCTGACCCTAAACCTAACTCTAACCTTAAACCTAACCCTAACCCGTACCCTAACCCTCACCCCAATCCGTACACTAAACCTAACACTAACCCTAACCCGCACCCTAACCCTAACCTTAACCCTAACCCTAACCCGTACCCTAACGCTCACCCTAAAACGTATCATAAACCTAACCCTAACCCTAACATTCACCCTAACCCTAACCCTAACTCTAACCCTAATCCTAACCCTTACCCGTACCCTAACCCTAAACCTTAGTCTAAACCTAACCCGTACACGAACACTAAACATAACCCGTATCCTAAACCTAAGCCTAACTCGTACCCTAACCCTAAATCTAACCCTAACCTGTTCCCTACCGTAAGCCGTCCCCTAACACTAAACCTAAACCTAAACCGTACCCGAACACTAACCCTAACCCTAAACCTAACCCGTACCCTAAACCTACCCTTAATCTAACCCTAACCAGTACCCTGACCCTAAATGGTATCCTAACCCTAAATATAAACCTAAACCATACCCTAACACTAACCCTAACCCGTACCCTAACCCTAACTCTATACCTAAACCTAACCCATAACAAAACCTAACCCTAACCCGTATCCTAACCCTAACACGTACCCTAACCCTAACCCTAACCTGTAAACTTACACTAACCCTAACCGTAAACCTAAGTGGTACCCTAACCCTTAACCTTACCTAACCCTAACCCGTACCCTAACCCTAAACCTTACCCGTTCCCTAACCCTAACCCTAACCCTAATACTAAACCGCACACCAACCCTAACCCTAACCCGTACCAAAAACATAACCCTAACCTGTACCCTAACCCTAACCCTAACCAAGAACCTAACCGTACACAAATACTACCCTAACCCTAACCCTTATCCAAACCTAACCCATTCCCTAACCCAAACACTAACCCTTACCCTAATATTCACCCTAAAACTAACCCATATCCAAACTTAACCCTAACTCGTACCATAACCCTCACCCTAACCCGTATCCTAACCTTAAACCGTACACTAACCCGTGCCCTTACCGTAACCCGTAACCTCAACCTAACCCAAACCGTAACCCTAACACTTAACCTAAAACTAAACCTAACTCGAACCCGAAACCTAAGCCTATCCCGTACCCTAACCCTAACCCTAATCCATACCCGTACCCTAACCCAAACCTAACCCTCACACCAATCCTAACCCTAACCCTAACACTATCATAATCCTAACCCTAACACTAACCCGTAACCTAACCCTAACCCCTAAGGCTAAATCTAAACCCTACCCTAACTCTAACCCTAAACCATATCCTGGGATCCCTCCTTGGTGCAGCGGTTTGGCGCCTGACTTTGGCCCAGGGCGCGATCCTGGAGACCCTGCATGGAATCCCACATCAGGCTCCCGGTGCATGGAGCCTGCTTCTCCCTCTGCCTATGTCTCTCTCTCTCTTCTCTCTCTCTCTCTCTCTCTCTCTCTGTATCTCTGTGACTATCATAAATAAAATAAAAATTAAAAAAAATTAAACTGTATCCTAACACTTTCCCTAACCCGTACGCTAACCCTAACCTTAACCCTTACCATAAACCGTACCCTAACCCGAACACTAACACGTACCCTAACCCTAACCAAAATCCTTATCCATACCCTAAACCTAACCTTAAACCGAACCCTAATCCTAACCCTAAACTCTAACCCTAACACTAAACCGTACCCTAACTGTAACCCTAACCCCTTTCCTAACCCTAAACCTAACCCGTAACCTAACCCTAACTGTAATCCTAACCCTAACCCATATGCTAAACGTAAACCGTACCATAAACCTTAAACCTAACCCTAACCCGTACCCTAAACCTCACCCTAACCGTAACCCTAACCCTAACCGTACACTTACCCTAACCCTAATCCTAAGCCGTGCCATAACCCTAACCCTAACCCTCACCCTAACCCTAAACCGTACCCTAACCCTAACCCGTACCGTAAACCGAACCTAATCCTAACCCTAACCCGTACCCTAACCCTAAGCCATATCCTAACCCTAAACCTAACCCTACCCCTAACCCGTACCGTAAACCGAACCTAACCCTAACCCCAACCCGTACCCTAACCCTAAACCTAACTGCACCCTAACCCTAAACTAACCCTAACACTAACCCAAAACCGTACCCTATCGCTAAACCTTACACTAAGCCTAACCCTAACCCTAACCCTAAACTTAACTCTAACCCTACACCTAACCCTAAGCCTTACCCTAACCCTATCCTGTACCCTAACACAAAGTCTAACCCTAACAAGTACCCTAAACCTAACCTGTACCCTACCCCTAACCCTAACCCTAAACCGTACCCTGACACAAACCCTAACCCGTAACCAAACCCTAACACTAACCCTAAACCTAAACCTAACCCCAACCGGTACCAAAACCCTAACCCTAACCATAAACCTAACCCTAAAACTTACCCTCACCCTAACCTTAAACCTAGCCCTAAACCTTACCCTAACCCTAACCCGTACACGAACCCTAACCCTAACCCGTATCCTAAACCTAACCCTAACCCTTACCCTAACCCTAAATCTAACCCTAAACTGTTCCCTAACCGTTACCCGTACCCTAACACGAAACCTAAACCTAAACCGTACCCTAACACTAACCCTAAACCTAATCCGTACCAAAAACCAAACCCTAAATCTAACCCTAACCAACACCCTGACCCTAAATGGTATCCTAACCCTAAACCTAACCCTAAACCATACCCTAACACTAACCCTATCCCGTACCATAACCCTAACACTATACCTAAACCTAACCCATAACCAAACCCTAACCCTAACCCGTATCCTAACCCTAACACGTACCCTAACCCTAACCCTAACCTGTAACCTTACCCTAAAACTAACCCTAAAACTACAACGTACCCTAACCCTTAACCTTACCTAAACCTAACACGTACCCTAACCCTAACCCTTACCCGCTGCCTAACCCTAACCGTAACCCTAAAACTAAACCGCACACTAAACCTAACCCTAACCCTAACCCGTACCCAAAACCTAACCCTAACCAGTACCCTAACCCTAACCCTAACGTAACCCTAAAGCATACCCCAACCCTAACCCTAAACCAAAACCTCCTCCGTACCCTAACCCTAACCCGTACCCTAAACCTAACCTTAATCCCTACCATTACCCTAACCCTAACCCTAACTTAACCCTAACCCGTAACATTACCCTAAACCAAATTAAACCTAATCCATACTCTAACTCCAACCCTGACTCTAACCCTAACACTAACCATAACCCTAACCCCTAAACCTAACCCTTAATCCTAACCCTAACTCTAACCCTAACCCTAACCCTAACCCTAACCCTAACCTAACACTAGCCCTAACCCTCTAACCCTAACCCAAACCCTAACCCTAAAACTAACCTCTAACCCTAACCCTAACCCTACCCTAACCCTAACCCTAACCCGTACCGTAGCCCTAAATATTACCCTAACCAGTACCATAAGCCTAACCCTAACCCTAAACCTAACCCGTACCCTAACCCGTACCCTAACCCGTACCCTAAACCTAACCCTAACCCTAACCATACCCCTAACCCGTACACTATACTTAACCCCTTACTCTTACCCGTGCCCTTATCCTAACCCGTAACCTCAACCTAACCCAAACCCTAACACTAACCCTAACACTGACCCTAACCCTAAACCGTACCCTAACCCTAACCCGTACCGTAAACCGAACCTAACCCTAACCCTAACCCGTACTCTAACCCTAAGCCATACCCTAACCCTAAACCTAAACCGTTCCCTAACCCTAAACCTAACCCTAAACCGTACCCTAACACTAACCCTAAACCGTACCCTAACGCTAAATCTTACACTAACCCTAACCCTAACCCTAAACCTAACCCTAAACCTAACTCTAACCCTAAACCTAACCCTAAGCCATACCCTAACCCTAACCCTAAATTGTACCCTAAGACAAAATCTAACCCTAAAGAGTACCCTAACCCTAACCCTAACCCGTACCCTACCCCTAACCCTAACCCTCAACCGTACCCTAACACTAACCCTAACCCGTAACCAAACCCTAACCCTAACTCTAACCCTAAACCTAACCCTAACCCATACCCTAACCCTAACCCGTTCCCTAAACCTAATCCTAACCGTAATTTATAACCGTACCCTGCCCAAACCTAACCCATACCCTAATCCTAACTCTAAAACTAACCCTATCATATTCCAAACCCTAACACTAACCCGTAACCTAACCCTATCCCCGAAGGCTAAAACTAAACCGTACCCTAACTCTAACCCTAAGCCGTATCCTAACACTAACCCTAACCAGTACCCTAACCCTAACCTTAAACCTTACCCTAAACCGTACCCTAACCCGAACACTAACTCGTATCCTAAACCTAACCGTAACCCTAACCCTAAAACGTACCCTAAACCGAACCCTAACTTGTACCCGAACTCTAATCCTAACCCAGAACCTAAACCGTACACAAATACTAACCCTAACCCTAACCCTTACCCAAACCTAACCCATTCCCTAAACCTAACACTAACCCAAACCCTAATATTCACCCTAAAACTAACCTATAACCAAACCCTAACCCTAACTCGTACCAAAACCCTCACCCTAACCCGTATCCTAACCGTAACCCGTACACTAACCCATGCCCTTACCTAAACCATAACCTAAACCTAACCCAAACCCTAACCGTAACACTTAACCTAAACCTAAACCTGAATCGAACCCTAAACCTAACCCTATCCCCTACCCTAATCCTAACCCGTACCCTAACACTAATCCTAATCCATACCCGTAACCTAACCAAACCTAACCCGTACCCTAATCCTAACCCTAACCCTAACCCTATCATAATCCAAACCCTAACACTATCCCGTAAACTAACCCTAACCCCTAAGGCCAAAACTAAACCGTACCGTAAATCTAACCCAAAATCGTATCCTAACAATAACACTAACCCGTACCCTAACCCTAACCTTGACCTTACCCTAAACCGTACCCTAACCCGAACACTAACTCGTATCCTAACCCTAACCGTAACCCTAACCCTAACACGTACCCTAACCCTAACCATAATCCTTCTCCATACCCTAAACCTAACCCTAAACCGAACCCTAATCTAACCCTAACCTCTAAACCTAACACTAAACCATACCCTAACTCTAACCCTAACCCGTATACTAACCCTAAACCTAACCCGTAACCTAACCCTAACCCTAACCCTAACCCTAACCCATATGCTAAACCTAAACAGTACCATAACCCTAACCCTAACCCTAACCCTACACTTACCCTAACCCTAATCGTAAGCCGTGCCATAACCCTAACCCTAACCCTGACCCTAACACTAAACCGTACCCTAACCCTAACCCGTACCATAAACCGAATCTAACCCTAACCCTAACCTGTAACCTAACCCTAACCGTACCCTAACACTAACCGTAACCCATATTCAAAACCTAACCCTAACCCTAACCCTAAACATAGCCCTAAACCTTACCCTAACCTAAACCGAACACGAATCCTAACCCTATCCCGTATCCTATACCTAACCCTAACCTTACCCTAAACCTAAATCTAACCCTAACCCTAACCCTACCGTAACCCTAAACCGTACCCTAACACTAACACTAACTCGTACCCTAACCCTAAACCTAACCCAAAACCCAACCCTAAACTGTACGCAAACCGTAACTCTAAACCTTACCCTAACCCTAACCCTAACCCTAAACCTAAGCCGTAACCTTACCCTAACCCTAACCCGCACCCTAATCCTAACCCGTACACAAACCCTAACCCTAGCCCTAAACGTTAACCTAACCCTAACACTAACGTACCATAAAACTAAACCTAACCCTAACCCTTATCCCAGCCCTAACCCTAAAACATACCCGATTCCATACCCTAACATTAAACCTAAACCTAACCCTAACCCATTACCTTACCCTAACTCTAACCGTAACCTAACCCTAAACCTAAACCATACCCTAACTCTAACCCTAACCCTAACCCTAACCCTAAACCTAAACCGTACAGTAACCCTACCCGGTACCATATCCCTAACCCGTAACCTAAAACTAACTCCAACCATAACCCTATACCGTACCCGAACCCTAAACCTAACCCGTACCGTAGCCCTAAATATAACCCTAAACAGTACCATAACCCTAATCCGTACCATAAACCTAACACTAAAACTAAACCTAACCCGTACCCTAACCCTAACCCGTACCCTAAAACTAACCATAACACTATCCCTAACCCTACCCCTAACCCGTACACTATACTTAACCCGTACTCTTACCCGTGCCCTTACCCTAACCAGTAACCTCAACCTAACACAAACCCTAACACTAATCCTAAACCTGACCCTAAACCTAACTCTAACCTTAAACCTAACCCTAACCCGTACCCTAACCCTCACCCCAATCCGTACACTAAACCTAACACTAACCCTAACCCGCACCCTAACCCTAACCTTAACCCTAACCCTAACCCGTACCCTAACGCTCACCCTAAAACGTATCATAAACCTAACCCTAACCCTAACATTCACCCTAACCCTAACCCTAACTCTAACCCTAATCCTAACCCTTACCCGTACCCTAACCCTAAACCTTAGTCTAAACCTAACCCGTACACGAACACTAAACATAACCCGTATCCTAAACCTAAGCCTAACTCGTACCCTAACCCTAATTCTAACCCTAACCTTTTCCCTAACCGTAACCCGTCCCCTAACACTAAACCTAAACCTAAACCGTACCCGAACACTAACCCTAACCCTAAACCTAACCCGTACCCTAAACCTACCCTTAATCTAACCCTAACCAGTACCCTGACCCTAAATGGTATCCTAAACCTAAATATAAACCTAAACCATACCCTAACACTAACCCTAACCCGTACCCTAACCCTAACACTATACCTAAACCTAACCCATAACCAAAACCTAAACCTAACCCGTATCCTAACCCTAACACGTACCCTAACCCTAACCCTAACTTGTAAACTTACACTAACCCTAACCCTAAACCTAAGTGGTACCCTAACCCTTAACCTTACCTAACCCTAACCCGTACCCTAACCCTAAACCTTACCCGTTCCCTAACCCTAACCCTAACCCTAAAACTAAACCGCACACTAACCCTAACCCTAACCCGTACCCAAAACCTAACCCTAACCAGTACCCTAACCCTAAACCTAACGTAACCCTAAAGCATACCCCAACCCTAACCCTAAACCAAAACCTCCTCCGTACCCTAACCCTAACCCGTACCCTAAACCTAACCTTAATCCCTACCATTACCCTAACCCTAACCCTAACTTAACCCTAACCCGTAACATTACACTAAACCAAATTAAACCTAATCCATACTCTAACTCCAACCCTGACTCTAACCCTAACACTAACCATAACCCTAACCCCTCAACCTAACCCTTAATCCTAACCCTAACTCTAACCCTAACCCTAACCCTAACCCTAACCTAACACTAGCCCTAACCCTCTAACCCTAACCCAAACCCTAACCCTAAAACTAACCCCTAACCCTAACCCTAACCCTACCCTAACCCTAACCCTAACCCGTACCGTAGCCCTAAATATTACCCTAACCAGTACCATAAGCCTAACCCTAACCCTAAACCTAACCCGTACCCTAACCCGTACCCTAACCCGTACCCTAAACCTAACCCTAACCCTAACCATACCCCTAACCCGTACACTATACTTAACCCCTTACTCTTACCCGTGCCCTTATCCTAACCCGTAACCTCAACCTAACCCAAACCCTAACACTAACCCTAACACTGACCCTAACCCTAAACCGTACCCTAACCCTAACCCGTACCGTAAACCGAACCTAACCCTAACCCTAACCCGTACTCTAACCCTAAGCCATACCCTAACCCTAAACCTAAACCGTTCCCTAACCCTAAACCTAACCCTAAACCGTACCCTAACACTAACCCTAAACCGTACCCTAACGCTAAATCTTACAGTAACCCTAACCCTAACCCTAAACCTAACCCTAAACCTAACTCTAACCCTAAACCTAACCCTAAGCCATACCCTAACCCTAACCCTAACTTGTACCCTAAGACAAAATCTAACCCTAAAGAGTACCCTAACCCTAACCCTAACCCGTACCCTACCCCTAACCCTAACCCTAAACCGTACCCTAACACTAACCCTAACCCGTAACCAAACCCTAACACTAACTCTAACCCTAAACCTAACCCTAACCCATACCCTAACCCTAACCCGTACCCTAAACCTAATCCTAACCGTAATTTATAACCGTACCCTGCCCAAACCTAACCCATACCCTAATCCTAACTCTAAAACTAACCCTATCATATTCCTAACCCTAACACTAACCCGTAACCTAACCCTATCCCCGAAGGCTAAAACTAAACCGTACCCTAACTCTAACCCTAAACCGTATCCTAACACTAACCCTAACCAGTACCCTAACCCTAACCTTAACCCTTACCCTAAACCGTACCCTAACCCGAACACTAACTCGTATCCTAAACCTAACCGTAACCCTAACCCTAAAACGTACCCTAAACTGAACCCTAACCCGTACCCGAACTCTAATCTTAACCCAGAACCTAAACCGTACACAAATACTAACCCTAACCCTAACCCTTACCCAAACCTAACCCATTCCCTAAACCTAACACTAACCCATACCCTAATATTCACCCTAAAACTAACCTATAACCAAACCCTAACCCTAACTCGTACCAAAACCCTCACCCTAACCCGTATCCTAACCGTAACCCGTACACTAACCCATGCCCTTACCTAAACCATAACCTAAACCTAACCCAAACCCTAACCGTAACACTTAACCTAAACCTAAACCTGACTCGAACCCTAAACCTAACCCTATCCCCTACCCTAATCCTAACCCGTACCCTAACCTTATCCTAATCCATACCCGTAACCTAACCAAACCTAACCCGTACCCTAATCCTAACCCTAACCCTAACCCTAACCCTATCATAATCCAAACCCTAACACTCTCCCGTAAACTAACCGTAACCCCTAAGGCCAAAAGTAAACCGTACCGTAAATCTAACCTAAAATTGTATCCTAACAATAACACTAACCCGGACCCTAACCCTAACCTTGACCTTACCCTAAACCGTACCCTAACCCGAACACTAACTCGTATCCTAACCCTAACCGTAACCCTAACCCTAACACGTACCCTAACCCTAACCATAATCCTTCTCCATACCCTAAACCTAACCCTAAACCGAACCCTAATCTAACCCTAACCTCTAAACCTAACACTAAACCAAACCCTAACTCTAACCCTAACCCGTATACTAACCCTAAACCTAACCCGTAACCTAACCCTAACCCTAACCCTAACCCATATGCTAAACCTAAACAGTACCATAACCCTAACCCTAACCCTAACCCTACACTTACCCTAACCCTAATCGTAAGCCGTGCCATAACCCTAACCCTAACCCTGACCCTAACACTAAACCGTACCCTAACCCTAACCCGTACCATAAACCGAATCTAACCCTAACCCTAACCTGTAACCTAACCCTAACCGTACCCTAACACTAACCGTAACCCATATTCAAAACCTAACCCTAACCCTAACCCTAAACATAGCCCTAAACCGTACCCTAACACTAACACTAACTCGTACCCTAACCCTAAACCTAACCCAAAACCCAACCCTAAACTGTACGCAAACCGTAACTCTAAACCTTACCCTAACCCTAACCCTAACCCTAAACCTAAGCCGTAACCTTACCCTAACCCTAACCCGCACCCTAATCCTAACCCGTACACAAACCCTAACCCTAGCCCTAAACGTTAACCTAACCCTAACACTAACGTACCATAAAACTAAACCTAACCCAACCCTTATCCCAGCCCTAACCCTAAAACATACCCGATTCCATACCCTAACATTAAACCTAAACCTAACCCTAACCCATTACCTTACCCTAACTCTAACCGTAACCTAACCCTAAACCTAAACCATAACCTAACTCTAACCCTAACCCTAACCCTAACCCTAAACCTAAACCGTACAGTAACCCTACCCGGTACCATATCCCTAACCCGTAACCTAAAACTAACTCCAACCATAACCCTACGTACCCGAACCCTAAACCTAACCCGTACCGTAGCCCTAAATATAACCCTAAACAGTACCATAACCCTAATCCGTACCATAAACCTAACACTAAAACTAAACCTAACCCGTACCCTAACCCTAACCCGTACCCTAAAACTAACCATAACACTATCCCTAACCCTACCCCTAACCCGTACACTATACTTAACCCGTACTCTTACCCGTGCCCTTACCCTAACCAGTAACCTCAACCTAACACAAACCCTAACACTAATCCTAAACCTGACCCTAAACCTAACTCTAACCTTAAACCTAACCCTAACCCGTACCCTAACCCTCACCCCAATCCGTACACTAAACCTAACACTAACCCTAACCCGCACCCTAACCTTAACCCTAACCCTAACCCGTACCCTAACGCTCACCCTAAAACGTATCATAAACCTAACCCTAACCCTAACATTCACCCTAACCCTAACCCTAACTCTAACCCTAATCCTAACCCTTACCCGTACCCTAACCCTAAACCTTAGTCTAAACCTAACCCGTACACGAACACTAAACATAACCCGTATCCTAAACCTAAGCCTAACTCGTACCCTAACCCTAAATCTAACCCTAACCTGTTCCCTACCGTAAGCCGTCCCCTAACACTAAACCTAAACCTAAACCGTACCCGAACACTAACCCTAACCCTAAACCTAACCCGTACCCTAAACCTACCCTTAATCTAACCCTAACCAGTACCCTGACCCTAAATGGTATCCTAACCCTAAATATAAACCTAAACCATACCCTAACACTAACCCTAACCCGTACCCTAACCCTAAACCTTACCCGTTCCCTAACCCTAACCCTAACCCTAAAACTAAACCGCACACTAACCCTAACCCTAACCCGTACCAAAAACATAACCCTAACCTGTACCCTAACCCTAACCCTAACCAAGAACCTAACCGTACACAAATACTACCCTAACCCTAACCCTTATCCAAACCTAACCCATTCCCTAACCCAAACACTAACCCTTACCCTAATATTCACCCTAAAACTAACCCATATCCAAACTTAACCCTAACTCGTACCATAACCCTCACCCTAACCCGTATCCTAACCTTAAACCGTACACTAACCCGTGCCCTTACCTTAACCCGTAACCTCAACCTAACCCAAACCGTAACCCTAACACTTAACCTAAAACTAAACCTAACTCGAACCCGAAACCTAAGCCTATCCCGTACCCTAACCCTAACCCTAATCCATACCCGTACCCTAACCCAAACCTAACCCGTACACCAATCCTAACCCTAACCCAAACACTATCATAATCCTAACCCTAACACTAACCCGTAACCTAACCCTAACCCCTAAGGCTAAATCTAAACCCTACCCTAACTCTAACCCTAAACCATATCCTGGGATCCCTCCTTGGTGCAGCGGTTTGACGCCTGACTTTGGCCCAGGGCGCGATCCTGGAGACCCTGGATGGAATCCCACATCAGGCTCCCGGTGCATGGAGCCTGCTTCTCCCTCTGCCTATGTCTCTCTCTCTCTCTTCTCTCCCTCTCTCTTTTCTCTCTCTCTCTCTCTCTCTGTGACTATCATAAATAAAATAAAAATTAAAAAAAAATTAAACCGTATCCTAACACTTTCCCTAACCCGTACGCTAACCCTAACCTTAACCCTTACCATAAACCGTACCCTAACCCGAACACTAACACGTACCCTAACCCTAACCAAAATCCTTATCCATACCCTAAACCTAACCTTAAACCGAACCCTAATCCTAACCCTAAACTCTAACCCTAACACTAAACCGTAACCTAACTGTAACCCTGACCCGTTTCCTAATCCTAAACCTAACCCGTAACCTAACCCTAACTGTAATCCTAACCCTAACCCATATGCTAAACGTAAACCGTACCATAAACCTAAACCTCACCCTAACCCTAACCCTAACCCTACACTTACCCTAACCCTAATCCTAAGCCGTGCCATAACCCTAACCCTAACCCTCACCCTAACCCTAAACCGTACCCTAACCCTAACCCGTACCGTAAACCGAACGTAACCCTAACCCTAACCCGTACCCTAACCCTAAGCCATACCCTAACCCTAAACCTAACCCGTTCCCTAACCCTAAACCGTAACCTAACAATAACCCTAAACCGTACCCTAACGCTAAATCTTACACTAACCCTAACCCTAACCCTAAACCTAACCCTAATCCTAACTCTAACCCTAAACCTAACCCTAAGCCATACCCTAACCCTAACCCTAACTTGTACCCTAAGACAAAATCTAACCCTAAAGAATACCCTAACCCTAACCCTAACCCGTACCCTACCCCTAACCCTAACCCTCAACCGTACCCTAACACTAACCCTAACCCGTAACCAAACCCTAACCCTAACTCTAACCCTAAACCTAACCCTAACCCATACCCTAACCCTAACCCGTACCCTAAACCTAATCCTAACCGTAATTTATAACCGTACCCTGCCCAAACCTAACCCATACCCTAATCCTAACTCTAAAACTAACCCTATCATATTCCAAACCCTAACACTAACCCGTAACCTAACCCAATCCCCGAAGGCTAAAACTAAACCGTACCCTAACTCTAACCCTAAGCCGTATCGTAACACTAACCCTAACCAGTACCCTAACCCTAACCTTAAACCTTACCCTAAACCGTACCCTAACCCGAACACTAACTCGTATCCTAAACCTAACCGTAACCCTAACCCTAAAACGTACCCTAAACCGAACCCTAACGTGTACCCGAACTCTAATCCTAACCCAGAACCTAATCCGTACACAAATACTAACCCTAACCCTAACCCTTACCCAAACCTAACCCATTCCCTAAACCTAACACTAACCCAAACCCTAATATTCACCCTAAAACTAACCTATAACCAAACCCTAACCTTAACTCGTACCAAAACCCTCACCCTAACCCGTATCCTAACCGTAACCCGTACACTAACCCATGCCCTTACCTAAACCATAACCTAAACCTAACCCAAACCCTAACCGTAACACTTAACCTAAACCTAAACCTGACTCGAACCCTAAACCTAACCCTATCCCCTACCCTAATCCTAACCCGTACCCTAACACTAATCCTAATCCATACCCGTAACCTAACCAAACCTAACCCGTACCCTAATCCTAACCCTAACCCTAACCCTATCATAATCCAAACCCTAACACTATCCCGTAAACTAACCCTAACCCCTAAGGCCAAAAGTAAACCGTACCGTAAATCTAACCCAAAATCGTATCCTAACAATAACACTAACCCGTACCCTAACCCTGACCTTGACCTTACCCTAAACCGTACCCTAACCCGAACACTAACTCGTATCCTAACCCTAACCGTAACCCTAACCCTAACACGTACCCTAACCCTAACCATAATCCTTCTCCATACCCTAAACCTAACCCTAAACCGAACCCTAATCTAACCCTAACCTCTAAACCTAACACTAAACCATACCCTAACTCTAACCCTAACCCGTATACTAACCCTAAACCTAACCCGTAACCTAACCCTAACCCTAACCCTAACCCATATGCTAAACCTAAACAGTACCATAACCCTAACCCTAACCCTAACCCTACACTTACCCTAACCCTAATCGTAAACCGTGCCATAAACCTAACCCTAACCCTGACCCTAACACTAAACCGTACCCTAACCCTAACCCGTACCGTAAACCGAATCTAACCCTAACCCTAACCTGTAACCTAACCCTAACCCTAACCTAAACCGTACCCTAACACTAACCGTAACCCATATCCAAAACCTAACCCTAACCCTAAACAGAGCCCTAAACCTTACCCTAACCTAAACCGAACACGAATCCTAACCCTATCCCGTATCCTATACCTAACCCTAACCTTACCCTAACCCTAAATCTAACCCTAACCCTAACCCTAACCCTACCGTAACCCTAAACCGTACCCTAACACTAACACTAACTCGTACCCTAACCCTAAACCTAACCCAAAACCCAACCCTAAACTGTACGCAAACCGTAACTCTAAAACTTACCCTAACCCTAACCCTAAACCTAAGCCGTAACCTTACCCTAACCCTAACCCGCACCCTAATCCTAACCCGTACACAAACCCTAACCCTAGCCCTAAACGTTAACCTAACCCTAAAACTAACGTACCATAAAATTAAACCTAACACTAACCCTTATCCCAGCCCTAACCCTAAAACATACCCGATTCCATACCCTAACATTAAACCTAAACCTAACCCTAACCCGTTACCTTACCCTAACTCTAACCGTAACCAAACCCTAAACCTAAACCATACCCTAACTCTAACTCTAACCCTAACACTAACCCTAACCCTAAACCTAAACCGTACAATAACCCTACCCGGTACCATACCCCTAACCCGTAACCTAAACCTAACTCCAACCATAACCCTATACCGTACCCGAACCCTAAACCTAACCCGTATCGTAGCCCTAAATATAACCCTAAACAGTATCCTAACCCTAATCCGTACCATAAACCTAACACTAAAACTAAACCTAACCCGTACCCTAACCCTAACCCTAACCCGTACCCTAAAACTAACCCTAACACTATCCCTAACCCTACCCCTAACCCGTACACTATACTTGACCCGTACTCTTACCCGTGCCCTTACCTAACCAGTAAACTCAACCTAACACAAACCCTAACACTAATCCTAAACCTGACCCTAAAGCTAACTCTAACCTTAAACCTAACCGTAACCCGTACCCTAACCCTCACCCCAATCCGTACACTAAACCTAACACTAACCCTAACCCGCACCCTAACCCTAACCTTAACCCTAACCCTAACCCGTACCCTAACGCTAACCCTAATCCATATCATAAACCTAACCCTAACCCTAACATTCACCCTAACCCTAACTCTAACCCTAATCCTAACCCTTACCCGTACCCTAACCCTAAACCTTAGTCTAAACCTAACCCGTACACGAACACTAAACATAACCCGTATCCTAAACCTAAGCCTAACTCGTACCCTAACCCTAATTCTAACCCTAACCTGTTCCCTAACCGTAACCCGTCCCCTAACACTAAACCTAAACCTAAACCGTACCCCAACACTAACCCTAACCCTAAACCTAACCCGTACCCTAAACCTACACTTAATCTAACCCTAACCAGTACCCTGACCCTAAATGGTATCCTAACCCTAAACCTAGACCTAAACCATACCCTAACATTAACCCTAAACCGTACCCTAACCCTAACCCTATACCTAAACCTAACCCATAACCAAAACCTAACCCTAACCCGTATCCTAACCCTAACACGTACCCTAACCCTAACCCTAACCTGTAAACTTACACTAACCCTAACCCTAAACCTAAGTGGTACCCTAACCCTTAACCTTACCTAACCCTAACCCGTACCCTAACCCTAAACCTTACCCGTTCCCTAACCCTAACCCTAACCCTAAAACTAAACCGCACACTAACCCTAACCCTAACCCGTACCAAAAACATAACCCTAACCTGTACCCTAACCCTAACCCTAACCAAGAACCTAACCGTACACAAATACTACCCTAACCCTAACCCTTACCCAAACCTAACCCATTCCCTAACCCAAACACTAACCCTTACCCTAATATTCACCCTAAAACTAACCCATATCCAAACTTAACCCTAACTCGTACCATAACCCTCACCCTAACCCGTATCCTAACCTTAAACCGTACACTAACCCATGCCCTTACCTTAACCCGTAACCTCAACCAATCCCAAACCGTAACCCTAACACTTAACCTAAAACTAAACCTAACTCGAACCCGAAACCTAAGCCTATCCCGTACCCTAACCCTAACCCTAATCCATACCCGTACCCTAACCCAAACCTAACCCGTACACCAATCCTAACCCTAACCCTAACCCTATCATAATCCTAACCCTAACACTAACCCGTAACCTAACCCTAACCCCTAAGGCTAAATCTAAACCCTACCCTAACTCTAACCCTAAACCATATCCTGGGATCCCTCCTTGGTGCAGCGGTTTGGCGCCTGACTTTGGCCCAGGGCGCGATCCTGGAGACCCTGGATGGAATCCCACATCAGGCTCCCGGTGCATGGAGCCTGCTTCTCCCTCTGCCTATGTCTCTCTCTCTCTTCTCTCTCTCTCTCTCTCTCTCTCTCTCTCTGTATCTCTGTGACTATCATAAATAAAATAAAAATTAAAAAAAATTAAACTGTATCCTAACACTTTCCCTAACCCGTACGCTAACCCTAACCTTAACCCTTACCATAAACCGTACCCTAACCCGAACACTAACACGTACCCTAACCCTAACCAAAATCCTTATCCATACCCTAAACCTAACCTTAAACCGAACCCTAATCCTAACCCTAAACTCTAACCCTAACACTAAACCGTACCCTAACTGTAACCCTAACCCCTTTCCTAACCCTAAACCTAACCCGTAACCTAACCCTAACTGTAATCCTAACCCTAACCCATATGCTAAACGTAAACCGTACCATAAACCTAAACCTCACCCTAACCGTAACCTTAACCCTAACCGTACACTTACCCTAACCCTAATCCTAAGCCGTGCCATAACCCTAACCCTAACCCTCACCCTAACCCTAAACCGTACCCTAACCCTAACCCGTACCGTAAACCGAACCTAATCCTAACCCTAACCCGTACCCTAACCCTAAGCCATATCCTAACCCTAAACCTAACCCTACCCCTAACCCGTACCGTAAACCGAACCTAACCCTAACCCCAACCCGTACCCTAACCCTAAACCTAACTGCATCCTAACCCTAAACTAACCCTAACACTAACCCAAAACCGTACCCTATCGCTAAACCTTACACTAAGCCTAACCGTAACCCTAACCCTAAACTTAACTCTAACCCTACACCTAACCCTAAGCCTTACCCTAACCCTATCCTGTACCCTAACACAAAGTCTAACCCTAACAAGTACCCTAAACCTAACCTGTACCCTACCCCTAACACTAACCCTAAACCGTACCCTAACGCTAAATCTTACACTAACCCTAACCCTAACCCTAAACCTAACTCTAACCCTAAACCTAACCCTAAGCCATACCCTAACCCTAACCCTAACTTGTACCCTAAGACAAAATCTAACCCTAAAGAGTACCCTAACCCTAACCCTAACCCGTACCCTACCCCTAACCCTAACCCTAAACCGTACCCTAACACTAACCCTAACCCGTAACCAAACCCTAACACTAACTCTAACCCTAAACCTAACCCTAACCCATATCCTAACCCTAACCCGTACCCTAAACCTAACCTTAAACCTTACCCTAAACCGTACCCTTACCCGAACACTAACACGTACCCTAACCCTAACCATAATCCTTCTCCATACCCTAAACCTAACCCTAAACCGAACCCTAATCCTAACCCTAACCTCTAACCCTAACACTAAACCGTACCCTAACTGTAACCCTAACCCGTTTCCTAATCCTAAACCTAACCCGTAAGCTAACCATAACTGTAATCGTAACCCTAAACCATATGCTAAACCTAAACCGTACCATAACCCTAAACCTCACCCTAACCCTAAACCTAACACTAACCCTACACTTACCCTAACCCTAATCCTAAACCGTGCCATAACCCTAACCCTAACCCTGACCCTAACCCTAAACCGTACCCTAACACTAACCCGTACCGTAAAACGAACCTAACCCTAACCCTAATCGGTACCCTAAACCTAAGTCATACCCTAACCCTAAACCTAACCCGTTCCCTAACCCTAAACCTAACCCTAAACCGTACCCTAACACTAACCCTAACCCGTAACCAAACCCTAACACTAACTCTAACCCTAAACCTAACCCTAACCCATACCCTAACCCTAACCCGTACCCTAAACCTAATCCTAAACGTAATTTAAAACCGTACCCTGCCCAAACCTAACCCATACCCTAATCCTAACTCTAAAACTAACCCTATCATATTCCTAACCCTAACACTAACCCGTAACCTAACCCTATCCCCGAAGGCTAAAACTAAACCGTACCCTAACTCTAACCCTAAACCGTATCCTAACACTAACCCTAACCAGTACCCTAACCCTAACCTTAACCCTTACCCTAAACCGTACCCTAACCCGAACACTAACTCGTATCCTAAACCTAACCGTAACCCCAACCCTAAAACGTACCCTAAACCGAACCCTAACCCGTACCCGAACTCTAATCCTAACCCAGAATCTAAACCGTACACAAATACTAACCCTAACCCTAACCCTTACCCAAACCTAACCCATTCCCTAAACCTAACACTAACCCATACCCTAATATTCACCCTAAAACTAACCTATAACCAAACCCTAACCCAAACTCGTACCAAAACCCTCACCCTAACCCGTATCCTAACCGTAACCCGTACACTAACCCATGCCCTTACCTAAACCATAACCTAAACCTAACCCAAACCCTAACCGTAACACTTAACCTAAACCTAAACCTGAATCGAACCCTAAACCTAACCCTATCCCCTACCCTAATCCTAACCCGTACCCTAACCCTAATCCTAATCCATACCCGTAACCTAACCAAACCTAACCCGTACCCTAATCCTAACCCTAACCCTAACCCTATCATAATCCAAACCCTAACACTATCCCGTAAACTAACCCTAACCCCTAAGGCCAAAAGTAAACCGTACCGTAAATCTAACCCAAAATCGTATCCTAACAATAACACTAACCCGTACCCTAACCCTGACCTTGACCTTACCCTAAACCGTACCCTAACCCGAACACTAACTCGTATCCTAACCCTAACCGTAACCCTAACCCTAACACGTACCCTAACCCTAACCATAATCCTTCTCCATACCCTAAACCTAACCCTAAACCGAACCCTAATCTAACCCTAACCTCTAAACCTAACACTAAACCATACCCTAACTCTAACCCTAACCCGTATACTAACCCTAAACCTAACCCGTAACCTAACCCTAACCCTAACCCTAACCCATATGCTAAACCTAAACAGTACCATAACCCTAACCCTAACCCTAACCCTACACTTACCCTAACCCTAATCGTAAGCCGTGCCATAACCCTAACCCTAACCCTGACCCTAACACTAAACCGTACCCTAACCCTAACCCGTACCGTAAACCGAATCTAACCCTAACCCTAACCTGTAACCCTAACCCTAAACCGTACCCTAACACTAACCGTAACCCATATTCAAAACCTAACCCTACCCTAACCCTAAACATAGCCCTAAACCTTACCCTAACCTAAACCGAACACGAATCCTAACCCTATCCCGTATCCTATACCTAACCCTAACCTTACCCTAAACCTAAATCTAACCCTAACCCTAACCCTAAACCTACCGTAACCCTAAACCGTACCCTAACACTAACACTAACTCGTACCCTAACCCTAAACCTAACCCAAAACCCAACCCTAAACTGTACGCAAACCGTAACTCTAAACCTTACCCTAACCCTAACCCTAACCCTAAACCTAAGCCATAACCTTACCCTAACCCTAACCCGCACCCTAATCCTAACCCGTACACAAACCCTAACCCTAGCCCTAAACGTTAACCTAACCCTAACACTAACGTACCATAAAACTAAACCTAACCCTAACCCTTATCCCGGCCCTAACCCTAAAACATACCCGATTCCATACCCTAACATTAAACCTAAACCTAACCCTAACCCATTACCTTACCCTAACTCTAACCGTAACCTAACCCTAAACCTAAACCATAACCTAACTCTAACCCTAACCCTAACCCTAAACCTAAACCGTACAATAACCCTACCCGGTACCATATCCCTAACCCGTAACCTAAAACTAACTCCAACCATAACCCTATACCGTACCCGAACCCTAAACCTAACCCGTACCGTAGCCCTAAATATAACCCTAAACAGTACCATAACCCTAATCCGTACCATAAACCTAACACTAAAACTAAACCTAACCCGTACCCTAACCCAAACCCGTACCCTAAAACTAACCATAACACTATCCCTAACCCTACCCCTAACCCGTACACTATACTTAACCCGTACTCTTACCCGTGCCCTTACCCTAACCAGTAACCTCAACCTAACACAAACCCTAACACTAATCCTAAACCTGACCCTAAACCTAACTCTAACCTTAAACCTAACCCTAACCCGTACCCTAACCCTCACCCCAATCCGTACACTAAACCTAACACTAACCCTAACCCGCACCCTAACCCTAACCTTAACCCTAAACCTAACCCGTACCCTAACACTCACCCTAAAACGTATCATAAACCTAACCCTAACCCTAACATTCACCCTAACCCTAACCCTAACTCTAACCCTAATCCTAACCCTTACCCGTACCCTAACCCTAAACCTTAGTCTAAACCTAACCCGTACACGAACACTAAACATAACCCGTATCCTAAACCTAAGCCTAACTCGTACCCTAACCCTAAATCTAACCCTAACCTGTTCCCTAACCGTAACCCGTCCCCTAACACTAAACCTAAACCTAAACCGTACCCGAACACTAACCCTAACCCTAAACCTAACCCGTACCCTAAACCTACCCTTAATCTAACCCTAACCAGTACCCTGACCCTAAATGGTATCCTAACCCTAAATATAAACCTAAACCATACCCTAACACTAACCCTAACCCGTACCCTAACCCTAACACTATACCTAAACCTAACCCATAACCAAAACCTAACCCTAACCCGTATCCTAACCCTAACACGTACCCTAACCCTAACCCTAACTTGTAAACTTACACTAACCCTAACCGTAAACCTAAGTGGTACCCTAACCCTTAACCTTACCTAACCCTAACCCGTACCCTAACCCTAAACCTTACCCGTTCCCTAACCCTAACCCTAACCCTAAAACTAAACCGCACACTAACCCTAACCCTAACCCGTACCAAAAACATAACCCTAACCTGTACCCTAACCCTAACCCTAACCAAGAACCTAACCGTACACAAATACTACCCTAACCCTAACCCTTATCCAAACCTAACCCATTCCCTAACCCAAACACTAACCCTTACCCTAATATTCACCCTAAAACTAACCCATATCCAAACTTAACCCTAACTCGTACCATAACCCTCACCCTAACCCGTATCCTAACCTTAAACCGTACACTAACCCGTGCCCTTACCGTAACCCGTAACCTCAACCTAACCCAAACCGTAACCCTAACACTTAACCTAAAACTAAACCTAACTCGAACCCGAAACCTAAGCCTATCCCGTACCCTAACCCTAACCCTAATCCATACCCGTACCCTAACCCAAACCTAACCCGTACACCAATCCTAACCCTAACCCTAACCCTATCATAATCCTAACCCTAACACTAACCCGTAACCTAACCCTAACCCCTAAGGCTAAATCTAAACCCTACCCTAACTCTAACCCTAAACCATATCCTGGGATCCCTCCTTGGTGCAGCGGTTTGGCGCCTGACTTTGGCCCAGGGCGCGATCCTGGAGACCCTGGATGGAATCCCACATCAGGCTCCCGGTATGGAGCCTGCTTCTCCCTCTGCCTATGTCTCTCTCTCTCTTCTCTCTCTCTCTCTCTCTCTCTCTCTGTATCTCTGTGACTATCATAAATAAAATAAAAATTAAAAAAAATTAAACTGTATCCTAACACTTTCCCTAACCCGTACGCTAACCCTAACCTTAACCCTTACCATAAACCGTACCCTAACCCGAACACTAACACGTACCCTAACCCTAACCAAAATCCTTATCCATACCCTAAACCTAACCTTAAACCGAACCCTAATCCTAACCCTAAACTCTAACCCTAACACTAAACCGTACCCTAACTGTAACCCTAACCCCTTTCCTAACCCTAAACCTAACCCGTAACCTAACCCTAACTGTAATCCTAACCCTAACCCATATGCTAAACGTAAACCGTACCATAAACCTAAACCTCACCCTAACCGTAACCTTAACCCTAACCGTACACTTACCCTAACCCTAATCCTAAGCCGTGCCATAACCCTAACCCTAACCCTCACCCTAACCCTAAACCGTACCCTAACCCTAACCCGTACCGTAAACCGAACCTAATCCTAACCCTAACCCGTACCCTAACCCTAAGCCATATCCTAACCCTAAACCTAACCCTACCCCTAACCCGTACCGTAAACCGAACCTAACCCTAACCCCAACCCGTACCCTAACCCTAAACCTAACTGCACCCTAACCCTAAACTAACCCTAACACTAACCCAAAACCGTACCCTATCGCTAAACCTTACACTAAGCCTAACCCTAACCCTAACCCTAAACTTAACTCTAACCCTACACCTAACCCTAAGCCTTACCCTAACCCTATCCTGTACCCTAACACAAAGTCTAACCCTAACAAGTACCCTAAACCTAACCTGTACCCTACCCCTAACCCTAACCCTAAACCGTACCCTAACACAAACCCTAACCCGTAACCAAACCCTAACACTAACCCTAAACCTAAACCTAACCCCAACCGGTACCAAAACCCTAACCCTAACCATAAACCTAACCCTAAAACTTACCCTAACCCTAACCTTAAACCTAGCCCTAAACCTTACCCTAACCCTAACCCGTACACGAACCCTAACCCTAACCCGTATCCTAAACCTAACCCTAACCCTTACCCTAACCCTAAATCTAACCCTAAACTGTTCCCTAACCGTTACCCGTACCCTAACACGAAACCTAAAACTAAACCGTACCCTAACACTAACCCTAAACCTAACCCGTACCAAAAACCAAACCCTAAATCTAACCCTAACCAACACCCTGACCCTAAATGGTATCCTAACCCTAAACCTAACCCTAAACCATATCCTAACACTAACCCTATCCCGTACCATAACCCTAACACTATACCTAAACCTAACCCATAACCAAACCCTAACCCTAACCCGTATCCTAACCCTAACACGTACCCTAACCCTAACCCTAACCTGTAACCTTACCCTAAAACTAACCCTAAAACTACAACGTACCCTAACCCTTAACCTTACCTAAACCTAACACGTACCCTAACCCTAACCCTTACCCGCTGCCTAACCCTAACCGTAACCCTAAAACTAAACCGCACACTAAACCTAACCCTAACCCTAACCCGTACCCAAAACCTAACCCTAACCAGTACCCTAACCCTAACCCTAACGTAACCCTAAAGCATACCCCAACCCTAACCCTAAACCAAAACCTCCTCCGTACCCTAACCCTAACCCGTACCCTAAACCTAACCTTAATCCCTACCATTACCCTAACCCTAACCGTAACTTAACCCTAACCCGTAACATTACCCTAAACCAAATTAAACCTAATCCATACTCTAACTCCAACCCTGACTCTAACCCTAACACTAACCATAACCCTAACCCATAAACCTAACCCTTAATCCTAACCCTAACTCTAACCCTAACCCTAACCCTAACCCTAACCTAACACTAGCCCTAACCCTCTAACCCTAACCCAAACCCTAACCCTAAAACTAACCCCTAACCCTAACCCTAACCCGTACCGTAGCCCTAAATATTACCCTAACCAGTACCATAAGCCTAACCCTAACCCTAAACCTAACCCGTACCCTAACCCGTACCCTAACCCGTACCCTAAACCTAACCCTAACCCTAACCATACCCCTAACCCGTACACTATACTTAACCCCTTACCCTTACCCGTGCCCTTATCCTAACCTGTAACCTCAACCTAACCCAAACCCTAACACTAACCCTAACACTGACCCTAACCCTAAACCGTACCCTAACCCTAACCCGTACCGTAAACCGAACCTAACCCTAACCCTAACCCGTACTCTAACCCTAAGCCATACCCTAACCCTAAACCTAAACCGTTCCCTACCCTAAACCTAACCCTAAACCGTACCCTAACACTAACCCTAAACCGTACCCTAACGCTAAATCTTACACTAACCCTAACCCTAACCCTAAACCTAACCCTAAACCTAACTCTAACCCTAAACCTAACCCTAAGCCATACCCTAACCCTAACCCTAACTTGTACCCTAAGACAAAATCTAACCCTAAAGAGTACCCTAAACCTAACCCTAACCCGTACCCTACCCCTAACCCTAACCCTCAACCGTACCCTAACACTAACCCTAACCCGTAACCAAACCCTAACCCTAACTCTAACCCTAAACCTAACCCTAACCCATACCCTAACCCTAACCCGTACCCTAAACCTAATCCTAACCGTAATTTATAACCGTACCCTGCCCAAACCTAACCCATACCCTAATCCTAACTCTAAAACTAACCCTATCATATTCCAAACCCTAACACTAACCCGTAACCTAACCCTATCCCCGAAGGCTAAAACTAAACCGTACCCTAACTCTAACCCTAAGCCGTATCCTAACACTAACCCTAACCAGTACCCTAACCCTAACCTTAACCCTTACCCTAAACCGTACCCTAACCCGAACACTAACTCGTATCCTAAACCTAACCGTAACCCTAACCCTAAAACGTACCCTAAACCGAACCCTAACCCGTACCCGAACTCTAATCCTAACCCAGAACCTAAACCGTACACAAATACTAACCCTAACCCTAACCCTTACCCAAACCTAACCCATTCCCTAAACCTAACACTAACCCATACCCTAATATTCACCCTAAAACTAACCTATAACCAAACCCTAACCCTAACTCGTACCAAAACCCTCACCCTAACCCGTATCCTAACCGTAACCCGTACACTAACCCATGCCCTTACCTAAACCATAACCTAAACCTAACCCAAACCCTAACCGTAACACTTAACCTAAACCTAAACCTGAATCGAACCCTAAACCTAACCCTATCCCCTACCCTAATCCTAACCCGTACCCTAACACTAATCCTAATCCATACCCGTAACCTAACCAAACCTAACCCGTACCCTAATCCTAACCCTAACCCTAACCCTATCATAATCCAAACCCTAACACTATCCCGTAAACTAACCCTAACCCCTAAGGCCAAAAGTAAACCGTACCGTAAATCTAACCCAAAATCGTATCCTAACAATAACACTAACCCGTACCCTAACCCTGACCTTGACCTTACCCTAAACCGTACCCTAACCCGAACACTAACTCGTATCCTAACCCTAACCGTAACCCTAACCCTAACACGTACCCTAACCCTAACCATAATCCTTCTCCATACCCTAAACCTAACCCTAAACCGAACCCTAATCTAACCCTAACCTCTAAACCTAACACTAAACCATACCCTAACTCTAACCCTAACCCGTATACTAACCCTAAACCTAACCCGTAACCTAACCCTAACCCTAACCCTAACCCATATGCTAAACCTAAACAGTACCATAACCCTAACCCTAACCCTAACCCTACACTTACCCTAACCCTAATCGTAAGCCGTGCCATAACCCTAACCCTAACCCTGACCCTAACACTAAACCGTACCCTAACCCTAACCCGTACCGTAAACCGAATCTAACCCTAACCCTAACCTGTAACCTAACCCTAACCCAAACCTAAACCGTACCCTAACACTAACCGTAACCCATATCCAAAACCTAACCCTAACCCTAAACATAGCCCTAAACCTTACCCTAACCTAAACCGAACACGAATCCTAACCCTATCCCGTATCCTATACCTAACCCTAACCTTACCCTAACCCTAAATCTAACCCTAACCCTAACCCTAACCCTACCGTAACCCTAAACCGTACCCTAACACTAACACTAACTCGTACCCTAACCCTAAACCTAACCCAAAACCCAACCCTAAACTGTACGCAAACCGTAACTCTAAACCTTACCCTAACCCTAACCCTAAACCTAAGCCGTAACCTTACCCTAACCCTAACCCGCACCCTAATCCTAACCCGTACACAAACCCTAACCCTAGCCCTAAACGTTAACCTAACCCTAAAACTAACGTACCATAAAATTAAACCTAACACTAACCCTTATCCCAGCCCTAACCCTAAAACATACCCGATTCCATACCCTAACATTAAACCTAAACCTAACCCTAACCCGTTACCTTACCCTAACTCTAACCGTAACCTAACCCTAAACCTAAACCATACCCTAACTCTAACTCTAACCCTAACCCTAACCCTAACCCTAAACCTAAACCGTACAATAACCCTACCCGGTACCATACCCCTAACCCGTAACCTAAACCTAACTCCAACCATAACCCTATACCGTACCCGAACCCTAAACCTAACCCGTACCGTAGCCCTAAATATAACCCTAAACAGTATCCTAACCCTAATCCGTACCATAAACCTAACACTAAAACTAAACCTAACCCGTACCCTAACCCTAACCCTAACCCGTACCCTAAAACTAACCCTAACACTATCCCTAACCCTACCCCTAACCCGTACACTATACTTGACCCGTACTCTTACCCGTGCCCTTACCTAACCAGTAACCTCAACCTAACACAAACCCTAACACTAATCCTAAACCTGACCCTAAAGCTAACTCTAACCTTAAACCTAACCCTAACCCGTACCCTAACCCTCACCCCAATCCGTACACTAAACCTAACACTAACCCTAACCCGCACCCTAACCCTAACCTTAACCCAAACCCTAACCCGTACCCTAACGCTAACCCTAATCCATATCATAAACCTAACCCTAACCCTAACATTCACCCTAACCCTAACTCTAACCCTAATCCTAACCCTTACCCGTACCCTAACCCTAAACCTTAGTCTAAACCTAACCCGTACACGAACACTAAACATAACCCGTATCCTAAACCTAAGCCTAACTCGTACCCTAACCCTAATTCTAACCCTAACCTGTTCCCTAACCGTAACCCGTCCCCTAACACTAAACCTAAACCTAAACCGTACCCCAACACTAACCCTAACCCTAAACCTAACCCGTACCCTAAACCTACACTTAATCTAACCCTAACCAGTACCCTGACCCTAAATGGTATCCTAACCCTAAACCTAGACCTAAACCATACCCTAACATTAACCCTAAACCGTACCCTAACCCTAACCCTATACCTAAACCTAACCCATAACCAAAACCTAACCCTAACCCGTATCCTAACCCTAACACGTACCCTAACCCTAACCCTAACCTGTAAACTTACACTAACCCTAACCCTAAACCTAAGTGGTACCCTAACCCTTAACCTTACCTAACCCTAACCCGTACCCTAACCCTAAACCTTACCCGTTCCCTAACCCTAACCCTAACCCTAAAACTAAACCGCACACTAACCCTAACCCTAACCCGTACCAAAAACATAACCCTAACCTGTACCCTAACCCTAACCCTAACCAAGAACCTAACCGTACACAAATACTACCCTAACCCTAACCCTTATCCAAACCTAACCCATTCCCTAACCCAAACACTAACCCTTACCCTAATATTCACCCTAAAACTAACCCATATCCAAACTTAACCCTAACTCGTACCATAACCCTCACCCTAACCCGTATCCTAACCTTAAACCGTACACTAACCCGTGCCCTTACCTTAACCCGTAACCTCAACCTAACCCAAACCGTAACCCTAACACTTAACCTAAAACTAAACCTAACTCGAACCCGAAACCTAAGCCTATCCCGTACCCTAACCCTAACCCTAATCCATACCCGTACCCTAACCCAAACCTAACCCGTACACCAATCCTAACCCTAACCCTAACACTATCATAATCCTAACCCTAACACTAACCCGTAACCTAACCCTAACCCCTAAGGCTAAATCTAAACCCTACCCTAACTCTAACCCTAAAACATATCCTGGGATCCCTCCTTGGTGCAGCGGTTTGGCGCCTGACTTTGGCCCAGGGCGCGATCCTGGAGACCCTGGATGGAATCCCACATCAGGCTCCCGGTGCATGGAGCCTGCTTCTCCCTCTGCCTATGTCTCTCTCTCTCTTCTCTCTCTCTCTCTCTCTCTCTGTATCTCTGTGACTATCATAAATAAAATAAAAATTAAAAAAAATTAAACTGTATCCTAACACTTTCCCTAACCCGTACGCTAACCCTAACCTTAACCCTTACCATAAACCGTACCCTAACCCGAACACTAACACGTACCCTAACCCTAACCAAAATCCTTATCCATACCCTAAACCTAACCTTAAACCGAACCCTAATCCTAACCCTAAACTCTAACCCTAACACTAAACCGTACCCTAACTGTAACCCTAACCCCTTTCCTAACCCTAAACCTAACCCGTAACCTAACCCTAACTGTAATCCTAACCCTAACCCATATGCTAAACGTAAACCGTACCATAAACCTAAACCTCACCCTAACCCTAACCCTAACCCTAACCCTACACTTACCCTAACCCTAATCCTAAGCCGTGCCATAACCCTAACCCTAACCCTCACCCTAACCCTAAACCGTACCCTAACCCTAACCCGTACCGTAAACCGAACCTAATCCTAACCCTAACCCGTACCCTAACCCTAAGCCATATCCTAACCCTAAACCTAACCCTACCCCTAACCCGTACCGTAAACCGAACCTAACCCTAACCCCAACCCGTACCCTAACCCTAAACCTAACTGCACCCTAACCCTAAACTAACCCTAACACTAACCCAAAACCGTACCCTATCGCTAAACCTTACACTAAGCCTAACCCTAACCCTAACCCTAAACTTAACTCTAACCCTACACCTAACCCTAAGCCTTACCCTAACCCTATCCTGTACCCTAACACAAAGTCTAACCCTAACAAGTACCCTAAACCTAACCTGTACCCTACCCCTAACCCTAACCCTAAACCGTACCCTGACACAAACCCTAACCCGTAACCAAACCCTAACACTAACCCTAAACCTAAACCTAACCCCAACCGGTACCAAAACCCTAACCCTAACCATAAACCTAACCCTAAAACTTACCCTAACCCTAACCTTAAACCTAGCCCTAAACCTTACCCTAACCCTAACCCGTACACGAACCCTAACCCTAACCCGTATCCTAAACCTAACCCTAACCCTTACCCTAACCCTAAATCTAACCCTAAACTGTTCCCTAACCGTTACCCGTACCCTAACACGAAACCTAAAACTAAACCGTACCCAGCACTAACCCTAAACCTAACCCGTACCAAAAACCAAACCCTAAATCTAACCCTAACCAACACCCTGACCCTAAATGGTATCCTAACCCTAAACCTAACCCTAAACCATACCCTAACACTAACCCTATCCCGTACCATAACCCTAACACTATACCTAAACCTAACCCATAACCAAACCCTAACCCTAACCCGTATCCTAACCCTAACACGTACCCTAACCCTAACCCTAACCTGTAACCTTACCCTAAAACTAACCCTAAAACTACAACGTACCCTAACCCTTAACCTTACCTAAACCTAACACGTACCCTAACCCTAACCCTTACCCGCTGCCTAACCCTAACCGTAACCCTAAAACTAAACCGCACACTAAACCTAACCCTAACCCTAACCCGTACCCAAAACCTAACCCTAACCAGTACCCTAACCCTAACCCTAACGTAACCCTAAAGCATACCCCAACCCTAACCCTAAACCAAAACCTCCTCCGTACCCTAACCCTAACCCGTACCCTAAACCTAACCTTAATCCCTACCATTACCCTAACCCTAACCCTAACTTAACCCTAACCCGTAACATTACCCTAAACCAAATTAAACCTAATCCATACTCTAACTACAACCCTGACTCTAACCCTAACACTAACCATAACCCTAACCCCTAAACCTAACCCTTAATCCTAACCCTAACTCTAACCCTAACCCTAACCCTAACCCTAACCTAACACTAGCCCTAACCCTCTAAGCCTAACCCAAACCCTAACCCTAAAACTAACCCCTAACCCTAACCCTAACCCTACCCTAACCCTAACCCTAACCCGTACCGTAGCCCTAAATATTACCCTAACCAGTACCATAAGCCTAACCCTAACCCTAAACCTAACCCGTACCCTAACCCGTACCCTAACCCGTACCCTAAACCTAACCCTAACCCTAACCATACCCCTAACCCGTACACTATACTTAACCCCTTACTCTTACCCGTGCCCTTATCCTAACCCGTAACCTCAACCTAACCCAAACCCTAACACTAACCCTAACACTGACCCTAACCCTAAACCGTACCCTAACCCTAACCCGTACCGTAAACCGAACCTAACCCTAACCCTAACCCGTACTCTAACCCTAAGCCATACCCTAACCCTAAACCTAAACCGTTCCCTAACCCTAAACCTAACCCTAAACCGTACCCTAACACTAACCCTAAACCGTACCCTAACGCTAAATCTTACACTAACCCTAACCCTAACCCTAAACCTAACCCTAAACCTAACTCTAACCCTAAACCTAACCCTAAGCCATACCCTAACCCTAACCCTAACTTGTACCCTAAGACAAAATCTAACCCTAAAGAGTACCCTAACCCTAACCCTAACCCGTACCCTACCCCTAACCCTAACCCTCAACCGTACCCTAACACTAACCCTAACCCGTAACCAAACCCTAACCCTAACTCTAACCCTAAACCTAACCCTAACCCATACCCTAACCCTAACCCGTACCCTAAACCTAATCCTAACCGTAATTTATAACCGTACCCTGCCCAAACCTAACCCATACCCTAATCCTAACTCTAAAACTAACCCTATCATATTCCAAACCCTAACACTAACCCGTAACCTAACCCTATCCCCGAAGGCTAAAACTAAACCGTACCCTAACTCTAACCCTAAGCCGTATCCTAACACTAACCCTAACCAGTACCCTAACCCTAACCTTAAACCTTACCCTAAACCGTACCCTAACCCGAACACTAACTCGTATCCTAAACCTAACCGTAACCCTAACCCTAAAACGTACCCTAAACCGAACCCTAACTTGTACCCGAACTCTAATCCTAACCCAGAACCTAAACCGTACACAAATACTAACCCTAACCCTAACCCTTACCCAAACCTAACCCATTCCCTAAACCTAACACTAACCCAAACCCTAATATTCACCCTAAAACTAACCTATAACCAAACCCTAACCCTAACTCGTACCAAAACCCTCACCCTAACCCGTATCCTAACCGTAACCCGTACACTAACCCATGCCCTTACCTAAACCATAACCTAAACCTAACCCAAACCCTAACCGTAACACTTAACCTAAACCTAAACCTGAATCGAACCCTAAACCTAACCCTATCCCCTACCCTAATCCTAACCCGTACCCTAACACTAATCCTAATCCATACCCGTAACCTAACCAAACCTAACCCGTACCCTAATCCTAACCCTAACCCTAACCCTATCATAATCCAAACCCTAACACTATCCCGTAAACTAACCCTAACCCCTAAGGCCAAAAGTAAACCGTACCGTAAATCTAACCCAAAATCGTATCCTAACAATAACACTAACCCGTACCCTAACCCTGACCTTGACCTTACCCTAAACCGTACCCTAACCCGAACACTAACTCGTATCCTAACCCTAACCGTAACCCTAACCCTAACACGTACCCTAACCCTAACCATAATCCTTCTCCATACCCTAAACCTAACCCTAAACCGAACCCTAATCTAACCATAACCTCTAAACCTAACACTAAACCATACCCTAACTCTAACCCTAACCCGTATACTAACCCTAAACCTAACCCGTAACCTAACCCTAACCCTAACCCTAACCCATATGCTAAACCTAAACAGTACCATAACCCTAACCCTAACCCTAACCCTACACTTACCCTAACCCTAATCGTAAGCCGTGCCATAACCCTAACCCTAACCCTGACCCTAACACTAAACCGTACCCTAACCCTAACCCGTACCGTAAACCGAATCTAACCCTAACCCTAACCTGTAACCTAACCCTAACCCTAACCTAAACCGTACCCTAACACTAACCGTAACCCATATCCAAAACCTAACCCTAACCCTAAACATAGCCCTAAACCTTACCCTAACCTAAACCGAACACGAATCCTAACCCTATCCCGTATCCTATACCTAACCCTAACCTTACCCTAACCCTAAATCTAACCCTAACCCTAACCCTAACCCTACCGTAACCCTAAACCGTACCCTAACACTAACACTAACTCGTACCCTAACCCTAAACCTAACCCAAAACCCAACCCTAAACTGTACGCAAACCGTAACTCTAAACCTTACCCTAACCCTAACCCTAAACCTAAGCCGTAACCTTACCCTAACCCTAACCCGCACCCTAATCCTAACCCGTACACAAACCCTAACCCTAGCCCTAAACGTTAACCTAACCCTAAAACTAACGTACCATAAAATTAAACCTAACACTAACCCTTATCCCAGCCCTAACCCTAAAACATACCCGATTCCATACCCTAACATTAAACCTAAACCTAACCCTAACCCGTTACCTTACCCTAACTCTAACCGTAACCTAACCCTAAACCTAAACCATACCCTAACTCTAACTCTAACCCTAACCCTAACCCTAAACCTAAACCGTACAATAACCCTACCCGGTACCATACCCCTAACCCGTAACCTAAACCTAACTCCAACCATAACCCTATACCGTACCCGAACCCTAAACCTAACCCGTACCGTAGCCCTAAATATAACCCTAAACAGTATCCTAACCCTAATCCGTACCATAAACCTAACACTAAAACTAAACCTAACCCGTACCCTAACCCTAACCCTAACCCGTACCCTAAAACTAACCCTAACACTATCCCTAACCCTACCCCTAACCCGTACACTATACTTGACCCGTACTCTTACCCGTGCCCTTACCTAACCAGTAACCTCAACCTAACACAAACCCTAACACTAATCCTAAACCTGACCCTAAAGCTAACTCTAACCTTAAACCTAACCCTAACCCGTACCCTAACCCTCACCCCAATCCGTACACTAAACCTAACACTAAACCTAACCCGCACCCTAACCCTAACCTTAACCCAAACCCTAACCCGTACCCTAACGCTAACCCTAATCCATATCATAAACCTAACCCTAACCCTAACATTCACCCTAACCCTAACTCTAACCCTAATCCTAACCCTTACCCGTACCCTAACCCTAAACCTTAGTCTAAACCTAACCCGTACACGAACACTAAACATAACCCGTATCCTAAACCTAAGCCTAACTCGTACCCTAACCCTAATTCTAACCCTAACCTGTTCCCTAACCTAACCCGTCCCCTAACACTAAACCTAAACCTAAACCGTACCCCAACACTAACCCTAACCCTAAACCTAACCCGTACCCTAAACCTACACTTAATCTAACCCTAACCAGTACCCTGACCCTAAATGGTATCCTAACCCTAAACCTAGACCTAAACCATACCCTACCATTAACCCTAAACCGTACCCTAACCCTAACCCTATACCTAAACCTAACCCATAACCAAAACCTAACCCTAACCCGTATCCTAACCCTAACACGTACCCTAACCCTAACCCTAACCTGTAAACTTACACTAACCCTAACCCTAAACCTAAGTGGTACCCTAACCCTTAACCTTACCTAACCCTAACCCGTACCCTAACCCTAAACCTTACCCGTTCCCTAACCCTAACCCTAACCCTAAAACTAAACCGCACACTAACCCTAACCCTAACCCGTACCAAAAACATAACCCTAACCTGTACCCTAACCCTAGCCAAGAACCTAACCGTACACAAATACTACCCTAACCCTAACCCTTACCCAAACCTAACCCATTCCCTAACCCAAACACTAACCCTTACCCTAATATTCACCCTAAAACTAACCCATATCCAAACTTAACCCTAACTCGTACCATAACCCTCACCCTAACCCGTATCCTAACCTTAAACCGTACACTAACCCGTGCACTTACCTTAACCCGTAACCTCAACCTAACCCAAACCGTAACCCTAACACTTAACCTAAAACTAAACCTAACTCGAACCCGAAACCTAAGCCTATCCCGTACCCTAACCCTAACCCTAATCCATACCCGTACCCTAACCCAAACCTAACCCGTACACCAATCCTAACCCTAACCCTAACCCTATCATAATCCTAACCCTAACACTAACCCGTAACCTAACCCTAACCCCTAAGGCTAAATCTAAACCCTACCCTAACTCTAACCCTAAACCATATCCTGGGATCCCTCCTTGGTGCAGCGGTTTGGCGCCTGACTTTGGCCCAGGGCGCGATCCTGGAGACCCTGGATGGAATCCCACATCAGGCTCCCGGTGCATGGAGCCTGCTTCTCCCTCTGCCTATGTCTCTCTCTCTCTTCTCTCTCTCTCTCTCTCTCTCTCTCTGTATCTCTGTGACTATCATAAATAAAATAAAAATTAAAAAAAATTAAACTGTATCCTAACACTTTCCCTAACCCGTACGCTAACCCTAACCTTAACCCTTACCATAAACCGTACCCTAACCCGAACACTAACACGTACCCTAACCCTAACCAAAATCCTTATCCATACCCTAAACCTAACCTTAAACCGAACCCTAATCCTAACCCTAAACTCTAACCCTAACACTAAACCGTACCCTAACTGTAACCCTAACCCCTTTCCTAACCCTAAACCTAACCCGTAACCTAACCCTAACTGTAATCCTAACCCTAACCCATATGCTAAACGTAAACCGTACCATAAACCTAAACCTCACCCTAACCGTAACCCTAACCCTAACCCTACACTTACCCTAACCCTAATCCTAAGCCGTGCCATAACCCTAACCCTAACCCTCACCCTAACCCTAAACCGTACCCTAACCCTAACCCGTACCGTAAACCGAACCTAATCCTAACCCTAACCCGTACCCTAACCCTAAGCCATATCCTAACCCTAAACCTAACCCTACCCCTAACCCGTACCGTAAACCGAACCTAACCCTAACCCCAACCCGTACCCTAACCCTAAACCTAACTGCACCCTAACCCTAAACTAACCCTAACACTAACCCAAAACCGTACCCTATCGCTAAACCTTACACTAAGCCTAACCCTAACCCTAACCCTAAACTTAACTCTAACCCTACACCTAACCCTAAGCCTTACCCTAACCCTATCCTGTACCCTAACACAAAGTCTAACCCTAACAAGTACCCTAAACCTAACCTGTACCCTACCCCTAACCCTAACCCTAAACCGTACCCTAACACAAACCCTAACCCGTAACCAAACCCTAACACTAACCCTAAACCTAAACCTAACCCCAACCGGTACCAAAACCCTAACCCTAACCATAAACCTAACCCTAAAACTTACCCTAACCCTAACCTTAAACCTAGCCCTAAACCTTACCCTAACCCTAACCCGTACACGAACCCTAACCCTAACCCGTATCCTAAACCTAACCCTAACCCTTACCCTAACCCTAAATCTAACCCTAAACTGTTCCCTAACCGTTACCCGTACCCTAACACGAAACCTAAAACTAAACCGTACCCTAACACTAACCCTAAACCTAACCCGTACCAAAAACCAAACCCTAAATCTAACCCTAACCAACACCCTGACCCTAAATGGTATCCTAACCCTAAACCTAACCCTAAACCATACCCTAACACTAACCCTATCCCGTACCATAACCCTAACACTATACCTAAACCTAACCCATAACCAAACCCTAACCCTAACCCGTATCCTAACCCTAACACGTACCCTAACCCTAACCCTAACCTGTAACCTTACCCTAAAACTAACCCTAAAACTACAACGTACCCTAACCCTTAACCTTACCTAAACCTAACACGTACCCTAACCCTAACCCTTACCCGCTGCCTAACCCTAACCGTAACCCTAAAACTAAACCGCACACTAAACCTAACCCTAACCCTAACCCGTACCCAAAACCTAACCCTAACCAGTACCCTAAGCCTAACCCTAACGTAACCCTAAAGCATACCCCAACCCTAACCCTAAACCAAAACCTCCTCCGTACCCTAACCCTAACCCGTACCCTAAACCTAACCTTAATCCCTACCATTACCCTAACCCTAACCCTAACTTAACCCTAACCCGTAACATTACCCTAAACCAAATTAAACCTAATCCATACTCTAACTCCAACCCTGACTCTAACCCTAACACTAACCATAACCCTAACCCCTAAACCTAACCCTTAATCCTAACCCTAACTCTAACCCTAACCCTAACCCTAACCCTAACCTAACACTAGCCCTAACCCTCTAACCCTAACCCAAACCCTAACCCTAAAACTAACCCCTAACCCTAACCCTAACCCTACCCTAACCCTAACCCTAACCCGTACCGTAGCCCTAAATATTACCCTAACCAGTACCATAAGCCTAACCCTAACCCTAAACCTAACCCGTACCCTAACCCGTACCCTATCCCGTACCCTAAACCTAACCCTAACCCTAACCATACCCCTAACCCGTACACTATACTTAACCCCTTACTCTTACCCGTGCCCTTATCCTAACCCGTAACCTCAACCTAACCCAAACCCTAACACTAACCCTAACACTGACCTTAACCCTAAACCGTACCCTAACCCTAACCCGTACCGTAAACCGAACCTAACCCTAACCCTAACCCGTACTCTAACCCTAAGCCATACCCTAACCCTAAACCTAAACCGTTCCCTAACCCTAAACCTAACCCTAAACCGTACCCTAACACTAACCCTAAACCGTACCCTAACGCTAAATCTTACACTAACCCTAACCCTAACCCTAAACCTAACCCTAAACCTAACTCTAACCCTAAACCTAACCCTAAGACATACCCTAAACCTAACCCTAACTTGTACCCTAAGACAAAATCTAACCCTAAAGAGTATCCTAACCCTAACCCTAACCCGTACCCTACCCCTAACCCTAACCCTCAACCGTACCCTAACACTAACCCTAACCCGTAACCAAACCCTAACACTAACTCTAACCCTAAACCTAACCCTAACCCATACCCTAACCCTAACCCGTACCCTAAACCTAATCCTAACCGTAATTTATAACCGTACCCTGCCCAAACCTAACCCATACCCTAATCCTAACTCTAAAACTAACCCTATCATATTCCTAACCCTAACACTAACCCGTAACCTAACCCTATCCCTGAAGGCTAAAACTAAACCGTACCCTAACTCTAACCCTAAACCGTATCCTAACACTAACCCTAACCAGTACCCTAACCCTAACCTTAACCCTTACCCTAAACCGTACCCTAACCCGAACACTAACTCGTATCCTAAACCTAACCGTAACCCTAACCCTAAAACGTACCCTAAACTGAACCCTAGCCCGTACCCGAACTCTAATCCTAACCCAGAACCTAAACCGTACACAAATACTAACCCTAACCCTAACCCTAACCCTTACCCAAACCTAACCCATTCCCTAAACCTAACACTAACCCATACCCTAATATTCACCCTAAAACTAACCTATAACCAAACCCTAACCCTAACTCGTACCAAAACCCTCACCCTAACCCGTATCCTAACCGTAACCCGTACACTAACCCATGCCCTTACCTAAACCATAACCTAAACCTAACCCAAACCCTAACCGTAACACTTAACCTAAACCTAAACCTGACTCGAACCCTAAACCTAACCCTATCCCCTTCCCTAATCCTAACCCGTACCCTAACCCTAATCCTAATCCATACCCGTAACCTAACCAAACCTAACCCGTACCCTAATCCTAACCCTAACCCTAACCCTAACCCTATCATAATCCAAACCCTAACACTCTCCCGTAAACTAACCGTAACCCCTAAGGCCAAAAGTAAACCGTACCGTAAATCTAACCTAAAATTGTATCCTAACAATAACACTAACCCGGACCCTAACCCTAACCTTGACCTTACCCTAAACCGTACCCTAACCCGAACACTAACTCGTATCCTAATCTAACCGTAACCCTAACACGTACGCTAACCCTAACCATAATCCTTCTCCATACCCTAAACCTAACCCTAAACCGAACCCTAATCTAACCATAACCTCTAAACCTAACACTAAACCATACCCTAACTCTAACCCTAACCCGTATACTAACCCTAAACCTAACCCGTAACCTAACCCTAACCCTAACCCTAACCCATATGCTAAACCTAAACAGTACCATAACCCTAACCCTAACCCTAACCCTAATCGTAAGCCATGCCATAACCCTAACCCTAACCCTGACCCTAACACTAAACCGTACCCTAACCCTAACCCGTACCGTAAACCGAATCTAACCCTAACCCTAACCTGTAACCTAACCCTAACCCTAACCTAAACCGTACCCTAACACTAACCGTTACCCATATCCAAAACCAAACCTAACCCTAACCCTAAACATAGCCCTAAACCTTACCCTAACCTAAACCGAACACGAATCCTAACCCTATCCCGTATCCTATACCTAACCCTAACCTTACCCTAACCCTAAATCTAACCCTAACCCTAACCCTAACCCTACCGTAACCCTAAACCGTACCCTAACACTAACACTAACTCGTACCCTAACCCTAAACCTAACCCAAAACCCAACCCTAAACTGTACGCAAACCGTAACTCTAAACCTTACCCTAACCCTAACCCTAACCCTAAACTTAAGCCGTAACCTTACCCTAACCCTAACCCGCACCCTAATCCTAACCCGTACACAAACCCTAACCCTAGCCCTAAACGTTAACCTAACCCTAACACTAACGTACCATAAAACTAAACCTAACCCTAACCCTTATCCCAGCCCTAACCCTAAAACATACCCGATTCCATACCCTAACATTAAACCTAAACCTAACCCTAACCCGTTACCTTACCATAACTCTAACCGTAACCTAACCCTAAAACTAAACCATACCCTAACTCTAACTCTAACCCTAACCCTAACCCTAAACCTAAACCGTACAATAACCCTACCCGGTACCATACCCCTAACCCGTAACCTAAACCTAACTCCAACCATAACCCTATACCGTACCCGAACCCTAAACCTAACCCGTACCGTATCCCTAAATATAACCCTAAACAGTACCCTAACCCTAATCCGTACCATAAACCTAACACTAAAACTAAACCTAACCCGTACCCTAACCCTAACCCGTACCCTAAAACTAACCCTAACACTATCCCTAACCCTACCCGTAACCCGTACACTATACTTAACCCGTACTCTTACCCGTGCCCTTACCTAACCATTAACCTCAACCTAACACAAACACTACACTAATCCTAAACCTGACCCTAAAGCTAACTCTAACCTTAAACCTAACCGTAACCCGTACCCTAACCCTCACCCCAATCCGTACACTAAACCTAACACTAACCCTAACCCGCACCCTAACCCTAACCTTAACCCTAACCCTAACCCGAACCCTAACGCTAACCCTAATCCATATCATAAACCTAACCCTAACCCTAACATTCACCCTAACCCTAACCCTAACTCTAACCCTAATCCTAACCCTTACCCGTACCCTAACCCTAAACCTTAGTCTAAACCTAACCCGTACACGAACACTAAACCTAACCCGTATCCTAAACCTAAGCCTAACTCGTACCCTAACCCTAATTCTAACCCTAACCTGTTCCCTACCGTAACCCGTCCCCTAACACTAAACCTAAACCTAAACCGTACCCCAACACTAACCCTAACCCTAAACCTAACCCGTACCCTAAACCTACCCTTAATCTAACCCTAACCAGTACCCTGACCCTAAATGGTATCCTAAACCTAAATCTAGACCTAAAACATACCCTACCATTAACCCTAACCCGTACCCTAACCCTAACCCTATACCTAAACCTAACCCATAACCAAAACCTAACCCTAACCCGTATCCTAACCCTAACACGTACCCTAACCCTAACCCTAACCTGTAAACTTACACTAACCCTAACCCTAAACCTAAGTGGTACCCTAACCCTTAACCTTACCTAACCCTAACCCGTACCCTAACCCTAAACCTTACCCGTTCCCTAACCCTAACCCTAACCCTAAAACTAAACCGCACACTAACCCTAACCCTAACCCGTACCAAAAACATAACCCTAACCTGTACCCTAACCCTAACCCTAGCCAAGAACCTAACCGTACACAAATACTACCCTAACCCTAACCCTTATCCAAACCTAACCCATTCCCTAACCCAAACACTAACCCTTACCCTAATATTCACCCTAAAACTAACCCATATCCAAACTTAACCCTAACTCGTACCATAACCCTCACCCTAACCTGTATCCTAACCTTAAACCGTACACTAACCCGTGCCCTTACCTTAACCCGTAACCTCAACCTAACCCAAACCGTAACCCTAACACTTAACCTAAAACTAAACCTAACTCGAACCCGATACCTAAGCCTATCCCGTACCCTAACCCTAACCCTAATCCATACCCGTACCCTAACCCAAACCTAACCCGTACACCAATCCTAACCCTAACCCTAACACTATCATAATCCTAACCCTAACACTAACCCGTAACCTAACCCTAACCCCTAAGGCTAAATCTAAACCCTACCCTAACTCTAACCCTAAACCATATCCTGGGATCCCTCCTTGGTGCAGCGGTTTGGCGCCTGACTTTGGCCCAGGGCGCGATCCTGGAGACCCTGGATGGAATCCCACATCAGGCTCCCGGTGCATGGAGCCTGCTTCTCCCTCTGCCTATGTCTCTCTCTCTCTCTTCTCTCCCTCTCTCTTCTCTCTCTCTCTCTCTCCCTCTCTGTGACTATCATAAATAAAATAAAAATTAAAAAAAAATTAAACCGTATCCTAACACTATCCCTAACCCGTACGCTAACCCTAACCTTAACCCTTACCATAAACCGTACCCTAACCCGAACACTAACACGTACCCTAACCCTAACCAAAATCCTTATCCATACCCTAAACCTAACCTTAAACCGAACCCTAATCCTAACCCTAAACTCTAACCCTAACCCTAAACCGTAACCTAACTGTAACCCTGACCCGTTTCCTAATTCTAAACCTAACCCGTAACCTAACCCTAACTGTAATCCTAACCCTAACCCATATGCTAAACGTAAACCGTACCATAAACCTAAACCTCACCCTAACCCTAACCCTAACCCTACACTTACCGTAACCCTAATCCTAAGCCGTGCCATAACCCTAACCCTAACCCTCACCCTAACCCTAAACCGTACCCTAACCATAACCCGTACCGTAAACCGAACGTAACCCTAACCCTAACCCGTACCCTAACCCTAAGCCATACCCTAACCCTAAACCTAACCCGTTCCCTAACCCTAAACCGTAACCTAACACTAACCCTAAACCGTACCCTAACGCTAAATCTTACACTAACCCTAACCCTAACCCTAAACCTAACCCTAATCCTAACTCTAACCCTAAACCTAACCCTAAGCCATACCCTAACCCTAACCCTAACTTGTACCCTAAGACAAAATCTAACCCTAAAGAATACCCTAACCCTAACCCTAACCCGTACCCTACCCCTAACCCTAACCCTCAACCGTACCCTAACACTAACCATAACCCGTAACCAAACCCTAACACTAACTCTAACCCTAAACCTAACCCTAACCCATACCCTAACCCTAACCCGTACCCTAAACCTAATCCTAACCGTAATTTATAACCGTACCCTGCCCAAACCTAACCCATACCCTAATCCTAACTCTAAAACTAACCCTATCATATTCCAAACCCTAACACTAACCCGTAACCTAACCCTATCCCCGAAGGCTAAAACTAAACCGTACCCTAACTCTAACCCTAAGCCGTATCCTAACACTAACCCTAACCAGTACGCTAACCCTAACCTTAAACCTTACCCTAAACCGTACCCTAACCCGAACACTAACTCGTATCCTAAACCTAACCGTAACCCTAACCCTAAAACGTACCCTAAACCGAACCCTAACTTGTACCCGAACTCTAATCCTAACCCAGAACCTAAACCGTACACAAATACTAACCCTAACCCTAACCCTTACCCAAACCTAACCCATTCCCTAAACCTAACACTAACCCAAACCCTAATATTCACCCTAAAACTAACCTATAACCAAACCCTAACCCTAACTCGTACCAAAACCCTCACCCTAACCCGTATCCTAACCGTAACCCGTACACTAACCCATGCCCTTACCTAAACCATAACCTAAACCTAACCCAAACCCTAACCGTAACACTTAACCTAAACCTAAACCTGACTCGAACCCTAAACCTAACCCTATCCCCTACCCTAATCCTAACCCGTACCCTAACCCTAATCCTAATCCATACCCGTAACCTAACCAAACCTAACCCGTACCCTAATCCTAAACCTAACCCTAACCCCAACCCTAACCCTATCATAATCCAAACCCTAACACTCTCCCGTAAACTAACCGTAACCCCTAAGGCCAAAAGTAAACCGTACCGTAAATCTAACCCAAAATCGTATCCTAACAATAACACTAACCCGGACCCTAACCCTAACCTTGACCTTACCCTAAACCGTACCCTAACCCGAACACTAACTCGTATCCTAACCCTAACCGTAACCCTAACCCTAACACATACCCTAACCCTAACCATAATCCTTCTCCATACCCTAAACCTAACCCTAAACCGAACCCTAATCTAACCCTAACCTCTAAACCTAACAATAAACCATACCCTAACTCTAACCCTATCCCGTATACTAACCCTAAACCTAACCCGTAACCTAACCCTAACCCTAACCCTAACCCATATGCTAAACCTAAACAGTACCATAACCCTAACCCTAACCCTAACCCTACACTTACCCTAACCCTAATCGTAAGCCGTGCCATAACCCTAACCTTAACCCTAACCCTAAACCTAAGCCGTAACCTTACCCTAACCCTAACCCGCACCTTAATCCTAACCCGTACACAAACCCTAACCCTAGCCCTAAACGTTAACCTAACCCTAAAACAAACGTACCATAAAACTAAACCTAACACTAACCCTTATCCCAGCCCTAACCCTAAAACATACCCGATTCCATACCCTAATATTAAACCTAAACCTAACCCTAACCCGTTACCTTACCCTAACTCTAACCGTAACCTAAACATAAACCTAAACCATACCCTAACTCTAACCCTAAACCTAAACCGTACAATAACCCTACCCGGTACCATACCCCTAACCCGTAACCTAAACCTAACTCCAACCATAACCCTATACCGTACCCGAACCCTAAACCTAACCCGTACCGTAGCCCTAATTATAAACCTAAACAGTACCCTAACCCTAATCCGTACCATAAACCTAACACTAAAACTAACCCTAACCCGTACCCTAACCCGTACCCTAAAACTAACCCAAACACTATCCCTAACCCTACCCCTAACCCGTACACTATACTTAACCCGTACTCTTACCTGTGCCCTTACCCCAACCATTAACCTCAACCTAACACAAACCCTAACACTAATCCTAAACCTGACCCTAAACCTAACTCTAACCTTAAACCTAACCCTAACCCGTACCCTAACCCTCACCCCAATCCGTACACTAAACCTAACACTAACCCTAACCCGCACCCTAACCCTAACCTTAACCCTAACCCTAACCCGTACCCTAAAGCTAACCCTAATCCATATCATAAACCTAACCCTAACCCTAACATTCACCCTAACCCTAACTCTAACCCTAATCCTAACCCTTACCCATACCCTAACCCTAAACCTTAGTCTAAACCTAACCCGTACACGAACACTAAACCTAACCCGTATCCTAAACCTAAGCCTAACTCGTACCCTAACCATAATTCTAACCCTAACCTGTTCCCTAACCGTAACCCGTCCTCTAACACTAAAACTAAACCTAAACCGTACCCCAACACTAACCCTAACCCTAAACCTAACCCGTACCCTAAACCTACCCTTAATCTAACCCTAACCAGTACCCTGACACTAAATGGTATCCTAACCCTAAATATAAACCTAAACCATACCCTAACACTAACCCTAACCCGTACCCTAACCCTAACCCTATACCTAAACCTAACCCATAACCAAAACCTAACCCTAACCCGTATCCTAACCCTAACACGTACCCTAACCCTAACCTGTAAACTTACACTAAGCCTAAACCTAAACCTAAGTGGTACCCTAACCCTTAACCTTACCTAACCCTAACCCGTGCCCTAACCCTAAACCTCACCCGTTCCCTAACCCTAACCCTAACCCTAAAACTAAACCGCACACTAACCCTAACCCTAACCCGTACCAAAAACATAACCCTAACCTGTACCCTAACCCTAACCCTAACCAAGAACCTAACCGTACACAAATACTACCCTAACCCTAACCCTTACCCAAACCTAACCCATTCCCTAACCCAAACACTAACCCTTACCCTAATATTCACCCTAAACATAACCCATATCCAAACTTAACCCTAACTCGTACCATAACCCTCACCCTAACCCGTATCCTAACCTTAAACCGTACACTAACCCGTGCCCTTTCCGTAACCCGTAACCTCAAACTAACCCAAATCGTAACCCTAACACTTAACCTAAAACTAAACCTAACTCGAACCCGAAACCTAAGCCTATCCCGTACCCTAAGCCTAACCCTAATTCATACCCGTACCCTAACCCAAACCTAACCCGTACACCAATCCTAACCCTAACCCTAACCCTATCATAATCCTAACCCTAACACTAACCCGTAACCTAACCCTAACCCCTAAGGCTAAATCTAAACCCTACCCTAACTCTAACCCTAAACCATATCCTGGGATCCCTCCTTGGTGCAGCGGTTTGGCGCCTGACTTTGGCCCAGGGCGCGATCCTGGAGACCCTGGATGGAATCCCACATCAGGCTCCCGGTGCATGGAGCCTGCTTCTCCCTCTGCCTATGTCTCTGTCTCTCTCTCTCTTCTCTCTCTCTCTCTCTGTATCTCTGTGACTATCATAAATAAAATAAAAATTAAAAAAAATTAAACTGTATCCTAACACTAACCCTAACCCGTACGCTAACCCTAACCTTAACCCTTACCATAAACCGTACCCTAACCCGAACACTAACACGTACCCTAACCCTAACCAAAATCCTTATCCATACCCTAAACCTAACCTTAAACCGAACCCTTATCCTAACCCTAAACTCTAACCCTAACACTAAACCGTACCCTAACTGTAACCCTAACCCCTTTCCTAACCCTAAACCTAACCCGTAACCTAACCCTAACTGTAATCCTAACCCTAACCCATATGCTAAACGTAAACCGTACCATAAACCTAAACCTCACCCTAACTCTAACCCTAACCCTAACCCTACACTAACCCTAACCCTAATCCTAAACCGTGCCATAACCCTAACCCTAACCCTCACCCTAAACCTAAACCGTACCCTAACGCTAACCCGTACCGTAAACCGAACCTAATCCTAACCCTAACCCGTACCCTAACCCTAAGCCATATCCTAACCCTAAACCTATCCCTACCCCTAACCCGTACTGTAAACCGAACCTAACCCTAACCCGAACCCGTACCCTAACCCTAAACCTAACTGCACCCTAACCCTAAACTAACCCTAACACTAACCCAAAACCGTACCCTATCGCTAAACCTTACACTAAGCCTAACCCTAACCCTAAACCTAAACTTAACTCTAACCCTACACCTAACCCTAAGCCTTACCCTAACCCTATCCTGTACCCTAACACAAAATCTAACCCTAACAAGTACCCTAAACCTAACCTGTACCCTACCCCTAACCCTAACCCTAAACCGTACCCTAACACAAACCCTAACCCGTAACCAAACCCTAACACTAACCATAAACCTTAACCTAACCCCAACCGGTAACAAAACCCTAACCCTAACCATAAACCTAACCCTAAAACTTACCCTAACCCTAACCTTAAACCTAGCCCTAAACCTTAACCTAACCCTAACCCGTACACGAACCCTAACCCTAACCCGTATCCTAAACCTAACCCTAACCCTTACCCTAACCCTAAATCTAACCCTAAACTGTTCCCTAACCGTTACCCGTACCCTAACACGAAACCTAAACCTAAACCGTACCATAACACTAACCCAAAACCTAAACCGTACCAAAAACCAAACCCTAAATCTAACCCTAACCAACACCCTGACCCTAAATGGTATCCTAACCCTAAACCTAACCCTAAACCATACCCTAACACTAACTCTATCCCGTACCATGACCCTAACACTATACCTAAACCTAACCCATAACCAAACCCTAACCCTAACCCGTACCCTAACCCTAACACGTACCCTAACCCTAACCCTAACCTGTAACCTTACCCTAAAATTAACCCTAAAACTACAACGTACCCTAACCCTTAACCTTACCTAAACCTAACACGTACCCTAACCCTAACCCTTACCCGCTGCCTAAACCTAACCGTAACCCTAAAACTAAACCGCACACTAAACCTAACCCTAACCCTAACCCGTACCCAAAACCTAACCCTAACCAGTACCCTATTCCTAACCCTAACCCAAACGTAACCCTAAACCGTACCCCAACCCTAAACCTAAACCAAAACCTCCTCCGTACCCTAACCCTAACCCGTACCCTAAGCCTAACCTTAATCCCTACCATTACCCTAACCATAACCCTAACTTAACCCTAACCCGTAACATTACCCTAAACCAAATTAAACCTAATCCATAATCTAAATCAAACCCTGACTCTAACCCTAACACTAACCATAACCCTAACACCTAAACCTAACCCTTAATTCTAACCCTAACTCTAACCCTAAACCTAACCCTAACCTAACACTAGCCCTAACCCTCTAACCCCAACCCAAACTCAAACCCTAACACTAACCCCTAACCCTAACCCTACCCTAACCCTAACCCTAACCCGTACCGTAGCCCTAAATATTACCCTAACCAGTACCCTAAGCCTAACCCTAACCCTAAACCTAACCCGTACCCTAACCCGTAACCTAACCCGTACCCTAAACCTAACCCTAACCCTAACCCTACTCCTAACTCGTACACTATACTTAACCCCTTACTCTTACCCGTGCCCTTATCCTAACCCGTAACCTCAACCTAACCCAAACCCTAACACTAATCCTAAACCTGACCCTAAACCTAACTCTAACCTTAAACGTAACCCTTACCGTACCCTAACCCTCACCCCAATCCGTACCCTAAACCTAACACTAACCCTAAACCGCACCATAACCCTAACCTTAACCTTAACCCTAACCCGTACCATAACGCTAACCCTAATCCATATCATAAACCTAACCCTAACACTAACATTCACCCTAACACTAACCCTAACTCTAACCCTAATCCTAACCCTTACCCATACCCTAACCCTAAACCTTACTCTAACCCTAACCCGTAAACGAACACTAAACCTAACCCGTATCCTAAACCTAACCCTAACTCGTACCCTAACCCTAAATCTAACCCTAACCTGTTCCCTAACCATAACCCGTACCCTAACACTAAACCTAAACCTAAACCGTACCCTAACACTAACCCTAAACCTAGTCCTAAACCTTACCCTAAACCTAACCCGTACACGAATCCTAACCCTATCCCGTGTCTTATACCTAACCCTAACCTGCCCCTAACACTAAATCTAACCCTAACCCTAACCCTAACCCTAACTCTACCGTAACCCTAAACCGTACCCTAACACTAACACTAACTCGTACCCCAACCCTAAACCTAAACCAAACCCCAACCCTAACCTACACCCAAAACGTAACTCTAACCCTTACACTAACCCTAACCCTAACCCTAAACCTAACCCGTAACCTTACCCTACCCTAATCCGCACCCTAATCCTAACCCGTACACAAACCCTAACCCTAAACCAACACGTTAACCTAACCCTAACCCTAACCCTAACCCTAACCCTAACCCTAACACTAACGAACCCTAAACCTAAACCTAACGCTAACCCTTATCCCAGCCCTAACCCTAAAACATACCCGATTCCATACCCTAACATTAAACCTAAACCTAACCCTAACCCGTAACCTTACCCTAACTCTAACCATAACCTAACCCTAACCCTAAACCGTACCCTAACTCTAACACTAACCCTATCCCTAAACGTAAATTGTACCCTAACCCTACCCAGTACCCTACCCCTAACCCGTACCCTAAATCTAACTCCAACCATAACCCTAACCCGTACTCGAACCCTAAACCTAACCCGTACCGTAGCCCTAAATATAACCCTAATCAGTACCCTAACCCTAATCCGTACCTTAACCCTAACACTAAAACTAAACCTAAACCGTACCCTAACCCTAACCCTAACCCGTACCCTAAAACTAACCCTAACCGTATCCCTAACCCTACCCGTAACCCGTACACTATAGTTAACCCGTACTCTTACCCGTGCCCTTACCCTAACCAGTAACCTCAACCTAACAAAAACCCTAACAATAATCCTAAACCTGACCTTAACCGAACTGTAAACTTAAACCTAACCCTAACCCGTACCCAAACCCACACCCCAATCCGTACCCTAAACCTAACACTAACCCTAACACGCACCCTCACCCTAACCTTAACCCTAACCAAAACCCGTACCCTAACGCTAACCCTAATCCATATCATAAACCTAACCCTAACCCTAACATTCACCCTAACCCTAACTCTAACGCTAATCCTAACCCTTACCCGTAATCTAACACTAAACCTTACTCTAACCCTAACCCGTAAACGAACACTAAACCTAACCCGTATCCTAAACCTAACCCTAACTCGTACCATAACCCTACATCTAACCCTAACCTGTTCCCTAACCATAACCTGTCCCCTAACAATAAACCTAAACCTAAACCGTACCCTAACACTAACGCTAACCCTAAACCTAACCCGTACCCTAAACCTACCCTTACCTAACCCTAACCAGTACCCTGACCCTAAATGGTATCCTAATCCTAAACCTAACCCTAAACCATACCCTACACTAACCCTAACCCGTACCCTAACCCTAACCCTATAACTTAACCTAACCCATAACCAAAACCTAACCCTAACCTATACCCTAACCCTATACGTACCCTAACCCTAACCCTAACCTGTAAACTTACACTAACCCTAACCCTAAACCTAAAAGGTACCCTAACCCTTAACCTTACCTAACACTAACCGGTACCCTAACCCTAAACCTTACCCGTTCCCTAACCCTAACCCTAACCCTAAAACTAAACCGCACACTAACCCTAACCCTAACCCGTACCCAAAACCTAACCCTAAGCTGTACCCTAACCCTAACCCTAACCCTAACCCTAACCCAGAACCTAAACCGTACACAAATACTACCCTAACCCTAACCCTTACCCAAACCTAACTCATTTCCTAACCCAAACACTAACCCTTACCCTAATATTCACCCTAAAACTAACCCATACCCAAACTTAACCCTAACTCGTACCATAACCCTCACCCTAACCGGTATCCTAACCTTGAACCGTACACTAACCCGTGCCCTTACCTTAACCCGTAACCTCAACCTAACACAAACCGTAACCCTAACACTTATTCTAAACCTAAACCTAACTCGTACCCTAAACCTAAGCATATCCCGTACCCTAACCCTAACCCGTACCCTAACCCTAACCCTAATCCATACCCGTACCCTAACCCAAACCTTACCCGTACCCTAATCCTAACCCTAACCCTATCATAATCCTAACCCTAACACTAACCCGTAACCTAACCCTAACCCCTAAGGCTAAATCTAAACCCTACCCTAACTCTAACCCTAAACCGTAACCTAACCCTAACCCTAACCCGTACCCTAACCCTAACCTTAACCCTTACCCTAAACCGTACCCTAACCCGAACACTAAAACGTACCCTAACCCTAATTATAATCCTTCCCCATACCCTAAACCTAACCATAAACCGAACCCTAATCCTAACCCTAACCTCTAACCCTAACACTAAACCGTACCCTAACTGTAACCGTAACCCGTTTCCTAACCCTAACCCTAAACTGTACCCTAACCCTAACCGTAATCAAACCCTAACCCATATGCTAAAAATAAATCGTACCATAACCCTAAACCTCACCCTAACCCAAACCCTAACCCTACACTTACGCTAACCCTAATCCTAAGCCGTGCCATAACCCTAACCCTAACCCTGAACCTAACCCTAAACCGTACCCTAACCCTAACCCGTACAGTAATCCGAACCTAACCCTAACCCTAATCCGTACTCTAACCCTAAGCCATACCCTAACCCTAAACCTAACCCGATCCCTAACCTTAACCTAACCCTAAACCGCACCCTAACCCTAAACCGTACCCTAACACTAACCCTAAACCGTACCCTAACGCTAAACCTTACACTAACCCTAACCATTACCCTAAACCTAACCCTACACCTAACTCTAACCCTAAACCTAACCCTTAGCCATACCCTAACCCTAACTCTAACCTGTACCCTAACACAAAATCTAACCCTAAAGAGTACCCTAACCCTAACCCGTACCCTACCTCTAACCCTAACCCTAAACAGTACCCTAACACTAAGCCTAACCCGTAACCAAACCCTAACAGTAACTCTAACCCTAACCTAACCCTAACCCGTACCCTAACCCTAACCCGTACCCTAAACCTAATCCTAACCGTAATCCATAACCCTACCCTAACCCAAACCTAACCCATAAACTAATCCTAACTCTAAAACTAACCCTATCATAATCCTAACCCTAACACTAACCCGTAACCTAACCCTATCCCCTAAGGCTAAAACTAAACCGTACTTTAACTCTAACCCTAAACCGTATCCTAACACTAACCCTAAACAGTACCCTAACCCTAACCTTAACCCTTACCCTAAACCGTACCCTAACCCGAACACTAACTCGTATCCTAACCCTAACCGTAACCCTAACACTAACACGTACCCTAACCCTAACCATAATGCTTCTCCATACCCTAATCCTAACCCTAAACTCTAACCCTAACACTAAACCGTACCCTAACTCTAAACCTAACCCGTATCCTAACCCTAACCCTAACCTGTGACTTAACCCTAACCGTAATCCTAACCCTAACCCATATGCTAAACCTAAACGGTACCATGACCCTAACCCTAACCCTACACTTACCCTAACCCTAATCCTAAGCTGTGCCATAAACCTAACACTAACACTGACCCTAACTATAACCCGTACCCTAACCATAACCCGTACCGTAAACCGAACCTAACCCTAGCCCTAACCCGTACCCTAACCCTAACCCTAAACCTAACTGCACCCTAGCCCTAAAACTAATCCTAACACTAACCCAAAACCGTACCCTAACGCTAAACCTTACACTAACCCTAACCCTAACCCTAAACTTAACTCTAACCCTAATCCTAACCCTAAGCCTTACCCTAACCATAACCTGTACCCTAAGACAAAATCTAACCCTAACAAGTACCCTAAACCTAAACTGTACCCTACCCCTAACCCTAACCATAAACCGTACCAAAACACAAACCCTAAACCGTAACCAAACCCTAACACTAACCCTAACCCTAAACCTAACCCCAACCGGTACCAAAATCCTAATCCTAACCATAAACCTAACCCTAAACCTTACCCTAACCCTAACCCTAAACCTAGCCCTAAACGTTACCCTACCCTAACCCGTACATGAACCCTAACCCCAACCCCAACCCTAACCCTAACCCTAACCCCTAACCCTAACCCTAACCCTCACCCCAATCCGTACCCTTAACCTAACACTAACCCTAACCCGCACCCTAACCCTAACCTTAACCCTAACCAAAACCCGTACCCTAACGCTAACCTAACCCTAACTGTAATCCTATCCCGAACCCATATGCTAAACGTAAACCGTACCATAACCCTAAACCTCACCCTAACCCTAACCCTAACCCTACACTTACCCTAACCCTAACCCTAAGCCGTGCCATAATCCTTACTCTAACCCTGACCCTCACCCTAAACCGTACCCTAACCCTATCGCGTACCGGTAACCGAACCTAACCCTAACCCTAAACCGTAACGTAACCCTAAGCCATACCCTAACCCTAAACTTAACCCGTTCCCTAAACCTAAACCTAACCATATACCGCACCCTAACCCTAAACCGTACCCTAACACTAAACCTAAACCGTACCCTAACGCTAATTCTTACACTAAACCTAACTGTAAACCTACACCTAACCCTAAGGCATACCCTAACCCTAACCCTAACCTGTACCCTAACACAATATCTAACCCTAAAGAGTACCCTAACCCGTACCCTACCCCTAACCCTAAACCTAAACCGTACCCTAACATTAACCCTAACCCGTAACCAAACCCTAACACTAACTCTAACCCTAAACCTAACACTAACCCATACACTAACCCTAACCTGTACCCTAAACCTAATCCTAACCGTAATCCATAACCGTACCCTAACCCAAACCTAACCCATACACTAATCCTAACTCTAAAACTAACCCTATCATAATGCTAAACCTAACACTAACCCGTAACCTAACGCTATCCCCTAAGGCTAAAACTAAACCGTACCCTCACTCTAAACCTAAACCGTATCCTAACACTAACCCTAACCAGTACCCTAACACTAACCTTACCATTACCCTAAACCGTACCCTAACCCGAACACTAACTCGTATCCTAATCCTAACCGTAACCCTAACCCTAACACGTACCCTAACCCTAACCATAATGCTTCTCCATACCCTAATCCTAACCCTAAACTCTAACCCTAACACTAAACCGTACCCTAACTCTAAACCTAACCCGTATCCTAACCCTAACCCTAACCTGTGACCTAACCCTAACCATAATCCTAACCCTAACCCATATGCTAAACCTAAACGGTACCAAGACCCTAACCCTAACCCTACACTTACCCTAACCCTAATCCTAAGCCGTGCCATAAACCTAACCCTAACCCTGACCCTAACTCTAACCCGTACCCTAACCCTAACCCGTACCGTAAACCGAACCTAACCCTAGCCCTAACCCGTACCCTAACCCTAACCCGTACCCTAACTGCACCCTAACCCTAAAACTAACCCTAACACTAACCCAAAACCGTACCCTAACGCTAAACCTTACACTAACCCTAACCCTAACCCTAACCCTAAACTTAAATCTAACCCTAAACCTAACCCTAATGCTTACCCTAAACCTAACCTGTACCCTAAGAGAAAATCTAACCCTAACATGTACCCTAAACCTAACCTGTACCCTACCCCTAACCATAACCCTAACCGTACCCTAACACAACCTAACCCGTAACCAAACCCTAACACTAACCCTAACCCTAAACCTAACCCCAAACGGTACCAAATCCCTAACCCTAACCATAAACCTAACCCTAAACCTAACCCTAACCCTAACCCTAAACCTAGCCCTAAACCTTACCCTAACCATAACCCGTACACGAACCCTAACCCTAACCCGTATCCTAAACCTAAACTTAACCCTTACCCTAAACGTAAATCTAACACTAACCTGTTCCCTAACCGTAACCCGTACCCTAACACGAAACCTAAACCTAAACCATACCCTAACACTTACCCTAACCCTAAACCTAACCTGTACCCAAAACCAAACCCTAAATCTAACCCTACCCCACACCCTGACCATAAATGGTATCCTAACCCTAAACCTAACCCTAAAACATACCCTAACACTAACCCTATCCCGTACCCTAATCCTAACACTATACCTAAACCTAACCCATAACCAAACCCTAACCCTAACTCGTACCCTAACCCTAAAAGTACCCTAACCCTAACCCTAACCTGTAACCTTACCCTAAAACTAACCCTAAAACTAACCCATACACTAAACCTAACCCTTACCCATTTCCTAACCCTAAACGTAACCCTAAAACTAAACCGCACACCAAACCTACCCCTAAACCTAACCCGTACCCAAAACCTAAACCTAACCTATACCCTAACCCTAACCCTAACGCTAACGTAACCCTAAACTGTACCCCAACCCTAACCCTAAAACATAACCTCCTCCGTACCCCCACCCTAACCCGTACCCTAAACCTAACCTTAATCCCTACCATTACCCTAACCCTAACCCTAACTTAAACCTAACCCGTAACATTACCCTAAACCTAATTTAACCTAATCCATACTCTAACTCCAACCCTGCCCCTAACCCTAACACTAACACTAACCCCGAACCCCAACCCTAACCCCTAACCCTAACTCTAACCCTAACCCCTAACCCTAACCCTAAACTAACCCTAACCCTAACCCTAACCCTAACCCTAACCCTAACCTAACCCTAATGCTCTAACCCTAACCCAAACCCTAACCCTAACACTAACCCCTAACCCTAACCCTACCCTAACCCTAACCCTAACCCTAACACTTACACTAACCCTAACCTGCAACATTACCCTAACCCCAACCTGTACCCTAAACCTAAACCTAACCCTAAACCGTACCCCAAACCTAAACCTAACCTGTACCCTCACCCTAAACCTAACCCTAAAACTAAATCTAACCTGTACCCAATACCTAACCCAAACACATATCCTTACCCTAAATCTAACCTTTACCCTAACCCTAACCCTAACCTTAAACCTAACCAGTACCTTACCCTAACCCCAACCCGCACCCTAGTCCTAACCCGTACACAATCCCTAACCCTAACCCTAAACGTTAACCCAACACTAACACTAACGTACCCTAAACCTAACCCTAACCCTAACCCTTATCCCAGCCCTAAACCTAAAACATACCCGATTCCAAACCCTAAAATTAACCCTAAACCTAACCCTAACCGTAACCTTACCCTAATTCTAACCCTTAACCGTACCCCTAACCCTAAACCTAAATCGTACCCTAACCCTACCCGGTACCCTACCCCTAATCTGTACCCTAAACCTAACTCCAACAATAACCTTAACTCGTACCCGAACCCTAAACCTAACCCGAACCATAGGCCTAAATATAACCCTAAACAGTGTCCTAACCCTAATCCGTACCATAAACCTAACACTAAAACTAACCCTAACGCGTACCCTAACCCTAACCCTAACCCGTACCCTAAAACTAACACTAACCCTAACCCTACCCCTAACCCGTAACTATACTTAACCCGTACTCTTACCCGTGCCCTTACCCGAAACAGTAAACTCAACCTAACAAAAACCCTAACACTAATCCTAAACCTGACCTTAACCTAACTGTAAACTTAAACATAAACCTAACCCGTACCCTACCCCTAACCGAAAACCTAAACCGTACCGTAACAATAACCCTAACCCGTAACCAAACCCTAACACTAACTCTAACCCTAAACCTAACCCTAACCCGTACCCTAACCCTAACCCGTACCCTAAACCTAATCCTACCCGTAATCCATAAACGTAACCTGCCCAAACCTAACCCATACCCTAATCGTAACTCTAAAACTAACCCTATCATATTCCTAACCCTAACACTAACCCGTAACCTAACCCTATCTCCTAAGGATAAAACTAAACCGTACCCTAACTCTAACCCTAAACCGTATCCTAACACTAACCCTAACCAGTACCCTAACCCTAACCTTAAACCTTACCCTAAACCGTACCCTAACCCGAACACTAACTCGTATCCTAAACCTAACCATAACCCTAACCCTAACACGTACCCTAAACATAACCCTAACACGTACCCTAACACTAACCCTAACCCAGAACCTAAACCGTAAACAAATACTAACCCTAACCCTAACCCTTACCCAAACCTAACCCATTCCCTAACCCTAACACTAACCCATACCCTAATATTCACCCTAAAACTAACCCATAACCAAACCCTAACACTAATTCGTACCATAACCTTCACCCTAACCCGTACCCTAAACGTAACCCGTACACTAACCATGCCCTTACCTTAAACCGTAACCTCAACCTAACCCAACCGTAACCGTAACACTTAACCTAAACCGAAACCTAACTCAAACCCTAAACCTAACCCTATCCCGTAACCTAAACCTAACCCTAACCCTACCCCTAACCCGTACACTATACTTAACCCGTACTGTTACCCATGCCCTTACCCTAACCCGTAACCTCAACCTAACACAAACCCTAACACTAATCCTAAACCTGACCCTAAACCTAAATCTAACCTTAAACCTAACCCTAACCCATACCCTAACCCTCACCCCAATCCATACCCTAAACCTAACACTAACCCTAACCGGCACCATAACCCTAAACTTAACCTTAACCCTAACCCGTACCATAACACAAACCCTAATCCATATCATAAACCTAACCCTAACCCTAACATTCACCCTAACCCTAACCCTAACTCTAACCCTAATCCTAACACTTACCCATACCCTAACCCTAAACCTTAACCTAACCCTAACCCGTACACGAACACTAACCCTAACGCGTATCCTAAACCTAACCGTAACTCGTACCCTAAACCTAAATCTAAACCTAACCTGTTCCCTAACCGTAACCCGTACCCTAACACTAAACCTAAACATAAAACGTACCCTAACACTAACCCTAACCCTTATCCTAACCCGTACCCCAAACCCAACACTAAATCTAACCCTAACCAGTACCCTGACCCTAAATGGTATCCTAACCCTAAACCTAACCCTAAACCATACCCTAACACTAACCCTATCCCGTACCCTAACCCTAACACTATACCTAAACCTAACCCATAACCAAACCCTAACCCTAACCCGTACCCTAACCCTAACAAGTACCCTAACCCTAACCCTAACCTGTAACCTTACACTTAACCTAACCGTGAACCTAAAACGTACCCTAACCCTTAACCTTAACCTTACCCTAACCCGTACCCTAATCCTAATCCTTACACGTTCCCTAACCCTAACCCTAACGCTAAAACGAAACCGCACACTAAACCTAACCCTAACCCGTACACTAACCCTAACCCTAATCTGTACCATAATCCTAACACTAAATGTAACCCGCACCCTCAACCTAAACCTAACCCTAACCCATACCCTACACTAAATCTAACCCTAACCAGTAACCTAAACCTAACCCATACCCTAACCCGAACCGTAACCCGTACCCTAAACCTAACCCTAACCCGTACCCTAACCCTAACCCGTACCCTAAACCTAATCCTTACCGTAATCCATAACCCTAACCTAACCCAAACCTAACCCATACCCTAATCCTAACTCTAAACCTAACCCTATCATAATCCTAACCCTAACACTAACCCGTAACCTAACCCTATCCCCTAAGGCTAAAACTAAACCGTACCCTAACTCTAACCCTAAACCGTATCCTAACACTAACCCTAAACAGTACCCTAACACTAACCTTAACCCTTACCCTAAACCGTACCCTAACCCGAACACTAACTCGTATCCTAACCCTAACCGTAACCCTAACCCTAACACGTACCCTAACCCTAACCATAATCCTTCTCCATACCCTAATCGTAACTCTAAATTCTAACCCTAACATTAAACCGTACCCTAACTCTAAACCTAACCCGTATCCTAACCCTAAACCTAACCTGTAGCCTAAACCTAACCGTAATCCTAACCCTAACCCATATGCTAAACCTAAACGGTACCATGACCCTAACCCTAACCCTACACTTACCCTAACCCTAATCCTAAGCCGTGCCATAAACCTAACCCTAACCCTGACCCTAACTCTAACCCGTACCCTAACCCTAAACCTAACTGCACCCTAACCCTAAAACTAACCCTAACACTAACCCAAAACCGTACCCTAACGCTAAACTTTACACTAACCCTAACCCTAACCCTAACCCTAAACTTAACTCTAACCCTAAACCTAACCCTACGCCTTATCCTAACCCTAACCTGTACCCTAACACAAAATCTAACCCTAAGAAGTACCCTAAACCTAACCTGTACCCTACCCCTAACCATAACCCTAAACCGTACCCTAACACAAAACCTAACCCGTAACCAAACACCAAAAAATCACCCTAACCCTAAACCTAACCCCAACCGGTACCAAAACCCTAAACCTAACCATAAACCTAACCCTAAACCTTACCCTAACCCTAACCCTAAACCTAGCCCTTAACCTTACCCTAACCCTAACCCGTACACGAATCTGAACCCTAACCCGTATCCTAAAACTAACCCTAACCCTTACCCTAACCCTAAATCTAACCCTAACCTGTTCCCTAACCGTAACCCGTACCCTAACACGAAACCTAAACCTAAAACATACCCTAACACTAACCCTAACCCTAAACCTAACCCATACCCAAAACCACCCCTAAATCTAACCCTAACCAACACCCTGACCCTAAATGGTATCCTAACCCTAAACCTAACCCTAAACCATACGCTAACACTAACCCTAACCCGTACCCTAACCCTAACACTATACCTAAACCTAACCCATAACCAAACCCTAACCCTAACCCGTACCCTAACCCTAACACGTACCCTAACCATAACCCTAACCTGTAAACTTACCCTAAAACTAACCCTAAAACTACAACGTACCCTAACCCTTAACCTTACGTAAACCTAACCCGTACCCTAACCCTAAACCTTACCCGTTCCCTAACCCTAAACGTAACCCTAAAACTAAACCGCACACTAAACCTAAACCTAACTCTAACCCGTACCCAAAACCTAACCCTAACTTGTACCCTAATCCTAACCCTAACGTAACCCTAAACCGTACCCCAACCCTAACCCTAAAACATAACCTCCTCCGTACCCTAACCCTAACCTGTACCCTAAACCTAACCTTAATCCCTACCATTACCCTAACCCTAACCCTAACTTAACCCTAACCCGTGACATTACCCTAAACCTAATTAAACCTAATCCATACTCAAACTCCAACTCTGACCCTAACCCTAACACTAACCCTAACCCTAACCCCTAACCCTAACCCCTAACCCTAAACCTAACCTAACTCTAACCCTAACCCTAACCCTCTAACCCTAACCCAAACCCTAATCCTAACACTAACCCCTAACCCTAACCCTAACCCTACACTAACCCTAACCCTAAACCTAACCCTAACACTTACACTAACCCTAACCTGTAACATTACCCTAACCCCAACCCGTACTCCAAACCTAACCCTAACAGTAAACCGTACCCAAAACCTAAACCTGACCTGTACCCTCACCCTAAACCTAACCCTAAAACTAAATCTAACCTGTACCCAATACCTAACCCTAACCCGTATCCTTACCCTAAATCTAACCCTTACCCTAACCCCAACCCTAACCCGTACGCCAAATCTAACCCTAACCCTAACCCTAAACCTAAATCGTACCCTAACCCTAACCCTGACCGGTACCCTAACCCTAACCTGTACCCTAAAACTAACTCCAACCATAACCCTAACCCGTACCCTAACCCTAACCCTAACCCGTACCGTAGCCCTAAATATTACCCTAACCAGTACCCTAACCCTAATCCGTACCCTAACCCTAACCCTAAACCTAAACCTAACCCGTACCCTAAACCTAACCTTAACCCGTAACCTAAACCTAACCCTAACCCATACCCTAACCCTCACCCCAATCCATACCCTAAACCTAACACTAACCCTAACCGGCACCATAACCCTAAACTTAACCTTAACCCTAACCCGTACCATAACACAAACCCTAATCCATATCATAAACCTAACCCTAACCCTAACATTCACCCTAACCCTAACCCTAACTCTAACCCTAATCCTAACACTTACCCATACCCTAACCCTAAACCTTAACCTAACCCTAACCCGTACACGAACACTAACCCTAACGCGTATCCTAAACCTAACCGTAACTCGTACCCTAAACCTAAATCTAAACCTAACCTGTTCCCTAACCGTAACCCGTACCCTAACACTAAACCTAAACATAAAACGTACCCTAACACTAACCCTAACCCTTATCCTAACCCGTACCCCAAACCCAACACTAAATCTAACCCTAACCAGTACCCTGACCCTAAATGGTATCCTAACCCTAAACCTAACCCTAAACCATACCCTAACACTAACCCTATCCCGTACCCTAACCCTAACACTATACCTAAACCTAACCCATAACCAAACCCTAACCCTAACCCGTACCCTAACCCTAACAAGTACCCTAACCCTAACCCTAACCTGTAACCTTACACTTAACCTAACCGTGAACCTAAAACGTACCCTAACCCTTAACCTTAACCTTACCCTAACCCGTACCCTAATCCTAATCCTTACACGTTCCCTAACCCTAACCCTAACGCTAAAACGAAACCGCACACTAAACCTAACCCTAACCCGTACACTAACCCTAACCCTAATCTGTACCATAATCCTAACACTAAATGTAACCCGCACCCTCAACCTAAACCTAACCCTAACCCATACCCTACACTAAATCTAACCCTAACCAGTAACCTAAACCTAACCCATACCCTAACCCGAACCGTAACCCGTACCCTAAACCTAACCCTAACCCGTACCCTAACCCTAACCCTAAGCAGTACGCTAAGCCTAATCCAAACCCTAAACCATACCCTAACCGTAACCCTAACCCTAAGCACTACCCTAAACTAACCCTAACCCTAACCGTAACCCTAACTCTAACCCTAACCCTAACCAGGAACCTCACCCTAACTCGTAACCTAACCATAATCCTAAACCTAACCCGAAACCTAAACCTAACCCTAAACCTACCCTAACCTTTACCCTAACACTAACCCTAACCCTAACCCTAAACGTACCCTAACCCTAACCCCTAAACCTAACCCTAAACCGTACCCTAACTCTACCTCTAACCCGTATCCTAACCCTAACCCTCCTGTACACTAACACTAACCCTAACCATAACCCTATCCCATAAGCTAAACCTAACCCGTACCATAACCCTAACCCTAAACCTAAACCGTACCCCAACCCTAACCCGAAACCATAACCTCCTCCGTACCCTAACCCTAACAGGACCCTAAACCTAACCTAATCGCTACCATAACCCGAACCCTAACCCTAACTTAACCCTAACCCGTAACATTACCCTAAACCTAATCCATACTCTAACTCCAACCCTGACCCTAACCCTAACCCTAAACCGTACCCTACACTAGCCCTAACACTAATCTGTACCCTCTCCCTAACTCTAACCCTAAACATATATCTAACCTGTACCCAAAACCTAACCCTAACCCGCCCCCTAACCGTAACCCGTACCCTAACACTAAACATAACCCTGACCCATAACCTTACCCTAACTTGTACCTAACCCTAAACCGTACCCTAACTCTACCTCTAACCCATATCCTAACCCTAACCCTCCTGTACACTAACACTAACCCTAACCATAACCCTATCCCATAAGCTAAACCTAACCCATACACTAACCCTAAACCAAAACCTAAACCGTACCCAAACCCTAACCCGTATCCTAAGCCTAACCCATACCGTAACCCTAACACCTACCCCTACCCTAACCCGTACCCTAACTCTAACCCTACCCCTATCCTAAACCTAACGCATACCCTAAACCTGATCCTAACCATAACCCTAAACCATACCCTAAACCTAACCCTAACCCATACCTTACCCTTAACCTAAGCCTAACCCTAACACGTACCCAAAACCTAACCCTAACCCGTACCCTAACCCTAACCCTAACCCAGAACCTAAACCGTACACAGATACTAAACCTAACCCTAAACCTTACCCTAAATCTAACCCTTACCCTAACCCTAACCCTAACCCTAACCCTAACCCTAACCCTAACCCTAAACCTAACCCGTAACCTTACCCTAACCCTAACCCGCACCCTAATTCTAACCCGTACACAAACCCTAACCTAAACGTTTACCTTACGCTAACACTAACGTACCCTAAACCTAAACTTAACCCTAACTCTTATCCCAGCCATAACCTAAAACATAGCCGATTCCATCCCTAAAATTAACCCTAAACCTAACCTAACCCGACACCTTACCCTAATTCTAACCCTTAACCTAATCCTAACCCTAAACCGTACCCTAACTCTAACCCTAACCCTAACCCTAAAGCTAAATCGTACCCTAACCCTACCCGGTACCCTACCCCTAACCCGTACCCTACACCTAACTCCAACCATAACCCTAACCCGTGCCCGAACCCTAAACCTAACCCGTACCGTAGCACTAAATATAACCCTAAACAGTACCCTAACCCTAATCCGTACCATAACCCTAACACTAAAACTAAAGCTAACCCGTACACTAACCCTAACCCTAACTCTAACCCGTACCCTAAAACTAACCCTAACCCTATCCCTAACCCTACCCCTAACCCGTACACTATACTTAACTCGTACTCTTACCCGTGCCCTTACCCTAACCAGTAACCTCAACCTAACAAAAACGCTAACACTAATCGTAAACCTGACCTTAACCTAAATGTAACCTTAAACCTAACCCTAACCCGTAACCTAACCCTACCCAAATCCGTACACTAAACCTAACACTAACCCTAACCCGTACCCTAACGCTAACCCTAATCCATATCATAAAACTAACCCTAACCCTAACATTCACCCTAACCCTAACCCTAACTCTAACCCTAATCCTAAACCTTACCCGTACCCTAACCCTAAACCTTACTCTAACCCTAACCCGTACACGAACACTAAACCTAACCCTAACTCGTACCGTAACCCTAAATCTAACCCTAACCTGTTCCCTAACCGTAACCCGTCCCCTAACACTAAACCTAAAGCTAAAACGTACCCTAACACCAACCCTAAGCCTAAAGCTAACCCGTACAGTAAACCTAGCCTTAATCTAAACCTAATCAGTAACCTGACCTAAATGGTATCCTAACCATAAACCTAACCCTAAACCATACCCTAACACTAACCCTATACCTAAACCTAACCCATAACCAAAACCTAACCTAACCCATACCATAACCCTAACAAGTACCCTAACCTAACCCTAACCTGTAAACTTACACTAACCCTAATCCTAACCTAAAAGGTACTCTAACCCTTAACCTTAACTGACACTAACCGGTACCCTAACCCTAAAACTTACCCGTTCCCTATCCCTAAACATAACCCTAAAACTAAACCGCACACTAACACTAACCCTAACCCTAACCCGTACCCAAAACCTAACCCTAACCTGTACCCTAACCCTAATCCTAACCCAGAAACTAAACCGTACACAAATACTACCCTAACCCTAAATCTTACCCAAACCTAACCCATTCCCTAACCCAAACACTAAACCTTACCCTAATATTCACCCTAAAACTAACCCATACCCAAACGTAAACCTAATTCGTACCATAACCCTCACACTAACCCGAATCCTAACCTTAACCCGTACACTAACCCTAACCCTAATCCATACCCGTACCCTAACCCAAACCTAACCTGTACTCTAATCCTAACCCTAACCCTAACCCTATCATAATCCTAACCCTAACACTAACCCGTAACCTAACCCTAACCCCTAAGGCTAAATCTAAACCCTACCCTAACTCTAACCCTAAACCGTATCCTAACACTAACCCTAACCCGTACCCTAACCCTATCCTTAACCCTTACCCTAAACCGTACCCTAACCCGAACAATAACACGTACCCTAACCCTAACCATAATCCTTCTCCATACCCTAAACCTAACTCTAATCCAAACCCTAATCCTAACCCTAACCTCTAACCCTAACACTAAACCGTACCCTAACTGTAACCCTAACCCTTTCTAACCCTAAACCTAAACCGTAACCTAACCCTAAATGTAATCCTAAACCTAACCCAAATCCTCAACGTAAACCTTACCATAACCCTAAACCTCACCCTAACCCTAACCCTAACCCTAACCCTACACTACCCTAACCCTAACCCTACACTTACCCTAACCCTAACCCTAAGCCGTGCCATAACCCTAACCCTAAACCTGACACTCACCCTAAACCGTACCCTAACCCTAACCCGTACCGTAAACCGAACCTAACCCTAACCCAAACCCGTAACCTAAACCTAAGCCATACCCTAAGCCTAAACCTAACCCGTTCCCTAACCCTAAACCTAACCCTAAACCGCACCCTAACCCTAAACCATACCCTAACCCTAACCCTAAACCTAACCCGTACCCAAAACCTAACCCTAACCTGTACCCTAACCCTAATCCTAACCCAGAAACTTAAGGGTACACAAATACTACCCTAACCCTAAATCTTACCCAAACCTAACCCATTCCCTAACCAAAACACTAAACCTTACCCTAATATTCATCCTAAAACTAACCCATACCCAAACGTAAACCTAATTCGTACCATAACCCTCACACTAACCCGTATCCTAACCTTAACCCGTACACTAACCCTAACCCTAATCCATACCCGTATCCTAACCCAAACCTAACCTGTACTCTAATCCTAACCCTAACCCTAACCCTATCATAATCCTAACCCTAACACTAACCCGTAACCTAACCCTAACCCCTAAGGCTAAATCTAAACCCTACCCTAAATCTAACCCTAAACCGTATCCTAACACTAACCCTAACCCGTACCCTAACCCTATCTTAACCCTTACCCTAAACCGTACCCTAACCCGAACAATAACACGTACCCTAACCCTAACCATAATCCTTCTCCATACCCTAAACCTAACTCTAAACCAAACCCTAATCCTAACCCTAACCTCTAACCCTAACACTAAACCGTACCCTAACTGTAAACCTAACCCTTTTCTAACCCTAAACCTAACCCGTAACCTAACCCTAACTGTAATCCTAACCCGAACCCATATGCTCAACGTAAACCGTACCATAACCCTAAACCTCACCCTAACCCTAAACCTAACCCTAACCCTACACTTACCCTAACCCTACCCTAAGCCGTGCCATAACCCTAACCCTAAACCTGACACTCACCCTAAACCGTACCTTAACCCTAACCCGTACAGTAAACCGAACCTAACCCTAACCCAAACCAGTATCCTAAACCTAAGCCATACCCTAACCCTAAACCTAACCTGTTCCCTAACCCTAAACCTAACCCTAAACCGCACCCTAACCCTAAACCATGCCCTAACACTAAACCTAACCCTAAGCCATACCCTAACCCTAACCCTAACCTGTACCCTAACACAAAATCTAACCCTAAAGATTACCCTAACCCTAACCCGTAGCTACCCTAACCCTAACCCTAAACCGTACCCTAATATTAACCCTAACCCGTAACCAAACCCTAACACTAACTCTAACCCTAAACCTAACCCTAACCTGTACCCTAACCCTAACCCGTACCCTAAACCTAATCCTAACCGTAATCCATAACCGTACCCTAACCCAAACCTAACCCATACCCTAATCCTAACTCTAAACCTAACCCTATCATAATCCTAACCCTAACACTAACCCGTAACCTAACCCTATCCCCTAAGGCTAAAACTAAACCGTACCCTAACTCTAACCCTAAACCATATCCTAACGCTAACCCTAACCAGTACCCTAACCCTAACCTTACCCTTACCCTAAACCGTACCCTAACCCGAACACTAACTCGTATCCTAACCCTAACCGTAACCCTAACCCTAACACGTACCCTAAACCTAAACCATAATGCTTCTACATACCCTAATCCTAACCCTAAACTCTAACTCTAACACTAAACCGTACCCTAATACTAAACCTAACCCGTATCCTAACCCTAACCCTAACCTGTAACCTAACCCTAACCGTAATCCTAACCCTAACCCATATGCTAAACCTAAACGGTACCATGACCCTAACCCTAAACCTACACTTACCCTAACCTAATCCTAAGCCGTGCCATAAACCTAACACTAACCCTGACCCTAACTCTAACCCGTACCCTAACCCTAACCCGTACCGTAAACTGAACCTAACCCTAACCCTAACCCGTACCCTAACCCTAACCCTAAACCTAACTGCACCCTAACCCTAAAACTAACCCTAACACTAACCCAAAACCGTACCCTAACGCTAAACCTTACACTAACCCTAACCCTAACCCTAACCTTAAATCTAACTCTAAACCTAACCCTAAGCCTTACCCTAACCCTAACCTGTACCCTAACAGAAATCTAAACCTAACATGTACCCTAAACCTAATCTGTACCCTACCACTAACCCTAACCCTAAACCGTACCCTAACACAAACCCTAAACCGTAACCAAACCCTAACACTAATCCTAACCCTAAACCTAACCCCACTATGTACCAAAATCCTAACCCTAACCATAAACCTAACCCTAAACCTAACCCTAACCCTAAACCTAAACCTAGCCCTAAACCTTACCCTAACCATAATCCGTACACGAACCCTAACCCTAACCCGTATCCTAAACCTAAACCTAACCCTTACCCTAAACCTAAATCTAACCCTAACCTGTTCCCTAACCGTAACCCGCACCCTAACACGAAACCTAAACCTAAACCTACCCTAACACTAACCCTAAACCTAACCCGTACCAAAAACCAAACCCTAAATCTAACCCTAACCAACACCCTGACCCTAAATGGTATCCTAACCCTAAACCTAACCCTACCCATCCCTAACCCTAAACGTAACCCTAAACTAACCGCACACTAAACCTAAACCTAACCCTAACCCTACCCAAACCTAACCCTAACTGTACCCTAATCCTAACCCTAACGTAACCCTAAACCGTACCCAACCCTAACCCTAAACATAACCCTCGTACCCTAACCCTAACCCGTACCCTAAACCTAACCTAATCCCTACCATTACCCTAACCCTAACCCTAACTTAACCCTAACCCGTACATTACCCTAAACCTAATTAACCTAATCCATACCTAACTCCAACCCTACCCTAACCCTAACACTAACCCTAACCCTAACCCTAACCCTAACCCTAACCCTAACACTAACCTAACTCTAACCCTAACCCTAACACCTAACCCTACCCAAACCCTAACCCTAACACTAACCCTAACCCGAACCCTAAACCTACACTAACCCTAACCCTAAACCTAACCCTAACACTTACACTAACCCTAACCTGTAACATTACCCTAACCCTAACCCTACTCAAACCTAACCCTAACACTAAACCGTACCCAAACCTAAACCTAACCTTACCTCACCCTAAACCTAACCCTAAAACTAAATCTAACCTTACCCTAACCTAACCCTAACCCGTAACCTTACCCTAACTCTAACCCTTACCCTAACCCTAACCCTAACCCGTACCCAACTCTAACCCTAACCCTAACCTAAACCTAAATCGTACCCTAACCCTAACCTACCGGTACCCTAACCCTAACCTGTACTCTAAACTAACTCCAACCATAACCCTAACCATACCCTAACCCTAACCCTAACCCGTACCGTAGCCCTAAATATTACCCTAACCAGTACCCTAACCCTAATCCGTACCCTAACCCTAACCCTAAACCTAAACCTAACCCGTACCCTAACCCTAACCCTACCCGTAACCTAAACCTAACCCTAACCCTACCCCTAACCCGTACACTATACTTAACCCGTACTCTTACCCGTGCCCTTACCCTAACCCGTAACCTCAACCTAACACAAACCCTAACACTAATCCTAAACCTGACCCTAAACCTAACTCTAACCTTAAACCTAACCCTAACCCGTACCCTAACCCTCACCCCAATCCGTACCCTAAACCTAACACTAACCCTAACCGCACCATAACCCTAACCTTAACCTTAACCCTAACCCGTACCATAACGCTAACCCTAATCCATATCATAAACCTAACCCTAACCCTAACATTCACCCTAACCCTAACCCTAACTCTAACCCTAATCCTAACCCTTACCCATACCCTAACCCTAAACCTTAACCTAACCCTAACCCGTACACGAACACTAACCCTAACCCGTATCCTAAACCTAACCCTAACTCGTACCCTAACCCTAAATCTAACCCTAACCTGTTCCCTAACCGTAACCCGTACCCTAACACTAAACCTAAACCTAAACCGTACCCTAACACTAACCCTAACCCTAAACCTAACCCGTACCCTAAACCAACCCTAAATCTAACCCTAACCAGTACCCTGACCCTAAATGGTATCCTAACCCTAAACCTAACCCTAAACCATACCCTAACACTAACCCTAACCCGTACCCTAACCCTAACACTATACCTAAACCTAACCCATAACCAAACCCTAACCCTAACCCGTACCCTAACCCTAACACGTACCCTAACCCTAACCCTAACCTGTAACCTTACACTAACCTAACCCTGAACCTAAAACGTACCCTAACCCTTAACCTTAACCTAACCCTAACCCGTACCCTAATCCTAATCCTTACCCGTTCCCTAACCCTAACCCTAACGCTAAAACTAAACCGCACACTAAACCTAACCCTAACCCGTACACTAACCCTAACCCTAATCTGTACCATAATCCTAACACTAAATGTAACCCGCACCCTCAACCTAAACCTAACCCTAACCCATACCCTACACTAAATCTAACCCTAACCAGTAACCTAAACCTAACCCATACCCTAACCCTAACCGTAACCCGTACCCTAAACCTAACCCTAACCCGTACCCTAACCCTAACCCGTACCCTAAACCTAATCCTTACCGTAATCCATAACCCTAACCTAACCCAAACCTAACCCATACCCTAATCCTAACTCTAAACCTAACCCTATCATAATCCTAACCCTAACACTAACCCGTAACCTAACCCTAACCCCTAAGGCTAAAACTAAACCGTACCCTAACTCTAACCCTAAACCGTATCCTAACACTAACCCTAACCCGTACCCTAACCCTAACCTTAACCCTTACCCTAAACCGTACCCTAACCCGAACACTAACTCGTATCCTAACCCTAACCGTAACCCTAACCCTAACACGTACCCTAACCCTAACCATAATCCTTCCATACCCTAATCGTAACTCTAAACTCTAACCCTAACACTAAACCGTACCCTAACTCTAAACCTAACCCGTATCCTAACCCTAAACCTAACCTGTACCTAACCCTAACCGTAATCCTAACCCTAACCCATATGCTAAACCTAAACGTACCATAACCCTAACCCTAACCCTAACCCTACACTTACCCTAACCCTAATCCTAAGCCGTGCCATAACCCTAACCCTAACCCTGACCCTAACTCTAACCCGTACCCTAACCCTAAACCTAACTGCACCCTAACCCTAAACTAACCCTAACACTAACCCAAACCGTACCCTAACGCTAAACCTTACACTAACCCTAACCCTAACCCTAACCCTAAACTTAACTCTAACCCTAAACCTAACCCTACGCCTTATCCTAACCCTAACCTGTACCCTAACACAAATCTAACCCTAAAAGTACCCTAAACCTAACCTGTACCCTACCCCTAACCATAACCCTAAACCGTACCCTAACACAAAACCTAACCCGTAACCAAACCCAAAAATCACCCTAACCCTAAACCTAACCCCAACCGGTACCAAAACCCTAAACCTAACCATAAACCTAACCCTAAACCTTACCCTAACCCTAACCCTAAACCTAGCCCTTAACCTTACCCTAACCCTAACCCGTACACGAATCTAACCCTAACCCGTATCCTAAAACTAACCCTAACCCTTACCCTAACCCTAAACCTAACCCTAACCTGTTCCCTAACCGTAACCCGTACCCTAACACGAAACCTAAACCTAAACCTACCCTAACACTAACCCTAACCCTAAACCTAACCCATACCAAAACCACCCTAAATCTAACCCTAACCAACACCCTGACCCTAAATGGTATCCTAACCCTAAACCTAACCCTAAACCATACCTAACACTAACCCTAACCCGTACCCTAACCCTAACACTATACCTAAACCTAACCCATAACCAAACCCTAACCCTAACCCGTACCCTAACCCTAACACGTACCCTAACCATAACCCTAACCTGTAAACTTACCCTAAAACTAACCCTAAAACTACAACGTACCCTAACCCTTAACCTTACCTAAACCTAACCCGTACCCTAACCCTAAACCTTACCCGTTCCCTAACCCTAACCGTAACCCTAAAACTAAACCGCACACTAAACCTAAACCTAACCCTAACCGTACCCAAACCTAACCCTAACCTGTACCCTAATCCTAACCCTAACGTAACCCTAAACCGTACCCCAACCCTAACCCTAAACCATAACTCCTCCGTACCCTAACCCTAACCCGTACCCTAAACCTAACCTTAATCCCTACCATTACCCTAACCCTAACCCTAACTTAACCCTAACCCGTACATTACCCTAAACCTAATTAAACCTAATCCATACTCTAACTCCAACCCTGACCCTAACCCTAACCCTAACCCTAACCCTAACCCTAACCCTAACCCTAACCCTAACCCTAACTCTAACCCTAACCCTAACCCTAACCCTAACCTAACCCTACCCTAACCCTCTAACCCTAACCCAAACCCTAACCCTAACACTAACCCTAACCCTAACCCTAACCCTAACACTAACCCTAACCCTAAACCTAACCCTAACACCTAACTAACCTAACCTGTACCCTAACCTAACCCTAACCCGTATCCTTACCCTAAACCTAACCCTACCCTAAACCTAACCCTAACCCTAACCCTAACCCTACCCTAACCCGTACACTATACTTAACCCTAACTCTTACCCGTGCCCTTACCTAACCCGTAACCTCAACTTAACCCAAACCCTAACACTATCCTAAACCTGACCCTAAAACTAACTCTAACCTTAAACCTAACCCTAACCCGTACCCTAAACCTCACCCAATCCGTACCCTAAACCTAACACTAACCCTAACCGCACCCTAACCCTAACCTTAACCCTAACCCTAAACCGTACCCTAACGCTAACCCTAATCCATATCAAAACCTAACCCTAAACCTAACATTCACCCTAACCCTAACCCTAACTCTAACCCTAATCCTAACCCTTACCCGTAACCTAACCCTAAACCTACCCTAACCCTAACCCGTACACGAACACTAACCTAACCCGTATCCTAAACCTAACCCTAACTCGTACCCTACCCTAAATCTAACCCTAAACTCTTCCCTAACCATAACCGTACCTAACACTAAACCTAAACCTAAACCGTACCCTAACACTAACCCTAACCCTAAACCTAACCCGTACCCTAAACCTAACCCTAAATCTAACCGTAACCAGTACCCTGACCCTAAATGGTACCTAACTTAACCCTAACCTAAACCATCCCTAACACTAACCCTAACCGTACCCTAACCCTAACCCTATACACTAACCCTAACCCGTAACCAAACCTAACTCTAACCCGTACCCTAACCCTAACCCGTACCCTAACCCTCACCCCAATCCGTACCCTAAACCTAACACTAACCCTAACCCGCACCCTAACCCTAACCTTAACCCTAACCCTAACCCGTACCCTAACGCTAACCCTAACCATATCATAAACCTAACCCTAACCCTAACATTCACCCTAACCCTAACCCTAACTCTAACCCTAATCCTAACCCTTACCAGTACCCTAACCCTAAACCTTACTCTAACCTAACCCGTACACGAACACTAAACCTAACCCGTATCCTAAACCTAACCCTAACTCGTACCGTAACCCTAAATCTAACCCTAACCTGTTCCCTAACCGTAACCCGTCCCCTAACACTAAACCTAAACCTAAACCGTACCCTAACACTAACCCTAACCCTAAACCTAACCCGTACCCTAAACCTACCCTTAATCTAACCCTAACCAGTACCCTGACCCTAAATCGTATCCTAACCCTAAACCTAACCCTAAACCATACCCTAACACTAACCCTAACCGTACCCTAACCCTAACCCTATACCTAAACCTAACCCATAACCAAAACCTAACCCTAACCCAATCCCTAACCCTAACACGTACCCTAACCCTAACCCTAACCTGAAACTTACACTAACCCTAACCCTAAACCTAAAAGTACCCTAACCCTTAACCTTACCTAACCCAAACCCGTACCCTAACCCTAAACCTTACCCGTTCCCTAACCCTAACCCTAACCCTAAAACTAAACCGCACACTAACCCTAACCCTAACCCTAACCCGTACCCAAAACCTAACCCTAAACTGTACCCTAACCCTAACCCAGAACCTAAACCGTACACAAATACTACCCTAACCCTAACCCTTACCCAAACCTAACCCATTCCCTAACCCAAACACTAACCCATACCCTAATATTCACCCTAAAACTAACCCATACCCAAACTTAACCCTAACTCGTACCATAACCCTCACCCTAACCCGTATCCTAACCTTAAACCGTACACTAACCCGTGCCCTTACCTTAACCCGTAACCTCAACCTAACCCAAACCGTAACCCTAACACTTAACCTAAACCTAAACCTAACTCGAACCCGAAACCTAAGCCTATCCCGTACCCTAACCCTAATCCATACCCGTACCCTAACCCAAACCTAACCCGTACACTAATCCTAACCCTAACCCTAACCCTATCATAATCCTAAACCTAACACTAACCCGTAACCTAACCCTAACCCCTAAGGCTAAATCTAAACCCTACCCTAACTCTAACCCTAAACCGTATCCTAAGACTAACCCTAACCCGTACCCTAACCCTAAACTTAACCCTTACCCTAAAACGTACCCTAACCCGAACACTAACACGTACCCTAAACCTAACCATAATCCTTCTCCATACCCTAACCTAACCCTAAACCGAACCCTAATCCTAACCCTAACCTCTAACCCTAACACTAAACCGTACCCTAACTGTAACCCTAACCCGTTTCCTAACCCTAAACCTAACCCGTAACCTAACCCTAACTGTAATCCTAACCCTAACCCATATGCTAAACGTAAACCGTACCATAACCCTAAACCTCACCCTAACCCTAACCCTAACCTACACTTAACCTAACCCTAATCCTAAGCCGTGCCATAACCCTAAACCTAACCCTGACCCTAACCCTAAACCGTACACTAACCCTAACCCGTACCGTAAACTGAACCTAACCCTAACCCTAACCCGTACCCTAACCCTAAGCCATATCCTAACCCTAAACCTAACCCTAACCCTAACCTAAACCTAACCCATAACCAAAACCTAACCCTAACCCATACCCTAACCCTAACACGTACCCTAACCCTAACCCTAACCTGTAAACTTACACTAACCCTAACCCTAAACCTAAAAGTACCCTAACCCTTAACCTTAACTAACACTAACCGGTACCCTAACCCTAAACCTTACCCGTTCCCTAACCCTAACCCTAACCCTAAAACTAAACCGCACACTAACCCTAAACCTAACCCGTACCCGTACCCAAAACCTAACCCTAACCTGTACCCTAACCCTAACCCAGAACCTAAACCGTACACAAATACTACCCTAACCCTAACCCTTACCCAAACCTAACTCATTCCCTAACCCAAACACTAACCCTTACCCTAATATTCACCCTAAAACTAACCCATACCCAAACTTAACCCTAACTCGTACCATAACCCTCACCCTAACCCGTATCCTAACCTTAACCCGTACACTAAACCGTGCCCTTACCTTAACCCGTAACCTCAACCTAACCCAAACCGTAACCCTAACACTTAACCTAAACCTAAACCTAACTCGAACCTAAACCTAAGCCTATCCCGTACCCTAACCCTAACCCTAATCCATAACCCGTACCCTAACCCAAACCTAACCCGTACCCTAATCCTAACCCTAACCCTATCATAATCCTAACCCTAACACTAACCCGTAACCTAACCCTAACCCCTAAGGCTAAATCTAAACCCTACCCTAACTCTAACCCTAAACCGTATCCTAACACTAACCCGTACCGTAAACCGAACCTAAACCCTAACCCTAACCCGTACCCTAACCCTAAGCCATACACTAACCCTAAACCTAACCCGTTCCCTAACCCTAAACCTAACCCTAAACCTAACACTAACCCTAAACCTAACCCTAAGCCATATCCTAATCTGACCCTAACTTGTACCCTAACACAAATCTAACCCTAAAGAGTACCCTAACCTAACCCGTACCCTACCCCTAACCCTAAACCTAAACCGTACCCTAACACTAACCCTAACCCGTAACCAAACCTTAACACTAACTCTAACCGTAAACCTAAACCTAACCCTAACCCGTACCCTAACCCTAACCCGTACCCTAAACCTAATCCTAACAGTAATCCATAACCTTACCCTGCCCAAACCTAACCCATACCCTAATCCTAACTCTAAAACTAACCCTATCATATTCCTAACCCTAACACTAACCCGTAACCTAACCCTTCCCTAAGGCTAAAAGTAAACCGTACCCTAACCCTAACACTAACTCGTATCCTAAACCTAACCGTAACTCTAACCCTAACACGTACCCTAAACCTAACCCTATCCCGTACCCTAACTCTAACCCTAACCCAGAACCTAAACCGTACACAAATACTAACCCTAACCCTAACTTTACCCAAACCTAACCCATTCCCTAACCCTAACCCATACCCTAATATTCACCCTAAAACTAACCCATAACCAAGCCCTAACCCTAACTCGTACCATAACCCTCACCCTAACCCGTATCCTAACCGTAACCCGTACACTAACCCATGCCCTTACCTTAAACTGTAACCTCAACCTAACCCAAACCGTAACCGTAACAATTAACCTAATCCTAAACGTAACTCGAACCCTAAACCTAACCCTATCCCGTACCCTAATCCTAACCCGTACCCTAATCCTAATCCTAATCCATACCCGTAACCTAACCCAAACCTAACCCGTACCCTAATCCTAACCCTAACCCTAACCCTATCATAATCCAAACCCTAACACTAACCCGTAAACTAACCCTAACCCCTAAGGCCAAAAGTAAACCGTACCGTAAATCTAACCCAAAATCGTATCCTAACACTAACACTAACCCGTACCCTAACCCTAACCTTGACCCTTACCCTAAACCGTACCCTAACCCGAACACTAACTCGTATCCTAACCCTAACCGTAACCCTAACCATAACACGTACCCTAACCCTAACCATAATCCTTCTCCATACCCTAAACCTAACCCTAAACCGAACCCTAATCTAACCCTAACCTCTAAACCTAACACTAAACCATACCCTAACTCTAACCCTAACCCGTATACTAACCCTAAACCTAACCCGTAACCTAACCCTAACCCTAACCCTAACCCATATGCTAAACCTAAACAGTACCATAACCCTAACCCTAACCCTAACCCTACACTTACCCTAACCCTAATCGTAAGCCGTGCCATAACCCTAACCCTAACCCTGACCCTAACACTAAACCGTACCCTAACCCTAACCCGTACCGTAAACCGAATCTAACCCTAACCCTAACCCGTACCCTAACCCTAACGAAAACCTAAACCGTACCCTAACACTAACCTTAACCCATATCCAAACCTAACACTACCCTAACCTAACCTAACCCAAACCGGTACCAAATCCCTAACCCTAACCCTAACCCTAACCCTAAACTTAGCCCTAAACCTTACCTTAAACCTAAACCGTACACGAATCCTAACCCTATCCCGTATCCTATACCTAACCCTAACCTTAACCTAACCCTAAATCTAACCCTAACCCTAACCCTAACCCTACCGTAAACCTAAACCGTACCCTAACACTAACACTAACTCTTACCCTAACCCTAAACCTAACCCAAAACCCAACCCTAAACTGTACGCAAACCGTAACTCTAAACCTTACCCTAACCCTAACCCTAACCCTAAACCTAACCCGTAACCTTACCCTAACCCTAACATGCACCCTAATCCTAACCAGTACACAAACCCTAACCCTACCCCTAAACGTTAACCTAACCCTAACACTAACGTACACTAAACCTAAACCTAAACCTAACCCTTATCCCAGCCCTAACCCTAAAACATACCCGATTCCATACCCTAACATTAACCCTAAACCTAACCCTAACCCGTAACCTTACCCTAACTCTAAACCTAACGCTAACCCTAAAACTAAACAGTACACTAACCCTACCCGGTACCCTGCCCCTAACCCGTAACCTAAACCTAACTCCAAACATAACCCTAACCCGTACCCGAACCCTAAACCTAACCCGTACCGTAGCCCTAAATATAGCCTAAACAGTACCCTAACCCTAATTCGTACCATAACCCTAACACTAAATCTAAACCTAACCCGTACCCTAACCCTAACCCTAACCCGTACCCTAAAACTAACCCTAACACTATCCCTAACCCTACCCCTAACCCGTACACTATACTTAACCCGTACTCTTACCCGTGCCATTACCCTAACCAGTAACCTCAACCAAACAAAAACCCTAACACTAATCCTAAACCTGGCCCTAAACCTAACTCTAACATTAAACCTAACCCTAACCGGTAACCTAACCCTCACCCCAATCCGTACCCTAAACCTAACACTAACCCTAACCCGCACCCTAACCCTAACCTTAACCCTAACACTAACCCGTACCCTAACACTAAACCTAATCCATATCCTAAAGCTAACACTAACCCTAACATTCACCCTAATCCTATCCCTAACTCTAACCCTAATCCTAATCCTTACCCGTACCCTAACCCTAAAACTTACTCTAACCCTAACGCGCACACGAACACTAAACCTAACCCGTATCCTAAAAACAACCCTAACTCGTACCGTAACCCTAAATCTAACCCTAACCTGTTCCCTAACCATAACCCGTCCCCTAACACTAAACATAAACCTAAACCGTACCCTAACACTAACCCTAACCCTAAACCTAACCCGTACCCTAAACCTACCCTTATCTAACCCTAACCAGTACCCTGACACTAAATGGTATCCTAACCCTAAACCTAAACCTAAACCATACCCTAACACTAACCCTAACCTGTACCCTAACCCTAACCCTATACCTAAACCTAACCCATAACCAAAACCTAACCCTACCCGTATCCTAACCCTAACACTAACCCTAAACCGTAACCAAACCCTAACACTAACCCTAACCCTAAACCTAAACCCAACCCGTACCAAAACCCTAACCCTAACCATAAACCTAACCCTAACCGTAACCCTAAACCTAGCCCTAAATCTTACCCTAACCCTAACCCGTACACGAACCCTAAACGTATCCTAAACATAACCCTAACCCGTATCCTAACGCGAAATCTAACCCTAACCCTAACCCTACCGTAAACCTAAACCGTACCCTAAAACTAACCCTAACCCGTACCCTAACCTTAAATCTAACCCGTAACCTTACCCTAAATCTAACCCGCACCCTAATCCTAACCCGTACACAAACCCTAACCCTAAACCTAAACGTTAACCTAACCTTAACACTAACGTACCATATACCTAAACCTAACCCTAACCTTTATCCCAGCCCTAACCCTAAAACATACCCTATTCCATACCCTAACATTAACCCTAAACCTAACCCTAACCCGTAAACTAACTCTAACCCTAATCTGTACCATAACCCTAACCCTAACACTAAGCCGCACACTAACCCTAACCCTAACCGTAACCCTAACCCTAACCCTAACCCTAACCCTAACCCTAACCCTAACCCTAACCTGTAACATTACCTTAACCCCAACCAGTACCCTAACCCTAACCCTAACCCTAACCCTAAACCGTACCCAAAACCTAACCCTAACCTCTACCCTCACCCTAAACCTAATCCTAAAACTAAATCTAACCTATACCCAATACCTAACACTAACCCTAAGCCGTACCATAACTCTAACCCTAACCCTAACCCTAAACCTAAATCGTACCCTAAACCTAAACCTAATCGGTAACACACATCTAACCCGTACCCTAAACCTAACTCCAAACATAACCCTAACCCTTAACCTTACCCTAACCCTAACCCTAAACCTAAAACATACCCTAACCCTTAACCTTACCCTAAACCTAACCCGTACCCTAAACCTAACCCTTACCGGTTCCCTAAACCTAACCCTAACCCTAAAACGAAACCGCACACTAAACCTAAACCTAACCCTAACCCGTACCCTAACCCTAAACTGTATCATAATCCTAACCCTAAACCTAACCCGCACCCTCAACCTAAACCTAACCCCAACCCGTACGCTACACTAAATCTAACCCTAAGCAGTAACCTAAACCTAACCCATTCCCGAAACCTAACCCTAATCCTATCCCGTACCCTAAACCAAACCCTAACGCGTATCCTAACCCTAACCCTAAGCAGTACCCTAACCCTAAAAAAACCCTAAACCATACCCTACCCGTAACCCTATTCCTAACAACTACCCAAAACTAACGCTAACCCTAACCCTAACCGTACCCTAAAACTAAACCTAATCCCTAAATAAGCCTAACCCTAACCCTAACCCTAAACTGTAGCCTATACTAACCCTAACACTAATCCGTACCCTCTCCCTAACTCTAACCCTAAACCAGTATCTAACCTGTACCCAAACCCTAACCCTAACCCGTACAGTAACCGTAACCCGTACCCTAACACTAAACATAACCATTACCCATAACCTTAACCTAACCCTAACCTGTACCTGAATCCTAACTCGTACACTAACCCTAAACCTAAACCTAAACCGTACCCTAACCCTAACCCGTACCCTAAGCCTAACACGTACCGTAACCCTAACACCTAACCCTAACCCTATCCGGTACCGTAACTCTAAACCTACCCGGTATCCTAACCCTAACCATAAAGCATAACCTAATCCTGACCCTAACCATAACCCCAAACAATACCATAAACCTAACCCTAACCCATACCCTTACCCTTAACCTAAACATAACCCTAACGCGTACCCAAAACCTAACCCTAACCTGTACCCTAACCCTAACCCTAACCCTAACCTGTACCGTAGCCCTAAATATAACCCTAACCAGTACCGTAACCCTAATCCGTACCCAAACCCTAACCCTAAACCTAAACCTAACCCGTACCCTAAACTTAACCCGTACCCTAAACCTACCCTAACCCTATCCCTAACCCTATCCCTAACCTGTACACTATACTTAAACCGTACTCTTAACCCTTAACCTAACCCTAAACCATACCCTAACAGTAACCCTAACCCGTAACCTAACCCTAAACCTATACCTAACCCTAACCCGTAACCAAACCCTAACCCTAACCCATACCCTAAACCTAACACGTACCCTAACCCGAACCCTAACCCGTAACCTTACCCTAACCCTAACCCTTAAACTAAAACGTACCCTAACCCTCAACCTTACCCTAACCCTAACCCATACCCTAACCCTAAAACTAAACCACACACTAAACCTAACCCTAACCCTAACCCGTACCCTAATCCTATCTGTATCATAATCCTAACCCTAAACCTAACCCGCATCCTCAACCTACACCTAACCCTCACCCGTACCCTACACTAAATCTAAACCTAACCAGTAACCTAAACCTTACCTATTCCCGAACCCTAAACCTAATCCTAACCCGTACCCTAACCCTAACCCTAAACCTATACCTAACCCTAACCCGTAAACAAACCCTAACCCTAACCCGTACCCTAAACCTAACACGTACCCTAACCCTAAACCTAACCCGTAACCTTACCCTAAACCTAACCCTAAAACAAAAACGTACTCCAACCCTTAATCTTACCGAAACATAACCCTTACCCGTTCCCTAACCCTAAACCTAACCCGAAAACTAAAGCGCACACCAAACCTAACCCTAAACCTAACCCGTACCCTAACCCTAATCTGTATCATAATCCTAAACCTAAACCTAACCCGCACCCTCAACCTAAACCTAACCCTAACCCGTACCCTACACTTAATCTAAACCTAACCAGTAACCTAAACCTTACCTATTCCCGAACCCTAATCCTAACCCGTACCCTAACCCTAACCCTAAGCAGTACCCTAACCCTAATCCAAACCCTAAACCATACCCTAACTGTAACTCTAACCCTAACCACTACTCTAAACTAACCCTAAACCTAACCCTAACCCTAACCCTAATCTGTACCATAATCCTAACCTTAAACCTAACCCGCACCTTCAACCTAAACCTAACCGTAACTCGTACCCTACACTAAAATCTGACCCTTACCAGTAAGCTAAACCTAACTCATACACTAACCTGTACCCTAACCCGTACCCTAACTCTAACCCTAAGTAGTACCCTAATCCTAATCCAAACCCTAAAACATACCCTAACCGTAACCCTAACCCTAACCACTACCCCAATCTAACCCTAACCGTAACCCTAATTCTAACCCTAACCCTAACCCTAAACTGGAACCTCACCCTAACCAGTACCCTACCATAAACCTAAACCGAACCCGAAACCTAACCCTAAACCTAACCGTACCCTAACCCTAACCCCTAATCCTAACACTACACCGTACCCCAACTTTACCCATAACCCGTATCCTAACCCTAACCCTCCTGTACACTAACACTAACCCTAAACATAACCCTATCCCATTGGCTAAACCTAACCCATACCATAAACCTAACCCTAAACCTAAACCATACCACAACCCTAACCCTAAACCATAACCTCCTCTGTACCCTAACCCTAACCCGTAACCTAAACCTAAACCTAATGCCTACCATAACCCTAACCCTAACCCTAACTAAACCCTAACCCGTAACATTACCCTAAACCATATCCATAAACTAACTCCAACCCTGAATCTAACCCTAACACTAACCCTTAACCTAAACCGTACCCTACACTAACCCTAACACTAATCCTTACCCTCTCGCTAACTCTAACCCTAAACCTATATCTAACCTGTACCCACCCTAACCCTAACACGTACCCTAACCCTAAACATAACCCTAAAACTAACCCTATCCCTTAACCTAAATCGTACACTAATACTAACCCTAACCCTAACCCATACCCAAAGCTAACCCATTCCCTAACCCTAACACTACCCATACCCTAATATTCACCCTAAAAGTAACCCATACCCAAACCCTAACCCTAACTCGTACCATAACCCTCACCCTAACCCGTACCCTAACCTTAACCCGTACTCTAACGCGTGCCCTTACCTTAACCCATAACCTCAACCTAACCCAAACTGTAACCCTAACACTTAACCTAATCCTTAACCTAACTCGAACCCTAAACCTAACCCTAACCCGTACCCTAAACCTAACCCGTACCCTAACCCTAACCCTAATCCATACCCTACCCTAACCCAAACCTAACCCGTACCCTAATCCTAACCCTAACCCTATCATAATCCTAACCCTAACACTAACCCGTAACCTAACTCTAACCCCTAAGGCTAAAACTAAACCGTACCCTAAGTCTAACCCTAAACCGTATCCTATCACTAACCCTAACCCGTACCCTAACCCTAACCTTAACCCTTATCCTAAACCATACCCTAACCCGAACACTAACTCGTATCCTAACCATAACTGTAACCCTAACCCTAACACGTACCCTAACCCTAACCATAATCCTTCTCCATACCCTAAACCTAACCCTAAACCGAACCCTAATTCTAACCCTAAACTCTAACCCTAACACTAAACCGTACCCTAACCTTAACCCTAACACGTATCCTAACCCTAAACCTAACCCGTAACCTAACCCTAACCGTAATCTTAAACCTAACCCATATGCTAAATGTAAACCGTACCATAACCCTAACCCTAACCCTAACCCTACACTTACCCTAACCCTAATCCTAAGGCGTGCCATAACCCTAACCCTAACCCTGACCTTAACCCTAAACCGTACCCTAACCCTAACCCGTATCGTAAACCGACCCTAACCCTAACCCTAACCGTACCCTAACACTAAACCGTACACTAAATCCAACCCTAACCCGTACCCTAATCCTAAACCTAACCCTAAACCGCACCCTAAACCTAAACCGTACCCTAACACTAACCCTAACCCCTAACCGTACCCTAATGCTAAACCTTACACTAACCCTAACCTTAACCCTAAACCTAACCCTAAACCTAACTCTAACCCTAAACATAACCCTAAGCCATAACCTAACCCTAACCCTAACCTGTACCCTAACACAAAATCTAACCCTAACAAGTACCCTAACCCTAACCCGTACCCTACCCCAAACCTAACCCTAAACCGTACCCTAACACTAACCCTAACCCGTAAACAAACCCTAACACTAACCCTAACCCTAAACCTAAACCCAACCCGTACCAAAACCCTAAACCTAACCATAAACCTAACCCTAACCCTAAACCTAAACCTAGCCCTAAACCTTACCCTAACCCTAACCCGTACACGAACCCTAAACGTATCCTAAACATAACCCTAACCCGTATCCTAACGCGAAATCTAACCCTAACCCTAACCCTACCGTAACCCTAAACCGTACCCTAACACTAACCCTAACCCGTACCCTAACCCTAAATCTAACCCGTAACCTTACCCTAAATCTAACCCGCACCCTAATCCTAACCCGTACACAAACCCTAACCCTAAACCTAAACATTAACCTAACCCTAACACTAACGTACCCTAAACCTAAACCTAACCCTAACCTTTATCCCAGCCCTAACCCTAAAACATACCCTATTCCATACCCTAACATTAACCCTAAACCTAACCCTAACCCGTAAACTAACTCTAAACCTAATCTGTACCATATCCCTAACCCTAACACTAAGCCGCACCCTAACCCTAACCCTAACCCTAACGCTAACACTAACCCTAACCTGTAACATTACCTTAACCCCAACCAGTACCCTAACCCTAACCCTAAACCGTACCCAAAACCTAACCCTAACCTCTGCCCTCACCCTAAACCTAATCCTAAAACTAAATCTAACCTATACACAATACTTAACACTAACCCTAACCCGTACCCTAACTCTAACCCTAACCCTAAACCTAAATCGTACCCTAAACCTAAACCTAACCGGTACCACACCCCTAACCCGTACCCTAAACCTAACTCCAAACATAACCCTAACCTGTACACTAACCCTAACCCTAACCCGTACCGTAGCCCTAAATATAACCTTAACCAGTAACCTAACCCTAATCCGTACCCTAACACTAACCCTAACCCTAAACCTAACCCGTACCCTAACCCTAACACTAACCCATACCCAAACCCTAACCCTAACTCATACCATAACCCTCACCCTAACCCGTACCCTAACCTTAACCCGTACACTAACCCGTGCCCTTACCTTAACCCGTAACCTCAACCTAACCCAAACCGTAACCCCAACACTTAACCTAAACCAAAACCTAACTCGAACCCTAAACCTAATGCATACCCTAATCCGTACCCTAACCCTAACCCTAACCCATAGCTAACCCTAACCCTAAACCGTACCATAAGCCTAACCCTAACCCTAACCCTATTCCGTAACGTTACCCTAACCCTAACGCGAACCCTAACCCATATCCTACCATAAACCTAACCCTAAACCTAACCCTAACCCGTACCCGAAAGCTAACCCTAAACCGTACCCTAACCCTAAACCTAACCTATAACCTAGTTATACCCTAACCCTAACCCGAACCCGAACCCTTACCCTAAACCATAACATAAAACTAACCATAACCCTAAACCTCATCCATAACCCTACCCTAACCATAAGCCATACCATAACCCTAACACGTACACTAACCCTAACCCTAAACCTAAACCATACCCTAACACTAAAACTAACCGTAACCCTAAACATAACCCTAACCGTCAATCTAACCCTAACCCCTACCCAAAACCTTAACCCTAGCCCGTAACCAACCCTAACCATTACCCGTACCCTAAACCTACCCCGTACCCTAACCCTAAAACGTATCCTAACCCTAACCCTAACCCTAACCCTACCCCGTACGTGACACTAACCCTAACCCTAACCCTGAACCTATCCCTAACCCTAAACCTAACCCTAAACCATTCCCTAACCCTAACCATAACCCTAACCCATACCCTAACATTCACCCTAACCCGTTCCCTAACCCTAACCCTTATCCTAACCCATACCCAAACCCTAAATCTAAACCATATCCTAAACCTAAGCCCTAACCCTAGCCCTAAACCGTACCCTAACTCTAACCCTAACCCGTATCCTAATCGTATCCCTAACCCATAGCCTAACCCTAACCCTAAACCATACCCTAAACCTAACCCTAACACGAAACTTAACCCTAACCCTCCCTCTAAACCGTTCTCAAAACCTAACTCTAACCCGTAACCAAACCCTAACCCTAAACCGTACCCTAACCCTAAAACGTACCCTAACCCTAACCCTAACCCGTAACCTTACCCTAACCCTAACCCTAGACCTAAAACGTACCCTAACCCTTAACCTTACCCTAAACCTAACCCGTACCCTAACCCTAACCCTTACCCGTTCCCTAAACCTATCCCTAACCCTAAAACGAAACCGCACACTAAACCTAACCCTAACCCTAACCCTAATCTGTATCATAATCCTAACTCTAAACTTAACCCGCACCCTCAACCTAAACCTTACCCTAACCCGTACGCAACACTAAATCTAACCTTAAGCAGTAACCTAAACCTAACCCATTCGCGAAACCTAACCCTAATCCTATCCCGTACCCTAAATCAAACCCTAACCCGTACCCTAACCCTAACCCTAAGAAGTACCCTAACCCTAAAAAAACCCTAAACCATACCCTACCCGTAACCCTAATCCTAACCACTACCCTAAACTAACGCTAACCCTAACCCTAACCGTACCCTAAAACTAAACCTAATCCCTAAATAACCCTAACCCTAAACCGTACCCTACACTAACCCTAACACTAATCCGTACCCTCTCCCTAACTCTAACCCTAAACCTATATCTAACCTGTACCCAAACCCTAACCCTAACCCGTACACTAACCGTAACCCGTACCCTAACACTAAACATAACCATTACCCATAACCTTAACCTAACCCTAACCTGTACCTGAATCCTAACTCGTAGACTAACCCTAACCCTAAACCTAAACCGTACCCTAACCCTAACCCGTACCCTAAGCCTAACCCGTACCGTAACCCTAACACCTAACCCTAACCCGTACCCTAAATCTAACCCTACCCGTATCCTAACCCTAACAATAAAGCATACCCTAAACCTGACCCTAACCATAACCCTAAACCATAGCCTAAACCTAACCCTAACCCATGCCCTTACCCTTAACCTAACCATAACCCTAAAGCGTACCCAAAACCTAACCCTAACCTGTACCCTAACCCTAATCCTAACCTGTACCGTGGCCCTAAATATAACCCTAACCAGTACCGTAACCCTAATCCGTACCCTAACCCTAACCCTAAACCTAAACCTAACCCGTACCCTAACCTTAACCCGTACCATAAACCTACCCTAACCCTATCCCTAACCCTACCCCTAACCCGTACACTATACTTAACCCGTACTCTTACCCGTGCCATTACCCTAACCCGTAACCTCAACCTAACACAAACCCTAACACTAATCCTAAACCTGACCCTAAACCTAAATCTAACCTTAAACCTAACCCTAACTCGTACCCTAAATCTCAACCCAATCCGTACCCTAAACCTAACACTAACCCTAACCCGCACCCTAACCCTAACCTTAACCCAAACACGTACCGTATCGCTAACCCTAATCCATATCATAAATGTAACCCTAACCCTAACTTTCACCCTAAACCTAACACTAACTCTAACCCTAATCCTAACCCTTACCCGTACCCTAACCCTAAACCTTACCCTAACTCTAACCCGTACACGAACACTAAACCTAACCCGTATCCTAAACCTAACCCTAACTCGTACCCTAACCCTAAATCTAACCCTAACCTGTTCCCTAACCGTAACCCCTACCCTAACACTAAACCTAAACCTAAACCGTACCCTAACACTAACACTAACCCTAAACCTAACCCGTACCCTAAACCTAACCCTAAATCTAACCCTAACCTGTTCCCTAACCGTAACCCGTACCCTAAAACTAAACCTAAACCGTACCCTAACACTAGCCCTAAATCTAACCCTAACCTGTTCCCTAAACCTAACCCTAAATCTAACCCTAACCAGTACCCTGACGCTAAATGTACCCTAACCCTAAACCTAACCCTAAACCATAACCTAACAGTAACCCTAACCCGTACCCTAACCCTAACCCTATACCTAACCCGTAAACAAACCCTAACCCTAACCCATACCCTAAACCTAACACGTACCCTAACCCTAACCCTAACCCGTAACCTTACCCTAACTCTAACCCTAAACTAAACATACCCTAACCCTTAACCTTACCCTAACCGTAACCCATACCCTAACCCTAACCCTTACCCGTTCCCTAACCCTAACCCTAACCCTAAAACTAAACCACACACTAAACCTAACCCTAACCCTAACCCTAACCCTAAACCTAACACGTACCCTAACCCTAAACATAACCCTAAACCTAACCCTATCCCTGAACCTAAACCGTACACTAATACTAACCCTAACCCTAACCCATACCCAAAGCTAACCCATTCCCTAACCCTAACCTACCCATACCCTAATATTCACCCTAAAACTAACCCATACCCAAACCCTAACCCTAACTCGTACCATAACCCTCACCCTAACCCGTACCCTAACCTTAACCCGTACTCTAACCGTGCCCTTACCTTAACCCATAACCTCAACCTAACCCAAACCGTAACCCTAACACTTAACCTAATCCTTAACCTAACTCGAACCCTAAACCTAACCCTAACCCGTACCCTAAACCTAACCCGTACCCTAACCCTAACCCTAATCCATACCCTACCCTAACCCAAACCTAACCCGTACCCTAATCCTAACCCTAACCCTATCATAATCCTAACCCTAACACTAACCCGTAACCTAACTCTAACCCCTAAGGCTAAAACTAAACCGTACCCTAACTCTAACCCTAAACCGTATCCTATCACTAACCCTAACCCGTACCCTAACCCTAACCTTAACCCTTATCCTAAACCATACCCTAACCCGAACACTAACTCGTATCCTAACCATACCTGTAACCCTAACCCTAACACGTACCCTAAACCTAACCATAATCCTTCTCCATACCCTAAACCTAACCCTAAACCGAACCCTAATTCTAACCCTAACCTCTAACCCTAACACTAAACCGTACCCTAACCTTAACCCTAACCCGTATCCTAACCCGTAACCTAACCCGTAACCTAACCCTAACCGTAATCCTAAACCTAACCCATATGCTAAATGTAAACCGTACCATAACCCTAACCCTAACCCTAACCCTACACTTACCCTAACCCTAATCCTAAGCCGTGCCATAACCCTAACCCTAACCCTGACCTTAACCCTAAACCGTACCCTAACCCTAACCCTAACCCGTATCGTAAACCGACCCTACCCTAACCCTAAACGTACCCTAACCCTAAACCGTACCCTAAATCTAACCCTAACCCGTACCCTAATCCTAAACCTAACCCTAAACTGCACCCTAATCCTAAACCGTACCCAAACACTAACCCTAACCCTAACCGTACCCTAATGCTACACCTTACACTAACCCTAACCTTAACCCTAAACCTAACCCTAAACCTAACTCTAACCCTAAACATAACCCTAAGCCATAACCTAACCCTAACCCTAACCTGTACCCTAACACAAAATCTAACCCTAACAGTACCCTAACCCTAACCCGTACCCTACCCCAACCCTAACCCTAAACCGTACCCTAACACTAACCCTAACCCGTAACCAAACCCTAACCCTAAACCTAAACCCAACCCGTACCAAACCCTAACCCTAACCATAAACCTACCCTAACCCTAAACCTAAACCTAGCCCTAAACCTTACCCTAACCCTAACCCGTACACGAACCCTAAACGTATCCTAAACATAACCCTAACCCGTATCCTAACGCAACTCTAACCCTAACCCTAACCCTAACCCTACCGTAACCCTAAACCGTACCCTAACACTAACCCTAACCCGTACCCTAACCCTAAATCTAACCCGTAACCTTACCCTAAATCTAACCCGCACCCTAATCCTAACCCGTACACAAACCCTAACCCTAAACCTAAATGTAACCTAACCCTAACACTAACGTACCCTAAACCTAAACCTAACCCTAACCTTTACCCAGCCCTAACCCTAAAACATACCCTATTCCATACCCTAACATTAACCCTAAACCTAACCCTAACCCGTAAACTAACTCTAACCCTAATCTGTACCATAACCCTAACACTAACACTAACCGCACCCTAACCCTAACCCTAACCCTAACCCTAACCCTAACACTAACCTAACCTGTAACATTACCTTAACCCTAACCAGTACCCTAACCCTAACCCTAACCCTAAACCGTACCCAAAACCTAACCCTAACCTCTACCCTCACCCTAAACCTAATCCTAAAACTAAATCTAACCTATACCCAATACCTAACACTAACCTAACCCGTAACCTAACTCTAACCCTAACCCTAACCCTACCCTAAATCGTACCCTAAACCTAAACCTAACCGTACCACTACCCTAACCCGTACTCTAAACCTAACTCCAAACATAACCCTAACCCGTAAACTACCCTAACCCTAACCCTAAACTTAAACGTACCCTAACCCTAACCTTACCCTACCCTAAACCTAACCCTAAACCGAAACCGCACACTAACCTAACCCTAACCCTAAACCTAAACGTACCTAAACCTAACCCTAACCCTAACCCTAACCCTAACCCGTACACCTAACCCTAACCCTAACCCTAACCTAACCCTAACCCTAACCCTAAACCTTCCCTAACCCTAACCATAACCCTAACCCATACCCTAATACCCTAACCCTAACCCGTCCCAAACCCTAACCCTAACCCTTATCCTAACCCATACCCAAACCCTAAATCTAACCCTACCCTAAACCTAACCCTAAACCTAGCCCTAAACCGTACCCTAACTCTAACCCTAACCCGTATCCTAATCGTATCCCTAACCCATAGCCTAACCCTAACCCTAAACTATACCCTAAACCTAACCCTAACACGAACCTAACCCTAACCCTACCCTAAACCGTACTCAAACCTAACCCTAACCCGTACCCTAACCTAACACGTACCCTAACCCTAACCCGTAACCTTCGCCTAACCCTAACCCTAAAACTAAACGTACCCTAACCCTAACCTTACCCTAAACCTAACCCGTACCCTAACCCTAACCCTTACCCGTTCCCTAAACCTATCCCTAACCCTAAATGAAACCGCACACTAAACCTAACCCTAACCCTAAACCGTACCCTAACCCTAATCTGTACCATAATCCTAACTCTAAACCTAACCCGCACCCTCAACCTAAACCTAACCCTAACCCGTACCAACACTAAATCTAACCTACGCAGTACCTAAACCTAACCCATTCCCTAACCTAACCCTAATCCTATCCCGTACCCTAAACCAAACCCTAACCCGTACCCTAACCCTAACCCTAAGCAGTACTCTAACCCTAAACAAACCCTAAACCATACCCTACCCGTAACCCTAATCCTAACCACTACCCTAAACTAACGCTAACCCTAACCCTAACCGTACCCTAAAACTAAACCTAATCCCTAAATAACCCTAACCCTAAACCGTACCCTACACTAACCCTAACACTAATCCGTACCTCTCCCTAACTCTAACCCTAAACCTATATCTAACCTGTACCCAAACCCTAACCCTAACCCGTACAGTAACCTAACCCGTACCCTAACACTAAACATAACCATTACCCATAACCTTAACCTAACCCTAACCTGTACCTGAATCCTAACTCGTAGACTAACCCTAACCCTAAACCTAAACCGTACCCTAACCCTAACCCGTACCCTAAGCCTAACCCGTACCGTAACCCTAACACCTAACCCGTACCCTAACTCTAACCCTACCCGTATCCTAACCCTAACAATAAAGCATACCCTAAACCTGACCCTAACCATAACCCTAAACCATAGCCTAAACCTAACCCTAACCCATCCCTTACCCTTAACCTAACCATAACCCTAAAGCGTACCCAAAACCTAACCCTAACCTGTACCCTAACCCTAATCCTAACCTGTACCGTGCCCTAAATATAACCCTAACCAGTACCGTAACCCTAATCCGTACCCTAACCCTAACCCTAAACCTAAACCTAACCCGTACCCTAACCTTAACCCGTACCATAAACCTACCCTAACCCTACCCTAACCCTAACCCTAACCCGTACACTATACTTAACCCGTACTCTTACCCGTGCCCTTACCCTAACCCGTAACCTCAACCTAACCCAAACCCTAACACTAATCCTAAACCTGACCCTAAACCTAAATCGAACCTTAAACCTAACCCTAACCCGTACCCTAAATCTCAACCCAATCCGTACCCTAAACCTAACACTAACCCTAACCCGCACCCTAACCCTAACCTTAACCCAAACACGTACCGTATCGCTAACCCTAATCCATATTATAATGTAACCCTAACCCTAACTTCACCCTAAACCTAACACTAACTCTAACCCTGATCCTAACCCTTACCCGTACCCTAAACCTAAACCTTACCCTAACTCTAACCCGTACACGAACACTAAACCTAACCCGTATCCTAAACCTAACCCTAACTCGTACCCTAACCCTAAATCTAACCCTAACCTGTTCCCTAACCGTAACCCTACCCTAACACTAAACCTAAACCTAAACCGTACCCTAACACTAACCCTAACCCTAAACCTAACCCGTACCCTAAACCTAACCCTAAATCTAACCCTAACCTGTACCCTAACCGTAACCCGTACCCTAAACCTAACCTAAACCGTACCCTAACACTAACCCTAACCCTAAACCTAACCCGTACCCTAAACCTAACCCTAAATCTAACCCTAACCATACCCTAACCTAAATGTACCCTAACCCTAAACCTAACCCTAAACCATACCCTAAACTAACCCTAACCCGTACCCTAACCCTAACCCTATACTAACCCGTAACCAAACCCTAAACTAAACCACACACTAAACCTAACCCTAACCCTAACCCTAAACCTATACCTAACCCTAACCCGTAACCAAACCCTAACCCTAACCCGTACCCTAAACCTAACACGTACCCTAACCCTAATCCTAACCCGTAACCTTACCCTAACCCTAACCCTAAAACTAAACCACACACTAAACCTAACCCTAACCCTAACTCTAACCCGTACCCTATCCCTAATCCTAATCTGTATCATAACCTAATCCTAAACCTAACCCGCATCCTCAACCTAAACCTAACACTCACCCGTACCCTACACTAAATCTAAACCTAACCAGTAACCTAAACCTACCTATTCCCGAACCCTAACCCTAACCCTAATCCTAACCCTACCCTAACCCTAACCCTATACCTAACCCTAACCCGTAACCAAACCCTAACCCTAACCCGTACCCTAAACCTAACACGTACCCTAACCCTAAACCTAACCTGTAACCTTACCCTAACACTCATCTTAAACCTAAAACGTACCCTAACCCTTACTCTTACCCTAACCCTAACCCTTACCCGTACCCTAACCCTAAACCTAACCCTAAAACTAAACGCACAATAACTCTAACCCTAAACCTAACCCGTACCCTAAACCTAACCCTAATCTGTATCATAACTCTAACCCTAAACCTAACCCGCACCCTCAACCTAAACCTAACCCTAACCCGTACCCTACACTAATCTAAACCTAACCAGTAACCTAAACCTTACCTATCCCGAACCCTAACCCTAATCCTAACCCGTACCCTAACCCTAACCCTAAGCAGTACCGTAACCCTAATCCAAACCCTAAACCATACCCTAACCGTAACCCTAACCCTAACCACTACTCTAAACCTAAACCTAAACCTAACCCTAACCCTAACCCTAACCCTAATCTGTACCATAATCCTAACCCTAAAACTAACCCGCACCCTCAACCTAAACCTAACCGTAACTCGTACCCTACACTAAAATCTAACCCTTACCAGTAACCTAAACCTAACCCATACACTAACCCTAACCCTAACCCGTACCCTAACTCTAACCCTAAGTAGTACCCTAATCCTAATCCAAACCCTAAACCATTCCCTAACCGTAACCCTAACCCTAACCACTACCCCAATCTAAACCTAACCGTAACCCTAATTCTAACCCTAACCCTAACCCTAACCTGAACCTCACCCTAACCTGTACCCTACCATAAACCTAAACCAAACCCGAAACCCAACCCTAAACCTAACCGTACCCTAACCCTAACCCCTAATCCTAACCCTACACCGTACCCCAACTTTACCCATAACCCGTATCCTAACCCTAATCCTCCTGTACACTAACACTAACCCTGAACATAACCCTATCCCATTGGCTAAGCCTAACCCGTACCATAACCCTAACCCAAAACCTAAACCGTACCACAACCCTAACCCTAAAACATAACCTCCTCCGTACCCTAACCCTAAACCGTACCCTAAACCTAAACCTAATCCCTACCACACCCTAACCCTAACCCTAACTTAACCCTAACCCATAACATTACCCTAAACCATATCCATACACTACCTCCAACCCTGACCCTAACCCTAACAATAATCCTTAACGTAAACCGTACCCTACACTAACCCTAACACTAATCCTTACCCTCTCGCGAACTCTCACCCTAAACCTATATCTAACCTTTACCCACCCTAACCCTAACACGTACCCTAACCCTAAACATAACCGTAAACCTAACCCTATCCCTGAACCTAAACCGTACACTAATACTAACCCTAACCCTAACCCTTACCCAAAGCTAACCCATTCCCTAACCCTAACACTACCCATACCCTAATATTCACCCTAAAACTAACCCATTCCCAAACCCTAACCCTAACTCGTACGATAACCCTCACCCTAACCCGTACCCTAACCTTAACCCGTACTCTAACCCGTGCCCTTACCTTAACCCATAACCTCAACCTAACCCAAACCGTAACCCTAACACTTAACCTAATCCTTAACCTAACTCTAACCCTAAACCCAACCGTAACCCGTACCCTAAGCCTAACCCGTACCCTAACCTTAACCCTAATCCATACCCTACCCTAACCCAAACCTAATCCGTACCCTAATCCTAACCCTATCATAATCTTAACCCTATCACTAACCAGTAACCTAACTCTAACCCCTAAGGCTAAAACGAAACCGTACCCAAACTCTAACCCTAAAATGTATCCTATCACGAACCCTAACCCGTACCCTAACCCTAACCTTAACCCTTATCCTAAACCATACCCTAACCCGAACACTAACTCGTATCCTAACCATAACTGTAACCCTAACCCTAACACGTACCCTAACCCTAACCATAATCCTTCTCCATACCCTAAACCTAACCCTAAACTGAACCCTAATTCTAACCCTAACCTCTAACCCTAACACTAAACCGTACCCTAACCTTAACCCTAACCCGTATCCTAACCCGTAACCTAACCCGTAACCTAAACCTAACCGTAATCCTTTTTTTTTTTTTTAATTTTTTTTTTGTTTGTTTGTTTATGATAGTTACAGAGAGAGAGAGAGAGAGGCAGAGACACAGGCAGAGGGAGAAGCAGGCTCCATGCACCGGGAGCCCGACGTGGGATTCGATCCCGGGTCTCCAGGATCGCGCCCCGGGCCAAAGGCAGGCGCCAAACCGCTGCGCCACCCAGGGATCCCAACCTAACCGTAATCCTAAACCTAACCCATATGCTAAATATAAACCGTACCATAACCCTAACCCTAACCCTACACTTACCCTAAACCTAATCCTAAGCCGTGCCATAACCCTAACCCTAACCCTGACCTTAACCCTAAACCGTACCCTAACCCTAATCCGTATCGTAAACCGACCGTTACCGTAACACTAAACCGTACCCTAACCCTAAACCGTACCCTAAATCTAACCCTAAACCTTACCCTAATCCTAACCCTAACCCTACACCGCACCCTAACCCTAAACCGTACCCTAACACTAACCCTAACCCCTAACCGTACCCTAATGCTAAACCTTACACTAACCCTAACCTTAACCATAAACCTAACCCTAAACCTAACTCTAACCCTAAACATAACCCTAAGCCATAACGTAACCTTAACCCTAACCTGTACCCTAACAAAATCTAACCCTAACAAGTACCCTAACCCTAACCCGTACCCTACCCCAACCCTAACCCTAAACCGTAACCTAACACTAACCCTAACCCGTAACCAAACCCTAACACTAACCCTAACCCTAAACCTAACCCAACCTGTACCCAAACCCTAACCCTAACCATAAACCTAACCCTAACCCTAACCCTAAACCTAGCCCTAAACCTTACCCTAACCCTAACCCGTACACGAACCCTAAACGTATCCTAAACATAACCCTAACCCGTATCCTAACGCGAAATCTAACCCTAACCCTAACCCTACCGTAACCCTAAACCGTACCCTAACACTAACCCTAACCCGTACCCTAACCCTAAATCTAACCCGTAACCTTACCCTAAATCTAACCCGCACCCTAATCCTAACCCGTACACAAACCCTAACCCTAAACCTAAACGTTAACCTAACCCTAACACTAACGTACCCTAAACCTAAACCTAACCCTAACCTTTATCCCAGCCCTAACCCTAAAACATACCCTATTCTATACCCTAACATTAACTCTAAACCTAACCCTAACCCGTAAACTAACTCTAACCCTAATCTGTACCATAACCCTAACCTTAACACTAAGCCGCACCCTAACCCTAACGCTAACGCTAACACTAACACTAACCCTAACCTGTAACATTGCCTTAACCCCAACCAGTACCCTAACCCTAAACCTAACACTAAACCGTACCCAAAACCTAACCCTAACCTCTACCCTCACCCTAAACCTAATCCTAAAACTAAATCTAACCTATAACCAATACCTAACACTAACCTTAACCCGTACCCTAACTCTAACCCTAACCCTAACCCTAAACCTAAATCGTACCCTAAACCTAAACGTAACCGGTACCACACCCCTAACCCGTACCCTAAACCTAACTCCAAACATAACCCTAACCCGTACCCTAACCCTAACCCGTACCGTAGCCCTAAATATAACCCTAACCTGTACCCTAAACCTAATCCGTACCCTAACCCTAACCCTAAACCTAACCCGTACCCTAACACTAACCCATACCCAAACCTAACCCTAACTCGTACCATAGCCCTCACCCTAACCCGTACCCTAACCTTAACCCGTACACTAACCCGTGCCCTTACCTTAACCCGTAACCTCAACCTAACCCAAACCGTAACCCTAACACTTAACCTAAACCTAAACCTAACTAGAACCCTAAACCTAATGCATACCCTAATCCGTACCCTAACCCTAACCCTAACCCATAGCTAACCCTAACCCTAAACCGTACCATAAGCCTAACCCTAACCCTAACCCTATTCCGTAACGTTACCCTAACCCTAACGCGTACCCTAACCCATATCCTACCCTAAACCTAACCCTAACTCGTACCCGAAACCTAACCCTAAACCGTACCCTAACCCTAACCTAACCCATACCCTATGTATACCCTAACCCTAACCCGAACCCGAACCCTTACCCTAAACCGTAACATAAACCTAACCATAACCCTAACCCTCATCCATAACCCTACCCTAACCCTAAGCCATACCATAACCCTAACACATACACTAACCCTAACCCTAAACCTAAACCATACCCTAACCCTAAAACTAACCGTAACATTAAACATAACCCTAACCGTCAAACTAACCCTTACGCTTACCCAAACCTTAACCCTAGCCTGTAACCAAACCCTAACCATTACCCGTACCCTAAACCTACCCGTACCCTAACCCTAACCCTAACCCTAAAACGTATTCTAACCCTAACCCTAACCCTAACCCTAACCCTAACCCTACCCCATACGTGACATAAACACTAACCCTAACACTGAACCTAAACCTAACCCTAAACCTAACCCTAAACCATTCCCTAACCCTAACCATAACCCTAACCCATACCCTAACATTCACCCTAACCCTAACCCGTTCCCAAACCCTAACCCTAACCCTTATCCTAACCCATACCCAAACCCTAAATCTAACCCATACCCTAAACCTAACCCCTAAACCTAGCCCTAACCATACCCTAACTCTAACCCTACCCCGTATCCTAATCGTATCCCTAACCCATACCCTAACCCTAACCCTAAACCATACCCTAAACCTAACACGAAACATAACCCTAACCCTACATCTAAACCGTACTCAAACCCTAACCCTACCCTGTACCCTACCCCGTACCCTAACCCTAACACGTACCCTAAACCTATCCCTAAACCTAACCCTAACCCGTAACCTTCGCCTAACCCTAACCCTAAACCTAAAACGTACCCTAACCCTTAACCTTAAGCTAACCCTTACCCGTTCCCTAAACCTAACCCAAACCCTAAAACGAAACCGCACACTAAACCTAACCCTAGAGATCCCTGGGTGGTGCAGCGGTTTGGCGCCTGCCTTTGGCCCAGGGCGCGATCCTGGAGACCCAGGATCGAATCCCACGTCGGGCTCCCGGTGCATGGAGCCTACTTCTCCCTCTGCCTGTGTCTCTGCCCCTCTCTTTCTCTGTGACTATCATAAATAAATAAAATTAAAAAATAAAATAAAATAAACCTAACCCTAACCCTAACCCTAACCCGTACCCTAACCCTAATCTGTATCATAATCCTAACCCTAACCCTAACCCGCACCCTCAACCTAAACCTAACCCTAACCCGTACCCTACACTAAATCTAACCCTAAGCAGTAACCTAAACTTAACCCATTCCTCTAACCTAACCCTAATCCTATCCCGTACCCTAAACCAAACCCTAACCCGTACCCTAACTCTAAACCTAAGCAGTACCATAACCCTAAAAAAACCCTAAACCATACCCTACCCTTAACCCTAATCCTAACCACTACCCTAAACTAACGCTAACACTAACCCTAACCGTACCCTAAAACTAAACCTAATCCCTAAATAAACCTAACCCTAACCCTAACCCTAAACCGTACCCTACACTATCCTAACACTAATCCGTACCCTCTCCCTTACTCTAACCCTAAACCTATATCTAACCTGTACCCAAACCCTAACTCTACCCCGTACAGTAACCGTAACCCGTACCCTAACACTAAACATAACCATTACCCATAACCTTAACCTAACCCTAACCTGTACCTGAATCCTAACTCGTACACTAACGCTAACCCTAAACCTAAACCGTACCCTAACCCAAACCCGTACCCTAAGCCTAACGCGTACAGTAACCCTAACACATAACCCTAACCCTAACCCGTACCCTAACTCTAACCCTACCCTGTATCCTAACCCTAACCATAAGCATACCCTAAACCTGACCCTAACCATAACCCTAAACCATACCCTAAACTTAACCCATACCCTTACCTTAACCTAACCATAACCCTAACGCGTACCCAAACCTAACCCTAACCGTACCCTAACCCTAACCCTAACCTGTACCGTGCCCTAAATATAACCCTAACAGTACCATAACCATAACCGTACCCTAACCCTAAACCTAAACCTAAACCTAACCCGTACCCTAACCTTAACCCGTACCCTAAACCTACCCTAACCCTAACCCTAACCCGTACACTATACTTAACCCGTACTCTTACCCGTGCCCTTACCCTAACCCGTAACCTCAACCTAACCCAAACCCTAACACTAATCCTAAACCTGACCCTAAACCTAACTCTAACCTTAAACCTAACCCTAACCCGTACCCTAAACCTCACCCAATCCGTACCCTAAACCTAACACTAAACCTAACCGCAACCTAACCCTAACCTAACCCTAACACTAACCCGTACATGAACCCTAAACCTAACCCGTATCCTAAACCTAACCCCAACTCGCACCCTAACCCTAAATCTAACCCTAACCTGTTCCCTAACCGTAAACCGTACCCTAACACTAAACCTAAACCTAAACCGTACGCTAACACTAATCCCTAACCCTAAACCTAACCCGTACCCTAAACCTAACCCTAAATCTAACCCTAACCAGTACCCTGACCCTAAATGTTACCCTAACCCTAAACCTAACCCTAAACCATACCCTAACAGTAACCCTAACCCGTACCCTAACCCTAAACCTATACCTAACCCTAACCCGTAACCAAACCCTAACCCTAACCCGTACCCTAAACCTAACGCGTACCCTAAACCTAAACCTAACCCGTAACCTTACCCTAACACTCATCCTAAACCTAAAACGTACCCAACCCTAATCTTACCCTAACCCTAAACCTAATCCTTACCCGTCACTAACCCTAAACCTAACCCTTACCCTAACCCTAACCCTAATCTTATCATAATCCTAACCCTAAAACTAACCCGCACCCTCAACCCTAAACCTAACCCGTACCCTACACTTAATCTAAACCTAACCAGTAACCTAAACCTTACCTATTCCCGAACCATAACCCTAATCCCAACCCGTACCCTAACCCTAACCCTAAGCAGTACCCTAACCCTAACGAAACCCTAAACCATACCCTAACCGTAACCCTAACCCTAACCACTACACTAAACTAACCCTAAAACTAACCCTAAACCTAACCCTAACCCTAATCTGTACCATAATCTTAACCCTAAACCTAACCCGCACCATCAACCTAAACCTAACCGTAACTCGTACCCTACACTAAATCTAACCCTTACCAGTAACCTAAACCTAACCCATACACTAACCCGTACCCTAACCCTAACCCTAACCCTACTCTAACTCTAACCCAAGTAGTACCCTAATCCTAATCCAAACCCTAAACCATACCCTAACCGTAACCCTAACCCTAACCACCACCCAATCTAACCCTAACCGTAACCCTAATTCTAACCCTAACCCTAACCTGGAACCTCACCCTAACCCGTACCCTACCATAAACCTAAACCGAACCCGAAACCTAACCCTAAACCTAACCGTACCCTAACCCTAACCGCTAATCCTAACCCTACACCGTACCCAACTTTACCCTAACCCGTATCCTAACCCTAACCCTCCTGTACACTAACACTAACCCTAAACATAACCCTATCCATTGGCTAAACCTAACCCGTACCATAACCCTAACCCTAAACCTAAACCGTACCACAACCCTAACCCTAAACCATAACCTCCTCCGTACCCTAACCCGTACCCTAAACCTAAACCAATCCCTACCATACCCCTAACCCTAACTTAACCCTAACTAGGTAACATTACCCTAAACCATATCCATACACTAACTCCAACCCTGACCCTAACCCTAACAATAAACCTTAAACTAACCCGTACCCTACACTAACCCTAACACTAATCCTTACCCTCTCGCTAAATCTAACCCTAAACCTATATCTAACCTGTACCCACCCTAACCATAACACGTACCCTAACCCTAAACATAACCCTAAACCTAACCCTATCCCTGAACCTAAACCGTACACTAATACTAATCCTAACCATAACCCTTACCCAAAGCTAACCCATTCCCTAACCCTAACACTACCCATACCCTAATATTCACCCTAAAACTAACCCACACCCAAACCCTAACCCTAACTCGTACCATAACTCTCACCCTAACCCGTACCCTAACCTTAAACCGTACTCTATCCCGTGCCCTTACTTAACCCATAACCTCAACCTAACCCAAACCGTAACCCTAACACTTAAACTAATCCTTAACCTAACTCTAACCCTAAACCCAACCCTAACCCGTACCCTAACCCTAAGCCGTACCCTAACCCTAACCCTAATCCATACCCTACCCTAACCCTAAACCTAACCCGTACCCTAATCCTAACCCTAACCCTATCATAATCCTAAACCTAACACTAACCCGTAACCTAACTCTAACCCTAAGCCTAAAACTAAACCGTCCCCTAACCCTAACCCTAAACCGTACCTACACTAACCCTAAACCATACCCTAACCCTAACCTTAACCCTTATCCTAAACCATACCCTAACCCGAACACTAACTCGTATCCTAACCATAACTGTAACCCTAACCCTAACACGTACCCTAACCCTAACCATAATCCTTCTCCATAACCTAAACCTAACCCTAAACCGAACCCTAATTCTAACCCTAACCTCTAACCCTAACACTAAACCGTACCCTAACCTTAACCCTAACCCTATCCTAACCCGTAACCTAACCCGTAACCTAACCCTAACCGTAATCCTAAACCTAACCCATATGCTAAATCTAAACCGTACCATAACCCTAACCCTAACCCTAACCCTACCCTACCCTAACCCTAATCCTAAGCCGTGCCATAACCCTAACCCTAACCCTGACCTTAACCCTAAACCGTACCCTAACCCTAACCTGTATCGTAAACGACCCTAACCCTAACCCTAAACCGTACCCTAACCCTAAACCGCACCCTAAACCTAAACCGTACCCTAACACTAACCCTAACCCCTAATCGTACCCTAATCCTAAACCTTACACTAACTCTAACCTTAACCCTAAACCTAACCCTAAACCTAACTCCAACACTAAACATAACCCTAACCATAACCTAACCCTAACCCTAACCTGTACCCTAACCAAATCTAACCCTAACAATACCCTAACCCTAACCCGTACCCTACCCCAACCCTAACCCTAAACCGTACCCTAACACTAACCCTAACCCGTAACCTAACCCTAACACTAACCCTAACCCTAAACCTAAACCCAACCCGTACCAAACCCTAACCCTAACCATAAACCTAACCCTAACCCTAAACCTACCCTAAACCTTACCCTAACCCTAACCCGTACACTAACCCTAACGTACCTAAACATAACCCTAACCCGTATCCTAACGCGAATCTAACCCTAACCCTAACCCTAACCCTACCGTAACCCTAAACCGTACCCTAACACTAACCCTAACCCGTACCCTAACCCTAAACCTAACCCTAACCTTACCCTAAATCTAACCCGCACCCTAATCCTAACCCGTACACAAACCCTAACCCTAAACCTAAACGTTAACCTAACCCTAACACTAACGTACCCTAAACCTAAACCTAACCCTAACCTTATCCCAGCCCTAACCCTAAACATACCCTATTCCATACCCTAAACTTGACCCTAAACCTAACCCTAACCCGTAAACTAACTCTAACCCTAATCTGTACCATAACCCTAACCCTAACACTAACCGCACCCTAACGCTAACCCTAACCCTAACCCTAACGCTAACACTAACCCTAACCTGTAACATTACCTTAACCCCAACCAGTACCCTAACCCTAACCCTAACCCTAAACCGTACCCAAAACCTGACCCTAACCCTACCGTCACCCTAAACCTAATCCTAAAACTAAATCTAACCTATACCCAATACCTAACACTAACCCTAACCCGTACCCTAACCTAACCCTAACCCTAACCCTAAACCTAAATCGCTAACCTAACCCTAAACACCCTAACACCTAACCTAACCCTAACCCTAACCCTAACCTTACCCTAACCCTAACCTAAACCTAAAACCCTAACCCTAACCTTACCCTAAACCTAACCCGTAACCCTAACCCTTACCGTTCCCTAAACCTAACCCTAACCCTAAAAGAAACCGCACACTAACCTAACCCTAACACTAACCCGTACCCTAACCCTAATCTGTATCATAATCCTAACCCTAATCTTAACCCGCACCCTCAACCTAAACCTAATCCTAACCCGTACCTTACACTAAATCTAACCCTAAGCAGTAACCTAACCTAACCCATTCACGAAACCTAACCCTAATCCTATCCCGTACCCTAACCTAACCCTAATGCGTACCCTAACCCTAACCCTAAGCAGTACCCTAACCCTCAAAAACCCTAAACCATACCCTACCCTAACCCTAATCCTAACCACTACCCTAAACTAACGCTAACCCTAACCCTAACCGTACCCTAAAACTAAACCTAATCCCTAATAACCTAAACCTAACCCTAACCCTAAACCGTACCCTACACTAACCCTAACACTAATCCGTACCCTCTCCCTAACTCTAACCCTAACCTATATCTAACCTGTACCCAAACCCTAACCCTAACCCGTACCGTAACCTAACCCGTACCCTAACGCTAACCATAACCATTACCCATAACCTTAACCTAACCCTAACCTGTACCTGAATCCTAAATCGTACACTAACCCTAACCTTAAACCTAAACCGTACCCTAACCCTAACCCGTACCCTAAGCCTTACCCGTACCGTAATCCTAACACCTAACCCTAACCCTAACCGTACCCTAACTCTAACCCTAACCCGTATCCTAACCCTAACATAAAGCATAACCCTATACCTGACCCTAACCATAACCCTAAACCATAGCCTAAACCTAACCCTAACCCATACCCTTACCCTAACCTAACCATAACCCTAACGCGTACCCAAATCCTAACCCTAACCTGTACCCTAACCCTAACCGTAACCCTACCGTAGCCCTAAATATAACCCTAACCAGTACCCTAACCCTAATCCGTACCCTAACCCTGACCCTAAACCTAAACCTAACCCGTACCCTAAACCTAACCCGTACCCTAAAACTACCCTAACCCTATCCCTAACCCTAACCCTAACCGTACACTATACTAACCCGTACTCTTACCCGTGCCCTTACCCTAACCGTAACATCAACCTAACCCAAACCCTAACACTAATCCTAAACCTGACCCTAAACCTAACTCTAACCTAAACCTAACCCTAACCCGTACCTAAATCTCAAACCTAATCCGTACCCTAAACCTAACACTAAACCTAACCCGCACCCTAACACTAACCTTAACCCTAAACACGTACCCTATCGCTAACCCTAATCCATATCATAAACGTAACCCTAACCCTAACATTCACCCTAAACCTAACACTAACTCTAACCCTAATCCTAACCCTTACCCGTACCCTAACCCTAAACCTTACCCTAACTCTAACCCGTACACGAACACTAAACCTAACCCTATCCTAAACCTAACCCTAACTCGTACCCTAACCCTAAATCTAACCCTAACCTCTTCCCTAAACCTAACCAGTACCCTAACACTAAACCTAAACCTAAACCGTACGCTAACACTAACCCTAACCCTAACCTAACCCGTACCCTAAACCTAACCCTAAATCTAACCCTAACCAGTACCCTGACCCTAAACGTTACCCTAACCCTAAACCTAACCCTAAACCATACCCTAACAGTAACCCTAACCCGTACCCTAACCCTAAACCTATACCTAACCGTAACCCGTAACCAAACCCTAACCCTAACCCATACCCTAAACCTAACACGTACCCTAACCCTAACCCGTAACCTTACCCTAACCCTAACCCTAAACCTAAACTTACCCTAACCCTTAACCTTACCCTAACCCTAACCCATACCCTAACCCTAACCCTTACCCTTCCTAACCCTAACCCTAACCCTAACCCTAAAACTAAACCACACACTAACCCTAACACTAACCTAACCCTAACCAGTACCCTAACCCTAATCCAACCCTAAACCATACCTTACTGTAACCCTAACCCTAACCTCTACTCTAAACTAACCCTAAACCTAACCCTAACCCTAACCCTAATCTGTATCATAATCCTAACCCTAAACCTATCCCGCACCCTCAACCTAAACCTAACCCTAACTCGTACCCTACACTAAAATCTAACCCTACCAGTAACCTAAACCTAACCCATACACTAACCCGTAACTTAACCCTAACCCTAACCCTACCCTAACTCTAACCCTAAGTAGTACCCTAATCCTAATCCAAACCCTAAACCATACCCTAACCGTAACCCTAACCCTAACCACTACCCCAATCTAACCCTAACCGTAACCCTAACTCTAACCCTAATCCTAACCCTAACCTGCAACCTACACCCTAACCCGTACCCTACCATAAACCTAAACCGAACCCGAAACCTAACCCTAAACCTAACCGTACTCTAACCCTAACCCCTAATCCTAACCCTACACCGTACCCCAACTTTTCCCATAACCCGTATCCTAACCCTAACCTCCTGTACACTAACACTAACCCTAAACATAACCCTATCCCATTGGCTAAACCTAACCCGTACCATAACCCTAACCCTAAACCTAAACCGTACCACAACCCTAACCCTAAACCATAACCTCCTCCGTACCCTAAACCTAACCCGTACCCTAAAACTAAACCTAATCCCTACCATACCCCTAACGCTAACCCTAACTAACCCTAACCCGTAACATTACCCTAAACCATATGCATACACTAACTCCAACCCTGACCCTAACCCTAACACTAATCCTAACCTAAACCGTACCCTACACTAACCCAACACTAATCCTTACCCTCTCGCTAACTCTAACCCTAAACCTATATCTAACCTGTACCCACCCTAACCCTAACACGTACCCTAACCCTAAACATAACCCTAAACCTAACCCTATCCCTGAACCTAAACAGTACACTAATACTAACCCTAACCCTAACCCATACCCAAAGCTAACCCATTCCCTAATCCTAACACTACCCTTACCCTAATATTCACCCTAAAACTAACCCATACCCAAACCCTAACCCTAACTCGTACCATAACCCTCACCCTAACCCGTACCCTAACCCTAACCCGTACTCTAACCCGTGCCCTTACGTTAACCCATAACGTCAACCTAACCCAAACTGTAACCCTAACACTTAACCTAATCCTTAACCTAACTCAACCCTAAACCTAACCCTAACCCGTACCCTAAACCTAACCCGTACCCTAACCCTAACCCTAATCCATACCCTACCCTAACCCAAACCTAACCCGTACCCTAATCCTAACCCTAACCCTATCATAATCCTAACCCTAACACTAACCCGTAAACTAACTCTAACCCCTAAGGCTAAAACTAAACCGTACCCTAACTCTAACCCTAAACCGTATCCTATCACTAACCCTAACCCGTACCCTAACCCTAACCTTAACCCTTATCCTAAACCATACCCTAACCCAAACACTAACTCGTATCCTAACCATAACTGTAACCCTAACCCTAACACGTACCCTAAACCTAACCATAATCCTTCTCCATACCCTAAACCTAACCCTAAACCGAACCCTAATTCTAACCCTAACCTCTAACCCTAACACTAAACCGTACCCTAACCTTAACCCTAACCCGTAACCTAACCCAACCGTAATCCTAAACCTAACCCATATGCTAAATGTAAACCGTACCATAACCCTAATCCTAACCCTAACCCTAACCCTACCCTTACCCTAACCCTAATCCTAAGCGTGCCATAACCCTAACCCTAACCCTGACCTTAACCCTAAACCGTACCCTAACCCTAACCCGTATCGTAAGCGACCCTAACCCTAACCCTAAACCGTACCCTAACCCTAAACCGTACCCTAAATCCAACACTAACCCGTACCCTAATCCTAAACCTAACCCTAAACCGCACCCTAAACCTAAACCGTACCCTAACACTAACCCTAACCCCTAACCGTAACCTAATGCTAAACCTTACACTAACCCTAACCTTAACCCTAACCTAACCCTAAACCTAACTCTAACCCTAAACATAACCCTAAGCCATAACCTAACCCTAACCCTAACCTGTACCCTAACACAAATTCTAACCCTAACAAGTACCCTAACCCTAACCCGTACCCTACCCCAACCCTAACCCTAAACCGTACCCTAACACTAACCCTAACCCGTAACCAAACCCTAACACTAACCCTAACCCTAAACCTATACCCATGCTGTACCAAAACCCTAACCGTAACCATAAACCTAACCCTAACCTTAAACTTAAACCTAGCCCTAAACCTTACCCTAACCCTAACCCGTACACGAACCCTAAACGTATCCTAAACATAACCCTAACCCGTATCCTAACGCGAAATCTAACCCTAACCCTAACCCTACCGTAACCCTAAACCGTACCCTAACACTAACCCTAACCCGTACCCTAACCCTAAATCTAACCCGTAACCTTACCCTAAATCTAACCGCGCCCTAATCCTAACCCGTACAAAAACCCTAACCCTAAACCTAAACGTAACCTAACCCTAACACTAACGTACCCTAAACCTAAACCTAACCCTAACCTTATCCCAGCCCTAAACCTAAAACATACCCTATCCATACCCTAACATTAACCCTAAACCTAACCCTAACCCGTAAACTAACTCTAACCCTAATCTGTACCATAACCCTAACCCTAACACTAAGCCGCACCCTAACCCTAACCCTAACCCTAACCCTAACACTAACCCTAACCTATAACATTACCTTAACCCCAACCAGTACCCTAACCCTAACCCTAACCCTAAACCGTACCCAAAACCTAACCCTAACCTCTACCCTCACCCTAAACCTAATCCTAAAACTAAATCTAACCTATACACAATACCTAACACTAACCCTAACCCATACCCTAACTCTAACCCTAACCCTAACCCTAAACCTAAATCGTACCCTAAACCTAAACGTAACCGTACCACACCCTAACCCGTACCCTAAACCTAACTCCAAAAATAACCCTAACCTGTACACTAACCCTAACCCTAACCCGTACCGTACCCTAAATATAACCCTAACCATAACCTAACCCTAATCCGTACCCTAACACTAACCCTAACCCTAAACCTAACCCGTACCCTAACCCTAACACTAACCCATACCCAAACCCTAACCCTAACTCGTACCATAACCCTCACCGTAACCCGTAGCCTAACCCTCACCCGTACACTAACCCGTGCCCTTACCTAACCCGTAACCTCAACCTAACCCAAACCGTAACCCTAACACTAACCTAAACCTAAACCTAACTCGAACCCTAAACCTAATGCATACCCTAATCCGTACCCTAACCCTAACCCTAACCCATAGCTAACCCTAACCCTAAACCGTACCATAAGCCTAACCCTAACCCTAACCCTATTCCGTAACGTTACCCTAACCCTAACGCGAACCCTAACCCATATCCTACCCTAAACCTAACCCTCAACCTAACCCTAACCGTACCCAAACCTAACCCTAAACCGTACCCTAACCCTAAACCTAACCCATACCCTAGTTATATCCTAACCCTAAACCGAACCCGAACCCTTACCCTAAACCGTAACATAAACCTAACCATAACCCTAACCCTCATCCATAACCCTACCCTAACCCTAAGCCTACCATAACGCTAACACGTACACTAACCCTAACCCTAAACCTTAACCATACCCTAACACTAAACGTAACCGTAACCCTAAACATAACCCTAACCGTCAACCTAACCCTAACCCCTACCCAAAACCTTAACCCTAGCCCGTAACAAAACCCTAACCATTACCCGTACCCTAAACCTACCCCGTACCCTAACCCTGACCCTAACCCTAAACGTATCCTAACCCTAACCCTAACCCTAACCCTAACCCTAACCCTACCCGTACGTGACACTAACCCTAACCCTAACCCTGAACCTATCCCTAACCCTAAACCTAACCCTAAACCATTCCCTAACCCTAACCATAACCCTAACCCATACCCTAACATTCACCCTAACCCGTTCCCTAACCCTAACCCTAACCCTTATCCTAACCCATACCCAAACCCTAAATCTAAACCATATCCTAAACCTAACCCCTAACCCTAGCCCTAAACCGTACCCTAACTCTAACCCTAACCCGTATCCTAATCGTATCCCTAACCCATAGCCTAACCCTAACCCTAAACCATACCCTAAACCTAACCCTAACACGAAACTTAACCCTAACCCTACCTCTAAACCGTACTCAAACCCTAACCCTAACCCGTAACCAAACCCTAACCCTAAACCGTACCCTAACCCTAACACGTACCCTAACCCTAACCCTAACCCGTAACCTTACCCTAACCCTAGACCTAAAACGTACCCTAACCCTAACCTTACCCTAAACCTAACCCTACCCTAACCCTAACCCTTACCCGTTCCCTAAACCTAACCCTAAAACGAAACCGCACACTAAACCTAACCCTAACCCTAACCCTAACCCGTACCCTAACCCTAATCTGTATCATAATCCTAACCTAAACCTAACCCGCACCCTCAACCTAAACCTAACCCTAACCCGTACCCTACACTAAATCTAACCCTAAGCAGTAACCTAAACCTAACCCATTCCCGAAACCTAACCCTAATCCTATCCGTACCCTAAACCAACCCTAACCGTACCCTAACCCTAACCCTAAGCAGTACCCTAACCCTAAAAACTCTAAACCATACCCTAACCCGTAACCCTAATCCTAACCACTACCCTAAACTAACGCTAACCCTAACCCTAACCGTACCCTAAAACTAAACCCTAATCCCTAAATAAACCTAACCCTAACCCTAACACTACTACCGTACCCTCTCCCTAACTCTAACCTAAACCTATATCTAACCTGTACCCAAACCCTAACCCTACCCCGTACAGTAACCGTAACCCGTACCCTAACACTAAACATAACCATTACCCATAACCTTAACCTAACCCTAACCTGTACCTGAATCCTAACTCGTACACTAACCCTAACCCTAAACCTAAACCGTACCCTAACCCTAACCCGTACCCTAAGCCTAACCCGTACCGTTACCCTAACACCTAACTCTAACCCTAACCAGTACCCTAACTCTAACCCTACCCGTATCCTAACCCTAACCATAAAGCATACCCTAAACCTGACCCTAACCATAACCCTAAACCATACCCTAAACCTAACCCTAACCCATACCCTTACCCTTAACCTAACCTAACCCTAACGCGTACCCAAACCTAACCCTAACCTGTACCCTAACCCTAACCGTAACCTGTACCCTGGCCCTCAATATAACCCTAACCAGTACCGTAACCCTAATCCGTACCCTAACCCTGACCCTAAACCTAAACCTAACCCGTACCCTAAACTTAACCCTACCCTAACCTATCCTAACCCTATACCTAACCCTACCCTAACCCGTACACTATACTTAACCCGTACTCTTACCCGTGCCCTTACCCTAACCCGTAACCTCAACCTAACCCAAACCCTAACACTAATCCTAACCTTGACCCTAAACCTAACCTAACCTTAAACCTAACCCTAACCCGTACCCTAAATCTAACCCAATCCGTACCCTAAACCTAACACTAACCCTAACCCTCACCCTAACCCTAACCTAACCCTAACCCAAACCGTACACTATCGCTAACCCTAATCCATATCATAAACGTAACCCTAACCCTAACATTCACCCTAAACCTAACACTAACTCTAACCCTAATCCTAACCCTTACCCGTACCCTAACACTAAACCTTACCCTAACTCTAACCCTTACAGAACACTAAACCTAACCCGTATCCTAAACCTAACCCAACTCGCACCCTAACCCTAAATCTAACCCTAACCTGTTCCCTAATCGTAACCCTACCCTAACACTAACCTAAACCTAAACCGTACCCTAACACTAAACCTAACCCTAAACCTAACCCGTAACCTAAACCTAACCCTAAATCTAACCCTAACCAGTACCCTGTCCCTAATGTACCCTAACCCTAAACCTAACCCTAAACCATACCCTAACATAACCCTAACACGTACCCTAACCCTAACCCTAACCCTAACCTAAACCCTAACCCTAACCCGTACCCTAACCCTAACACGTACCGTAACCCTAACCCTAACCCTAACCTTACCCTAACCCTAACCCGTACCCTAAACCTAACACTACCCGTATCCCTACCTCTAACCCTAAAACTAAACCACACACTAAACCGAAACCTAACCCTAACCCGTACCCTAACCCTAATCCTAATCTGTATCATAATCCTAACCCTAATCCTAACCGCATCCTCAACCTAAACCTAACCCTAACCCGTACCCTACACTAAATCTAAACCTAACCAGTAACCTAAACCTTACCTATTCCCGAACCCTAACCCTAATCCTAACCCGTACCCTATCCCTAACCCTATACCTAACCCTAACCCGTAACCAAACCTAACCCTAACCCTACCTAAACCTAAACCTAACCTGTAACCTTACCCTAACCCTCATCCTAAACCTAAATCCGTACCCCAACTCTTAATCTTACCCTAACCCTAACCCTAACCCGTTCCCTAACCCTAAACCTAACCCTAAAACTAAACCGCACACTAAACCTAACCCGTACCCTAACCCTAACCCTAATCAGTACCATAATCCTAACCCTAAACCTATCCCGCACCCTCAACCTAAACCTAACCGTAACCGTACCCTACACTAAAATCTAACCCTTACCAGTAACCTAAACCTAACCCATACACTAACCCGTAACTTAACCCTAACCCTAACCGTACCCTAACTCTAACCCTAAGTAGTACCCTAATCCTAATCCAAACCCTAAACCATACCCTAACCGTAACCCTAACCCTAACCACTACCCCAATCTAACCCTAACCGTAACCCTAATTCTAACCCTAACCTAACCCTAACCTGCAACCACACCCTAACCCGTACCCTACCATAAACCTAAACCGAACCCGAAACCTAACCCTAAACCTAACCGTACTCTAACCCTAAACCCTAATCCTAACCCTACACGTACCCCAACTTTACCCATAACCCGTATCCTAACCCTAACCCTCCTGTACACTAACACTAACCCTAAACATAACCCTATCCCATTGGCTAAACCTAACCCGTACCATAACCCTAACCCTAAACCTAAACCGTACCACAACCCTAACCCTAAACCATAACCTCCTCCGTACCCGAACCCTAACCCGTACCCTAAACCTAAACCTAATCCCTACCATACCCCTAACCTAACCCTAACTAAACCCTAACCCGTAACATTACCCTAAACCATATCCATACACTAACTCCAACCCTGACCCTAACCCTAACACTAATCCTTAACCTAAACCGCACCCTACACTAACCCTAACACTATCCTTACCCTCTCGCTAACTCTAACCCTAAACCTATATCTAACCTGTACCCACCCTAACCCTAACACGTACCCTAACCCTAACCTACCCTAAACATAACCCTAAACCTAACCCTATCCCTGAACCTAAACCGTACACTAATACTAACCCTAACCCTAACCCATACCCAAAGCTAACCCGTTCCCTAACCCTAAAACTACCCATACCCTAATATTCACCCTAAAACTAACCCATACCCAAACCCTAACCCTAACTCGTACCATAACCCTTACCCTAACCCGTACCCTAACCCTAACCCGTACTCTAACCCGTGCCCTTACCTTAACCCATAACCTCAACCTAACCCAAACTGTAACCCTAACACTTAACCTAATCCTTAACCTAACTCGAACCCTAAACCTAACCCTAACCCGTACCCTAAACCTAACCCGTACCCTAACCCTAACCCTAATCCATACCCTACCCTAACCCAAACCTAACCGTACCCTAATCCTAACCCTAACCCTATCATAATCCTAACCCTAACACTAACCCGTAAACCTAACTCTAACCCCTAAGGCTAAAACTAAACCGTACCCTAAGTCTAACCCTAAACCGTATCCTATCACTAACCCTAACCCGTACCCTAACCCTAACCTTAACCCTTATCCTAAACCATACCCTAGCCCGAACACTAACTCGTATCCTAACCATAACTGTAACCCTAACCTAACACGTACCCTAAACCTAACCATAATCCTTCTCCATACCCTAAACCTAACCCTAAAACGAACCCTAATTCTAACCCTAACCTCTAACCCTAACACTAAACCGTACCCTAACCTTAACCCTAACCCGTATCCTAACCCTAACCTAACCCTAACCCTAACCCTAACCGTAATCCTAAACCTAACCCATATGCTAAATGTAAACCGTACCATAACCCTAACCCTAACCCTACACTTACCCTAAACCTAATCCTAAGCCGTGCCATAACACTAACCCTAACCCTGTACCTTAACCCTAAACCGTACCCTAACCCTAACCCGTATCGTAAACCGACCCTAATCCTAACCCTAAACCGTACCCTAACCCTAAACCGTACCCTAAATCTAACCCTAACCCGTACCCTAATCCTAAACCTAACCCTAAACCGCACCCTAAACCTAAACCGTACCCTAACACTAACCCTAACCCCTAACCGTAACCTAATGCTAAACCTTACACTAACCCTAACCTTAACCCTAAACCTAACCCTAAACCTAACTCTAACCCTAAACATAACCCTAAGCCATAACCTAACCCTAACCCTAACCTGTACCCTAACACAAAATCTAACCCTAACAAGTACCCTAACCCTAACCCGTACCCTACCCCAACCCTAACCCTAAACCGTACCCTAACACTAACCCTAACCCGTAACCAAACCCTAACACTAACCCTAACCCTAAACCTAAACCCAACCCGTACCAAACCCTAACCCTAACCATAACCTAACCCTAACCCTAACCTAAACCTAGCCCTAAACCTTACCCTAACCCTAACCCGTACACGAACCTAAACGTATCCTAAACATAACCCTAACCCGTATCCTAACGCGAAATCTAACCCTAACCCTAACCCTACCGTAACCCTAAACGTACCCTAACACTAACCCTAACCCGTACCCTAACCCTAAATCTAACCCTAACCTTACCCTAAATCTAACCCGCCCCTAATCCTAACCGTACACAAACCCTAACCCTAAACCTAAACGTTAACCTAACCCTAACACTAACGTACCCTAAACCTAAACCTAACCCTAACCTTTATCCCAGCCCTAACCCTAAAACATACCCTATTCCATACCCTAAAATTGACCCTAAACCTAACCCTAACCCGTAAACTAACTCTAACCCTAATCTGTACCATAACCCTAACCCTAACACTAAGCCGCACCCTAACCCTAACCCTAACCCTAACCCTAACCCTTACGCTAACACTAACCCAAACCTGTAACATTACCTTAACCCAACCAGTACCCTAACCCTAACCCTAACCCTAAACCGTACCCAAAACCTAACCCTAACCTCTACCCTCACCCTAACCCTAATCCTAAAACTAAATCTAACCTATACCCAATACCTAACACTAACCCTAACCGTACCCTAACTCTAACTCTAACCCTAACCCTAAACCTAAATCGTACCCTAAACCTAAACCTAAACGTTACCACACCCTAACCCGTACCCTAAACCTAACTCCTAACATAACCCTAACCTGTACACTAACCCTAACCCTAACCCGTACCGTAGCCCTAAATATAACCCTAACCAGTAACCTAACCCTAATCCGTACCCTAACACTAACCCTAACCCTAAACCTAACCCGTACCCTAACCCTAACACTAACCCATACCCAAACCCTAACCCTAACTCGTACCATAACCCTCACCCTAACCCGTACCCTAACCTTAACCCGTACACTAACCCGTGCCCTTACCTTAACCCGTAACCTCAACCTAACCCAAACCGTAACCCTAACACTTAACCTAAACCTAAACCTAACTCGAACCCTAAACCTAATGCATACCCTAATCCATACCCTAACCCTAACCCTACCCATAGCTAACCCTAACCCTAAACCGTACCATAAGCCTAACCCTAACCCTAACCCTATTCCGTAACGTTACCCCAACCCTAACGCGAACCCTAACCCATATCCTACCCTAAACCTAACCCTAAACCTAACCCTAACCCGTACCCGAAACGTAACCCTAAACCGTAACCCTACCCCTAAACCTAACCCATACCCTAGTTATACCCTAACCCTAACCCGAACCCGAACCCTTACCCTAAACCGTAACATAAACTAACCATAACCCTAACCCTCATCCATAACCCTACCCTAACCCTAAGCCATACCATAACCCTAACACGTACACTAACCTTAACCCTAAACCTAAACCATACCCTAACACTAAACCTAACCGTAAACCTAAACATAACCCTAACCGTCAACCTAACCCTAACCCTACCCAAAACCTTAAACCTAGCCCGTAACCAAACCCTAACCATTACCCGTACCCTAAACCTACACCGTACCCTAACCCTAACCCTAACCCTAAAACGTATCCTAACCCTAACCCTAACACTAACCCTAACCCTACCCCGTACGTGACACTAACCCTAACCCTAACCCTGAACCTATCCCTAAACCTAAACCTAACCCTAAACCATTCCCTAACCCTAACCATAACCCTAACCCATACCCTAACATTCACCCTAACCCGTTCCCTAACCCTAACCCTAACCCTTATCCTAACCCATACCCAAACCCTAAATCTAAACCATATCCTAAACCTAACACCTAACCCTAGCCCTAAACCGTACCCTAACTCTAACCATAACCCGTATCCTAATCGTATACCTAACCCATAGCCTAACCCTAAACCTAAACCATACCCTAAACCTAACCCTAACACGAAACTTAACCCTAACCCGTAACCAAACCCTAACCCTAAACCGTACCCTAACCCTAACACGTACCCTAACCCTAACCCTAACCCGTAACCTTACCCTAACCCTAACACTAGACCTAAAACGTACCCTAACCCTTAACCTTACCCTAACCCTAACCCGTACCCTAAATCTAACCCAATCCGTACCCTAAACCTAACACTAATCCTAACCCGCACCCTAACCCTAACCTTAACCCTAAACCAACACGTACCTTATCGCTAACCCTAATCCATATCATAAACGTAACCCTAACCCTAACATTCACCCTAAACCTAACACTAACTCTAACCCTAATCCTAACCCTTACCCGTACCCTAAACTAAACCTTACCCTAACTCTAACCCTTACAGAATACTAAACCTAACCCGTATCCTAAACCTAACCCCAACTCGAACCCTAAACCTAAATCTAACCCTAACCTGTTCCCTAATCGTAACCCTTCCTAACCCTAAACCTAAACCTAAACCGTACCCTAACACTAAACCTAACCCTAAACCTAACCCGTACCCTAAACCTAACCCTAAATCTAACCCTAACCAGTACCCTGACCCTAAATGTTACCCTTACCCTAAACCTAACCCTAAACCATACCCTAACAGTAACCCTAACACGTACCCTAACTCTAAACCTATACCTAACCCTAACCCGTAACCAAACCCTAACCCTAACCCGTACCCTAACCCTAAACGTACCCTAACCCTAACCCTTAAACTTACCCTAACACTAACCCGTACCCTAACCTAACACTTACCCGTTCCCTAACTCTTACCCTAAACTAAACCTCACACTAAACCGAACCCTAACCCTAACCCGTACCCTAACCCTAATCCTAATCGTATCATAATCCTAACCCTAATCCTAACCGCATCCTCAACCTAAACCTAACCCTCACCCGTACCCTACACTAAATCTAAACCTAACCAGTAACCTAAACCTTACCTATTCCCGAACCCTAACCCTAATCCTAACCCGTACCCTATCACTAACCCTATACCTAACCCTAACCTGTAACCAAACCCTAACCCTAACCCATACCCTAAACCTAAACCTAACCTGTAACCTTACCCTAACCCTCATCCTAAACCTAAAACGTACCCCAACCCTTAATCTTACCCTAACCCTAACCCTAACCCGTTCCCTAACCCTAAACCTAACCCTAAAACTAAAGCGCACACTAAACCTAACCCGTACCCTAATCCTAACCCTAATCTGTACCATAATCCTACCCTAAACCTAACCCGCACCCTCAACCTAAACCTAACCGTAACTCATACCCTACACTAAAATCTAACCCTTACCAGTAACCTAAACCTAACCCATACACTAACCCGTACACTAACCCTAATCCTAACCCGTACCCTAACTCTAACCCTAAGTAGTACCCTAATCCTAATCCAAACCCTAAACCATACCCTAACCGTAACCCTAACCCTAACCACTACCCCAATCTAACCCTAACCGTAACCCTAATTCTAACCCTAACACTAACCCTAACCTGGAACCACACCCTAACCCGTACCCTACCATAAACCTAAACCGAACCCGAAACCTAACCCTAAACCTAACCGTACCCTAACCCTAACCCCTAATCCTAACCCTGAACCGTACCCCAACTTTACCCATAACCCGTATCCTAACCCTAACCCTCCTGTACACTAACACTAACCCTAAACATAACCCTATCCCATTGGCTAAACCTAACCCGTACCATAACCCTAACCCTAAACCTAAACCGTACCACAACCCTAACCCTAAACCATAACCTCCTCCGTACCCTAACCCTAACCCGTACCCTAAAACTAAACCTAATCCCTACCATACCCCTAACCCTAACCCTAACTAAACCCTAACCCGTAACATTACCCTAAACCATATCCATACACTAACTCCAACCCTGACCCTAACCCTAACACTAACCCTTAACCTAAACCGTACCCTACACTAACCCTAACACTAATCCTTACCCTCTCGCTAACTCTAACCCTAAACCTATATCTAACCTGTACCCACCCTAACCCTAACACGTACCCTAACCCTAAACATAACCCTAAACCTAACCCTATCCCTGAACCTAAACCGTACACTAATACTAACCCTAACCCTAACCCATACCCAAAGCTAACCCATTCCCTAACCCTAACACTACCCATACGCTAATATTCACCCTAAAAGTAACCCATACCCAAACCCTAACCCTAACTCGTACCATAACCCTCACCCTAACCCGTACCCTAACCTTAACCCGTACTCTAACCCGTGCCCTTACGTTAAACCATAACCTCAACCTAACCCAAACTGTAACCCTAACACTTAACCTAATCCTTAACCTAACTCGAACCCAAAACCTAACCCTAACCCGTACCCTAACCCTAACCCGTACCCTAACCCTAACCCTAATCCATACCCTACCCTAACCCAAACCTAACCCGTACCCTAATCCTAACCCTAACCCTTTCATAAATCTAACCCTAACACTAACCCGTAACCTAACTTTAACCCCTAAGACTAAAACTAAACCGTACCCTAACTCTAACCCAAAACCGTATCCTATCACTAACCCTAACCCGTACCCTAACCCTAACCTTAACCCTTATCCTAAACCATACCCTAACCCGAACACTAACTCGTATCCTAACCATAACTGTAACCCTAACCCTAACACGTACCCTAACCCTAACCATAATCCTTCTCCATACCCTAAACCGAACCCTAATTCTAACCCTAAACTCTAACCCTAACACTAAACCGTACCCTAACCTTAACCCTAACCCGTAACCAACCCCAACCGTAATCCTAAACCTAACCCATATGTTAAATGTAAACCGTACCATAACCCTAATCCTAACCCTAACCCTAACCCTACCCTTACCCTAACCCTAATCCTAAGGCGTGCCATAACCCTAACCCTAACCCTGACCTTAACCCTAAACCGTACCCTAACCCTAACCCATATCGTAAACCGACCCTAACCCTAACCCTAAACCGTACCCTAAATCCAACCCTAACCCGTACCCTAATCCTAAACCTAACCCTAAACCGCACCCTAAACCTAAACAGTACCCTAACACTAACCCTAACCCCTAACCGTACCCTAATGATAAACCTTACACTAACCCTAACCTCAACCATAAACCTAACCCTAAACATAACTCTAACCCTAAACATAACCCTAAGCCATAACCTAACCCTAACCCTAACCTGTACCCTAACACAAAATCTAACCCTAACAATACCCTAACCCTAACCCGTACCCTACCCCAACCCTAACCGTAAACCGTACCCTAACACTAACCCTAAACCGTAACCAAACCCTAACACTAACCCTAACCCTAAACCTAAACCCAACCCGTACCAAAACCCTAACCCTAACCATAAACCTAACCCTAACCCTAAACCTAAACCTAGCCCTAAACCTTACCCTAACCCTAACCCGTACACGAACCCTCAATGTATCCTAAACATAACCCTAACCCGCATCCTAACGCGAAATCTAACCCTAACCCTAACCCTACCGTAACCCTAAACCGTACCCTAACACTAACCCTAACCCGTACCCTAACCCTAAATCTAACCCGTAACCTTACCCTAAATCTAACCCGCACCCTAATCCTAACCCGTACACAAACCCTAACCCTAAACCTAAACGTTAACCTAACCCTAACACTAACGTACCCTAAACCTAAACCTAACCCTAACCTTTATCCCAGCCCTAACCCTAAAACATACCCTATTCCATACCCTAACATTAACCCTAAACCTAACCCTAACCCGTAAACTAACTCTAAACCTAATCTGTACCATATCCCTAAACCTAACACTAAGCCGCACCCTAACCCTAACCCTAACCCTAACCCTAACGCTAACACTAACCCTAACCTGTAACATTACCTTAACCCCAACCAGTACCCTAACCCTAACGCTAAACCGTACCCAAAACCTAACCCTAACCTCTACCCTCACCCTAAACCTAATCCTAAAACTAAATCTAACCTATACCCAATACCTAACACTAACCCTAACCCGTACCCTAACTCTAACCCTAACCCTAACCCTAAACCTAAATCGTACCCTAAACCTAAACCTAACCGTTACCACACCCCTAACCCGTACCCTAAACCTAACTCCAAACATAACCCTAACCTGTACCCTAACCCTAACCCTAACCCGTACCGTAGCCCTAAATATAACCCTAACCAGTACCCTAACCCTAATCCGTACCCTAACACTAACCCTAACCCTAAACCTAACCCGTACCCTAACCCTAACACTAACCCATACCCAAACCCTAACCCTAACTCGTACCATAACCCTCACCCTAACCCGTACCCTAACCTTAACCCGTACACTAACCCGTGCCCTTACCTTAACCCGTAACCTCAACCTAACCCAAACCGTAACCCTAACACTTAACCTAAACCTAAACCTAACTCGAACCCTAAACCTAATGCATACCCTAATCCGTACCCTAACCCTAACCCATAGCTAACCCTAACCCTAAACCGTACCATAAGCCTAACCCTAACCCTAACCCTATTCCGTAACGTTACCCTAACCCTAACGCGAACCCTAACCCATATCCTACCCTAAACCTAACCCTAAACCTAACCCTAACCCGTACCCGAAACGTAACCCTAAACCGTACCCTAACCCTAAACCTAACCCATACCTAGTTATACCCTAACCCGAACCCGAACCCTTACCCTAAACCGTAACATAAACCTAACCATAACCCTAACCCTCATCCATATCCCTACCCTAACCCTAAGCCCTACTATAACCCTAACACGTACACTAACCCTAACCCTAAACCTTAACCATACCCTAACACTAAACCTAACCGTAACCCTAACATAACCCTAACCGTCAACCTAACCCTAACCCCTACCCAAAACCTTAACCCTAGCCCGTAACCAAACCCTAACCATTACCCGTACCCTAAACCTACCCGTACCCTAACCCTAACCCTAACCCTAAAACGTATCCTAACCCTAACCCTAACCCTAACCCTACCCCGTACGTGACACTAACCCTAACCCTAACCCTGAACCTATCCCTAACCCTAAACCTAACCCTAAACCATTCCCTAACCCTAACCATAACACTAACCCATACCCTAACATTCACCCTAACCCGTTCCCTAACCCTAACCCTAACCCTTATCCTAACCCATACCCAAACCCTAAATCTAAACCATATCCTAAACCTAACCCCTAACCCTAGCCCTAAACCGTACCCTAACTCTAACCCTAACCTGTATCCTAATCGTATCCCTAACCCATAGCCTAACCCTAACCCTAAACCATATCCTAAACCTAACCCTAACACGAACTTAACCCTAACCCTCCCTCTAAACCGTACTCAAACCCTAACCCTAACCCGTAACCAAACCCTAACCCTAAACCGTACCCTAACCCTAACACGTACCCTAACCCTAACCCGTAACCTTACCCTAACCCTAACCCTAGACCTAAAACGTACCCTAACCCTTAACCTTACCCTAACCCTAACCCGTACCCTAACCCTAATCTGTATCATAACCTAACCCTAAACCTAACCCGCACCCTCAACCTAAACCTAACCCTAACCCGTACCCTACACTAAATCTAACCCTAAGCAGTAACCTAAACCTAACCCATTCACGAAACCTAACCCTAATCCTATCCCGTACCCTAAACCAAACCCTAACCCGTACCCTAACCCTAACCCTAAGCAGTACCCTAACCCTAAAAAACTCTAACCATACCCTACCCGTAACCCTAATCCTAACCACTACCCTAAACTAACGCTAACCCTAACCCTAACCGTACCCTAAAACTAAACCTAACCCTAAATAAACCTAACCCTAACCCTAACCCTAAACCGTACCCTACACTAACCCTAACACTAATCCGTACCCTCTCCCTAACTCTAAAACTAAACCTATATCTAATCTGTACCCAAACCCTAACCCTACCCCATACAGTAACCGTAACCCGTACCCTAACACTAAACATAACCATTACCCATAAACTTAACCTAACCCTAACCTGTACCTGAATCCTAACTCGTACACTAAACCTAACCCTAAACCTAAACCGTACCCTAACCCTAACCCGTACCCTAAGCCTAACCCATACCGTAACCCTAACACCTAACTCTAACCCTAACCGTACCCTAACTCTAACCCTACCCGTATCCTAACCCTAACCATAAAGCATACCCTAAACCTGACCCTAACCATAACCCTAAACCATATCCTAAACCTAACCCTAAACCATACCCTTACCCTTAACCTAACCCTAATCCTAACCCGTACCCTAACCCTAACCCTATACCTAACCCTAACACTAAGCCGCACCCTAACCCTAACCCTAACCCTAACCCTAACGCTAACACTAACCCTAACCGTAACTACCTAACCCAACCGTACCCTAACCCTAACCCTAACCTAAACCGTACCCAAAACCTAACCCTGACCTCTACCCTCACCCTAAACCTAATCCTAAACTAAATCTAACCTATACCCAATACCTAACACTAACCCTAACCCGTACCCTAACTCTAACCCTAACCCTAAGCCTAAACCTAAATCGTACCCTAAACATAACCTATCCGTACCACACCCTAACCCGTACCGTAAACCTAACTCCAAACATAACCCTAACCCGTAAACTTACCCTAACCCTAACCCTAACCTAAAACGTACCCTAACCCTAACCTTACCCTAAACCTAACCCGTACCCTAACCCTAAACCTTACCCGTTCCCTAAACCTAACCCTAACCCTAAACGAAACTGCACACTAAGCCTAACCCTAACCCTAACCCTAAACGTATCCTAAACCTAACCCTAACCCTAACCCTAACCCTACCCCGTACGTGACACTAATCCTAACCCTAACCCTCAACCTAACCCTAACCCTAAACCTAACCCTAAACCATTCCCTAACCCTAACCATAACCCTAACCCATACCCTAACATTCACCCTAACCCTAACCCGTTCCCAACCCTAACCCTAACCCTTATCCTAACCCATACCCATACCCTAAATCTAACACATACCCTAAACCTAACCCTAAACCTAGCCCTAAACCGTACCCTAACTCTAACCCTAACCCGTATCCTAATCGTATCCCTAACCCATAGCCTAACCCTAACCCTAAACCATACCCTAAACCTAACCCTAAAACGAACCTTAACCCTAACCCTACCTCTAAACCGTACTCAAACCCTAACCCTAACCCGTACCCTAACCCTAACACGTACCCTAACCCTAACCCTAACCCGTAACCTTACCCTAACCCTAAACCTAAAACGTACCCTAACCCTTAACCTTACCCTAAACCTAACCCGTACCCTAACCCTACCCGTTCCCTAAACCTATCCCTAACCCTAAAACGAAACCGCACACTAACCTAACCCTAACCCTAACCCGTACCCTAACCCTAATCTTTATCATAATCCTAACCCTAAACTTAACCCGCACCCTCAACCTAAACCTAACCCTAACCCGTACGCAACACTAAATCTAACCTTACGCAGTACCTAAACCTAACCCATTCCCGAAACCTAACCCTAATCCTATCCCGTACCCTAAACCAAACCCTAACCCGTACCCTAACCCTAACCCTAAGCATACTCTAACCCTAAAAAACCCTAACCATACCCTACCCGTAACCCTAATCCTAACCACTACCCTAAACTAACGCTAACCCTAACCCTAACCGTACCCTAAAACTAAACCTAATCCCTAAATAACCCTAACCCTAAACCGTACCCTACACTAACCCTAACACTAATCCGTACCTTCTCCCTAACTCTAACCCTAAACCTATATCTAACCTGTACCCAAACCCTAACCCTAACCCGTACAGTAACCGTAACCCGTACCCTAACACTAAACATAACCATTACCCATAACCTTAACCTAACCCTAACCTGTACCTGAATCCTAACTCGTACACTAACCTTAACCCTAAACCTAAACCGTACCCTAACCCTAACCCGTACCCTAAGCCTAACCCGTACCGTAACCCTAACACCTAACCCTAACCCGTACCCTAAATCTAACCCTACCCGTATTTAACCCTAACAATAAAGCATACCCTAACCTGACCCTAACCATAACCCTAAACCATAGCCTAAACCTAACCCTAACCCATGCCATTACCCTTAACCTAACCATAACCCTAAAGCGTACCCAAACCTAACCCTAACCTGTACCCTAACCCTAATCCTAACCTGTACCGTGCCCTAAATATAACCCTAACCAGTACCGTAACCCTAATCCGTACCCTAACCCTAACCCTAAACCTAAACCTAACCCGTACCCTAACCTAACCCGTACCATAAAACTACCCTAACCCTATCCCTAACCCTACCCCTAACCCGTACACTATACTTAACCCGTACTCTTACCCGTGCCCTTACCCTAACCCGTAACCTCAACCTAACCCAAACCCTAACACTAATCCTAAACCTGACCCTAAACCTAAATCTAACCTTAAACCTAACCCTAACCCGTACCCTAAAGCTCAACCCAATCCGTACCCTAAACCTAACACTAACCCTAACCCGCACCCTAACCCTAACCTTAACCCAAACACGTACCCTATCGCTAACCCTAATCCATATCATAAATCTAACCCTAACCCTAACTTCACCCTAAACCTAACACTAACTCTAACCCTAATCCTAACCCTTACCCGTACCCTAACCCTAAACCTTACCCTAACTCTAACCCGTACATGAACACTAAACCTAACCCGTATCCTAAACCTAACCCCAACTCGTACCCTAACCCTAAATCTAACCCTAACCTGTTCCCTAACCGTAACCCGTACCCTAACACTAAACCTAAACCTAAACCGTACCCTAACACTAACACTAACCCTAAACCTAACCCGTACCCTAAACCTTACCCTAAATCTAACCCTAACCTGTTCCCTAACAGTAACCCGTACCCTAACACTAAACCTAAACCTAAACCGTACCCTAACACTAACCCTAACCCTAAACTAACCCGTACCCTAAACCTAACCTTAAATCTAACCCTAACCAGTACCCTGACACTAAATGTTATCCTAACCCTAAACCTAACCCTAAACCATACCCTAACAGTAACCCTAACCCGTACCCTAACCCTAACCCTATACCTAACCCAAACCAAACCCTAACCCTAACCCATACCCTAAACCTAACACGTACCCTAACCCTAACGCTAACACGTAACCTTACCCTAACTCTAACCCTAAAACTAAAACATACCCTAACCCTTAACCTTACCCTAACCCTAACCCATACCCTAACCCTAACCCTTACCCATTCCCTAACCCTAACCCTAACCCTAAAACTAAACCACACACTAAACCTAACCCTAACCCTAACCGTAACCCTAAACCTATACCTAACCCTAACCCGTAACCAAACCCTAACCCTAACCCGTACCCTAAACCTAACACGTACCCTAACCCTAACCCGTAACCTTACCCTAACCGTAACCCTAAAACTAAAACATACCCTAACCCTTACCCTTACCCTAACCCTAACCCATACCCTAACCCTAACCCTTACCCGTTCCTAACCCTAACCCTATCCCTAACCCTAAAACTAAACCACACACTAACCTAACCCAAACCCTAACCCTAACACGTACCCTAAACCTAAACCTAACCTGTAACCTTACCCTAACCCTCATCCTAAACCTAAAACGTACCCCAAACCTTAATCTTACCCTAACCCTAACCCTAACCCGTTCCCTAACCCTAAACCTAACCCTAAAACTAAAGCGCACACTAAACCTAACCCGTACTCTAATTCTAACCCTAATCTGTACCATAATCCTTACCCTAAACCTAACACGTACCCTAACCCTAAACCTAACCTGTAACCTTACCCTAACACTCATCTTAAACCTAAAACGTACCCCAACCCTTACTCTTACCCTAACCCTAACCCTTACCCGTTCCCTAACCCTAAAACTAAAGCGCACAATAAATCTAACCCTAAACCTAACCCGTACCCTAAACCTAACCCTAATCTGTATCATAATCCTAACCCTAACCCTAACCCGCACCCTCAACATAAACCTAACCCTAACCCGTACCCTACACTTAATCTAAACCTAACCAGTAACCTAAACCTTACCTATTCCCGAACCATAACCCTAATCCTAACCCGTACTCTAACCCTAACCCTAAGCAGTAACCTAACCCTAAGCCAAACCCTAAACCATACCCTAACCGTAACCCTAACCACTACTCTAAACTAACCCTAAACCTAACCCTAACACTAACCCTAACCCTAATCTGTACCATAATCCTAACCCTAAACCTAACCCGCACCCTCAACGTAAACCTAACCGTAACTCATACCCTACACTAAATCTAACCCTTACCAGTAACCTAAACCTAACCCATACACTAACCCGTACCCTAACCCTAACCCTAACCCGTACCCTAACTCTAACCCTAAGTAGTACCCTAATCCTAAACCAAACCCTAAACCATACCCTAACCGTAACCCTAACCCTAACCACTACCCCAATCTAACCCTAACCGTAACCCTAATTCTAACCCTAACCCTAACCCTAACCTGGAACCTCACCCTAACCCGTACCCTACCATAAACCTAAACCGAACCCGAAACCCAACCCTAAACCTAACCGTACCCTAACCCTAACCCCTAATCCTAACCCTACACCGTACCCCAACTTTACCCATAACCCGTATCCTAACCCTAACCCTCCTGTACACTAACACTAACCCTAAACATAACCCTATCCCATTGGCTAAACCTAACCCGTACCATAACCCTAACCCTAAACCGTACCACAACCCTAACCCTAAACCATAACCTCCTCCGTACCCTATCCCTTACCCTAAACCTAAACCTAATCCCTAACATACCCCTAACCCTAACTTAACCCTAACCCGTAACATTACCCTAAACCATATCCATACAATAACTCCAACCCTGACCCTAACCCTAACACTACCCCTGAACCTAAACCGTACCCTACACTAACCCTAACACTAATCCTTACCCTCTCGCTAACTCTAACCCTAAACCTATATGTAACCTGTACCCACCCTAACCCTAAAACGTACCCTAACCCTAAACATAACCCTAAACCTAACCCTATCCCTGAACCTAAAGCATACACTAATATTAACCCTAACCCTAACCCTTACCGAAAGCTAACCAATTCCCTAACCCTAACACTACCCATACCCTAATATTCACCCTAAAACTAACCCATACCGAAACCCTAACCCTAACTCGTACCATAACCCTCACCCTAACCCGTACCCTAACCTTAACCCGTACTCTAACACGTGCCCTTACCTTAACCCATAACCTTAACCTAACCCAAACCGTAACCCTAACACTTAACCTAATCCTTAACCTAACTCTAACCCTAAACCCAACCGTAACCCGTACCCTAACCCTAACCCGTACCCTAACCCTAACCCTAATCCATACCCTACCCTAACCCAAACCTAATCCGTACTCTAATCCTAACCCTATCATAATCCTAACCCTAACACTAACCCGTAACCTAACTCTAACCCCTAAGGCTAAAACTAAACCGTACCCTAACTCTAACCCTAAACGGTATCCTATCACTAACCCTAACCCGTACCCTAACCCTAACCTTAACCCTTATCCTAAACCATACCCTAACCCGAACACTAACTCGTATCCTAACCATAACTGTAACCCTAACCCTAACACGTACCCTAACCCTAACCATAATCCTTCTCCATACCCTAAACCTAACCCTAAACCGAACCCTAATTCTAACCCTAACCTCTAACCCTAACACTAAACCGTACCCTAACCTTAACCCTAACCCGTATCCTAACCCGTAACCTAACCCGTAACCTAACCCTAACCGTAATCCTAAACCTAACCCATATGCTAAATGTAAACCGTACCATAACCCTAACCCTAACCCTAACCCTACACTTACCCTAACCCTAATCCTAAGCCGTGCCATAACCCTAACCCTAACCCTGACCTTAACCCTAAACCGTACCCTAACCCTAACCCGTATCGTAAACTGACACTAAACCTAACCCTAAACCGTACCCTAACCCTAAACCGTACCCTAAATCTAACCCTAACCCGTACCCTAATCCTAACCCTAACCCTAAACCGCACCCTAACCCTAAACCGTACCCTAACACTAACCCTAACCCCTAACCATACCCTAATGCTAAACCTTACACTAACCCTAACCTTAACCATAAACCTAACCCTAAACCTAACTCTAACCCTAAACATAACCCTAAGCCATAACCTAACCCTAACCCTAACCTGTACCCTAACACAAAATCTAACCCTAACAAGTACCCTAACCCTAACCCGTACCCTACCCCAACCCTAACCCTAAACCGTACCCTAACACTAACCCTAAACCGTAACCAAACCCTAACACTAACCCTAACCCTAAACCTAAACCCAACCCGTACCCAAACCCTAACCCTAACCCTAACCCTAACCCAAAACCTAGCCCTAAACCTTACCCTAACCCTAACCCGTACACGAACCCTAAACGTATCCTAAACATAACCCTAATTCGTATCCTAACGCTAAATCTAACCCTAACCCTAACCCTACCGTAACCCTAAACCGTACCCTAACACTAACCCTAACCCGTACCCTAACCCTAAATCGAACCCGTAACCTTACCCTAAATCTAACCCGCACCCTAATCCTAACCCGTACACAAACCCTAACCCTAAACCTAAACGTTAACCTAACCCTAACACTAACGTACCCTAAACCTAAACCTAACCCTAACCTTTATCCCAGCCCTAACCCTAAAACATACCCTATTCCATACCCTAACATTAACCCTAAACCTAACCCTAACCCGTAAACTAACTCTAACCCTAATCTGTACCATAACCCTAACCCTAACACTAAGCCGCACCCTAACGCTAACCCTAAACCTAACCCTAACGCTAACACTAACCCTAACCTGTAACATTACCTTAACCCCAACCAGTACCCTAACCCTAACCCTAACGCTAAACCGTACCCAAAACCTAACCCTAACCTCTACCCTCACCCTAAACCTAATCCTAAAACTAAATCAAACCTATACCCAATACCTAACACTAACCCTAACCCATACCCTAACTCTAACCCTAACCCTAAACCTAAATCGTACCCTAAACCTAAACGTAACCGGTACCACACCGCTAACCCGTACCCTAAACCTAACTCCAAACATAACCCTAACCCGTACCCTAACCCTAACCCTAACCTGTACCGTAGCCCTAAATATAACCCTAACCAGTACCCTAACCCTTATCCGTACCCTAACCCTAACCCTAAACCTAACCCGTACCCTAACCCTAACACTAACCCATACCCAAACCCTAACCCTAACTCGTACCATAACCCTCACCCTAACCCGTACCCTAACCTTAACCCGTACACTAACCCGTGCCCTTACCTTAACCCGTAACCTCAACCTAACCCAAACCGTAACCCTAACACTTAACCTAAACCTAAACCTAACTCGAACCCTAAACCTAATGCATACCCTAATCGGTACCCTATCCCTAACGCTAACCCATAGCTAACCCTAACCCTAAACCGTACCATAAGCCTAACCCTAATCCCAACCCTATTCCGTAACGTTACCCTAACCCTAACGAGTACCCTAACCCATATCCTACCCTAAACCCAACCCTAAACCTAACCCTAACTTGTACCCGAACCCTAACCCTACCCCGTACGTGACACAAACACTAACCCTAACACTGAACCTAAACCTAACCCTAAACCTAACCCTAAACCATTCCCTAACCCTAACCCTAACCCTTACCCGTTCCCTAAAACTAACCCTAACCCTAAAACGAAACCGCACACTAAACCTAACCCTAGGGATCCCTGGGTGGTGCAGCGGTTTGGCGCCTGCCTTTGGCCCAGGGCGCGATCCTGGAGACCCAGGATCGAATCCCACGTCGGGCTCCCGGTGCATGGAGCCTGCTTCTCCCTCTGCCTGTGTCTCTGCCTCTCTCTCTCTCTGTGACTATCATAAATAAATAAAAATTAAAAAAAAATAAAATAAACCTAACCCTAACCCGCACCCTCAACCTAAACCTAACCCTAACCCGTACCCTACACTAAATCTAACCCTAAGCAGTAACCTAAACTTAACCCATTCCTCTAACCTAACCCTAATCCTATCCCGTACCCTAAACCAAACCCTAACCCGTACCCTAACTCTAACCCTAAGCAGTACCATAACCCTAAAAAAACCCTAAACCATACCCTACCCTTAACCCTAATCCTAACCACTACCCTAAAATAACGCTAACCCTAACCCTAACCGTACCCTAAAACTAAACCTAATCCCTAAATAAACCTAACCGTAACCCTAACCCTAAACCGTACCCTACACTATCCTAACACTAATCCGTACCCTCTCCCTAACTCTTACCCTAAACCTATATCTAACCTGTACCCAAACCCTAACCCTACCCCATACAGTAACCGTAACCCGTACCCTAACACTAAACATAACCATTACCCATAACCTTAACCTAACCCTAACATGTACCTGAATCCTAACTCGTACACTAACCCTAACCCTAAACCTAAACCGTAACCTAACCCTAACCCGTACCCTAAGCCTAACGCGTACAGTAACCCTAACACATAACCCTAACCCTAACCCGTACCCTAACTCTAACCCTACCCTGTATCCTAACCCTAACAATAAAGCATACCCTAAACCTGACCCTAAACATAACCCTAAACCATACCCTAAACCTAACCCTAACCCATACCTTTACCCTTAACCTAACCATAACCCTAACGCGTACCCAAAACCTAACCCTAACCTGTACCCTAACCCTAACCCTAACCTGTACCGTGGCCCTAAATATAACCCTAACCAGTACCGTAACCATAATCCGTACCCTAACCCTAAACCTAAACCTAAACCTAACCCGTACCCTAACCTTAACCCGTACCCTAAACCTACCCTAACCCTACCCCTAACCCGTACACTATACTTAACCCGTACTCTTACCCGTGCCCTTACCCTAACCCGTAACCTCAACCTAACCCAAACCCTAACACTAATCCTAAACCTGACCCTAAACCTAACTCTAACCTTAAACCTAACCCTAACCCGTACCCTAAACCTCACCCCAATCCGTACCCTAAACCTAACACTAACCCTAAGCCGCAACTTAACCCTAACCTTAACCCTAACACTAACCCGTACACGAACACTAAACCTAACCCGTATCCTAAACCTAACCCCAACTCGCACCCTAACCCTAAATCTAACCGTAACCTGTTCCCTAACCGTAAACCGTACCCTAACACTAAACCTAAACCTAAACCGTACCCTAACACTAATCCCTAACCCTAACCCGTACCCTAAACCTAACACTAAATCTAACCCTAACCAGTACCCTGACCCTAAATGTTACCCTAAACCTAAACCTAACCCTAAACCATACCCTAACAGTAACCCTAACCCGTACCCTAACCCTAACCCTATACCTAACCCTAACCCGTAACCAAACCCTAACCCTAACCCGTACCCTAAACCTAACACGTACCCTAACACTAACCCGTAAACTTACCCTAACCCTAACCCTAAAACTAAAACGTACCCTAACCATTAACTTATACTAACCCTAACCCATACCGTAACCCTAACCCTTACCCGTTCCCGAACCCTAACCCTAACCCTAACGCTAAAACTAAACCAACACTAAACCTAACCCTAACCCTAACCTGTACCCTAACCCTAACCCTAATCTGTACCATAATCTTAACCCTAAACCTAACCCGCACACTCAACCTAAACCTAACTGTAACTCGTACCGTACACTAAAATCTAACCCTTACCAGTAACCTAAACCTAACCCATACACTAACCCGTACCCTAACCCTAACCCTAACCCGTACCCTAACTCTAACCCTAAGTAGTACCCTAATCCTAAACCAAACCCTAAACCATACCCTAACCGTAACCCTAACCCTAACCACTACCCCAATCTAACCCTAACCGTAACCCTAATTCTAACCCTAACCCTAACCCTAACCTGGAACCTCACCCTAACCCGTACCCTACCATAAACCTAAACCGAACCCGAAACCCAACCCTAAACCTAACCGTACCCTAACCCTAACCCCTAATCCTAACACTACACCGTACCCCAACTTTACCCATAACCCGTATCCTAACCCTAACCCTCCTGTACACTAACACTAACCCTAAACATAACCCTATCCCATTGGCTAAACCTAACCCGTACCATAACCCTAACCCTAAACCTAAACCACACCACAACCCTAACCCTAAACCATAACCTCCTCCGTACCCTAACCCTAACCCGTACCCTAAACCTAAACCTAATCCCTACCACACCCCTAACCCTAACCCTAACTTAACCCTAACCCATAACATTACCCTAAACCATATCCATACACTACCTCCAACCCTGACCCTAACCCTAACACTAATCCTTAACCTAAACCGTACCCTACACTAACCCTAACACTAATCCTTACCCTCTCGCTAACTCTAACCCTAAACCTATATCTAACCTGTACCCACCCTAACCCTAACACGTACCCTAACCCTAAACATAACCCTAAACCTAACCCTATCCCTGAACCTAAAGCGTACACTAATACTAACCCTAACCCTAACCCTTACCCAAAGGTAACCCATTCCCTAATCCTAACACTACCCATACCCTAATATTCACCCTAAAACTAACCCATACCCAAACCCTAACCCTAACTCGTACCATAACCCTCACCCTAACCCGTACCCTAACCTTAACCCGTACTCTAACCCGTGCCCTTACCTTAACCCATAACCTCAATCTAACCCAAACCGTAACCCTAACACTTAACCTAATCCTTAACCTAAGTCTAACCCTAAACCCAACCGTAACCCGTACCCTAACCCTAACCCATACCCTAACCCAAACCCTAATCAATACCCTACCCTAACCCAAACCAAATCCGTACCCTAATCCTAACCCTATCATAATCCTAACCCTAACACTAACCAGTAACCTAACTCTAACCCCTAAGGCTAAAACTAAACCGTACCCAAACTCTAACCCTAAACCCTATCCTATCACTAACCCTAACCCGTACCCTAACCCTAACCTTAACCCTTATCCTAAACCATACCCTAACCCGAACACTAACTCGTATCCTAACCTTAAGTGTAACCCTAACCCTAACACGTACCCTAACCCTAACCATAATCCTTCTCCATACCCTAAACCTAACCCTAAACCGAACCCTAATTCTAACCCTAACCTCTAACCCTAACACTAAACCGTACCCTAACCTTAACCCTAACCCGTATCCTAACCCGTAACCTAACCCGTAACCTAACCCTAACCGTAATCCTAAACCTAACCCATATGCTAAATGTAAACCGTACCATAACCCTAACCCTAACCCTAACCCTACACTTACCCTAATCCTAAGCCGTGCCATAACCCTAACCCTAACCCTGACCTTAACCCTAAACCGTACCCTAACCCTAACCCGTATCGTAAACCGACCCTAACCCTAACCCAAAACCGTACCCTAACCCTAAACCGTACCCTAAATCCAACCCTAACCCGTACCCTTATCCTAAACCTAACCCTGAACCGCACCCTAAACCTAAACCGTACCCTAACACTAACCCTAACCCCTAACCGTACCCTAATCCTAAACCTTACACTAACCCTAACCTTAACCCTAAACCTAACACTAAACCTAACTCTAACCCTAAACATAACCCTAAGCCATAACCTAACCCTAACCCTAACCTGTACCCTAACACAAAATCTAACCCTAACAAGTACCCTAACCCTAACCCGTACCCTACCCCAACCCTAACCCTAAACCGTACCCTAACACTAACCCTAACCCGTAACCAAACCCTAACACTAACCCTAACCCTAAACCTAAACCCAACCCGTACCAAAACCCTAACCCTAACCATAAACCTAACCCTAACTCTAAACCTAGCCCTAAACCTGACCCTAACCCGTACACGAACCCTAAACGTATCCTAAACATAACCCTAATTCGTATCCTAACGCTAAATCTAACCCTAACCCTAACCCTACCGTAACCCTAAACCGTACCCTAACACTAACCCTAACCCGTACCCTAACCCTAAATCTAACCCGTAACCTTACCCTAAATCTAACCCGCACCCTAATCCTAACCCGTACACAAACCCTAACCCTAAACCTAAACGTTAACCTAACCCTAACACTAACGTACCCTAAACCTAAACCTAACCCTAACCTTTATCCCAGCCCTGACCCTAAACATACCCTATTCTATACCCTGACATTAACCCTAAACCTAACCCTAACCCGTAAACTAACTCTAAACCTAATGTGTACCATAACCCTAAGCATAACACTAAGCCGCACCCTAACCCTAGCGCTAACGCTAACACTAACACTAACCCTAACCTGTAACATTACCTTAACCCCAACCAGTACCCTAACCCTAACACTAAACCGTACCCAAAACCTAACCCTAACCTCTACCCTCACCCTAAACCTAATCCTAAAACTAAATCTAACCTATAACCAATACCTAACACTAACCCTAACCCGTACCCTAACTCTAACCCTAAACCTAAACCTAAATCGTACCCTAAACCTAAACCTAACCGGTACCACACCCCTAACCCATACCCTAAACCTAACTCCAAACATAACCCTAACCCGTACCCTAACCCTAACCCTAACACGTACCGTAGCCCTAAATATAACCCTAACCAGTACCCTAAACCAAATCCGTACACTAACCCTAACCCTAAACCTAACCCGTACCCTAACCCTAACACTAACCCATACCCAAAACCTAACCCTAACTCGTACCATAACCCTCACCCTAACCCGTACCCTAACCTTAACCCGTACACTAACCCGTGCCCTTACCTTAACCCGTAACCTCAACCTAACCCAAACCGTAACCCTAACACTTAACCTTAACCTAAACCTAACTCGAACCCTAAACCTAATGCATACCCTAATCCGTACCCTAACCCTAACCCTAACCCATAGCTAACCCTAACCCTAAACCGTACCATAAGCCTAACCCTAACCCTAACCCTATTCCGTAACGTTACCCTAACCCTAACGCGTACCCTAACCCATATCCTACCCTAAACCTAACCCTAAACCTAACCCTAACTCGTACCCGAACCCTAACCCTAAACCGTACCCTAATCCTAACCTAACCCATACCCTATGTATACCCTAACCCTAACCCGAACCCGAACCCTTACCCTAAACCGTAACATAAACCTAACCATAACCCTAAACCTCATCCATAACCCTACCCTAACCCTAAGCCATACCATAACCCTAACACATACACTAACCCTAACCCTAAACCTAAACCATACCCTAACCCTAAAACTAACCGTAACCCTAAACATAACCCTAACCGTCAAACTAACCCTTACCCCTACCCAAAACCTTAACCCTAGCCTGTAACCAAACCCTAACCATTACCCGTACCCTAAACGTACCCCGTACCCTAACCCTAACCCTGACCCTAAAACGTATCCTAACCCTAACCCTAACCCTAACCCTAACCCTACCCCGTACGTGACATAAACACTAACCCTAACTCTGAACCTAAACCTAACCCTAAACCTAACCCTAAACCATTCCCTAACCCTAACCATAACCCTAACCCATACCCTAACATTCACCCTAACCCTAACCCGTTCCCAAACCCTAACCCTAACCCTTATCCTAACTCATACCCAAACCCTAAATCTAACCCATACCCTAAACCTAACCCCTAACCCTAGCCCTAAACCATACCCTAACTCTAACCGTACCCCGTATCCTAATCGTATCCCTAACCCATACCCTAACCCTAACCCTAAACCATACCCTAAACCTAACACGAACCATAACACTAACCCTACATCTAAACCGTACTCAAACCCTAACCCTACCCTGTACCCTACCCCGTACCCTAACCCTAACACGTACCCTAACCCTAACCCTAGCCCTAACCCGTAACCTTCGCCTAACCCTAACCCTAAAACTAAAACGTACCCTAACCCTTAACCTTAACCTAACCCTTACCCGTTCCCTAAACCTAACCCTAACCCTAAAACGAAACCGCACACTAAACCTAACCCTAGAGATCCCTGGGTGGTGCAGCGGTTTGGCGCCTGCCTTTGGCCCAAGGCGCGATCCTGGAGACCCAGGATCGAATCCCACGTCGGGCTCCCGGTGCATGGAGCCTGCTTCTCCCTCTGCCTGTGTCTCTGCCCCTCTCTCTCTCTGTGACTATCATAAATAAATAAAAATTAAAAAATAAAATAAAATAAACCTAACCCTAACCCTAACCCGTACCCTAACCCTAATCTGTATCATAATCCTAACCCTAACCCTAACCCGCACCCTCAACCTAACCCTAACCCTAAACCGTACCCTACACTATCCTAACACTAATCCGTACCCTCTCCCTAACTCTAACCCTAAACCTATATCTAACCTGTACCCAAACCCTAACCCTACCCCGTACAGTAACCGTAACCCGTACCATAACACTAAACATAACCATTACCCATAACCTTAACCTAACACTAACCTGTACCTGAATCCTAACTCGTACACTAACCCTAACCCTAAACCTAAACCGTAACCTAACCCTAACCCATACCCTAAGCCTAACGTGTACAGTAACCCTAACACCTAACCCTAACCCTAACCCGTACCCTAACTCTAACCCTACCCTGTATCCTAACCCTAACAATAAAGCATACCCTAAACCTGACCCTAACCATAACCCTAAACCATACCCTAAACCTAACCCTAACCCATACCCTTACCCTTAACCTAACCATAACCCTAACGCGTACCCAAAACCTAACCCTAACCTGTACCCTAACCCTAACCTTAACCTGTACCGTGGCCCTAAATATAACCCTAACCAGTACCGTAACCATAATCTGTACCCTAACCCTAAACCTAAACCTAACCCGTACCCTAACCTTAACCCGTACCCTAATCCTACCCTAACCCTACCCCTAACCCGTACACTATACTTAACCCGTAATCTTACCCGTGCCCTTACCCTAACCCGTAACCTCAACCTAACCCAAACCCTAACACTAATCCTAAACCTGACCCTAAACCTAACTCTAACCTTAAACCTAACCCTAACCCGTACCCTAAACCTCACCCCAATCCGTACCCTAAACCTAACACTAACCCTAAGCCGCAACCTAACCCTAACCTTAACCCTAACACTAACCCGTACACGAACACTAAACCTAACCCGTATCCTAAACCTAACCCCAACTCGCACCCAAACCCTAAATCTAACCCTAACCTGTTCCCTAACCGTAAACCGTACCCTAACACTAAACCTAAACCGTACCCTAACACTAATCCCTAACCCTAAACCTAACCCGTACCCTAAACCTAACCCTAAATCTAACCCTAACCAGTATCCTGACCCTAAATGTTACCCTAAACCTAAACCTAACCCTAAACCATACCCTAACAGTAACCCTAACCCGTACCCTAACCCTAACCCAATACCTAACCCTAACCCTTAACCAAACCCTAACCCTAACACGTACCCTAACACTAACCCGTAAACTTACCCTAACCCTAACCCTAAAACTAAAACGTACCCTAACCCTTAACCTTATACTAACCCTAACCCATACCGTAACCCTAACCCTTACCCGTTCCCGAACCCTAACCCTAACGCTAACACTAAACCACACACTAAACCTAACCCTAACCCTAACCCGTACCCTAACCCTAATCCTAATCTGTATCATAATCCTAACCCTAAACCTAACCCGCATCCTCAACCTAAACCTAACCCTCACCCGTACCCTACACTAAATCTAAACCTAACCATTAACCTAAACCTTACCTATTCCCGAACCCTAACCCTAATCCTAACCCATACCCTAACCCTAACCCTATACCTAACCCTAACCCGTAACCAAACCCTAACCCTAACCCGTACCCTAAACTTAACGCGTACCCTAAACCTAAACCTAACCCGTAACCTTACCCTAACACTCATCCTAAACCTAAAACGTACCCCAACCCTTAATCTTACCCTAACCCTAACCCTAATCCTTACCCGGTCCCTAACCCTAAACCTAACCCTTACCCTAACCCTAACCCTAACCCTAATCTTTATCATAATCCTAACCATAAAACTAACCCGCACCCTCAACCTAAACCTAACCCTAACCCGTACCCTACACTTAATCTAAACCTAACCAGTAACCTAAACCTTACCTATTCCCGAACCCTAACCCTAATCCTAACCCGTACCCTAACCCTAACCCTAAGCAGTACCCTAACCCTAATCCAAACCCTAAACCATACCCTAACCGTAACCCTAACCCTAACCACTACTCTAAACTAACCCTAAACCTAACCCTAAACGTAACCCTAACCCTAATCTGTACCATAATCTTAACCCTAAACCTAACCCGCACCCTCAACCTAAACCTAACCGTAACTCGTACCCTACACTAAAATCTAACCCTTACCAGTAACCTAAACCTAACCCATACACTAACACGTACCCTAACCCTAACCCGTACCCGAACTCTAACCCTAAATAGTACTCTAATCCTAATCCAAACCCTAAACCATACCCTAACCGTAATCCTAACCCTAACCACTACCCCAATCTAACCCTAACCGTAACCCTAATTCTAACCCTAACCCTAACCCTAACCTGGAACCTCACCCTAACCCGTACCCTACCATAAATCTAAACCGAACCCGAAACCTAACCCTAAACCTAACCGTACCCTAACCCTAACCCCTAATCCTAACACTACACCGTACCCCAACTTTACCCATAACCCGTATCCTAACCCTAACCCTCCTGTACACTAACACTAACCCTAAACATAACCCTATCCCATTGGCTAAACCTAACCCGTACCATAACCCTAACCCTAAACCTAAACCGTACCACAACCCTAACCCTAAACCATAACCTCCTCCGTACCCTAACCCTAAACCGTACCCTAAACCTAAACCTAACCCTACCACACCCCTAACCCTAACCCTAACTTAACCCTAACCCATAACATTACCCTAAACCATATCCATAAACTACCTCCAACCCTGACCCTAACCCTAACACTAATCCTTAACCTAAACCGTACCCTACACTAACCCTAACACTAATCCTTACCCTCTCGCTAACTCTAACCCTAAACCTATATCTAACCTGTACCCACCCTAACCCTAACACGTTCCCTAACCCTAAACATAACCCTAAACCTAACCCTATCCCTGAACCTAAACCGTACACTAATACTAATCCTAACCATAACCCTTACCCAAAGCTAACCCATTCCCTAACCCTAACACTACCCATACGCTAATATTCACCCTAAAACTAACCCATACCCAAACCCTAACCCTAACTCGTACAATAACCCTCACCCTAACCCGTACCCTAACCTTAACCCGTACTCTAACCCGTGCCCTTATCTTAACCCATAACCTCAACCTAACCCAAACCGTAACCCTAACACTTAACCTAATCCTTAACCTAACTCTAACCCTAAACCCAACCGTAACCCGTACCCTAACCCTAACCCGTACCCTAACCCTAACCCTAATCCATACCCTACCCTAACCCAAACCTAATCCGTACCCTAATCCTAACCCTATCATAATCCTAACCCTAACACTAACCAGTAACCTAACTCTAACCCCTAAGGCTAAAACTAAACCGTACCCAAACTCTAACCCTAAACCGTATCCTATCACTAACCCTAACCCGTACCCTAACCTTAACCCTTATCCTAAACCGTACCCTAACCCGAACACTAACTCGTATCCTAACCATAACTGTAACCCTAACCCTAACACGTACCCTAAACCTAACCATAATCCTTCTCCATACCCTAAACCTAACCCTAAACCGAACCCTAATTCTAACCCTAACCTCTAACCCTAACACTAAACCGTACCCTAACCTTAACCCTAACCCGTATCCTAACCCGTAACCTAACCCTAACCGTAATCCTAAACCTAACCCATATGCTAAATGTAAACCGTACCATAACCCTAACCCTAACCCTAACCCTACACTTACCCTAACCCTAAACCTAAGCCGTGCCATAACCCTAACCCTAACCCTAACCCTGACCTTAACCCTAAACCGTACCCTAACCCTAACCCGTATCGTAAACCGACCCTAACCTTAACACTAAACCGTACCCTAACCCTAAACCACACCCTAAATCTAACCCTAACCCTTACCCTAATCCTAACCCTAACCCTAAACCGCACCCTAACCCTAAACCGTACTCTAACACTAACCCTAACCCCTAACCGTACCCTAATGCTAAACCTTACACTAACCCTAACCTTAACCCTAAACCTAACCCTAAACCTAACTCTAACCCTAAACATAACCCTAAGCCATAACCTAACCCTAACCCTAACCTGTACCCTAACAAAATCTAACCCTAACAAGTACCCTAACCCGTACCCTACCCCAACCCTAACCCTAAACCGTACCCTAACACTAACCCTAACCCGTAACCAAACCCTAACACTAACCCTAACCCTAAACCTAAACCCAACCCGTACCCAAACCCTAACCCTAACCATAACCCTAACCCTAACCCTAAACCTAAACCTAGCCCTAAACCTTACCCTAACCCTAACCCGTACACGAACCCTAAACGTATCCTAAACATAACCCTAATTCGTATCCTAACGCTAAATCTAACCCTAACCCTAACCCTACCGTAACCCTAAACCGTACCCTAACACTAACCCTAACCCGTACCCTAACCCTAAATCTAACCCGTAACCTTACCCTAAATCTAACCCGCACCCTAATCCTAACCCGTACACAAACCCTAAACCTAAACCTAAACGTTAACCTAACCCTAACACTAACGTACCCTCAACCTAAACCTAACCCTAACCTTTATCCCAGCCCTAACCCTAAAACATACCCTATTCTATACCCTAACATTAACCCTAAACCTAACCCTAACCCGTAAACTAACTCTAACCCTAATCTCTACCATAACCCTAACCCTAACACTAAGCTGCACCCTAACCCTAACGCTAACGCTAACACTAACACTAACCCTAACCTGTAACATTACCTTAACCCCAACCAGTGCCCTAACCCTAACCCTAACACTAAACCGTACCCAAAACCTAACCCTAACCTCTACCCTCACCCTAAACCTAATCCTAAAACCAAATCTAACCTATACCCAATACCTAACACTAACCCTAACCCGTACCCTAACTCTAACCCTAACCCTAAACCTAAATCGTACCCTAAACCTAAACCTAACCGGTACCACACCCCTAACCCATACCCTAAACCTAACTCCAAACATAACCCTAACCCGTACCCTAACCCTAACCCGTACCGTAGCCCTAAATATAACCCTAACCAGTACCCTAACCCTAATCCGTACCCTAACCCTAACCCTAAACCTAACCCGTACCCTAACCCTAACACTAACCCATACCCAAACCCTAACCCTAACTCATACCATAACCCTCACCCTAACCCGTACCCTAACCTTAACCCGTACACTAACCCGTGCCCTTACCTTAACCCGTAACCTCAACCTAACCCAAACCGTAACCCTAACACTTAACCTAAACCTAAACCTAACTCGAACCCTAAACCTAATGCATACCCTAATCGGTACCCTAACCCTAACCCATAGCTAACCCTAACCCTAAACCGTACCATAAGCCTAACCCTAACCCTAACCCTATTCCGTAACGTTACCCTAACCCTAACGCGTACCCTAACCCATATCCTACCCTAAACCTAACCCTAAACCTAACCCTAACTCGTACCCGAACCCTAACCCTAAACCGTACCCTAACCCTAACCTAACCCATACCCTATGTATACCCTAACCCTAACCCGAACCCGAACCCTTACCCTAAACCGTAACATAAACCTAACCATAACCCTAACCCTCATCCATAACCCTACCCTAACCCTAAGCCATACCATAACCCTAACACATACACTAACCCTAACCCTAAACCTAAACCATACCCTAACCCTAAAACTAACCGTAACCCTAAACATAACCCTAACCGTCAAACTAACCCTTACCCCTACCCAAAACCTTAACCCTAGCCTGTAACCAAACCCTAACCATTACCCGTACCCTAAACCTACCCCGTACCCTAACCCTAACCCTAAAACGTATCCTAACCCTAACCCTAACCCTAACCGTAACCCTAACCCTACCCCGTACGTGACATAAACACTAACCCTAACACTGAACCTAAACCTAACCCTAAACCATTCCCTAACCCTAACCATGACCCTAACCCATACCCTAACATTCACCCTAACCCTAACCCGTTCCCAAACCCTAACCCTAACCCTTATCCTAACCCATACCCAAACCCTAAATCTAACCCATACCCTAAACCTAACCCCTAACCCTAGCCCTAAACCATACCCTAACTCTAACCCTACCCCGTATCCTAATCGTATCCCTAACCCATACCCTAACCCTAACCCTAAACCATACCCTAAACCTAACACGAACCATAACCCTAACCCTACATCTAAACCGTACTCAAACCCTAACCCTACCCTGTACCCTACCCCGTACCCTAACCCTAACACGTACCCTAACCCTAACCCTAACCCTAACCCGTAACCTTCGCCTAACCCTAACCCTAAACCTAAAACGTACCCTAACCCTTAACCTTAACCTAACCCTTACCCGTTCCCTAAAACTAACCCTAACCCTAAAACGAAACCGCACACTAAACCTAACCCTAGAGATCCCTGGGTGGTGCAGCGGTTTGGCGCCTGCCTTTGGCCCAAGGCGCGATCCTGGAGACCCAGGATCGAATCCCACGTCGGGCTCCCGGTGCATGGAGCCTGCTTCTCCCTCTGCCTGTGTCTCTGCCTCTCTCTCTCTCTGTGACTATCATAAATAAATAAAAATTAAAAAATAAAATAAAATAAACCTAACCCTAACCCTAACCCGTACCCTAACCCTAATCTGTATCATAATCCTAACCCTAACCCTAACCCGCACCCTCCACCTAAACCTAACCCTAACCCGTACCCTACACTAAATCTAACACTAAGCAGTAACCTAAACTTAACCCATTCCTCTAACCTAACCCTAATCCTATCCCGTACCCTAAACCAAACCCTAACCCGTACCCTAACTCTAACCCTAAGCAGTACCATAACCCTAAAAAAACCCTAAACCATACCCCACCCTTAACCCTAATCCTAACCACTACCCTAAACTAACGCTAACCCTAACCCTAACCGTACCCTAAAACTAAACCTAATCCCTAAATAAACCTAACCCTAACCCTAACCCTAAACCGTACCCTACACTATCCTAACACTAATCCGTACCCTCTCCCTTACTCTAACCCTAAACCTATATCTAACCTGTACCCAAACCCTAACCCTACCCCGTACAGTAACCGTAACCCGTACCATAACACTAAACATAACCATTACCCATAACCTTAACCTAACACTAACCTGTACCTGAATCCTAACTCGTACACTAACCCTAACCCTAAACCTAAACCGTAACCTAACCCTAACCCATACCCTAAGCCTAACGTGTACAGTAACCCTAACACCTAACCCTAACCCTAACCCGTACCCTAACTCTAACCCTACCCTGTATCCTAACCCTAACAATAAAGCATACCCTAAACCTGACCCTAACCATAACCCTAAACCATACCCTAAACCTAACCCTAACCCATACCCTTACCCTTAACCTAACCATAACCCTAACGCGTACCCAAAACCTAACCCTAACCTGTACCCTAACCCTAACCTTAACCTGTACCGTGGCCCTAAATATAACCCTAACCAGTACCGTAACCATAATCTGTACCCTAACCCTAAACCTAAACCTAACCCGTACCCTAACCTTAACCCGTACCCTAATCCTACTCTAACCCTACCCCTAACCCGTACACTATACTTAACCCGTAATCTTACCCGTGCCCTTACCCTAACCCGTAACCTCAACCTAACCCAAACCCTAACACTAATCCTAAACCTGACCCTAAACCTAACTCTAACCTTAAACCTAACCCTAACCCGTACCCTAAACCTCACCCCAATCCGTACCCTAAACCTAACACTAACCCTAAGCCGCAACCTAACCCTAACCTTAACCCTAACACTAACCCGTACACGAACACTAAACCTAACCCGTATCCTAAACCTAACCCCAACTCGCACCCAAACCCTAAATCTAACCCTAACCTGTTCCCTAACCGTAAACCGTACCCTAACACTAAACCTAAACCGTACCCTAACACTAATCCCTAACCCTAAACCTAACCCGTACCCTAAACCTAACCCTAAATCTAACCCTAACCAGTATCCTGACCCTAAATGTTACCCTAAACCTAAACCTAACCCTAAACCATACCCTAACAGTAACCCTAACCCGTACCCTAACCCTAACCCAATACCTAACCCTAACCCTTAACCAAACCCTAACCCTAACACGTACCCTAACACTAACCCGTAAACTTACCCTAACCCTAACCCTAAAACTAAAACGTACCCTAACCCTTAACCTTATACTAACCCTAACCCATACCGTAACCCTAACCCTTACCCGTTCCCGAACCCTAACCCTAACGCTAACACTAAACCACACACTAAACCTAACCCTAACCCTAACCCGTACCCTAACCCTAATCCTAATCTGTATCATAATCCTAACCCTAAACCTAACCCGCATCCTCAACCTAAACCTAACCCTCACCCGTACCCTACACTAAATCTAAACCTAACCATTAACCTAAACCTTACCTATTCCCGAACCCTAACCCTAATCCTAACCCATACCCTAACCCTAACCCTATACCTAACCCTAACCCGTAACCAAACCCTAACCCTAACCCGTACCCTAAACTTAACGCGTACCCTAAACCTAAACCTAACCCGTAACCTTACCCTAACACTCATCCTAAACCTAAAACGTACCCCAACCCTTAATCTTACCCTAACCCTAACCCTAATCCTTACCCGGTCCCTAACCCTAAACCTAACCCTTACCCTAACCCTAACCCTAACCCTAATCTTTATCATAATCCTAACCATAAAACTAACCCGCACCCTCAACCTAAACCTAACCCTAACCCGTACCCTACACTTAATCTAAACCTAACCAGTAACCTAAACCTTACCTATTCCCGAACCCTAACCCTAATCCTAACCCGTACCCTAACCCTAACCCTAAGCAGTACCCTAACCCTAATCCAAACCCTAAACCATACCCTAACCGTAACCCTAACCCTAACCACTACTCTAAACTAACCCTAAACCTAACCCTAAACGTAACCCTAACCCTAATCTGTACCATAATCTTAACCCTAAACCTAACCCGCACCCTCAACCTAAACCTAACCGTAACTCGTACCCTACACTAAAATCTAACCCTTACCAGTAACCTAAACCTAACCCATACACTAACACGTACCCTAACCCTAACCCGTACCCGAACTCTAACCCTAAATAGTACTCTAATCCTAATCCAAACCCTAAACCATACCCTAACCGTAACCCTAACCCTAACCTAAACCTAACCCGTACCCTAACCTTAACCCGTACCCTAAACCTACCCTAACCCTACCCCTAACCCGTACACTATACTTAACCCGTACTCTTACCCGTGCCCTTACCCTAACCCGTAACCTCAACCTAACCCAAACCCTAACACTAATCCTAAACCTGACCCTAAACCTAACTCTAACCTTAAACCTAACCCTAACCCGTACCCTAAACCTCACCCCAATCCGTACCCTAAACCTAACACTAACCCTAAGCCGCAACTTAACCCTAACCTTAACCCTAACACTAACCCGTACACGAACACTAAACCTAACCCGTATCCTAAACCTAACCCCAACTCGCACCCTAACCCTAAATCTAACCGTAACCTGTTCCCTAACCGTAAACCGTACCCTAACACTAAACCTAAACCTAAACCGTACCCTAACACTAATCCCTAACCCTAACCCGTACCCTAAACCTAACACTAAATCTAACCCTAACCAGTACCCTGACCCTAAATGTTACCCTAAACCTAAACCTAACCCTAAACCATACCCTAACAGTAACCCTAACCCGTACCCTAACCCTAACCCTATACCTAACCCTAACCCGTAACCAAACCCTAACCCTAACCCGTACCCTAAACCTAACACGTACCCTAACACTAACCCGTAAACTTACCCTAACCCTAACCCTAAAACTAAAACGTACCCTAACCATTAACTTATACTAACCCTAACCCATACCGTAACCCTAACCCTTACCCGTTCCCGAACCCTAACCCTAACCCTAACGCTAAAACTAAACCAACACTAAACCTAACCCTAACCCTAACCTGTACCCTAACCCTAACCCTAATCTGTACCATAATCTTAACCCTAAACCTAACCCGCACACTCAACCTAAACCTAACTGTAACTCGTACCGTACACTAAAATCTAACCCTTACCAGTAACCTAAACCTAACCCATACACTAACCCGTACCCTAACCCTAACCCTAACCCGTACCCTAACTCTAACCCTAAGTAGTACCCTAATCCTAAACCAAACCCTAAACCATACCCTAACCGTAACCCTAACCCTAACCACTACCCCAATCTAACCCTAACCGTAACCCTAATTCTAACCCTAACCCTAACCCTAACCTGGAACCTCACCCTAACCCGTACCCTACCATAAACCTAAACCGAACCCGAAACCCAACCCTAAACCTAACCGTACCCTAACCCTAACCCCTAATCCTAACACTACACCGTACCCCAACTTTACCCATAACCCGTATCCTAACCCTAACCCTCCTGTACACTAACACTAACCCTAAACATAACCCTATCCCATTGGCTAAACCTAACCCGTACCATAACCCTAACCCTAAACCTAAACCACACCACAACCCTAACCCTAAACCATAACCTCCTCCGTACCCTAACCCTAACCCGTACCCTAAACCTAAACCTAATCCCTACCACACCCCTAACCCTAACCCTAACTTAACCCTAACCCATAACATTACCCTAAACCATATCCATACACTACCTCCAACCCTGACCCTAACCCTAACACTAATCCTTAACCTAAACCGTACCCTACACTAACCCTAACACTAATCCTTACCCTCTCGCTAACTCTAACCCTAAACCTATATCTAACCTGTACCCACCCTAACCCTAACACGTACCCTAACCCTAAACATAACCCTAAACCTAACCCTATCCCTGAACCTAAAGCGTACACTAATACTAACCCTAACCCTAACCCTTACCCAAAGGTAACCCATTCCCTAATCCTAACACTACCCATACCCTAATATTCACCCTAAAACTAACCCATACCCAAACCCTAACCCTAACTCGTACCATAACCCTCACCCTAACCCGTACCCTAACCTTAACCCGTACTCTAACCCGTGCCCTTACCTTAACCCATAACCTCAATCTAACCCAAACCGTAACCCTAACACTTAACCTAATCCTTAACCTAAGTCTAACCCTAAACCCAACCGTAACCCGTACCCTAACCCTAACCCATACCCTAACCCAAACCCTAATCAATACCCTACCCTAACCCAAACCAAATCCGTACCCTAATCCTAACCCTATCATAATCCTAACCCTAACACTAACCAGTAACCTAACTCTAACCCCTAAGGCTAAAACTAAACCGTACCCAAACTCTAACCCTAAACCCTATCCTATCACTAACCCTAACCCGTACCCTAACCCTAACCTTAACCCTTATCCTAAACCATACCCTAACCCGAACACTAACTCGTATCCTAACCTTAAGTGTAACCCTAACCCTAACACGTACCCTAACCCTAACCATAATCCTTCTCCATACCCTAAACCTAACCCTAAACCGAACCCTAATTCTAACCCTAACCTCTAACCCTAACACTAAACCGTACCCTAACCTTAACCCTAACCCGTATCCTAACCCGTAACCTAACCCGTAACCTAACCCTAACCGTAATCCTAAACCTAACCCATATGCTAAATGTAAACCGTACCATAACCCTAACCCTAACCCTAACCCTACACTTACCCTAATCCTAAGCCGTGCCATAACCCTAACCCTAACCCTGACCTTAACCCTAAACCGTACCCTAACCCTAACCCGTATCGTAAACCGACCCTAACCCTAACCCAAAACCGTACCCTAACCCTAAACCGTACCCTAAATCCAACCCTAACCCGTACCCTTATCCTAAACCTAACCCTAAACCGCACCCTAAACCTAAACCGTACCCTAACACTAACCCTAACCCCTAACCGTACCCTAATCCTAAACCTTACACTAACCCTAACCTTAACCCTAAACCTAACCCTAAACCTAACTCTAACCCTAAACATAACCCTAAGCCATAACCTAACCCTAACCCTAACCTGTACCCTAACACAAAATCTAACCCTAACAAGTACCCTAACCCTAACCCGTACCCTACCCCAACCCTAACCCTAAACCGTACCCTAACACTAACCCTAACCCGTAACCAAACCCTAACACTAACCCTAACCCTAAACCTAAACCCAACCCGTACCAAAACCCTAACCCTAACCATAAACCTAACCCTAACTCTAAACCTAGCCCTAAACCTGACCCTAACCCGTACACGAACCCTAAACGTATCCTAAACATAACCCTAATTCGTATCCTAACGCTAAATCTAACCCTAACCCTAACCCTACCGTAACCCTAAACCGTACCCTAACACTAACCCTAACCCGTACCCTAACCCTAAATCTAACCCGTAACCTTACCCTAAATCTAACCCGCACCCTAATCCTAACCCGTACACAAACCCTAACCCTAAACCTAAACGTTAACCTAACCCTAACACTAACGTACCCTAAACCTAAACCTAACCCTAACCTTTATCCCAGCCCTGACCCTAAACATACCCTATTCTATACCCTGACATTAACCCTAAACCTAACCCTAACCCGTAAACTAACTCTAAACCTAATGTGTACCATAACCCTAAGCATAACACTAAGCCGCACCCTAACCCTAGCGCTAACGCTAACACTAACACTAACCCTAACCTGTAACATTACCTTAACCCCAACCAGTACCCTAACCCTAACACTAAACCGTACCCAAAACCTAACCCTAACCTCTACCCTCACCCTAAACCTAATCCTAAAACTAAATCTAACCTATAACCAATACCTAACACTAACCCTAACCCGTACCCTAACTCTAACCCTAAACCTAAACCTAAATCGTACCCTAAACCTAAACCTAACCGGTACCACACCCCTAACCCATACCCTAAACCTAACTCCAAACATAACCCTAACCCGTACCCTAACCCTAACCCTAACACGTACCGTAGCCCTAAATATAACCCTAACCAGTACCCTAAACCAAATCCGTACACTAACCCTAACCCTAAACCTAACCCGTACCCTAACCCTAACACTAACCCATACCCAAAACCTAACCCTAACTCGTACCATAACCCTCACCCTAACCCGTACCCTAACCTTAACCCGTACACTAACCCGTGCCCTTACCTTAACCCGTAACCTCAACCTAACCCAAACCGTAACCCTAACACTTAACCTTAACCTAAACCTAACTCGAACCCTAAACCTAATGCATACCCTAATCCGTACCCTAACCCTAACCCTAACCCATAGCTAACCCTAACCCTAAACCGTACCATAAGCCTAACCCTAACCCTAACCCTATTCCGTAACGTTACCCTAACCCTAACGCGTACCCTAACCCATATCCTACCCTAAACCTAACCCTAAACCTAACCCTAACTCGTACCCGAACCCTAACCCTAAACCGTACCCTAATCCTAACCTAACCCATACCCTATGTATACCCTAACCCTAACCCGAACCCGAACCCTTACCCTAAACCGTAACATAAACCTAACCATAACCCTAACCCTCATCCATAACCCTACCCTAACCCTAAGCCATACCATAACCCTAACACATACACTAACCCTAACCCTAAACCTAAACCATACCCTAACCCTAAAACTAACCGTAACCCTAAACATAACCCTAACCGTCAAACTAACCCTTACCCCTACCCAAAACCTTAACCCTAGCCTGTAACCAAACCCTAACCATTACCCGTACCCTAAACGTACCCCGTACCCTAACCCTAACCCTAACCCTAAAACGTATCCTAACCCTAACCCTAACCCTAACCCTAACCCTACCCCGTACGTGACATAAACACTAACCCTAACTCTGAACCTAAACCTAACCCTAAACCTAACCCTAAACCATTCCCTAACCCTAACCATAACCCTAACCCATACCCTAACATTCACCCTAACCCTAACCCGTTCCCAAACCCTAACCCTAACCCTTATCCTAACTCATACCCAAACCCTAAATCTAACCCATACCCTAAACCTAACCCCTAACCCTAGCCCTAAACCATACCCTAACTCTAACCGTACCCCGTATCCTAATCGTATCCCTAACCCATACCCTAACCCTAACCCTAAACCATACCCTGAACCTAACACGAACCATAACACTAACCCTACATCTAAACCGTACTCAAACCCTAACCCTACCCTGTACCCTACCCCGTACCCTAACCCTAACACGTACCCTAACCCTAACCCTAGCCCTAACCCGTAACCTTCGCCTAACCCTAACCCTAAAACTAAAACGTACCCTAACCCTTAACCTTAACCTAACCCTTACCCGTTCCCTAAACCTAACCCTAACCCTAAAACGAAACCGCACACTAAACCTAACCCTAGAGATCCCTGGGTGGTGCAGCGGTTTGGCGCCTGCCTTTGGCCCAAGGCGCGATCCTGGAGACCCAGGATCGAATCCCACGTCGGGCTCCCGGTGCATGGAGCCTGCTTCTCCCTCTGCCTGTGTCTCTGCCCCTCTCTCTCTCTGTGACTATCATAAATAAATAAAAATTAAAAAATAAAATAAAATAAACCTAACCCTAACCCTAACCCGTACCCTAACCCTAATCTGTATCATAATCCTAACCCTAACCCTAACCCGCACCCTCAACCTAACCCTAACCCTAAACCGTACCCTACACTATCCTAACACTAATCCGTACCCTCTCCCTAACTCTAACCCTAAACCTATATCTAACCTGTACCCAAACCCTAACCCTACCCCGTACAGTAACCGTAACCCGTACCATAACACTAAACATAACCATTACCCATAACCTTAACCTAACACTAACCTGTACCTGAATCCTAACTCGTACACTAACCCTAACCCTAAACCTAAACCGTAACCTAACCCTAACCCATACCCTAAGCCTAACGTGTACAGTAACCCTAACACCTAACCCTAACCCTAACCCGTACCCTAACTCTAACCCTACCCTGTATCCTAACCCTAACAATAAAGCATACCCTAAACCTGACCCTAACCATAACCCTAAACCATACCCTAAACCTAACCCTAACCCATACCCTTACCCTTAACCTAACCATAACCCTAACGCGTACCCAAAACCTAACCCTAACCTGTACCCTAACCCTAACCTTAACCTGTACCGTGGCCCTAAATATAACCCTAACCAGTACCGTAACCATAATCTGTACCCTAACCCTAAACCTAAACCTAACCCGTACCCTAACCTTAACCCGTACCCTAATCCTACCCTAACCCTACCCCTAACCCGTACACTATACTTAACCCGTAATCTTACCCGTGCCCTTACCCTAACCCGTAACCTCAACCTAACCCAAACCCTAACACTAATCCTAAACCTGACCCTAAACCTAACTCTAACCTTAAACCTAACCCTAACCCGTACCCTAAACCTCACCCCAATCCGTACCCTAAACCTAACACTAACCCTAAGCCGCAACCTAACCCTAACCTTAACCCTAACACTAACCCGTACACGAACACTAAACCTAACCCGTATCCTAAACCTAACCCCAACTCGCACCCAAACCCTAAATCTAACCCTAACCTGTTCCCTAACCGTAAACCGTACCCTAACACTAAACCTAAACCGTACCCTAACACTAATCCCTAACCCTAAACCTAACCCGTACCCTAAACCTAACCCTAAATCTAACCCTAACCAGTATCCTGACCCTAAATGTTACCCTAAACCTAAACCTAACCCTAAACCATACCCTAAGAGTAACCCTAACCCGTACCCTAACCCTAACCCAATACCTAACCCTAACCCTTAACCAAACCCTAACCCTAACACGTACCCTAACACTAACCCGTAAACTTACCCTAACCCTAACCCTAAAACTAAAACGTACCCTAACCCTTAACCTTATACTAACCCTAACCCATACCGTAACCCTAACCCTTACCCGTTCCCGAACCCTAACCCTAACGCTAACACTAAACCACACACTAAACCTAACCCTAACCCTAACCCGTACCCTAACCCTAATCCTAATCTGTATCATAATCCTAACCCTAAACCTAACCCGCATCCTCAACCTAAACCTAACCCTCACCCGTACCCTATACTAAATCTAAACCTAATCAGTAACCTAAACCGTACCTATTCCCGAACCCTACCCCTAATCCTAACACGTACCCTAACCCTAACCCTATACCTAACCCTAACCCGTAACCAAACCCTAACCCTAACCCGTACCCTAAACTTAACGCGTACCCTAAACCTAAACCTAACCCGTAACCTTACCCTAACACTCATCCTAAACCTAAAACGTACCCCAACCCTTAATCTTACCCTAACCCTAACCCTAATCCTTACCCGGTCCCTAACCCTAAACCTAACCCTTACCCTAACCCTAACCCTAACCCTAATCTTTATCATAATCCTAACCATAAAACTAACCCGCACCCTCAACCTAAACCTAACCCTAACCCGTACCCTACACTTAATCTAAACCTAACCAGTAACCTAAACCTTACCTATTCCCGAACCCTAACCCTAATCCTAACCCGTACCCTAACCCTAACCCTAAGCAGTACCCTAACCCTAATCCAAACCCTAAACCATACCCTAACCGTAACCCTAACCCTAACCACTACTCTAAACTAACCCTAAACCTAACCCTAAACGTAACCCTAACCCTAATCTGTACCATAATCTTAACCCTAAACCTAACCCGCACCCTCAACCTAAACCTAACCGTAACTCGTACCCTACACTAAAATCTAACCCTTACCAGTAACCTAAACCTAACCCATACACTAACACGTACCCTAACCCGTACCCGAACTCTAACCCTAAATAGTACTCTAATCCTAATCCAAACCCTAAACCATACCCTAACCGTAACCCTAACCCTAACCACTACCCCAATCTAACCCTAACCGTAACCCTAATTCTAACCCTAACCCTAACCCTAACCTGGAACCTCACCCTAACCCGTACCCTACCATAAATCTAAACCGAACCCGAAACCTAACCCTAAACCTAACCGTACCCTAACCCTAACCCCTAATCCTAACACTACACCGTACCCCAACTTTACCCATAACCCGTATCCTAACCCTAACCCTCCTGTACACTAACACTAACCCTAAACATAACCCTATCCCATTGGCTAAACCTAACCCGTACCATAACCCTAACCCTAAACCTAAACCGTACCACAACCCTAACCCTAAACCATAACCTCCTCCGTACCCTAACCCTAAACCGTACCCTAAACCTAAACCTAACCCTACCACACCCCTAACCCTAACCCTAACTTAACCCTAACCCATAACATTACCCTAAACCATATCCATAAACTACCTCCAACCCTGACCCTAACCCTAACACTAATCCTTAACCTAAACCGTACCCTACACTAACCCTAACACTAATCCTTACCCTCTCGCTAACTCTAACCCTAAACCTATATCTAACCTGTACCCACCCTAACCCTAACACGTTCCCTAACCCTAAACATAACCCTAAACCTAACCCTATCCCTGAACCTAAACCGTACACTAATACTAATCCTAACCATAACCCTTACCCAAAGCTAACCCATTCCCTAACCCTAACACTACCCATACGCTAATATTCACCCTAAAACTAACCCATACCCAAACCCTAACCCTAACTCGTACAATAACCCTCACCCTAACCCGTACCCTAACCTTAACCCGTACTCTAACCCGTGCCCTTATCTTAACCCATAACCTCAACCTAACCCAAACCGTAACCCTAACACTTAACCTAATCCTTAACCTAACTCTAACCCTAAACCCAACCGTAACCCGTACCCTAACCCTAACCCGTACCCTAACCCTAACCCTAATCCATACCCTACCCTAACCCAAACCTAATCCGTACCCTAATCCTAACCCTATCATAATCCTAACCCTAACACTAACCAGTAACCTAACTCTAACCCCTAAGGCTAAAACTAAACCGTACCCAAACTCTAACCCTAAACCGTATCCTATCACTAACCCTAACCCGTACCCTAACCTTAACCCTTATCCTAAACCGTACCCTAACCCGAACACTAACTCGTATCCTAACCATAACTGTAACCCTAACCCTAACACGTACCCTAAACCTAACCATAATCCTTCTCCATACCCTAAACCTAACCCTAAACCGAACCCTAATTCTAACCCTAAACTCTAACCCTAACACTAAACCGTACCCTAACCTTAACCCTAACCCGTATCCTAACCCGTAACCTAACCCGTAACCTAACCCTAACCGTAATCCTAAACCTAACCCATATGCTAAATGTAAACCGTACCATAACCCTAACCCTAACCCTAACCCTACACTTACCCTAACCCTAACCTAAGCCGTGCCATAACCCTAACCCTAACCCTAACCCTGACCTTAACCCTAAACCGTACCCTAACCCTAACCCGTATCGTAAACCGACCCTAACCTTAACACTAAACCGTACCCTAACCCTAAACCACACCCTAAATCTAACCCTAACCCTTACCCTAATCCTAACCCTAACCCTAAACCGCACCCTAACCCTAAACCGTACTCTAACACTAACCCTAACCCCTAACCGTACCCTAATGCTAAACCTTACACTAACCCTAACCTTAACCCTAAACCTAACCCTAAACCTAACTCTAACCCTAAACATAACCCTAAGCCATAACCTAACCCTAACCCTAACCTGTACCCTAACAAAATCTAACCCTAACAAGTACCCTAACCCGTACCCTACCCCAACCCTAACCCTAAACCGTACCCTAACACTAACCCTAACCCGTAACCAAACCCTAACACTAACCCTAACCCTAAACCTAAACCCAACCCGTACCCAAACCCTAACCCTAACCATAACCCTAACCCTAACCCTAAACCTAAACCTAGCCCTAAACCTTACCCTAACCCTAACCCGTACACGAACCCTAAACGTATCCTAAACATAACCCTAATTCGTATCCTAACGCTAAATCTAACCCTAACCCTAACCCTACCGTAACCCTAAACCGTACCCTAACACTAACCCTAACCCGTACCCTAACCCTAAATCTAACCCGTAACCTTACTCTAAATCTAACCCGCACCCTAATCCTAACCCGTACACAAACCCTAAACCTAAACCTAAACGTTAACCTAACCCTAACACTAACGTACCCTCAACCTAAACCTAACCCTAACCTTTATCCCAGCCCTAACCCTAAAACATACCCTATTCTATACCCTAACATTAACCCTAAACCTAACCCTAACCCGTAAACTAACTCTAACCCTAATCTCTACCATAACCCTAACCCTAACACTAAGCTGCACCCTAACCCTAACGCTAACGCTAACACTAACACTAACCCTAACCTGTAACATTACCTTAACCCCAACCAGTGCCCTAACCCTAACCCTAACACTAAACCGTACCCAAAACCTAACCCTAACCTCTACCCTCACCCTAAACCTAATCCTAAAACCAAATCTAACCTATACCCAATACCTAACACTAACCCTAACCCGTACCCTAACTCTAACCCTAACCCTAAACCTAAATCGTACCCTAAACCTAAACCTAACCGGTACCACACCCCTAACCCATACCCTAAACCTAACTCCAAACATAACCCTAACCCGTACCCTAACCCTAACCCGTACCGTAGCCCTAAATATAACCCTAACCAGTACCCTAACCCTAATCCGTACCCTAACCCTAACCCTAAACCTAACCCGTACCCTAACCCTAACACTAACCCATACCCAAACCCTAACCCTAACTCATACCATAACCCTCACCCTAACCCGTACCCTAACCTTAACCCGTACACTAACCCGTGCCCTTACCTTAACCCGTAACCTCAACCTAACCCAAACCGTAACCCTAACACTTAACCTAAACCTAAACCTAACTCGAACCCTAAACCTAATGCATACCCTAATCGGTACCCTAACCCTAACCCATAGCTAACCCTAACCCTAAACCGTACCATAAGCCTAACCCTAACCCTAACCCTATTCCGTAACGTTACCCTAACCCTAACGCGTACCCTAACCCATATCCTACCCTAAACCTAACCCTAAACCTAACCCTAACTCGTACCCGAACCCTAACCCTAAACCGTACCCTAACCCTAACCTAACCCATACCCTATGTATACCCTAACCCTAACCCGAACCCGAACCCTTACCCTAAACCGTAACATAAACCTAACCATAACCCTAACCCTCATCCATAACCCTACCCTAACCCTAAGCCATACCATAACCCTAACACATACACTAACCCTAACCCTAAACCTAAACCATACCCTAACCCTAAAACTAACCGTAACCCTAAACATAACCCTAACCGTCAAACTAACCCTTACCCCTACCCAAAACCTTAACCCTAGCCTGTAACCAAACCCTAACCATTACCCGTACCCTAAACCTACCCCGTACCCTAACCCTAACCCTAAAACGTATCCTAACCCTAACCCTAACCCTAACCGTAACCCTAACCCTACCCCGTACGTGACATAAACACTAACCCTAACACTGAACCTAAACCTAACCCTAAACCATTCCCTAACCCTAACCATGACCCTAACCCATACCCTAACATTCACCCTAACCCTAACCCGTTCCCAAACCCTAACCCTAACCCTTATCCTAACCCATACCCAAACCCTAAATCTAACCCATACCCTAAACCTAACCCCTAACCCTAGCCCTAAACCATACCCTAACTCTAACCCTACCCCGTATCCTAATCGTATCCCTAACCCATACCCTAACCCTAACCCTAAACCATACCCTAAACCTAACACGAACCATAACCCTAACCCTACATCTAAACCGTACTCAAACCCTAACCCTACCCTGTACCCTACCCCGTACCCTAACCCTAACACGTACCCTAACCCTAACCCTAACCCTAACCCGTAACCTTCGCCTAACCCTAACCCTAAACCTAAAACGTACCCTAACCCTTAACCTTAACCTAACCCTTACCCGTTCCCTAAAACTAACCCTAACCCTAAAACGAAACCGCACACTAAACCTAACCCTAGAGATCCCTGGGTGGTGCAGCGGTTTGGCGCCTGCCTTTGGCCCAAGGCGCGATCCTGGAGACCCAGGATCGAATCCCACGTCGGGCTCCCGGTGCATGGAGCCTGCTTCTCCCTCTGCCTGTGTCTCTGCCTCTCTCTCTCTCTGTGACTATCATAAATAAATAAAAATTAAAAAATAAAATAAAATAAACCTAACCCTAACCCTAACCCGTACCCTAACCCTAATCTGTATCATAATCCTAACCCTAACCCTAACCCGCACTCTCCACCTAAACCTAACCCTAACCCGTACCCTACACTAAATCTAACACTAAGCAGTAACCTAAACTTAACCCATTCCTCTAACCTAACCCTAATCCTATCCCGTACCCTAAACCAAACCCTAACCCGTACCCTAACTCTAACCCTAAGCAGTACCATAACCCTAAAAAAACCCTAAACCATACCCCACCCTTAACCCTAATCCTAACCACTACCCTAAACTAACGCTAACCCTAACCCTAACCGTACCCTAAAACTAAACCTAATCCCTAAATAAACCTAACCCTAACCCTAACCCTAAACCGTACCCTACACTATCCTAACACTAATCCGTACCCTCTCCCTTACTCTAACCCTAAACCTATATCTAACCTGTACCCAAACCCTAACCCTACCCCGTACAGTAACCGTAACCCGTACCCTAACACTAAACATAACCATTACCCATAACCTTAACCTAACACTAACCTGTACCTGAATCCTAACTCGTACACTAACCCTAACCCTAAACCTAAACCGTAACCTAACCCTAACCCGTAACCTAAGCCTAACGCGTACAGTAACCCTAACACCTAACCCTAACCCTATCCCGTACCCTAACTCTAACCCTACCCTGTATCCTAACCCTAACCATAAGCATACCCTAAACCTGACCCTAACCATAACCCTAAACCATACCCTAAACCTAACCCTAACCCATACCCTTAACCTTAACCTAACCATAACCCTAACGCGTACCCAAAACCTAACCCTAACCTGTACCCTAACCCTAACCCTAACCTGTACCGTGGCCCTAAATATAACCCTAACCACTACCGTAACCCTAATCCGTACCCTAACCCTAAACCTAAACCTAAACCGTACCCTAACCTTAACCCGTACCCTAAACCTACCCTAACCCTACCCCTAACCCGTACACTATACTTAACCCGTACTCTTACCCGTGCCCTTACCCTAACCCGTAACCTCAACCTAACCCAAACCCTAACACTAATCCTAAACCTGACCCTAAACCTAACTCTAACCTTAAACCTAACCCTAACCCGTACCCTAAACCTCACCCCAATCCGTACCCTAAACCTAACACTAACCCTAAGCCGCAACCTAACCCTAACCTTAACCCTAACACTAACCCGTACACGAACACTAAACCTAACCCGTATCCTAAACCTAACCCCAACTCGCACCCTAACCCTAAATCTAACCCTAACCTGTTCCCTAACCGTAAACCGTACCCTAACACTAAACCTAAACCTAAACCGTACCCTAACACTAATCCCTAACCCTAAACCTAACCCGTACCCTAAACCTAACCCTAAATCTAACCCTAACCAGTACCCTGACCCTAAATGTTACCCTAAACCTAAACCTAACCCTAAACCATACCCTAACAGTAACCCTAACCCGTACCCTAACCCTAACCCTATACCTAACCCTAACCCGTAACCAAACCCTAACCCTAACCCGTACCCTAAACCTAACACGTACCCTAACACTAACCCGTAAACTTACCCTAACCCTAACCCTAAAACTAAAACGTACCCTAACCCTTAACCTTATACTAACCCTAACGCATACCGTAACCCTAACCCTTACCCGTTCCCGAACCCTAACCCTAACCCTAACGCTAAAACTAAACCACACACTAAACCTAACCCTAACCCTAACCCGTACCCTAACCCTAATCCTAATCTGTATCATAATCCTATCCCTAAACCTAACCCGCATCCTCAACCTAACCTAACCCTCACCCGTACCCTACACTAAATCTAAACCTAACCATTAACCTAAACCTTACCTATTCCCGAACCCTAACACTAATCCTAACCCGTACCCTAACCCTATACCTAACCCTAACCCGTAACCAAACCCTAACCCTAACCCGTACCCTAAACCTAACGCGTACCCTAAACCTAAACCTAACCCGTAAACTTACCATAACACTCATCCTAAACCTAAAACGTACCCCAACCCTTAATCTTACCCTAACCCTAACCCTAATCCTTACTCGGTCCCTAACCCTAAACCTAACCCTTACCCTTACCCTAACCCTAACCCTAATCTTTATCATAATCCTAACCCTAAAACTAACCCGCACCCTCAATCTAAACCTAACCCTAACCCGTACCCTACACGTAATCTAAACCTAACCAGTAACCTAAACCTTACCTATTCCCGAACCCTAACCTAATCCTAACCCGTACCCTAACCCTAACCCTAAGCAGTACCCTAACCCTAATCCAAACCCTAAACCATACCCTAACCGTAACCCTAACCCTAACCACTACTCTAAACTAACCCTAAACCTAACCCTAACCCTAATCTGTACCATAATCTTAACCCTAAACCTAACCCGCACCCTCAGCTTAAACCTAACCGTAACTCTTACCCTACACTAAAATCTAACCCTTACTAGTAACCTAAACCTAACCCATACACTAACACGTACCCTAACCCTAACCCTAACCCGTACCCTAACTCTAACCATAAGTAGTACCCTAATCCTAATCCAAACCCTAAACCATACCCTAACCGTAACCCTAACCCTAACCACTACCCCAATCTAAACCTAACCGTAACCCTAATTCTAACCCTAACCCTAACCCTACGTGGAACCTCACCCTAACCCGTACCCTACCATAAACCTAAACGGAACCCGAAACCTAACCCTAAACCTAACCGTACCCTAAACCTAACCCCTAATCCTAACCCTACACCGTACCCCAACTTTACCCATAACCCGTATCCTAACCCTAACCCTCCTGTACACTAACACTAACCCTAAACATAACCCTATCCCATTGGCTAAACCTAACCCGTACCATAACCCTAACCCTAAACCTAAACCGTACCACAACCCTAACCCTAAACCATAACCTCCTCCGTACCCTAACCCTAACCCATACCCTAAACCTAAACCTAATCCCTACCATACCCCTAACCCTAATCCTAACTAAACCCTAACCCGTAACATTACCCTAAACCATATCCATACACTAACTCCAACCCTGACCCTAACCCTAACACTAACCCTTAACCTAAACCGTACCCTACACTAACCCTAACACTAATCCTTACCCTCTCGCTAACTCTAACCCTAAACCTATATCTAACCTGTACCCACCCTAACCCTAACACGTACCCTAACCCTAAACATAACCCTAAACCTAACCCTATCCCTTAACCTAAACCGTACACTAATACTAACCCTAACCCTAACCCATTCCCAAAGCTAACCCATTCCCTAACCCTCACACTACCCATACCCTAATATTCACCCTAAGACTAACCCATACCCAAACCCTAACCCTAACTCGTACCATAACCCTCACCCTAACCCGTACCCTAACCTTAACCCGTACTCTAACCCGTGCCCTTACCTTAACCCATAACCTCAACCTAACCCAAACTGTAACCCTAACACTTAACCTAATCCCTAACCTAACTCGAACCCTAAACCTAACCCTAACCCGTACCCTAAACCTAACCCGTACCCTAACCCTAATCCATACCCTACCCTAACCCAAACCTAACCCGTACCCTAATCCTAACCCTAACCCTATCATAATCCTAACCCTAACACTAACCCGTAACCTAACTCTAACGCCTAAGGCTAAAACTAAACCGTACCCTAACTCTAACCCTAAACCGTATCCTATCACTAACCCTAACCCGTACCCTAACCCTAACCTTAACCCTTATCCTAAACCATACCCGAACACTAACTCGTATCCTAACCATAACTGTAACCCTAACCCTAACACGTACCCTAACCCTAACCCTAACCTGTACCGTGGCCCTAAATATAACCCTAACCACTACCGTAACCCTAATCCGTACCCTAACCCTGACCCTAAACCTAACCCGTACCCTAACCTTCACCCGTACCATAAACCAACCCTAACCCTATCCCCAACCCTACCCCTAACCCGTACACTATACTTAACCCGTACTCTTACCCGTGCCCTTACCCTAACCCGTAACCTCAACCTAACCCAAACCCTAACACTAATCCTAAACCTGACCCTATACCTAAATCTAACCTTACCTAACCCTAACCCGTACCCTAAATCTCAACCCAATCCGTACCCTAAACCTAACACTACCCTAACCCGCACCCTAACCCTAACCTTAACCCTAACCCAAACATTACACTATCGCTAACCCTAATCCATATCATAAACGTAACCCTAACCCTAACATTCACCCTAAACCTAACACTAACTCTAACCCTAATCCTAACCCTTACCCGTACCCTAACCCTAAACCTTACCCTAACTCTAACCCGTACACGAACACTAAACCTAACCTGTATCCTAAACCTAAAACCAACTCGCACCCTAACCCTAAATCTAACCCTAACCTGTTCCCTAATCGTAACCCGTACCTAACCCTAAACCTAAACCTAAACCGTACCCTAACAATAAACCTAAGCCTAAACCTAACCCGTACCCTAAACCTAACCCTAAATCTAACCCTGAACAGTACCCTGACCCTAAATGTTAACCTAACCCTAAACCTAACGCTAAACCATACCCTAACAGTAAACCTAACCCGTACCCTAACCCTAACCCTATAACTAAACCTAACACTTAACCTTACCCTAACCCTAACCCGCACCCTAACCCTAACACGTACCCTAACCCTAACCCTAACCCGTAATCTTACCCTAACCCTAACCGTAAAACTAAAACTTACCTAACCCTTAACCTTACCCTAACCCTAACCCGTACCCTAAACCTAACACTTACCCGTTCCCTAACACTAACCCTAAAACTAAACCACACACTAAACCTAACCCTAACTCTAACCCGTACCCTAACCCTAATCCTAATCTGTATCATAATCCTAACCCTAAACCTAACCCGCATCCTCAACCTAAACCTAACCCTCACCCGTACCCTACACTAAATCTAAACCTAACCAGTAACCTAAACCTTACCTATTCCCGAACCTTACCCCTAATCCTAACACGTACCCTAACCCTAACCCTATACCTAACCCTAACCCGTAACCAAACCCTAACCCTAACCCGTACCCTAAACCTAAACCTAACATGTAACCTTACCCTAACCCTCATCCTAAACCTAAAACGTACCCCAAACCTTAATCTTACCCTAACCCTAACCCTAACCCGTTCCCTAACACTAAACCTAACCCTAAAACTAAAGCGCACACTAAACCTAACCCGTACTCTAATTCTAACCCTAATCTGTACCATAATCCTAACCCTAAACCTAACCCGCACCCTCAACCTAAACCTAACCGTAACTCGTACCCTACACTAAAATCTAACCCTTACCAGTAACCTAAACCTAACCCATACACTAACCCGTACCCTAACCCTAACCCTAACCCGTACCCTAACTCTAACCATAAGTAGTACCCTAATCCTAATCCAAACCCTAAACCATACCCTAACCGTAACCCTAACCCTAACCACTACCCCAATCTAAACCTAACCGTAACCCTAATTCTAACCCTAACCCTAACCCTAACCTGGAACCACACCCTAACCCGTACCCTACCATAAACCTAAACCGAACCCGAAACCTAACCCTAAAGCTAACCGTACCCTAACCCTAACCCCTAATCCTAACCCTACACCGTACCCCAACTTTTCCCATAACCCGTATCCTAACCCTAACCCTCCTGTACACTAACACTAACCCTAAACATAACCCTATCCCATTGGCTAAACCTAACCCGTACCATAACCCTAACCCTAAACCTAAACCGTACCACAACCCTAACCCTAAACCATAACCTCCTCCGTACCCTAACCCTAACCCGTACCCTAAACCTAAACCTAATCCCTACCATACCCCTAACCCTAACCCTAACTTAACCCTAACCCGTAACATTACCCAAACCATATCCATACACTAACTCCAACCCTGACCCTAACCCTAACACTAACCCTTAACCTAAACCGTACCCTACACTAACCCTAACACTAATCCTTACCCTCTCGCTAACTCTAACCCTAAACCTATATCTAACCTGTACCCACCCTAACCCTAACACGTACCCTAACCCTAACCTAACCCTAAACATAACCCTAAACCTAACCCTATCCCTGAACCTAAACCGTACACTAATACTAACCCTAACCCTAACCCTTACCCAAAGGTAACCCATTCCCTAACCCTAACACTACCCATACCCTAATATTCACCCTAAAACTAACCCATACCCAAACCCTAACCCTAACTCGTACCATAACCCTCACCCTAACCCGTACCCTAACCTTAACCCGTACTCTAACCCGTGCCCTTACCTTAACCCATAACCTCAACCTAACCCAAACTGTAACCCCTACACTTAACCTAATCCTTAACCTAACTCGAACGCTAAACCTAACCCTAACCCGTACCCTAAACCTAACCCGTACCCTAACCCTAACCCTAATCCATACCCTACCCTAACCCAAACCTAACCCGTACCCTAATCCTAACCCTAACCCTATCATAATCCTAACCCTAACACTAACCCGTAACCTAACTCTAACCCCTAAGGCTAAAACTAAACCGTACCCTAACTCTAACCCTAAACCGTATCCTATCACTAACCCTAACCCGTACCCTAACCCTAACCTTAACCCTTATCCTAAACCATACCCTAACCCGAACACTAACTCGTATCCTAACCATAAGTGTAACCCTAACCCTAACACGTACCTTAAACGTAACCATAATCCTTCTCCATACCCTAAACCTAACCCTAAACCGAACCCTAATTCTAACCCTAACCTCTAACCCTAACACTAAACCGTACCCTAACCTTAACCCTAACCCGTATCCTAACCCGTAACCTAACCCGTAACCTAGCCCTAACCGTAATCCTAAACCTAACCCATATGCTAAATGTAAACCGTACCATAAGCCTAACCCTAACCCTACAGTTACCCTAATCCTAAGCCGTGCCATAACCCTAACCCTAAACCTGACCTTAACCCTAAACCGTACCCTAACCCTAACCCGTATCGTAAACCGACCCTAACCCTAACCCTAAACCGTACCCTAACCCTAAACCGTACCCTAAATCCAACCCTAACCCGTACCCTAATCCTAAACCTAACCCTAAACCGCACCCTAAACCTAAACCGTACCCTAACACTAACCCTAACCCCTAACCGTACCCTAATACTAAACCTTACACTAACCCTAACCTTAACCCTAAACCTAACCCTAAACCTAACTCTAACCCTAAACATAACCCTAAGCCATAACCTAACCCTAACCCTAACCTGTACCCTAACACAAAATCTAACCCTAACAAGTACCCTAACCCTAACCCGTACCCTACCCCAACCCTAACCCTAAAACGTACCCTAACACTAACCCTAACCCGTAACCAAACCCTAACACTAACCCTAACCCTAAACCTAAACCCAACCCGTACCAAAACCCTAACCCTAACCATAAACCTAACCCTAACCCTAAACCTAGCCCTAAACCTTACCCTAACCCTAACCCGTACACGAACCCTAAACGTATCCTAAACATAACCCTAACCCGTATCCTAACGCGAAATCTAACCCTAACCCTAACCCTAACCCTACCGTAACCCTAAACCGTACCCTAACACTAACCCTAACCCGTACCCTAACCCTAAATCTAACCCGTAACCTTACCCTAAATCTAACCCGCACCCTAATCCTAACCCGTACACAAACCCTAAACCTAAACCTAAACGTTAACCTAACCCTAACACTAACGTACCCTAAACCTAAACCTAACCCTAACCTTTATCCCACCCCTAACCCTAAAACATACCCTATTCCATACCCTAACATTAACCCTAAACCTAACCCTAACCCGTAAACTAACTCTAACCCTAATCTGTACCATAACCCTAACCCTAATACTAAGCCGCACCCTAACCCTAACCCTAACCCTAATCCTAACAACTACCCTAAACTAACGCTAACCCTAACCCTAACCGTACCCTAAAACTAAACCTAATCCCTAAATAAACCTAACCCTAACCCTAAACCTAAACCGTACCCTACACTAACCCTAACACTAATCCGTACCCTCTCCCTAACTCTAACCCTAAACCTATATCTAACCTGTACCCAAACCCTAACCCTAACCCGTACAGTAACCGTAACCCGTACCCTAACACTAAACATAACCATTACCCATAACCTTAACCTAACCCTAACCTGTATCTGAATCCTAACTCGTACACTAACCCTAACCCTAAACCTAAACCGTACCCTAACCCGTACCCTAAGCCTAACCCGTACCGTAAACCTAACACCTAACCCTAACCCTAACCGGTACCCTAACTCTAACCCTACCCGGTATCCTAACCCTAACCATAAAGCATAACCTAATCCTGACCCTAACCATAACCCCAAACCATACCATAAACCTAACCCTAACCCATACACTTACCCTTAAACTAAACATAACCCTAACGCGTACCAAAAACCTAACTCTAACCTGTACCCTAACCCTAACCCTAACCTGTCCCGTGGCCCTAAATATAACCCTAACCAGAACCGTAACCATAATCCGTACCCAAACCCTAACCCTAAACCTAAACCTAACCCGTACCCTAAACTTAACCCGTACCCTAAACCTACCCTACCCTATCCCTAACCATACCCTAACCTGTATACTATACTTAACCCGTACTCTTAACCCTAAACCTAACCCTAAACCATACCCTAACAGTAACCCTAACCAGTACCCTAAACCAAACCCTATACCTAACCCTAACCGTAACCAAACCCTAACCCATACCCTAAACCTAACACGTACCCTAACCCTAACCCTAACCCGTAAACTTACCCTAAACCTAACCCTAAAACTAAAACCTACCCTAACCCTTAACCTTACCCTAACCCTAACCCATACCCTAACCCTAACCCTTACCCGTTCCCTAACCCTAACCCTAAAACTAAACCACACACTAAACCTAACCCTAACACGTACCCTAACCCTAATCCTAATCTGTATCATAATCCTAACCCTAAACCTAACCCGCATCATCAACCTAAACCTAACCCTCACCCGTACCCTACACTAAATCTAAACCTAACCAGTAACCTAAACCTTAACTATTCCCGAACCCTAACCCTAATCCCAACCCGTACCCTAACCCTAACCCTATACCTAACCCTAACCCGTAAACAAACCCTAACCCTAACCCGTACCCTAAACCTAACGCGTACCCTAAACCTAAACCTAACCCGTAACCTTACTCTAACACTCATCCTAAACCTAAAACGTACCCCAACCCTTAATCTTACCGAACCATAACACTTACCCGTTCCCTAACCCTAAACCTAACCCTAAAACTAAAGCGCACACTAAAGCTAACCCTAACCCTAACCCGTACCCTAACCCTAATCTGTATCATAATCCTAACCCTAACCCTAACCCGCACCCTCCACCTAAACCTAACCCTAACCCGTACCCTACACTAAATCTAACACTAAGCAGTAACCTAAACTTAACCCATTCCTCTAACCTAACCCTAATCCTATCCCGTACCCTAAACCAAACCCTAACCCGTACCCTAACTCTAACCCTAAGCAGTACCATAACCCTAAAAAAACCCTAAACCATACCCCACCCTTAACCCTAATCCTAACCACTACCCTAAACTAACGCTAACCCTAACCCTAACCGTACCCTAAAACTAAACCTAATCCCTAAATAAACCTAACCCTAACCCTAACCCTAAACCGTACCCTACACTATCCTAACACTAATCCGTACCCTCTCCCTTACTCTAACCCTAAACCTATATCTAACCTGTACCCAAACCCTAACCCTACCCCGTACAGTAACCGTAACCCGTACCCTAACACTAAACATAACCATTACCCATAACCTTAACCTAACACTAACCTGTACCTGAATCCTAACTCGTACACTAACCCTAACCCTAAACCTAAACCGTAACCTAACCCTAACCCGTAACCTAAGCCTAACGCGTACAGTAACCCTAACACCTAACCCTAACCCTATCCCGTACCCTAACTCTAACCCTACCCTGTATCCTAACCCTAACCATAAGCATACCCTAAACCTGACCCTAACCATAACCCTAAACCATACCCTAAACCTAACCCTAACCCATACCCTTAACCTTAACCTAACCATAACCCTAACGCGTACCCAAAACCTAACCCTAACCTGTACCCTAACCCTAACCCTAACCTGTACCGTGGCCCTAAATATAACCCTAACCACTACCGTAACCCTAATCCGTACCCTAACCCTAAACCTAAACCTAAACCGTACCCTAACCTTAACCCGTACCCTAAACCTACCCTAACCCTACCCCTAACCCGTACACTATACTTAACCCGTACTCTTACCCGTGCCCTTACCCTAACCCGTAACCTCAACCTAACCCAAACCCTAACACTAATCCTAAACCTGACCCTAAACCTAACTCTAACCTTAAACCTAACCCTAACCCGTACCCTAAACCTCACCCCAATCCGTACCCTAAACCTAACACTAACCCTAAGCCGCAACCTAACCCTAACCTTAACCCTAACACTAACCCGTACACGAACACTAAACCTAACCCGTATCCTAAACCTAACCCCAACTCGCACCCTAACCCTAAATCTAACCCTAACCTGTTCCCTAACCGTAAACCGTACCCTAACACTAAACCTAAACCTAAACCGTACCCTAACACTAATCCCTAACCCTAAACCTAACCCGTACCCTAAACCTAACCCTAAATCTAACCCTAACCAGTACCCTGACCCTAAATGTTACCCTAAACCTAAACCTAACCCTAAACCATACCCTAACAGTAACCCTAACCCGTACCCTAACCCTAACCCTATACCTAACCCTAACCCGTAACCAAACCCTAACCCTAACCCGTACCCTAAACCTAACACGTACCCTAACACTAACCCGTAAACTTACCCTAACCCTAACCCTAAAACTAAAACGTACCCTAACCCTTAACCTTATACTAACCCTAACGCATACCGTAACCCTAACCCTTACCCGTTCCCGAACCCTAACCCTAACCCTAACGCTAAAACTAAACCACACACTAAACCTAACCCTAACCCTAACCCGTACCCTAACCCTAATCCTAATCTGTATCATAATCCTATCCCTAAACCTAACCCGCATCCTCAACCTAACCTAACCCTCACCCGTACCCTACACTAAATCTAAACCTAACCATTAACCTAAACCTTACCTATTCCCGAACCCTAACACTAATCCTAACCCGTACCCTAACCCTATACCTAACCCTAACCCGTAACCAAACCCTAACCCTAACCCGTACCCTAAACCTAACGCGTACCCTAAACCTAAACCTAACCCGTAAACTTACCATAACACTCATCCTAAACCTAAAACGTACCCCAACCCTTAATCTTACCCTAACCCTAACCCTAATCCTTACTCGGTCCCTAACCCTAAACCTAACCCTTCCCCTTACCCTAACCCTAACCCTAATCTTTATCATAATCCTAACCCTAAAACTAACCCGCACCCTCAATCTAAACCTAACCCTAACCCGTACCCTACACGTAATCTAAACCTAACCAGTAACCTAAACCTTACCTATTCCCGAACCCTAAACCTAATCCTAACCCGTACCCTAACCCTAACCCTAAGCAGTACCCTAACCCTAATCCAAACCCTAAACCATACCCTAACCGTAACCCTAACCCTAACCACTACTCTAAACTAACCCTAAACCTAACCCTAACCCTAATCTGTACCATAATCTTAACCCTAAACCTAACCCGCACCCTCAGCTTAAACCTAACCGTAACTCTTACCCTACACTAAAATCTAACCCTTACTAGTAACCTAAACCTAACCCATACACTAACCCGTACCCTAACCCTAACCCTAACCCGTACCCTAACTCTAACCATAAGTAGTACCCTAATCCTAATCCAAACCCTAAACCATACCCTAACCGTAACCCTAACCCTAACCACTACCCCAATCTAAACCTAACCGTAACCCTAATTCTAACCCTAACCCTAACCCTACGTGGAACCTCACCCTAACCCGTACCCTACCATAAACCTAAACGGAACCCGAAACCTAACCCTAAACCTAACCGTACCCTAAACCTAACCCCTAATCCTAACCCTACACCGTACCCCAACTTTACCCATAACCCGTATCCTAACCCTAACCCTCCTGTACACTAACACTAACCCTAAACATAACCCTATCCCATTGGCTAAACCTAACCCGTACCATAACCCTAACCCTAAACCTAAACCGTACCACAACCCTAACCCTAAACCATAACCTCCTCCGTACCCTAACCCTAACCCATACCCTAAACCTAAACCTAATCCCTACCATACCCCTAACCCTAATCCTAACTAAACCCTAACCCGTAACATTACCCTAAACCATATCCATACACTAACTCCAACCCTGACCCTAACCCTAACACTAACCCTTAACCTAAACCGTACCCTACACTAACCCTAACACTAATCCTTACCCTCTCGCTAACTCTAACCCTAAACCTATATCTAACCTGTACCCACCCTAACCCTAACACGTACCCTAACCCTAAACATAACCCTAAACCTAACCCTATCCCTTAACCTAAACCGTACACTAATACTAACCCTAACCCTAACCCATTCCCAAAGCTAACCCATTCCCTAACCCTCACACTACCCATACCCTAATATTCACCCTAAGACTAACCCATACCCAAACCCTAACCCTAACTCGTACCATAACCCTCACCCTAACCCGTACCCTAACCTTAACCCGTACTCTAACCCGTGCCCTTACCTTAACCCATAACCTCAACCTAACCCAAACTGTAACCCTAACACTTAACCTAATCCCTAACCTAACTCGAACCCTAAACCTAACCCTAACCCGTACCCTAAACCTAACCCGTACCCTAACCCTAATCCATACCCTACCCTAACCCAAACCTAACCCGTACCCTAATCCTAACCCTAACCCTATCATAATCCTAACCCTAACACTAACCCGTAACCTAACTCTAACGCCTAAGGCTAAAACTAAACCGTACCCTAACTCTAACCCTAAACCGTATCCTATCACTAACCCTAACCCGTACCCTAACCCTAACCTTAACCCTTATCCTAAACCATACCCGAACACTAACTCGTATCCTAACCATAACTGTAACCCTAACCCTAACACGTACCCTAACCCTAACCCTAACCTGTACCGTGGCCCTAAATATAACCCTAACCACTACCGTAACCCTAATCCGTACCCTAACCCTGACCCTAAACCTAACCCGTACCCTAACCTTCACCCGTACCATAAACCAACCCTAACCCTATCCCCAACCCTACCCCTAACCCGTACACTATACTTAACCCGTACTCTTACCCGTGCCCTTACCCTAACCCGTAACCTCAACCTAACCCAAACCCTAACACTAATCCTAAACCTGACCCTATACCTAAATCTAACCTTACCTAACCCTAACCCGTACCCTAAATCTCAACCCAATCCGTACCCTAAACCTAACACTACCCTAACCCGCACCCTAACCCTAACCTTAACCCTAACCCAAACATTACACTATCGCTAACCCTAATCCATATCATAAACGTAACCCTAACCCTAACATTCACCCTAAACCTAACACTAACTCTAACCCTAATCCTAACCCTTACCCGTACCCTAACCCTAAACCTTACCCTAACTCTAACCCGTACACGAACACTAAACCTAACCTGTATCCTAAACCTAAAACCAACTCGCACCCTAACCCTAAATCTAACCCTAACCTGTTCCCTAATCGTAACCCGTACCTAACCCTAAACCTAAACCTAAACCGTACCCTAACAATAAACCTAAGCCTAAACCTAACCCGTACCCTAAACCTAACCCTAAATCTAACCCTGAACAGTACCCTGACCCTAAATGTTAACCTAACCCTAAACCTAACGCTAAACCATACCCTAACAGTAAACCTAACCCGTACCCTAACCCTAACCCTATAACTAAACCTAACACTTAACCTTACCCTAACCCTAACCCGCACCCTAACCCTAACACGTACCCTAACCCTAACCCTAACCCGTAATCTTACCCTAACCCTAACCGTAAAACTAAAACTTACCTAACCCTTAACCTTACCCTAACCCTAACCCGTACCCTAAACCTAACACTTACCCGTTCCCTAACACTAACCCTAAAACTAAACCACACACTAAACCTAACCCTAACTCTAACCCGTACCCTAACCCTAATCCTAATCTGTATCATAATCCTAACCCTAAACCTAACCCGCATCCTCAACCTAAACCTAACCCTCACCCGTACCCTACACTAAATCTAAACCTAACCAGTAACCTAAACCTTACCTATTCCCGAACCTTACCCCTAATCCTAACACGTACCCTAACCCTAACCCTATACCTAACCCTAACCCGTAACCAAACCCTAACCCTAACCCGTACCCTAAACCTAAACCTAACATGTAACCTTACCCTAACCCTCATCCTAAACCTAAAACGTACCCCAAACCTTAATCTTACCCTAACCCTAACCCTAACCCGTTCCCTAACACTAAACCTAACCCTAAAACTAAAGCGCACACTAAACCTAACCCGTACTCTAATTCTAACCCTAATCTGTACCATAATCCTAACCCTAAACCTAACCCGCACCCTCAACCTAAACCTAACCGTAACTCGTACCCTACACTAAAATCTAACCCTTACCAGTAACCTAAACCTAACCCATACACTAACCCGTACCCTAACCCTAACCCTAACCCGTACCCTAACTCTAACCATAAGTAGTACCCTAATCCTAATCCAAACCCTAAACCATACCCTAACCGTAACCCTAACCCTAACCACTACCCCAATCTAAACCTAACCGTAACCCTAATTCTAACCCTAACCCTAACCCTAACCTGGAACCACACCCTAACCCGTACCCTACCATAAACCTAAACCGAACCCGAAACCTAACCCTAAAGCTAACCGTACCCTAACCCTAACCCCTAATCCTAACCCTACACCGTACCCCAACTTTTCCCATAACCCGTATCCTAACCCTAACCCTCCTGTACACTAACACTAACCCTAAACATAACCCTATCCCATTGGCTAAACCTAACCCGTACCATAACCCTAACCCTAAACCTAAACCGTACCACAACCCTAACCCTAAACCATAACCTCCTCCGTACCCTAACCCTAACCCGTACCCTAAACCTAAACCTAATCCCTACCATACCCCTAACCCTAACCCTAACTTAACCCTAACCCGTAACATTACCCAAACCATATCCATACACTAACTCCAACCCTGACCCTAACCCTAACACTAACCCTTAACCTAAACCGTACCCTACACTAACCCTAACACTAATCCTTACCCTCTCGCTAACTCTAACCCTAAACCTATATCTAACCTGTACCCACCCTAACCCTAACACGTACCCTAACCCTAACCTAACCCTAAACATAACCCTAAACCTAACCCTATCCCTGAACCTAAACCGTACACTAATACTAACCCTAACCCTAACCCTTACCCAAAGGTAACCCATTCCCTAACCCTAACACTACCCATACCCTAATATTCACCCTAAAACTAACCCATACCCAAACCCTAACCCTAACTCGTACCATAACCCTCACCCTAACCCGTACCCTAACCTTAACCCGTACTCTAACCCGTGCCCTTACCTTAACCCATAACCTCAACCTAACCCAAACTGTAACCCCTACACTTAACCTAATCCTTAACCTAACTCGAACGCTAAACCTAACCCTAACCCGTACCCTAAACCTAACCCGTACCCTAACCCTAACCCTAATCCATACCCTACCCTAACCCAAACCTAACCCGTACCCTAATCCTAACCCTAACCCTATCATAATCCTAACCCTAACACTAACCCGTAACCTAACTCTAACCCCTAAGGCTAAAACTAAACCGTACCCTAACTCTAACCCTAAACCGTATCCTATCACTAACCCTAACCCGTACCCTAACCCTAACCTTAACCCTTATCCTAAACCATACCCTAACCCGAACACTAACTCGTATCCTAACCATAAGTGTAACCCTAACCCTAACACGTACCTTAAACGTAACCATAATCCTTCTCCATACCCTAAACCTAACCCTAAACCGAACCCTAATTCTAACCCTAACCTCTAACCCTAACACTAAACCGTACCCTAACCTTAACCCTAACCCGTATCCTAACCCGTAACCTAACCCGTAACCTAGCCCTAACCGTAATCCTAAACCTAACCCATATGCTAAATGTAAACCGTACCATAAGCCTAACCCTAACCCTACAGTTACCCTAATCCTAAGCCGTGCCATAACCCTAACCCTAAACCTGACCTTAACCCTAAACCGTACCCTAACCCTAACCCGTATCGTAAACCGACCCTAACCCTAACCCTAAACCGTACCCTAACCCTAAACCGTACCCTAAATCCAACCCTAACCCGTACCCTAATCCTAAACCTAACCCTAAACCGCACCCTAAACCTAAACCGTACCCTAACACTAACCCTAACCCCTAACCGTACCCTAATACTAAACCTTACACTAACCCTAACCTTAACCCTAAACCTAACCCTAAACCTAACTCTAACCCTAAACATAACCCTAAGCCATAACCTAACCCTAACCCTAACCTGTACCCTAACACAAAATCTAACCCTAACAAGTACCCTAACCCTAACCCGTACCCTACCCCAACCCTAACCCTAAAACGTACCCTAACACTAACCCTAACCCGTAACCAAACCCTAACACTAACCCTAACCCTAAACCTAAACCCAACCCGTACCAAAACCCTAACCCTAACCATAAACCTAACCCTAACCCTAAACCTAGCCCTAAACCTTACCCTAACCCTAACCCGTACACGAACCCTAAACGTATCCTAAACATAACCCTAACCCGTATCCTAACGCGAAATCTAACCCTAACCCTAACCCTAACCCTACCGTAACCCTAAACCGTACCCTAACACTAACCCTAACCCGTACCCTAACCCTAAATCTAACCCGTAACCTTACCCTAAATCTAACCCGCACCCTAATCCTAACCCGTACACAAACCCTAAACCTAAACCTAAACGTTAACCTAACCCTAACACTAACGTACCCTAAACCTAAACCTAACCCTAACCTTTATCCCACCCCTAACCCTAAAACATACCCTATTCCATACCCTAACATTAACCCTAAACCTAACCCTAACCCGTAAACTAACTCTAACCCTAATCTGTACCATAACCCTAACCCTAATACTAAGCCGCACCCTAACCCTAACCCTAACCCTAATCCTAACAACTACCCTAAACTAACGCTAACCCTAACCCTAACCGTACCCTAAAACTAAACCTAATCCCTAAATAAACCTAACCCTAACCCTAAACCTAAACCGTACCCTACACTAACCCTAACACTAATCCGTACCCTCTCCCTAACTCTAACCCTAAACCTATATCTAACCTGTACCCAAACCCTAACCCTAACCCGTACAGTAACCGTAACCCGTACCCTAACACTAAACATAACCATTACCCATAACCTTAACCTAACCCTAACCTGTATCTGAATCCTAACTCGTACACTAACCCTAACCCTAAACCTAAACCGTACCCTAACCCGTACCCTAAGCCTAACCCGTACCGTAAACCTAACACCTAACCCTAACCCTAACCGGTACCCTAACTCTAACCCTACCCGGTATCCTAACCCTAACCATAAAGCATAACCTAATCCTGACCCTAACCATAACCCCAAACCATACCATAAACCTAACCCTAACCCATACACTTACCCTTAAACTAAACATAACCCTAACGCGTACCAAAAACCTAACTCTAACCTGTACCCTAACCCTAACCCTAACCTGTCCCGTGGCCCTAAATATAACCCTAACCAGAACCGTAACCATAATCCGTACCCAAACCCTAACCCTAAACCTAAACCTAACCCGTACCCTAAACTTAACCCGTACCCTAAACCTACCCTACCCTATCCCTAACCATACCCCTAACCTGTATACTATACTTAACCCGTACTCTTAACCCTAAACCTAACCCTAAACCATACCCTAACAGTAACCCTAACCAGTACCCTAAACCAAACCCTATACCTAACCCTAACCGTAACCAAACCCTAACCCATACCCTAAACCTAACACGTACCCTAACCCTAACCCTAACCCGTAAACTTACCCTAAACCTAACCCTAAAACTAAAACCTACCCTAACCCTTAACCTTACCCTAACCCTAACCATACCCTAACCCTAACCCTTACCCGTTCCCTAACCCTAACCCTAAAACTAAACCACACACTAAACCTAACCCTAACACGTACCCTAACCCTAATCCTAATCTGTATCATAATCCTAACCCTAAACCTAACCCGCATCATCAACCTAAACCTAACCCTCACCCGTACCCTACACTAAATCTAAACCTAACCAGTAACCTAAACCTTAACTATTCCCGAACCCTAACCCTAATCCCAACCCGTACCCTAACCCTAACCCTATACCTAACCCTAACCCGTAAACAAACCCTAACCCTAACCCGTACCCTAAACCTAACGCGTACCCTAAACCTAAACCTAACCCGTAACCTTACTCTAACACTCATCCTAAACCTAAAACGTACCCCAACCCTTAATCTTACCGAACCATAACACTTACCCGTTCCCTAACCCTAAACCTAACCCTAAAACTAAAGCGCACACTAAAGCTAACCCTAAACCTAACCCGTACCCTAACCCTAATCTGTATCATAATCCTAACCCTAAACCTAACCCGCACCCTCAACCTAAACCTAACCCTAACACGTACCCTACACTTAATCTAAACCTAACCAGTAACCTAAACCTTACATATTCCCGAACCCTAACCTTAATCCTAACCCGTACCAAAACCCTAACCCGTACCCTAACTCTAACCCTAAGTAGTACCCTAATCCTAATCCAAACCCTAAACCATAACCTAACCGTAACCCTAACCCTAACCACTTTCCAATCTAACCCTAACCGTAACCCTAATTCTAACCCTAACCCTAACCCTAACCTGGAACCTCACCCTAACCCATACCCTACCATAAACCTAAACCGAACCTGAAACCTAACCCTAAAGCTAACCGTACCCTAACCCTAACCCTAATCCTAACCCTACACCGTACCCCAAATTTTCCCATAACCCGTCTCCTAACCCTAACCCTCCTGTACACTAACACTAACCCTAAACATAACCCTATCCCATTGGCTAAACCTAAACCGTTCCATAACCCTAACCCTAAACCTAAACCGTACCACAACCCTAATCCTAAACCATAACCTCCTCCGTACCCTAACCCTAACCCGTACGCTAAACCTAAACCTAATCCCTACCATACCCCTAACCCTAACCCTAACTTAACCCTAACCCGTAACATTACCCTAAACCATATCCATACACTAACTCCAACCCTGACCCTAACCCTAACACTAACCCTTAACCTAAACCGTACCCTACACTAACCCTAACACTAATCCTTACCCTCTCGCTAACTCTAACCCTAAACCTATATCTAACCTGTACCCACCCTAACCCTAACACGTACCCTAACCCTAAACATAACCCTAAACCTAACCCTATCCCTGAACCTAAACCGTACACTAATACTAACCCTAACCCTAACCCTTACCCAAAGGTAACCCATTCCCTAACCCTAACACTACCCATACCCTAATATTCACCCTAAAACTAACCCATACCCAAACCTAACCCTAACTCGTACCATAACCCTCACCCTAACCCGTACCCTAACCTTAACCCGTACTCTAACACGTGCCCTTACCTTAACCCATAACCTCAACCTAACCCAAACTGTAACCCTAACACTTAACCTAATCCTTAACCTAACTCGAACCCTAAACCTAACCGTAACCCGTACCCTAAACCTAACCCGTACCCTAACCCTAACCCTAATCCATACCCTACCCTAACCCAAACCTAACCCGTACCCTAATCCTAACCCTAACCCTATCATAATCCTAACCCTAACACTAACCCGTAACCTAACTCTAACCCCTAAGGCTAAAACTAAACCGTACCCTAACTCTAACCCTAAACCGTATCCTATCACTAACCCTAACCCGTACCCTAACCCTAACCTTAACCCTTATCCTAAACCATACCCTAACCCGAACACTAACTCGTATCCTAACCATAAGTGTAACCCTAACCCTAACACGTACCCTAAACCTAACCATAATCCTTCTCCATACCCTAAACCTAACCCTAAACCGAACCCTAATTCTAACCCTAAACTCTAACCCTAACACTAAACCGTACCCTAACCTTAACCCTAACCCGTATCCTAACCCGTAACCTAACCCGTAACCTAACCCTAACCGTAATCCTAAACCTAACCCATATGCTAAATGTAAACCGTACCATAACCCTAACCCTAACCCTAACCCTACACTTACCCTAACCCTAATCCTAAGCCGTGCCATAACCCTAACCCTAACCCTGACCTTAACCCTAAACCGTACCCTAACCCTAACCCGTATCGTAAACTGACCCTAAACCTAACCCTAAACCGTACCCTAACACTAAACCGTACCCTAAATCTAACCCTAACCCGTACCCTAATCCTAACCCTAACCCTAAACCGCACCCTAACCCTAAACCGTACCCTAACACTAACCCTAACCCCTAACCGTACCCTAATGCTAAACCTTACACTAACCCTAACCTTAACCATAAACCTAACCCTAAACCTAACTCTAACCCTAAACATAACCCTAAGCCATAACCTAACCCTAACCCTAACCTGTACCCTAACAAAATCTAACCCTAACAAGTACCCTAACCCTAACCCGTACCCTACCCCAACCCTAACCCTAAACCGTACCCTAACACTAACCCTAAACCGTAACCAAACCCTAACACTAACCCTAACCCTAAACCTAAACCCAACCCGTACCCAAACCCTAACCCTAACCCTAACCCTAACCCAAAACCTAGCCCTAAACCTTACCCTAACCCTAACCCGTACACGAACCCTAAACGTATCCTAAACATAACCCTAATTCGTATCCTAACGCTAAATCTAACCCTAACCCTAACCCTACCGTAACCCTAAACCGTACCCTAACACTAACCCTAACCCGTACCCTAACCCTAAATCGAACCCGTAACCTTACCCTAAATCTAACCCGCACCCTAATCCTAACCCGTACACAAACCCTAACCCTAAACCTAAACGTTAACCTAACCCTAACACTAACGTACCCTAAACCTAAACCTAACCCTAACCTTTATCCCAGCCCTAACCCTAAAACATACCCTATTCCATACCCTAACATTAACCCTAAACCTAACCCTAACCCGTAAACTAACTCTAACCCTAATCTGTACCATAACCCTAACCCTAACACTAAGCCGCACCCTAACGCTAACCCTAAACCTAACCCTAACGCTAACACTAACCCTAACCTGTAACATTACCTTAACCCCAACCAGTACCCTAACCCTAACCCTAACGCTAAACCGTACCCAAAACCTAACCCTAACCTCTACCCTCACCCTAAACCTAATCCTAAAACTAAATCAAACCTATACCCAATACCTAACACTAACCCTAACCCATACCCTAACTCTAACCCTAACCCTAAACCTAAATCGTACCCTAAACCTAAACGTAACCGGTACCACACCGCTAACCCGTACCCTAAACCTAACTCCAAACATAACCCTAACCCGTACCCTAACCCTAACCCTAACCTGTACCGTAGCCCTAAATATAACCCTAACCAGTACCCTAACCCTTATCCGTACCCTAACCCTAACCCTAAACCTAACCCGTACCCTAACCCTAACACTAACCCATACCCAAACCCTAACCCTAACTCGTACCATAACCCTCACCCTAACCCGTACCCTAACCTTAACCCGTACACTAACCCGTGCCCTTACCTTAACCCGTAACCTCAACCTAACCCAAACCGTAACCCTAACACTTAACCTAAACCTAAACCTAACTCGAACCCTAAACCTAATGCATACCCTAATCGGTACCCTATCCCTAACGCTAACCCATAGCTAACCCTAACCCTAAACCGTACCATAAGCCTAACCCTAATCCCAACCCTATTCCGTAACGTTACCCTAACCCTAACGAGTACCCTAACCCATATCCTACCCTAAACCTAACCCTAAACCTAACCCTAACTTGTACCCGAACCCTAACCCTACCCCGTACGTGACACAAACACTAACCCTAACACTGAACCTAAACCTAACCCTAAACCTAACCCTAAACCATTCCCTAACCCTAACCCTAACCCTTACCCGTTCCCTAAAACTAACCCTAACCCTAAAACGAAACCGCACACTAAACCTAACCCTAGGGATCCCTGGGTGGTGCAGCGGTTTGGCGCCTGCCTTTGGCCCAGGGCGCGATCCTGGAGACCCAGGATCGAATCCCACGTCGGGCTCCCGGTGCATGGAGCCTGCTTCTCCCTCTGCCTGTGTCTCTGCCTCTCTCTCTCTCTGTGACTATCATAAATAAATAAAAATTAAAAAAAAATAAAATAAACCTAACCCTAACCCGCACCCTCAACCTAAACCTAACCCTAACCCGTACCCTACACTAAATCTAACCCTAAGCAGTAACCTAAACTTAACCCATTCCTCTAACCTAACCCTAATCCTATCCCGTACCCTAAACCAAACCCTAACCCGTACCCTAACTCTAACCCTAAGCAGTACCATAACCCTAAAAAAACCCTAAACCATACCCTACCCTTAACCCTAATCCTAACCACTACCCTAAAATAACGCTAACCCTAACCCTAACCGTACCCTAAAACTAAACCTAATCCCTAAATAAACCTAACCGTAACCCTAACCCTAAACCGTACCCTACACTATCCTAACACTAATCCGTACCCTCTCCCTAACTCTTACCCTAAACCTATATCTAACCTGTACCCAAACCCTAACCCTACCCCATACAGTAACCGTAACCCGTACCCTAACACTAAACATAACCATTACCCATAACCTTAACCTAACCCTAACATGTACCTGAATCCTAACTCGTACACTAACCCTAACCCTAAACCTAAACCGTAACCTAACCCTAACCCGTACCCTAAGCCTAACGCGTACAGTAACCCTAACACATAACCCTAACCCTAACCCGTACCCTAACTCTAACCCTACCCTGTATCCTAACCCTAACAATAAAGCATACCCTAAACCTGACCCTAAACATAACCCTAAACCATACCCTAAACCTAACCCTAACCCATACCTTTACCCTTAACCTAACCATAACCCTAACGCGTACCCAAAACCTAACCCTAACCTGTACCCTAACCCTAACCCTAACCTGTACCGTGGCCCTAAATATAACCCTAACCAGTACCGTAACCATAATCCGTACCCTAACCCTAAACCTAAACCTAAACCTAACCCGTACCCTAACCTTAACCCGTACCCTAAACCTACCCTAACCCTACCCCTAACCCGTACACTATACTTAACCCGTACTCTTACCCGTGCCCTTACCCTAACCCGTAACCTCAACCTAACCCAAACCCTAACACTAATCCTAAACCTGACCCTAAACCTAACTCTAACCTTAAACCTAACCCTAACCCGTACCCTAAACCTCACCCCAATCCGTACCCTAAACCTAACACTAACCCTAAGCCGCAACTTAACCCTAACCTTAACCCTAACACTAACCCGTACACGAACACTAAACCTAACCCGTATCCTAAACCTAACCCCAACTCGCACCCTAACCCTAAATCTAACCGTAACCTGTTCCCTAACCGTAAACCGTACCCTAACACTAAACCTAAACCTAAACCGTACCCTAACACTAATCCCTAACCCTAACCCGTACCCTAAACCTAACACTAAATCTAACCCTAACCAGTACCCTGACCCTAAATGTTACCCTAAACCTAAACCTAACCCTAAACCATACCCTAACAGTAACCCTAACCCGTACCCTAACCCTAACCCTATACCTAACCCTAACCCGTAACCAAACCCTAACCCTAACCCGTACCCTAAACCTAACACGTACCCTAACACTAACCCGTAAACTTACCCTAACCCTAACCCTAAAACTAAAACGTACCCTAACCATTAACTTATACTAACCCTAACCCATACCGTAACCCTAACCCTTACCCGTTCCCGAACCCTAACCCTAACCCTAACGCTAAAACTAAACCAACACTAAACCTAACCCTAACCCTAACCTGTACCCTAACCCTAACCCTAATCTGTACCATAATCTTAACCCTAAACCTAACCCGCACACTCAACCTAAACCTAACTGTAACTCGTACCGTACACTAAAATCTAACCCTTACCAGTAACCTAAACCTAACCCATACACTAACCCGTACCCTAACCCTAACCCTAACCCGTACCCTAACTCTAACCCTAAGTAGTACCCTAATCCTAAACCAAACCCTAAACCATACCCTAACCGTAACCCTAACCCTAACCACTACCCCAATCTAACCCTAACCGTAACCCTAATTCTAACCCTAACCCTAACCCTAACCTGGAACCTCACCCTAACCCGTACCCTACCATAAACCTAAACCGAACCCGAAACCCAACCCTAAACCTAACCGTACCCTAACCCTAACCCCTAATCCTAACACTACACCGTACCCCAACTTTACCCATAACCCGTATCCTAACCCTAACCCTCCTGTACACTAACACTAACCCTAAACATAACCCTATCCCATTGGCTAAACCTAACCCGTACCATAACCCTAACCCTAAACCTAAACCACACCACAACCCTAACCCTAAACCATAACCTCCTCCGTACCCTAACCCTAACCCGTACCCTAAACCTAAACCTAATCCCTACCACACCCCTAACCCTAACCCTAACTTAACCCTAACCCATAACATTACCCTAAACCATATCCATACACTACCTCCAACCCTGACCCTAACCCTAACACTAATCCTTAACCTAAACCGTACCCTACACTAACCCTAACACTAATCCTTACCCTCTCGCTAACTCTAACCCTAAACCTATATCTAACCTGTACCCACCCTAACCCTAACACGTACCCTAACCCTAAACATAACCCTAAACCTAACCCTATCCCTGAACCTAAAGCGTACACTAATACTAACCCTAACCCTAACCCTTACCCAAAGGTAACCCATTCCCTAATCCTAACACTACCCATACCCTAATATTCACCCTAAAACTAACCCATACCCAAACCCTAACCCTAACTCGTACCATAACCCTCACCCTAACCCGTACCCTAACCTTAACCCGTACTCTAACCCGTGCCCTTACCTTAACCCATAACCTCAATCTAACCCAAACCGTAACCCTAACACTTAACCTAATCCTTAACCTAAGTCTAACCCTAAACCCAACCGTAACCCGTACCCTAACCCTAACCCATACCCTAACCCAAACCCTAATCAATACCCTACCCTAACCCAAACCAAATCCGTACCCTAATCCTAACCCTATCATAATCCTAACCCTAACACTAACCAGTAACCTAACTCTAACCCCTAAGGCTAAAACTAAACCGTACCCAAACTCTAACCCTAAACCCTATCCTATCACTAACCCTAACCCGTACCCTAACCCTAACCTTAACCCTTATCCTAAACCATACCCTAACCCGAACACTAACTCGTATCCTAACCTTAAGTGTAACCCTAACCCTAACACGTACCCTAACCCTAACCATAATCCTTCTCCATACCCTAAACCTAACCCTAAACCGAACCCTAATTCTAACCCTAACCTCTAACCCTAACACTAAACCGTACCCTAACCTTAACCCTAACCCGTATCCTAACCCGTAACCTAACCCGTAACCTAACCCTAACCGTAATCCTAAACCTAACCCATATGCTAAATGTAAACCGTACCATAACCCTAACCCTAACCCTAACCCTACACTTACCCTAATCCTAAGCCGTGCCATAACCCTAACCCTAACCCTGACCTTAACCCTAAACCGTACCCTAACCCTAACCCGTATCGTAAACCGACCCTAACCCTAACCCAAAACCGTACCCTAACCCTAAACCGTACCCTAAATCCAACCCTAACCCGTACCCTTATCCTAAACCTAACCCTAAACCGCACCCTAAACCTAAACCGTACCCTAACACTAACCCTAACCCCTAACCGTACCCTAATCCTAAACCTTACACTAACCCTAACCTTAACCCTAAACCTAACCCTAAACCTAACTCTAACCCTAAACATAACCCTAAGCCATAACCTAACCCTAACCCTAACCTGTACCCTAACACAAAATCTAACCCTAACAAGTACCCTAACCCTAACCCGTACCCTACCCCAACCCTAACCCTAAACCGTACCCTAACACTAACCCTAACCCGTAACCAAACCCTAACACTAACCCTAACCCTAAACCTAAACCCAACCCGTACCAAAACCCTAACCCTAACCATAAACCTAACCCTAACTCTAAACCTAGCCCTAAACCTGACCCTAACCCGTACACGAACCCTAAACGTATCCTAAACATAACCCTAATTCGTATCCTAACGCTAAATCTAACCCTAACCCTAACCCTACCGTAACCCTAAACCGTACCCTAACACTAACCCTAACCCGTACCCTAACCCTAAATCTAACCCGTAACCTTACCCTAAATCTAACCCGCACCCTAATCCTAACCCGTACACAAACCCTAACCCTAAACCTAAACGTTAACCTAACCCTAACACTAACGTACCCTAAACCTAAACCTAACCCTAACCTTTATCCCAGCCCTGACCCTAAACATACCCTATTCTATACCCTGACATTAACCCTAAACCTAACCCTAACCCGTAAACTAACTCTAAACCTAATGTGTACCATAACCCTAAGCATAACACTAAGCCGCACCCTAACCCTAGCGCTAACGCTAACACTAACACTAACCCTAACCTGTAACATTACCTTAACCCCAACCAGTACCCTAACCCTAACACTAAACCGTACCCAAAACCTAACCCTAACCTCTACCCTCACCCTAAACCTAATCCTAAAACTAAATCTAACCTATAACCAATACCTAACACTAACCCTAACCCGTACCCTAACTCTAACCCTAAACCTAAACCTAAATCGTACCCTAAACCTAAACCTAACCGGTACCACACCCCTAACCCATACCCTAAACCTAACTCCAAACATAACCCTAACCCGTACCCTAACCCTAACCCTAACACGTACCGTAGCCCTAAATATAACCCTAACCAGTACCCTAAACCAAATCCGTACACTAACCCTAACCCTAAACCTAACCCGTACCCTAACCCTAACACTAACCCATACCCAAAACCTAACCCTAACTCGTACCATAACCCTCACCCTAACCCGTACCCTAACCTTAACCCGTACACTAACCCGTGCCCTTACCTTAACCCGTAACCTCAACCTAACCCAAACCGTAACCCTAACACTTAACCTTAACCTAAACCTAACTCGAACCCTAAACCTAATGCATACCCTAATCCGTACCCTAACCCTAACCCTAACCCATAGCTAACCCTAACCCTAAACCGTACCATAAGCCTAACCCTAACCCTAACCCTATTCCGTAACGTTACCCTAACCCTAACGCGTACCCTAACCCATATCCTACCCTAAACCTAACCCTAAACCTAACCCTAACTCGTACCCGAACCCTAACCCTAAACCGTACCCTAATCCTAACCTAACCCATACCCTATGTATACCCTAACCCTAACCCGAACCCGAACCCTTACCCTAAACCGTAACATAAACCTAACCATAACCCTAACCCTCATCCATAACCCTACCCTAACCCTAAGCCATACCATAACCCTAACACATACACTAACCCTAACCCTAAACCTAAACCATACCCTAACCCTAAAACTAACCGTAACCCTAAACATAACCCTAACCGTCAAACTAACCCTTACCCCTACCCAAAACCTTAACCCTAGCCTGTAACCAAACCCTAACCATTACCCGTACCCTAAACGTACCCCGTACCCTAACCCTAACCCTAACCCTAAAACGTATCCTAACCCTAACCCTAACCCTAACCCTACCCCGTACGTGACATAAACACTAACCCTAACTCTGAACCTAAACCTAACCCTAAACCTAACCCTAAACCATTCCCTAACCCTAACCATAACCCTAACCCATACCCTAACATTCACCCTAACCCTAACCCGTTCCCAAACCCTAACCCTAACCCTTATCCTAACTCATACCCAAACCCTAAATCTAACCCATACCCTAAACCTAACCCCTAACCCTAGCCCTAAACCATACCCTAACTCTAACCGTACCCCGTATCCTAATCGTATCCCTAACCCATACCCTAACCCTAACCCTAAACCATACCCTGAACCTAACACGAACCATAACACTAACCCTACATCTAAACCGTACTCAAACCCTAACCCTACCCTGTACCCTACCCCGTACCCTAACCCTAACACGTACCCTAACCCTAACCCTAGCCCTAACCCGTAACCTTCGCCTAACCCTAACCCTAAAACTAAAACGTACCCTAACCCTTAACCTTAACCTAACCCTTACCCGTTCCCTAAACCTAACCCTAACCCTAAAACGAAACCGCACACTAAACCTAACCCTAGAGATCCCTGGGTGGTGCAGCGGTTTGGCGCCTGCCTTTGGCCCAAGGCGCGATCCTGGAGACCCAGGATCGAATCCCACGTCGGGCTCCCGGTGCATGGAGCCTGCTTCTCCCTCTGCCTGTGTCTCTGCCCCTCTCTCTCTCTGTGACTATCATAAATAAATAAAAATTAAAAAATAAAATAAAATAAACCTAACCCTAACCCTAACCCGTACCCTAACCCTAATCTGTATCATAATCCTAACCCTAACCCTAACCCGCACCCTCAACCTAACCCTAACCCTAAACCGTACCCTACACTATCCTAACACTAATCCGTACCCTCTCCCTAACTCTAACCCTAAACCTATATCTAACCTGTACCCAAACCCTAACCCTACCCCGTACAGTAACCGTAACCCGTACCATAACACTAAACATAACCATTACCCATAACCTTAACCTAACACTAACCTGTACCTGAATCCTAACTCGTACACTAACCCTAACCCTAAACCTAAACCGTAACCTAACCCTAACCCATACCCTAAGCCTAACGTGTACAGTAACCCTAACACCTAACCCTAACCCTAACCCGTACCCTAACTCTAACCCTACCCTGTATCCTAACCCTAACAATAAAGCATACCCTAAACCTGACCCTAACCATAACCCTAAACCATACCCTAAACCTAACCCTAACCCATACCCTTACCCTTAACCTAACCATAACCCTAACGCGTACCCAAAACCTAACCCTAACCTGTACCCTAACCCTAACCTTAACCTGTACCGTGGCCCTAAATATAACCCTAACCAGTACCGTAACCATAATCTGTACCCTAACCCTAAACCTAAACCTAACCCGTACCCTAACCTTAACCCGTACCCTAATCCTACCCTAACCCTACCCCTAACCCGTACACTATACTTAACCCGTAATCTTACCCGTGCCCTTACCCTAACCCGTAACCTCAACCTAACCCAAACCCTAACACTAATCCTAAACCTGACCCTAAACCTAACTCTAACCTTAAACCTAACCCTAACCCGTACCCTAAACCTCACCCCAATCCGTACCCTAAACCTAACACTAACCCTAAGCCGCAACCTAACCCTAACCTTAACCCTAACACTAACCCGTACACGAACACTAAACCTAACCCGTATCCTAAACCTAACCCCAACTCGCACCCAAACCCTAAATCTAACCCTAACCTGTTCCCTAACCGTAAACCGTACCCTAACACTAAACCTAAACCGTACCCTAACACTAATCCCTAACCCTAAACCTAACCCGTACCCTAAACCTAACCCTAAATCTAACCCTAACCAGTATCCTGACCCTAAATGTTACCCTAAACCTAAACCTAACCCTAAACCATACCCTAACAGTAACCCTAACCCGTACCCTAACCCTAACCCAATACCTAACCCTAACCCTTAACCAAACCCTAACCCTAACACGTACCCTAACACTAACCCGTAAACTTACCCTAACCCTAACCCTAAAACTAAAACTTACCCTAACCCTTAACCTTATACTAACCCTAACCCATACCGTAACCCTAACCCTTACCCGTTCCCGAACCCTAACCCTAACGCTAACACTAAACCACACACTAAACCTAACCCTAACCCTAACCCGTACCCTAACCCTAATCCTAATCTGTATCATAATCCTAACCCTAAACCTAACCCGCATCCTCAACCTAAACCTAACCCTCACCCGTACCCTATACTAAATCTAAACCTAATCAGTAACCTAAACCGTACCTATTCCCGAACCCTACCCCTAATCCTAACACGTACCCTAACCCTAACCCTATACCTAACCCTAACCCGTAACCAAACCCTAACCCTAACCCGTACCCTAAACTTAACGCGTACCCTAAACCTAAACCTAACCCGTAACCTTACCCTAACACTCATCCTAAACCTAAAACGTACCCCAACCCTTAATCTTACCCTAACCCTAACCCTAATCCTTACCCGGTCCCTAACCCTAAACCTAACCCTTACCCTAACCCTAACCCTAACCCTAATCTTTATCATAATCCTAACCATAAAACTAACCCGCACCCTCAACCTAAACCTAACCCTAACCCGTACCCTACACTTAATCTAAACCTAACCAGTAACCTAAACCTTACCTATTCCCGAACCCTAACCCTAATCCTAACCCGTACCCTAACCCTAACCCTAAGCAGTACCCTAACCCTAATCCAAACCCTAAACCATACCCTAACCGTAACCCTAACCCTAACCACTACTCTAAACTAACCCTAAACCTAACCCTAAACGTAACCCTAACCCTAATCTGTACCATAATCTTAACCCTAAACCTAACCCGCACCCTCAACCTAAACCTAACCGTAACTCGTACCCTACACTAAAATCTAACCCTTACCAGTAACCTAAACCTAACCCATACACTAACACGTACCCTAACCCGTACCCGAACTCTAACCCTAAATAGTACTCTAATCCTAATCCAAACCCTAAACCATACCCTAACCGTAACCCTAACCCTAACCACTACCCCAATCTAACCCTAACCGTAACCCTAATTCTAACCCTAACCCTAACCCTAACCTGGAACCTCACCCTAACCCGTACCCTACCATAAATCTAAACCGAACCCGAAACCTAACCCTAAACCTAACCGTACCCTAACCCTAACCCCTAATCCTAACACTACACCGTACCCCAACTTTACCCATAACCCGTATCCTAACCCTAACCCTCCTGTACACTAACACTAACCCTAAACATAACCCTATCCCATTGGCTAAACCTAACCCGTACCATAACCCTAACCCTAAACCTAAACCGTACCACAACCCTAACCCTAAACCATAACCTCCTCCGTACCCTAACCCTAAACCGTACCCTAAACCTAAACCTAACCCTACCACACCCCTAACCCTAACCCTAACTTAACCCTAACCCATAACATTACCCTAAACCATATCCATAAACTACCTCCAACCCTGACCCTAACCCTAACACTAATCCTTAACCTAAACCGTACCCTACACTAACCCTAACACTAATCCTTACCCTCTCGCTAACTCTAACCCTAAACCTATATCTAACCTGTACCCACCCTAACCCTAACACGTTCCCTAACCCTAAACATAACCCTAAACCTAACCCTATCCCTGAACCTAAACCGTACACTAATACTAATCCTAACCATAACCCTTACCCAAAGCTAACCCATTCCCTAACCCTAACACTACCCATACGCTAATATTCACCCTAAAACTAACCCATACCCAAACCCTAACCCTAACTCGTACAATAACCCTCACCCTAACCCGTACCCTAACCTTAACCCGTACTCTAACCCGTGCCCTTATCTTAACCCATAACCTCAACCTAACCCAAACCGTAACCCTAACACTTAACCTAATCCTTAACCTAACTCTAACCCTAAACCCAACCGTAACCCGTACCCTAACCCTAACCCGTACCCTAACCCTAACCCTAATCCATACCCTACCCTAACCCAAACCTAATCCGTACCCTAATCCTAACCCTATCATAATCCTAACCCTAACACTAACCAGTAACCTAACTCTAACCCCTAAGGCTAAAACTAAACCGTACCCAAACTCTAACCCTAAACCGTATCCTATCACTAACCCTAACCCGTACCCTAACCTTAACCCTTATCCTAAACCGTACCCTAACCCGAACACTAACTCGTATCCTAACCATAACTGTAACCCTAACCCTAACACGTACCCTAAACCTAACCATAATCCTTCTCCATACCCTAAACCTAACCCTAAACCGAACCCTAATTCTAACCCTAACCTCTAACCCTAACACTAAACCGTACCCTAACCTTAACCCTAACCCGTATCCTAACCCGTAACCTAACCCTAACCGTAATCCTAAACCTAACCCATATGCTAAATGTAAACCGTACCATAACCCTAACCCTAACCCTAACCCTACACTTACCCTAACCCTAAACCTAAGCCGTGCCATAACCCTAACCCTAACCCTAACCCTGACCTTAACCCTAAACCGTACCCTAACCCTAACCCGTATCGTAAACCGACCCTAACCTTAACACTAAACCGTACCCTAACCCTAAACCACACCCTAAATCTAACCCTAACCCTTACCCTAATCCTAACCCTAACCCTAAACCGCACCCTAACCCTAAACCGTACTCTAACACTAACCCTAACCCCTAACCGTACCCTAATGCTAAACCTTACACTAACCCTAACCTTAACCCTAAACCTAACCCTAAACCTAACTCTAACCCTAAACATAACCCTAAGCCATAACCTAACCCTAACCCTAACCTGTACCCTAACAAAATCTAACCCTAACAAGTACCCTAACCCGTACCCTACCCCAACCCTAACCCTAAACCGTACCCTAACACTAACCCTAACCCGTAACCAAACCCTAACCCTAACCCATACCCTAAACCTAACACGTACCCTAACCCTAACCCTAACCCTAACCCGTAACCTTACCCTAACCCTAACCCTAAAACTAAAACATACCCTAACCCTTAACCTGACCCTAGCCCTAACCCATACCCTAACCCTAAACCTTACCTGTTTCCTAACCCTAACCCTATCCCTAACCCTAAAACTAAACCACACACTAAACCTAATCCTAACCCTAACTCTAACCCGTACCCTAACCCTAATCCTAATCTGTATCATAATCCTAATCCTAAACCTAACCCGCATCCTCAACCTAAACCTAACCCTCACCCGTACCCTACACTAAATCTAAACCTAACCAGTAACCTAAACCTTACCTATTCCCGAACCCAAACCCTAACCCTAACCCGTACCCTAAACCTAACACGTACCCTAACCCTAAACCTAACATGTAACCTTACCCTAACACTCATCTTAAACCTAAAACGTACCCCAACCCTTACTCTTACCCTAACCCTAACCCTTACCCGTTCCCTAACCCTAAACCTAACCCTAAAACTAAAGCGCACAATAAATCTAACCCTAACCTAACCCGTACCCTGAACCTAACCCTAATCTGTATCATAATCCTAACCCTAACCCTAACCCGCACCCTCAACCTAAACCTAACCCTAACCCGTACCCTACACTTAATCTAAACCTAACCAGTAAACTAAACCTTACCTATTCCCGAACCCTAATCCTAACCCGTACCCTAACCATCACCCTAAGCAGTACCCTAACCCTAATCCAATCCCTAAACCATACGCTAACTGTAACCCTAACCCAAACCTCTACTCTAAACTAAACCTAAACCTAACCCTAACCCTAACCCTAATCTGCATCATAATCCTAACCCTAAACCTAACCCGCACCCCCAGCCTAAACCTAACCGTAACTCGTAGCCTACACTAAAATCTAACCCTTACCAGTAACCTAAACCTAACCCATACACTAACCCGTACCCTAACCCTAACCCTAACCCGTACCCTAACTCTAACCCTAAGTAGTACCCTAATCCTAATCCAAACCCTAAACCATACCCTAACCGTAACCCTAACCCTAACCACTACCGCAATCTAACCATAACCGTAACCCTAATTCTAACCCTAACCCTAACCTGGAACCTCACCCTAACACGTACCCTACCATAAACCTAAACCGAACCCGAAACCTAACCCTAAAGCTAACCGTACCCTAACCCTAACCCCTAATCCTAACCCTACACCATACCCCAACTTTACCCATAACCCGTCTCCTAACCCTAACCCTCCTGTACACTAACACTAACCCTAAACATAACCCTATCCCATTGCTAAACCTAACCCGTACCATAACCCTAACCCTAAACCTAAACCGTACCACAACCCTAACCCTAAACCATAACCTCCTCCGTACCCTAACCCTAACCCATACCCTAAACCTAAACCTAATCCCTACCATACCCCTAACCCTAATCCTAACTAAACCCTAACCCGTAACATTACCCTAAACCATATCCATACACTAACTCCAACCCTGACCCTAACCCTAACACTAACCCTTAACCTAAACCGTACCCTACACTAACCCTAACACTAATCCTTACCCTCTCGCTAACTCTAACCCTAAACCTATATCTAACCTGTACCCACCCTAACCCTAACACGTACCCTAACCCTAAACATAACCCTAAACCTAACCCTATCCCTAACCTAAACCGTACACTAATACTAACCCTAACCCTAACCCATTCCCAAAGCTAACCCATTCCCTAACCCTCACACTACCCATACCCTAATATTCACCCTAAAACTAACCCATACCCAAACCCTAACCCTAACTCGTACCATAACCCTCCCCTAACCCGTACCCTAACCTTAACCCGTACTCTAACCCGTGCCCTTACCTTAACCCATAACCTCAACCTAACCCAAACTGTAACCCCTACACTTAACCTAATCCTTAACCTAACTCGAACCCTAAACCTAACCCTAACCCATACCCTAAACCTAACCCGTACCCTAACCCTAATCCATACCCTACCCTAACCCAAACCTAACCCGTACCCTAATCCTAACCCTAACCCTATCATAATCCTAACCCTAACACTAACCCGTAACCTAACTCTAACCCTAAGGCTAAAACTAAACCGTACCCTAACTCTAACCCTAAACCGTATCCTATCACTAACCCTAACCCGTACCCTAACCCTAACCTTAACCCTTATCCTAAACCATACCCGAACACTAACTCGTATCCTAACCATAAGTGTAACCCTAACCCTAACACGTACCCTAACCCTAACCCTAACCTGTACCGTGGCCCTAAATATAACCCTAACCACTACCGTAACCCTAATACGTACCCTAACCCTGACCCTAAACCTAACCCGTACCCTAACCTTCACCCGTACCATAAACCAACCCTAACCCTATCCCTAACCCTACCCTAACCCGTACACTATACTTAACCCGTACTCTTACCCGTAGCCCTTACCCTAACCCGTAACCTCAACCTAACCGAAACCCTAACACTAATCCTAAACCTGACCCTAAACCTAAATCTAACCTTAAACCTAACCCTAACCCGTACCCTAAATCTCAACCCAATCCGTACCCTAAACCTAACACTACCCTAACCCGCACCCTAACCCTAACCTTAACCCTAACCCAAACACGTACACTATCGCTAACCATAATCCATATCATAAACATAACCCTAACCCTAACATTCACCCTAAACCTAACACTAACTCTAACCCTAATCCTAACCCTTACCCGTACCCTAACCCTAAACCTTACCCTAACTCTAACCCATACACGAACACTAAACCTAACCTGTATCCTAAACCTAACCCCAACTCGCACCCTAACCCTAAATCTAACCCTAACCTGTTCCCTAATCGTAACCCGTACCCTAACCCTAAACCTAAACCTAAACCGTACCCTAACACTAAACCTAACCCTAAACCTAACCCGTACCCTAAACCTAACCCTAAATCTAACCCTGAACAGTACCCTGACCCTAAATGTTGACCTAACCCTAAACCTAACGCTAAACCATACCCTAACAGTAAACCTAACCCGTACTCTAACCCTAACCCTATAACTAACCCTAACACTTAACCTTACCCTAACCCTAACCCGTACCCTAACCCTAACATGTACCCTAACCCTAACCCTAACCCGTAATCTTACCCTAACCCTAACCATAAAACTAAAACTTACCCTAACCCTTAACCTTACCCTAACCCTAACCCGTACCCTAAACCTAACACTTACCCGTTCCCTAACACTAACCCTAAAACTAAACCACACACTAACCCTAACCCTAACCCTAACCCGTACCCTAACCCTAATCCTAATCTGTATCATAATCCTAACCCTAAACCTAACCCGCATCCTCAACCTAAACCTAACCCTCACCCGTACCCTATACTAAATCTAAACCTAATCAGTAACCTAAACCGTACCTATTCCCGAACCCTAACCCTAATCCTAACACGTACCCTAACCCTAACCCTATACCTAACCCTAACCCGTAACCAAACCCTAACCCTAACCCGTACCCTAAACCTAAACCTAACCTGTAACCTTACCCTAACCCTCATCCTAAACCTAAAACGTACCCCAAACCTTAATCTTACCTTAACCCTAACCCTAACCCGTTCCCTAACCCTAAACCTAACCCTAAAACTAAAGCGCACACTAAACCTAACCCGTACTCTAATTCTAACCCTAATCTGTACCATAATCCTAACCCTAAACCTAACCCGCACCCTCAACCTAAACCTAACCGTAACTCGTACCCTACACTAAAATCTAACCCTTACCAGTAACCTAAACCTAACCCATACACTAACCCGTACCCTAACCCTAACCCGTACCCTAACTCTAACCATAAGTAGTACCCTAATCCTAATCCAAACCCTAAACCATACCCTAACCGTAACCCTAACCCTAACCACTACCCCAATCTAAACCTAACCGTAACCCTAATTCTAACCCTAACCCTAACCCTAACCTGGAACCACACCCTAACCCGTACCCTACCATAAACCTAAACCGAACCCGAAACCTAACCCTAAAGCTAACCGTACCCTAACCCTAACCCCTAATCCTAACCCTACACCGTACCCCAACTTTCCCATAACCCGTATCCTAACCCTAACCCTCCTGTACACTAACACTAACCCTAAACATAACCCTATCCCATTGGCTAAACCTAACCCGTTCCATAACCCTAACCCTAAACCTAAACCGTACCACAACCCTAACCCTAAACCATAACCTCCTCCGTACCCTAACCCTAACCCGTACCCTAAACCTAAACCTAATCCCTACCATACCCCTAACCCTAACCCTAACTTAACCCTAACCCGTAACATTACCCTAAACCATATCCATACACTAACTCCAACCCTGACCCTAACCCTAACACTAACCCTTAACCTAAACCGTACCCTACACTAACCCTAACACTAATCCTTACCCTCTCGCTAACTCTAACCCTAAACCTATATCTAACCTGTACCCACCCTAACCCTAACACGTACCCTAACCCTAAACATAACCCTAAACCTAACCCTATCCCTGAACCTAAACCGTACACTAATACTAACCCTAACCCTAACCCTTACCCAAAGGTAACCCATTCCCTAACCCTAACACTACCCATACCCTAATATTCACCCTAAAACTAACCCATACCCAAACCCTAACCCTAACTCGTACCATAACCCTCACCCTAACCCGTACCCTAACCTTAACCCGTACTCTAACCCGTGCCCTTACCTTAACCCATAACCTCAACCTAACCCAAACTGTAACCCTAACACTTAACCCAATCCTTAACCTAACTCGACCCCTAAACCTAACCCTAACCCGTACCCTAAACCTAACCCGTACCCTAACCCTAACCCTAATCCATACCCTACCCTAACCCAAACCTAACCCGTACCCTAATCCTAACCCTAACCCTATCATAATCCTAACCCTAACACTAACCCGTAACCTAACTCTAACCCCTAAGGCTAAAACTAAACCGTACCCTAACTCTAACCCTAAACCGTATCCTATCACTAACCCTAACCCGTACCCTAACCCTAACCTTAACCCTTATCCTAAACCATACCCTAACCCGAACACTAACTCGTATCCTAACCATAAGTGTAACCCTAACCCTAACACGTACCCTAAACCTAACCATAATCCTTCTCCATACCCTAAACCTAACCCTAAACCGAACCCTAATTCTAACCCTAACCTCTAACCCTAACACTAAACCGTACCCTAACCTTAACCCTAACCCGTATCCTAACCCTAAACCTAACCCGTAACCTAACACTAACCGTAATCCGAAACCTAACCCATATGCTAAATCTGAACCGTACCATAACCCTAACCCTAACCCTAACCCTAAACCTACACTTTCTCTAACCCTAATCCTAAGCCGTGCCATAACCCTAACCCTAACCCTGACCTTATCCCTAACCCGTACCCTAACCCTAACCCGTATCGTAAACCGACCCTAACCCTAACCCTAAACCGTACCCTAAATCTAACCCTAACCCGTACCCTAATCCTAAACCTAACCCTAAACCGCACCCTAAACCTAAACCGTACCCTAACACTAACCCTAACCCCTAACCGTACCCTAATGCTAAACCTTACACTAACCCTAACCTTAACCCTAAACCTAACCCTAAACCTAACTCTAACCCTAAACATAACCCTAAGCCATAACCTAACCCTAACCCTAATCTGTACCCTAACAAAATCTAACCCTAACAAGTACCCTAACCCTAACCCGTACCCTACCCCAACCCTAACCCTAAACCGTACCCTAACACTAACCCTAACCCGTAACCAAACCCTAACACTAACCCTAAACCTAAACCTAAACCCAACCCTTACCAGAACCCTAACCCTAACCCGTACACGAACCCTAAACGTATCCTAAACATAACCCTAACCCTTATCCTAATGCTATATCTAACCCTGACCCTAACCCTAACCCTACCGTAACCCTAAACCGTACCCTAACACTAACCCTAACCCGTACCCTAACCCTAAATCTAACCCGTAACCTTACCCTAAATCTAACCCGCACCCTAATCCTAACCCGTACACAACCCTAACCCTAAAACTAAATGTTAACCTAACCCTAACACTAACGTACCCTAAACCTAAACCTAACCCTAACCTTTATCCCAGCCCTAACCCTAAAACATACCCTATTCTATACCCTAACATTAACCCTAAACCTAACCCTAACCCGTAAACTAACTCTAACCCTAATCTGTACCATAACCCTAACCCTAACACTAATCCGCACCCTAACCCTAACCCTAATCCTAACGCTAACACTAACCCTAACCTGTAACATTACCTTAACCCCAACCAGTACCCAAAACCGAACCCTAACCCTAAACCGTACCCAAAACCTAACCCTAACCTCTACCCTCACCCTAAACCTAATCCTAAAACTAAATCTAACCTATACCCAATACCTAACACTAACCCTAACCCGCACCCTAACTCTAACCCTAACCCTAAACCTAAATCGTACCCTAAACCTAAACCTAACCGGTACCACACCCCTAACCCGTACCCTAAACCTAACTCCAAACATAACCCTAACCCGTACCCTAACCCTAACCCGTACCGTAGCCCTAAATATAACCCTAACCAGTACCCTAACCCTAATCCGTACCCTAACCCTAAACCTAACCCGTACCCTAACCCTAACACTAACCCATACCCAAACCCTAACCTAACTCGTACCATAACCCTCACCCTAACCCGTACCCTAACCTTAACCCGTACACTAACCCGTGCCCTTACCTTAACCCGTAACCTCAACTTAACCCAAACACTTAACCTAAACCTAAACCTAACTCGAACCCTAAACCTAATGCATACCCTAATCCGTACCCTAACCCTAACCCATAGCTAACCCTAACCCTAAACCGTACCATAAGCCTAACCCTAACCCTAACCCTATCCGTAACGTTACCCTAACCCTAACGCGTACCCTAACCCATATCCTAACCCTAAACCTAACCCTAAACCTAACCCTAACTCGTACCCGAAACCTAACCCTAAACCGTACCCTAACCCTAAACCTGACCCATAACCTAGTATACCCTAACCCTAACCCGAACCCTTACCCTAAACCATAACATAAACCTAACCATAACCCAAACCCTCATCCATAACCCTACCCTAACCCTAACCATATATAAGCCTAACACGTACACTAACCCTAACCCTAAACCTAAACCATACCCCAACCCTAAACCTAACCGTAACCCTAAACATAACCCTAACTGTCAACCTAACACTAACCCCTACCCAAAACCTTAACCCTAACCCGTAACCAAACCCTAACCATTACCCGTACCCTAAACCTACCCCGTACCCTAACCCTGACCCTAACCCTAAAACGTATCCTAAACCTAACCCTAACCCTAACCCTAACCCTACCCGTACGTGACACAAACCCTAACCCTAACCCTGAACCTATCCCTAAACCTAAACCTAACCCTAAACCATTCCCTAACCCTAACCATAACCCTAACCCATACCCTAATATTCACCCTAACCCTAACCCGTTACCAAACCCTAACCCTAAACCTTATCCTAACCCATACCCAAACCCTAAATCTAACCCATACCCTAAACCTAACCCTAACCCTAGCCCTAATCCGTACCCTAACTCTAACCCTAACCCGTATCCTAATCGTATCCCTAACCCATAGCCTAACCCTAACCCTAAACCATACCCAAAACCTAACCCTAACACGAACCCTAACCCTAACCCTACCTCTAAACCGTACTCAAACCCTAACCCTAACCCGTACCCTAACCCTAACACGTACCCTAACCCTAACCCTAACCTTAACCCTAACCCGTAACCTTCGCCTAACCCTAACCCTAAACCTAAACGTACCCTAACCCTTAACCTTACCCTAAACCTAACCCGTACCCTAAGCCTAACCCTTACCCGTTCCCTAAACCTAACCCTAACCCTAAACCGAAACCGCACACTAAACCTAACCCTAACCCTAACCCGTACCCTAACCCTAATCTGTATCATAATCCTAACCCTAAACCTAACCCGCACTCTCAACCTAAACCTAACCCTAACCCGTACCAACACTAAATCTAACCCTAAGCAGTAACCTAAACCTTACCCATTCCCCTAACCTAACCCTAATCCTATCCCGTACCCTAAACCAAACCCTAACCCGTACCCTAACCCTAACCCTAAGCAGTACCCTAACCCTCAACAAACCCTAAACCATACCCTACCCGTAACCCTAATCCTAACCACTACCCTAAACTAACGCTAACCCTAACCCTAACCGTACCCTAAAACTAACCTAATCCCTAACTAAACCTAACCCTAACCCTAACCCTAAACCGTACCCTACACTAACCCTAACACTAATCCGTACCCTCTCCCTAACTCTAACCCTAAACCTATATCTAACCTGTACCCAAACCCTAACCCTAACCCGTACAGTAACCGTAACCCGTACCCTAACACTAAACATAACCATTACCCTAACCTTAACCTAACCCTAACCTGTACCTGAATCCTAACTCGTACACTAACCCTAACCCTAAACCTAAACCGTACCCTAACCCTAACCCGTACCCTAACCTAACGCGTACCTAACCCTAACACCTAACCCTAACCCGTACCCTAACTCTAACCCTACCCGTATCCTAACCCTAACCATAACGCATACCCTAAACCTGACCCTAACCATCACCCTAAACCATACCCTAAACCTAACCCTAACCCATACCCTTACCCTAACCTAACCATAACCCTAACCGTACCAAACCTAACCCTAACCTGTACCCTAACCCTAACCCTAACCTGTACCGTGGCCCTAAATATAACCCTAACCAGTACCGTAACCATAATCCATACCCTAACCCTAACCCTAAACCTAAACCTAACCCGTACCCTAACCTTAACCCGTACCCTACACGTACTAACCCTAAACCTACCCTAACCCTATCCCTAACCATAAAGCATACCCTAAACCTGACCCTAACCCTAACCCTAAACCTACCCTAACCCTATCCCTAACCCTACCCCTAACCCGTACACTATACTTAACCCGTACTCTTACCCGTGCCCTTACCCTAACCCGTAACCTCAACCTAACCCAAACCCAACCTAACCTGACCCTAAACCTAAATCTAACCTTAAACCTAACCCTAACCCGTACCCTAAACCTCACCCCAATCCGTAACCTAAACCTAACACTAACCCTAAGCCGCAAACTAACCCTAACCTTAACCATAACCCAAACACGTACCCTATCGCTAACCTTAATCCATATCATAAACATAACCCTAACCCTAACATTCACCCTAAACCTAACACTAACTCTAACCCTAATCCTAACCCTTACCCGTACCCTAACCCTAAACCTTACCCTAACTCTAACCCGTACACGAACACTAAACCTAACCCGTATCCTAAACCTAACCCCAACTCGTACCCTAACCCTAAATCTAACCCGTAACCGTACCCTAACCCTAACCCGTACCCTAACCCTAACCCATACACTATCCCTTACCCTAACCCTAACCCTAAACCGTACCCTAATCTGTACCCTAACCCTAACCCTACCCGTTCCCAAACCCTAACCCTAACTCGTACCCTAACCCTTTCCCTAACCCGTACCCTAACCTCAACCCGTACCCTAATGCTAACCCTAACCCGTAACCTAAACCTAACCCTAACACATATCCTAACCCTAACCTGTACCCGAAACCTAACCTAACCATAACCAGTACCGTAACCCTAACCCGAACCCTATCCCGTATTCTCACCCTAAACCTAACCCGTACCGTAACCGTAACCCTAACCCTAACACTTACCCTAACCCTAACCCTAACTCTAAAACATATGGTAAACCTAACCCAAACCAAAACCCTAACCCTAACCCGTTCCCGTACCCTAACCCTAACCCCTATCCCTAAACCAAGCCCATACTGTAAATTACGCCTCACCCGTATCTTAACCCTAACCCTAACACGTACCCTAACCCTAACCCGTACCCTATCCCTAACCTGTACCCTAACCCAAACCCTAACCCTAACCCTAAAACGTACCCTAACCTTAACCCTAACCCGTAACCTAACCCTAACCCTAAACCTAAACCTAACCCATACCCAAACCCTAATCCTAACCCGTACCCTAACCCTAACCGCTAACCCTAACCCTAAACCGTACCCTAACTCAACCCTAACCCGTATGCTAACCCTATAACTAACCCATACCCTAACCCTAACCCCTAACCCTAAACCGAACCCTAAACCTAACCCTAACCCGATCTCTAACCCTAACCCTAAACCGTAACCCTTACCCTAACCCGATCCCTAACACTAACCCTACCCCTAACCGTACTCAAACCCTAACCCTAAACCGTACCCTAATCCGTACCTGTACCCTAAATTTTTTTTAAGATTTTTTTATTTATTCATGAGAAACACACACAGAGAGAGATGGGCAGATTCACAAGCAGGCTCCATGCAGGGAACCCCGACGTGGGACTCGATCCTGGGTCTCCAAGATCACACCCTGGGCTGAAGGCGGGGCTAAACCACTGAGCCACATGGGCTGCCCTCCCGTACCCTAATCTTTTTTTTTAAATTTTTTTAATTTTTTTTTATTTATTTATGATAGTCACAGAGAGAGAGAGAGAGAGAGAGAGAGAGAGTCAGAGACATAGGCAGAGGGAGAAGCAGGCTCCATGCACCGGGAGCCCGACGTGGGATTCGATCCGGGGTCTCCACGATCACGCCCTGGGCCAAAGGCAGGCGCCAAACCGCTGCGCCACCCAGGGATCCCACCGTGCCCTAATCTTAAACCTAACCTTAACCCTAATCCTAAACCTACCCATAACCCTAAGCCTAAAACGGTCCCTAACCCTAACACTAACCCATACCCTAACATTCACTCTAACCCAAACACATACCCAAAACCTAACCCTAACTCGTACCCTATCCCTAAACCTAACCCATACCCTAAAACTATCCCGTACCCTAAAACGTGCCCTTACCCTAACCCGTAACCTCAACATAACCGAAACCCTAACACTAACGCTAAACCTAACTCTAACGCTAAACCTAATGCTAACCTGTAGCCTAACACTAACCCGTACCCTAACCCTAACCTATACTCTAACCCTAAACATAAACCGTACCATAATCCTCACCCTAACCCTAACCCGTACCCTAACCCTAACCCTAACCCTAAACCATACCCTAACCCTAACCCTAACCCGTACCCAAAACCTAACCCTAACCCGTACCCTGACACTAACCAGTACCCTAACCCTAACCCGTAACCTAACACTAAACCGTACACTAACCCAAACCCTAGCCCTAACCCTAAACCGTACCCAAACACTAACCCTAACCCTTACCCTAAACCTAAACTTAACCCGTACCCAAACCCTAACCCTAACATGTACCCTAAACTAACCCCTAACCCTATCCCTAACCCTAAACCTTACCCTCTTATCCCTAACCCGTATCCTAACCCTATACCTAACCCGTACCCTAAACCTAACCCTAAACCGTACTCTAACCATAACGATAACCTGAACCCTAAACCTAACCCTAACCCGTACCCTAACCCTAACCCGTGCCCTAACCCTAAACCTAACCCTAACCCGTATCCTACCCCAACCCCTAGCCCTAACCCTACCAAGTTACCCTAACTCTAATCCTAACCCTAACACCAACCCTAACCCGTTCCCTAACCCTAACACTCACCCATACACTAATATTCACCCTAAACCTAACGCGTACGAAACCCCAACCCTATCTCGTACCCTTACCCTAACCCTAATCCATACCCTAACACTAACCCGTACCCTAAACCGTGCCCTTACCCTAAACCATAAACTCAACCTAACCCAAACCCTAACACTAACCCTAAACCTAACCCTAAAACTAAGTCTAATGCTAAACCTAACCCTAACCCGTTCCCTAACCCTAACCCTAACCCGAACCCTAATCCTAATCCTAACCCTATCTCTAACTCATAAACTTACCCTAAACCTAACCCGTACCCTAACCCTAACCCATACACTATCCCTTACCCTAACCCTAACCCTAAACCGTACCCTAATCAGTACCCTAACCATAACCCTAACCCGTACCCAAACCCTAACACTAACTCCTACCCTAACCCTTTCCCTAACCCGTACCCTAAAACTAATCCGTACCCTAACACTTTCCGTAATCCTGACCTGTAACCTCAACCTAACCCAAACCCTAACCCTAACCCTTAACCATAACCCTAAACCTAACTCTAACACTAACCCTAACTCTAACCCGTAACCTTAATATATCTCTAACCGGTCCCTAACCTTAACCCGTAACCTAACTCTAACCCTAAACCTAACGCTAACCGAACCCTAACCCGTACCCTAACCCGTACCCTAACCCTAACCCTAAACCGTACCCTAATCCTAACCCAAAACCTACACCGTACCATAAACCTAAACCTAACCCGTCCCAACCCCTAACCGTAACCCTAACCCATACCCAAAACCTAACACTAATCCGTACCATAACCCTAACCCGTACTCTAACCCAAACCCTAGCCCTAACCCCAAACCTTACACAAACAATAACCCTAACCCGTACCCAAACCCTAACCCTAACACGTACCCTAAACTAACCCCTAACCCTAACACTATACCGTACCCTAACTCTTATCTCTAACCCGTATCCTAACCCTATACCTAACCCGTACCCTAACCCTAACGCTAAACCATACCCTAACCGTAACACTAACCCGAACCCAAAACCTAACCTGTACCCAAAGCCTAACCCGTGCCCTAACTCTAAACCTAACCCTAACCCGTATCCTACCCCTACCCCTAGCCCTAACCCTAACACGTTACTCTAACTCTAACCCTAACCCTAACACCAACCCTAACCCGTTCCCTAACCCTAACACTCACTCATACACTACCATTCACCCCAAACCTAATGCGTACCAAACCCTAACCCTATCTCCTACCCTTACCCTAACCCTAACCCACACCCTAACACTAACCCGTACCCTAAACCGTGCCCTCACCCTAACCCATAAACTCAACCTAACCCAAACCATAACACTAACCGTAAACCTAACCCTAACCCGTTCCTAACCCTAACCTAACCTGTACCGTGGCCCTAAATATAACCCTAACCAGTACCGTAACCATAATCCATACCCTAACCCTAACCCTAAACCTAAACCTAACCCGTACCCTAACCTTAACCCGTACCCTACACGTACTAACCCTAAACCTACCCTAACCCTATCCCTAACCATAAAGCATACCCTAAACCTGACCCTAACCCTAACCCTAAACCTACCCTAACCCTATCCCTAACCCTACCCCTAACCCGTACACTATACTTAACCCGTACTCTTACCCGTGCCCTTACCCTAACCCGTAACCTCAACCTAACCCAAACCCAACCTAACCTGACCCTAAACCTAAATCTAACCTTAAACCTAACCCTAACCCGTACCCTAAACCTCACCCCAATCCGTAACCTAAACCTAACACTAACCCTAAGCCGCAAACTAACCCTAACCTTAACCATAACCCAAACACGTACCCTATCGCTAACCTTAATCCATATCATAAACATAACCCTAACCCTAACATTCACCCTAAACCTAACACTAACTCTAACCCTAATCCTAACCCTTACCCGTACCCTAACCCTAAACCTTACCCTAACTCTAACCCGTACACGAACACTAAACCTAACCCGTATCCTAAACCTAACCCCAACTCGTACCCTAACCCTAAATCTAACCCGTAACCGTACCCTAACCCTAACCCGTACCCTAACCCTAACCCATACACTATCCCTTACCCTAACCCTAACCCTAAACCGTACCCTAATCTGTACCCTAACCCTAACCCTACCCGTTCCCAAACCCTAACCCTAACTCGTACCCTAACCCTTTCCCTAACCCGTACCCTAACCTCAACCCGTACCCTAATGCTAACCCTAACCCGTAACCTAAACCTAACCCTAACACATATCCTAACCCTAACCTGTACCCGAAACCTAACCTAACCATAACCAGTACCGTAACCCTAACCCGAACCCTATCCCGTATTCTCACCCTAAACCTAACCCGTACCGTAACCGTAACCCTAACCCTAACACTTACCCTAACCCTAACCCTAACTCTAAAACATATGGTAAACCTAACCCAAACCAAAACCCTAACCCTAACCCGTTCCCGTACCCTAACCCTAACCCCTATCCCTAAACCAAGCCCATACTGTAAATTACGCCTCACCCGTATCTTAACCCTAACCCTAACACGTACCCTAACCCTAACCCGTACCCTATCCCTAACCTGTACCCTAACCCAAACCCTAACCCTAACCCTAAAACGTACCCTAACCTTAACCCTAACCCGTAACCTAACCCTAACCCTAAACCTAAACCTAACCCATACCCAAACCCTAATCCTAACCCGTACCCTAACCCTAACCGCTAACCCTAACCCTAAACCGTACCCTAACTCAACCCTAACCCGTATGCTAACCCTATAACTAACCCATACCCTAACCCTAACCCCTAACCCTAAACCGAACCCTAAACCTAACCCTAACCCGATCTCTAACCCTAACCCTAAACCGTAACCCTTACCCTAACCCGATCCCTAACACTAACCCTACCCCTAACCGTACTCAAACCCTAACCCTAAACCGTACCCTAATCCGTACCTGTACCCTAAATTTTTTTTAAGATTTTTTTATTTATTCATGAGAAACACACACAGAGAGAGATGGGCAGATTCACAAGCAGGCTCCATGCAGGGAACCCCGACGTGGGACTCGATCCTGGGTCTCCAAGATCACACCCTGGGCTGAAGGCGGGGCTAAACCACTGAGCCACATGGGCTGCCCTCCCGTACCCTAATCTTTTTTTTTAAATTTTTTTAATTTTTTTTTATTTATTTATGATAGTCACAGAGAGAGAGAGAGAGAGAGAGAGAGAGAGGCAGAGACATAGGCAGAGGGAGAAGCAGGCTCCATGCACCGGGAGCCCGACGTGGGATTCGATCCGGGGTCTCCACGATCACGCCCTGGGCCAAAGGCAGGCGCCAAACCGCTGCGCCACCCAGGGATCCCACCGTGCCCTAATCTTAAACCTAACCTTAACCCTAATCCTAAACCTACCCATAACCCTAAGCCTAAAACGGTCCCTAACCCTAACACTAACCCATACCCTAACATTCACTCTAACCCAAACACATACCCAAAACCTAACCCTAACTCGTACCCTATCCCTAAACCTAACCCATACCCTAAAACTATCCCGTACCCTAAAACGTGCCCTTACCCTAACCCGTAACCTCAACATAACCGAAACCCTAACACTAACGCTAAACCTAACTCTAACGCTAAACCTAATGCTAACCTGTAGCCTAACACTAACCCGTACCCTAACCCTAACCTATACTCTAACCCTAAACATAAACCGTACCATAATCCTCACCCTAACCCTAACCCGTACCCTAACCCTAACCCTAACCCTAACCCTAAACCATACCCTAACCCTAACCCTAACCCGTACCCAAAACCTAACCCTAACCCGTACCCTGACACTAACCAGTACCCTAACCCTAACCCGTAACCTAACACTAAACCGTACACTAACCCAAACCCTAGCCCTAACCCTAAACCGTACCCAAACACTAACCCTAACCCTTACCCTAAACCTAAACTTAACCCGTACCCAAACCCTAACCCTAACATGTACCCTAAACTAACCCCTAACCCTATCCCTAACCCTAAACCTTACCCTCTTATCCCTAACCCGTATCCTAACCCTATACCTAACCCGTACCCTAAACCTAACCCTAAACCGTACTCTAACCATAACGATAACCTGAACCCTAAACCTAACCCTAACCCGTACCCTAACCCTAACCCGTGCCCTAACCCTAAACCTAACCCTAACCCGTATCCTACCCCAACCCCTAGCCCTAACCCTACCAAGTTACCCTAACTCTAATCCTAACCCTAACACCAACCCTAACCCGTTCCCTAACCCTAACACTCACCCATACACTAATATTCACCCTAAACCTAACGCGTACGAAACCCCAACCCTATCTCGTACCCTTACCCTAACCCTAATCCATACCCTAACACTAACCCGTACCCTAAACCGTGCCCTTACCCTAAACCATAAACTCAACCTAACCCAAACCCTAACACTAACCCTAAACCTAACCCTAAAACTAAGTCTAATGCTAAACCTAACCCTAACCCGTTCCCTAACCCTAACCCTAACCCGAACCCTAATCCTAATCCTAACCCTATCTCTAACTCATAAACTTACCCTAAACCTAACCCGTACCCTAACCCTAACCCATACACTATCCCTTACCCTAACCCTAACCCTAAACCGTACCCTAATCAGTACCCTAACCATAACCCTAACCCGTACCCAAACCCTAACACTAACTCCTACCCTAACCCTTTCCCTAACCCGTACCCTAAAACTAATCCGTACCCTAACACTTTCCGTAATCCTGACCTGTAACCTCAACCTAACCCAAACCCTAACCCTAACCCTTAACCATAACCCTAAACCTAACTCTAACACTAACCCTAACTCTAACCCGTAACCTTAATATATCTCTAACCGGTCCCTAACCTTAACCCGTAACCTAACTCTAACCCTAAACCTAACGCTAACCGAACCCTAACCCGTACCCTAACCCGTACCCTAACCCTAACCCTAAACCGTACCCTAATCCTAACCCAAAACCTACACCGTACCATAAACCTAAACCTAACCCGTCCCAACCCCTAACCGTAACCCTAACCCATACCCAAAACCTAACACTAATCCGTACCATAACCCTAACCCGTACTCTAACCCAAACCCTAGCCCTAACCCCAAACCTTACACAAACAATAACCCTAACCCGTACCCAAACCCTAACCCTAACACGTACCCTAAACTAACCCCTAACCCTAACACTATACCGTACCCTAACTCTTATCTCTAACCCGTATCCTAACCCTATACCTAACCCGTACCCTAACCCTAACGCTAAACCATACCCTAACCGTAACACTAACCCGAACCCAAAACCTAACCTGTACCCAAAGCCTAACCCGTGCCCTAACTCTAAACCTAACCCTAACCCGTATCCTACCCCTACCCCTAGCCCTAACCCTAACACGTTACTCTAACTCTAACCCTAACCCTAACACCAACCCTAACCCGTTCCCTAACCCTAACACTCACTCATACACTACCATTCACCCCAAACCTAATGCGTACCAAACCCTAACCCTATCTCCTACCCTTACCCTAACCCTAACCCACACCCTAACACTAACCCGTACCCTAAACCGTGCCCTCACCCTAACCCATAAACTCAACCTAACCCAAACCATAACACTAACCGTAAACCTAACCCTAACCCGTTCCTAACCCTAACCTAACCTGTACCGTGGCCCTAAATATAACCCTAACCAGTACCGTAACCATAATCCATACCCTAACCCTAACCCTAAACCTAAACCTAACCCGTACCCTAACCTTAACCCGTACCCTACACGTACTAACCCTAAACCTACCCTAACCCTATCCCTAACCATAAAGCATACCCTAAACCTGACCCTAACCCTAACCCTAAACCTACCCTAACCCTATCCCTAACCCTACCCCTAACCCGTACACTATACTTAACCCGTACTCTTACCCGTGCCCTTACCCTAACCCGTAACCTCAACCTAACCCAAACCCAACCTAACCTGACCCTAAACCTAAATCTAACCTTAAACCTAACCCTAACCCGTACCCTAAACCTCACCCCAATCCGTAACCTAAACCTAACACTAACCCTAAGCCGCAAACTAACCCTAACCTTAACCATAACCCAAACACGTACCCTATCGCTAACCTTAATCCATATCATAAACATAACCCTAACCCTAACATTCACCCTAAACCTAACACTAACTCTAACCCTAATCCTAACCCTTACCCGTACCCTAACCCTAAACCTTACCCTAACTCTAACCCGTACACGAACACTAAACCTAACCCGTATCCTAAACCTAACCCCAACTCGTACCCTAACCCTAAATCTAACCCGTAACCGTACCCTAACCCTAACCCGTACCCTAACCCTAACCCATACACTATCCCTTACCCTAACCCTAACCCTAAACCGTACCCTAATCTGTACCCTAACCCTAACCCTACCCGTTCCCAAACCCTAACCCTAACTCGTACCCTAACCCTTTCCCTAACCCGTACCCTAACCTCAACCCGTACCCTAATGCTAACCCTAACCCGTAACCTAAACCTAACCCTAACACATATCCTAACCCTAACCTGTACCCGAAACCTAACCTAACCATAACCAGTACCGTAACCCTAACCCGAACCCTATCCCGTATTCTCACCCTAAACCTAACCCGTACCGTAACCGTAACCCTAACCCTAACACTTACCCTAACCCTAACCCTAACTCTAAAACATATGGTAAACCTAACCCAAACCAAAACCCTAACCCTAACCCGTTCCCGTACCCTAACCCTAACCCCTATCCCTAAACCAAGCCCATACTGTAAATTACGCCTCACCCGTATCTTAACCCTAACCCTAACACGTACCCTAACCCTAACCCGTACCCTATCCCTAACCTGTACCCTAACCCAAACCCTAACCCTAACCCTAAAACGTACCCTAACCTTAACCCTAACCCGTAACCTAACCCTAACCCTAAACCTAAACCTAACCCATACCCAAACCCTAATCCTAACCCGTACCCTAACCCTAACCGCTAACCCTAACCCTAAACCGTACCCTAACTCAACCCTAACCCGTATGCTAACCCTATAACTAACCCATACCCTAACCCTAACCCCTAACCCTAAACCGAACCCTAAACCTAACCCTAACCCGATCTCTAACCCTAACCCTAAACCGTAACCCTTACCCTAACCCGATCCCTAACACTAACCCTACCCCTAACCGTACTCAAACCCTAACCCTAAACCGTACCCTAATCCGTACCTGTACCCTAAATTTTTTTTAAGATTTTTTTATTTATTCATGAGAAACACACACAGAGAGAGATGGGCAGATTCACAAGCAGGCTCCATGCAGGGAACCCCGACGTGGGACTCGATCCTGGGTCTCCAAGATCACACCCTGGGCTGAAGGCGGGGCTAAACCACTGAGCCACATGGGCTGCCCTCCCGTACCCTAATCTTTTTTTTTAAATTTTTTTAATTTTTTTTTATTTATTTATGATAGTCACAGAGAGAGAGAGAGAGAGAGAGAGAGAGAGAGGCAGAGACATAGGCAGAGGGAGAAGCAGGCTCCATGCACCGGGAGCCCGACGTGGGATTCGATCCGGGGTCTCCACGATCACGCCCTGGGCCAAAGGCAGGCGCCAAACCGCTGCGCCACCCAGGGATCCCACCGTGCCCTAATCTTAAACCTAACCTTAACCCTAATCCTAAACCTACCCATAACCCTAAGCCTAAAACGGTCCCTAACCCTAACACTAACCCATACCCTAACATTCACTCTAACCCAAACACATACCCAAAACCTAACCCTAACTCGTACCCTATCCCTAAACCTAACCCATACCCTAAAACTATCCCGTACCCTAAAACGTGCCCTTACCCTAACCCGTAACCTCAACATAACCGAAACCCTAACACTAACGCTAAACCTAACTCTAACGCTAAACCTAATGCTAACCTGTAGCCTAACACTAACCCGTACCCTAACCCTAACCTATACTCTAACCCTAAACATAAACCGTACCATAATCCTCACCCTAACCCTAACCCGTACCCTAACCCTAACCCTAACCCTAACCCTAAACCATACCCTAACCCTAACCCTAACCCGTACCCAAAACCTAACCCTAACCCGTACCCTGACACTAACCAGTACCCTAACCCTAACCCGTAACCTAACACTAAACCGTACACTAACCCAAACCCTAGCCCTAACCCTAAACCGTACCCAAACACTAACCCTAACCCTTACCCTAAACCTAAACTTAACCCGTACCCAAACCCTAACCCTAACATGTACCCTAAACTAACCCCTAACCCTATCCCTAACCCTAAACCTTACCCTCTTATCCCTAACCCGTATCCTAACCCTATACCTAACCCGTACCCTAAACCTAACCCTAAACCGTACTCTAACCATAACGATAACCTGAACCCTAAACCTAACCCTAACCCGTACCCTAACCCTAACCCGTGCCCTAACCCTAAACCTAACCCTAACCCGTATCCTACCCCAACCCCTAGCCCTAACCCTACCAAGTTACCCTAACTCTAATCCTAACCCTAACACCAACCCTAACCCGTTCCCTAACCCTAACACTCACCCATACACTAATATTCACCCTAAACCTAACGCGTACGAAACCCCAACCCTATCTCGTACCCTTACCCTAACCCTAATCCATACCCTAACACTAACCCGTACCCTAAACCGTGCCCTTACCCTAAACCATAAACTCAACCTAACCCAAACCCTAACACTAACCCTAAACCTAACCCTAAAACTAAGTCTAATGCTAAACCTAACCCTAACCCGTTCCCTAACCCTAACCCTAACCCGAACCCTAATCCTAATCCTAACCCTATCTCTAACTCATAAACTTACCCTAAACCTAACCCGTACCCTAACCCTAACCCATACACTATCCCTTACCCTAACCCTAACCCTAAACCGTACCCTAATCAGTACCCTAACCATAACCCTAACCCGTACCCAAACCCTAACACTAACTCCTACCCTAACCCTTTCCCTAACCCGTACCCTAAAACTAATCCGTACCCTAACACTTTCCGTAATCCTGACCTGTAACCTCAACCTAACCCAAACCCTAACCCTAACCCTTAACCATAACCCTAAACCTAACTCTAACACTAACCCTAACTCTAACCCGTAACCTTAATATATCTCTAACCGGTCCCTAACCTTAACCCGTAACCTAACTCTAACCCTAAACCTAACGCTAACCGAACCCTAACCCGTACCCTAACCCGTACCCTAACCCTAACCCTAAACCGTACCCTAATCCTAACCCAAAACCTACACCGTACCATAAACCTAAACCTAACCCGTCCCAACCCCTAACCGTAACCCTAACCCATACCCAAAACCTAACACTAATCCGTACCATAACCCTAACCCGTACTCTAACCCAAACCCTAGCCCTAACCCCAAACCTTACACAAACAATAACCCTAACCCGTACCCAAACCCTAACCCTAACACGTACCCTAAACTAACCCCTAACCCTAACACTATACCGTACCCTAACTCTTATCTCTAACCCGTATCCTAACCCTATACCTAACCCGTACCCTAACCCTAACGCTAAACCATACCCTAACCGTAACACTAACCCGAACCCAAAACCTAACCTGTACCCAAAGCCTAACCCGTGCCCTAACTCTAAACCTAACCCTAACCCGTATCCTACCCCTACCCCTAGCCCTAACCCTAACACGTTACTCTAACTCTAACCCTAACCCTAACACCAACCCTAACCCGTTCCCTAACCCTAACACTCACTCATACACTACCATTCACCCCAAACCTAATGCGTACCAAACCCTAACCCTATCTCCTACCCTTACCCTAACCCTAACCCACACCCTAACACTAACCCGTACCCTAAACCGTGCCCTCACCCTAACCCATAAACTCAACCTAACCCAAACCATAACACTAACCGTAAACCTAACCCTAACCCGTTCCTAACCCTAACCTAACCTGTACCGTGGCCCTAAATATAACCCTAACCAGTACCGTAACCATAATCCATACCCTAACCCTAACCCTAAACCTAAACCTAACCCGTACCCTAACCTTAACCCGTACCCTACACGTACTAACCCTAAACCTACCCTAACCCTATCCCTAACCATAAAGCATACCCTAAACCTGACCCTAACCCTAACCCTAAACCTACCCTAACCCTATCCCTAACCCTACCCCTAACCCGTACACTATACTTAACCCGTACTCTTACCCGTGCCCTTACCCTAACCCGTAACCTCAACCTAACCCAAACCCAACCTAACCTGACCCTAAACCTAAATCTAACCTTAAACCTAACCCTAACCCGTACCCTAAACCTCACCCCAATCCGTAACCTAAACCTAACACTAACCCTAAGCCGCAAACTAACCCTAACCTTAACCATAACCCAAACACGTACCCTATCGCTAACCTTAATCCATATCATAAACATAACCCTAACCCTAACATTCACCCTAAACCTAACACTAACTCTAACCCTAATCCTAACCCTTACCCGTACCCTAACCCTAAACCTTACCCTAACTCTAACCCGTACACGAACACTAAACCTAACCCGTATCCTAAACCTAACCCCAACTCGTACCCTAACCCTAAATCTAACCCGTAACCGTACCCTAACCCTAACCCGTACCCTAACCCTAACCCATACACTATCCCTTACCCTAACCCTAACCCTAAACCGTACCCTAATCTGTACCCTAACCCTAACCCTACCCGTTCCCAAACCCTAACCCTAACTCGTACCCTAACCCTTTCCCTAACCCGTACCCTAACCTCAACCCGTACCCTAATGCTAACCCTAACCCGTAACCTAAACCTAACCCTAACACATATCCTAACCCTAACCTGTACCCGAAACCTAACCTAACCATAACCAGTACCGTAACCCTAACCCGAACCCTATCCCGTATTCTCACCCTAAACCTAACCCGTACCGTAACCGTAACCCTAACCCTAACACTTACCCTAACCCTAACCCTAACTCTAAAACATATGGTAAACCTAACCCAAACCAAAACCCTAACCCTAACCCGTTCCCGTACCCTAACCCTAACCCCTATCCCTAAACCAAGCCCATACTGTAAATTACGCCTCACCCGTATCTTAACCCTAACCCTAACACGTACCCTAACCCTAACCCGTACCCTATCCCTAACCTGTACCCTAACCCAAACCCTAACCCTAACCCTAAAACGTACCCTAACCTTAACCCTAACCCGTAACCTAACCCTAACCCTAAACCTAAACCTAACCCATACCCAAACCCTAATCCTAACCCGTACCCTAACCCTAACCGCTAACCCTAACCCTAAACCGTACCCTAACTCAACCCTAACCCGTATGCTAACCCTATAACTAACCCATACCCTAACCCTAACCCCTAACCCTAAACCGAACCCTAAACCTAACCCTAACCCGATCTCTAACCCTAACCCTAAACCGTAACCCTTACCCTAACCCGATCCCTAACACTAACCCTACCCCTAACCGTACTCAAACCCTAACCCTAAACCGTACCCTAATCCGTACCTGTACCCTAAATTTTTTTTAAGATTTTTTTATTTATTCATGAGAAACACACACAGAGAGAGATGGGCAGATTCACAAGCAGGCTCCATGCAGGGAACCCCGACGTGGGACTCGATCCTGGGTCTCCAAGATCACACCCTGGGCTGAAGGCGGGGCTAAACCACTGAGCCACATGGGCTGCCCTCCCGTACCCTAATCTTTTTTTTTAAATTTTTTTAATTTTTTTTATTTATTTATGATAGTCACAGAGAGAGAGAGAGAGAGAGAGAGAGAGAGAGAGGCAGAGACATAGGCAGAGGGAGAAGCAGGCTCCATGCACCGGGAGCCCGACGTGGGATTCGATCCGGGGTCTCCACGATCACGCCCTGGGCCAAAGGCAGGCGCCAAACCGCTGCGCCACCCAGGGATCCCACCGTGCCCTAATCTTAAACCTAACCTTAACCCTAATCCTAAACCTACCCATAACCCTAAGCCTAAAACGGTCCCTAACCCTAACACTAACCCATACCCTAACATTCACTCTAACCCAAACACATACCCAAAACCTAACCCTAACTCGTACCCTATCCCTAAACCTAACCCATACCCTAAAACTATCCCGTACCCTAAAACGTGCCCTTACCCTAACCCGTAACCTCAACATAACCGAAACCCTAACACTAACGCTAAACCTAACTCTAACGCTAAACCTAATGCTAACCTGTAGCCTAACACTAACCCGTACCCTAACCCTAACCTATACTCTAACCCTAAACATAAACCGTACCATAATCCTCACCCTAACCCTAACCCGTACCCTAACCCTAACCCTAACCCTAACCCTAAACCATACCCTAACCCTAACCCTAACCCGTACCCAAAACCTAACCCTAACCCGTACCCTGACACTAACCAGTACCCTAACCCTAACCCGTAACCTAACACTAAACCGTACACTAACCCAAACCCTAGCCCTAACCCTAAACCGTACCCAAACACTAACCCTAACCCTTACCCTAAACCTAAACTTAACCCGTACCCAAACCCTAACCCTAACATGTACCCTAAACTAACCCCTAACCCTATCCCTAACCCTAAACCTTACCCTCTTATCCCTAACCCGTATCCTAACCCTATACCTAACCCGTACCCTAAACCTAACCCTAAACCGTACTCTAACCATAACGATAACCTGAACCCTAAACCTAACCCTAACCCGTACCCTAACCCTAACCCGTGCCCTAACCCTAAACCTAACCCTAACCCGTATCCTACCCCAACCCCTAGCCCTAACCCTACCAAGTTACCCTAACTCTAATCCTAACCCTAACACCAACCCTAACCCGTTCCCTAACCCTAACACTCACCCATACACTAATATTCACCCTAAACCTAACGCGTACGAAACCCCAACCCTATCTCGTACCCTTACCCTAACCCTAATCCATACCCTAACACTAACCCGTACCCTAAACCGTGCCCTTACCCTAAACCATAAACTCAACCTAACCCAAACCCTAACACTAACCCTAAACCTAACCCTAAAACTAAGTCTAATGCTAAACCTAACCCTAACCCGTTCCCTAACCCTAACCCTAACCCGAACCCTAATCCTAATCCTAACCCTATCTCTAACTCATAAACTTACCCTAAACCTAACCCGTACCCTAACCCTAACCCATACACTATCCCTTACCCTAACCCTAACCCTAAACCGTACCCTAATCAGTACCCTAACCATAACCCTAACCCGTACCCAAACCCTAACACTAACTCCTACCCTAACCCTTTCCCTAACCCGTACCCTAAAACTAATCCGTACCCTAACACTTTCCGTAATCCTGACCTGTAACCTCAACCTAACCCAAACCCTAACCCTAACCCTTAACCATAACCCTAAACCTAACTCTAACACTAACCCTAACTCTAACCCGTAACCTTAATATATCTCTAACCGGTCCCTAACCTTAACCCGTAACCTAACTCTAACCCTAAACCTAACGCTAACCGAACCCTAACCCGTACCCTAACCCGTACCCTAACCCTAACCCTAAACCGTACCCTAATCCTAACCCAAAACCTACACCGTACCATAAACCTAAACCTAACCCGTCCCAACCCCTAACCGTAACCCTAACCCATACCCAAAACCTAACACTAATCCGTACCATAACCCTAACCCGTACTCTAACCCAAACCCTAGCCCTAACCCCAAACCTTACACAAACAATAACCCTAACCCGTACCCAAACCCTAACCCTAACACGTACCCTAAACTAACCCCTAACCCTAACACTATACCGTACCCTAACTCTTATCTCTAACCCGTATCCTAACCCTATACCTAACCCGTACCCTAACCCTAACGCTAAACCATACCCTAACCGTAACACTAACCCGAACCCAAAACCTAACCTGTACCCAAAGCCTAACCCGTGCCCTAACTCTAAACCTAACCCTAACCCGTATCCTACCCCTACCCCTAGCCCTAACCCTAACACGTTACTCTAACTCTAACCCTAACCCTAACACCAACCCTAACCCGTTCCCTAACCCTAACACTCACTCATACACTACCATTCACCCCAAACCTAATGCGTACCAAACCCTAACCCTATCTCCTACCCTTACCCTAACCCTAACCCACACCCTAACACTAACCCGTACCCTAAACCGTGCCCTCACCCTAACCCATAAACTCAACCTAACCCAAACCATAACACTAACCGTAAACCTAACCCTAACCCGTTCCCTAACCCTAACCATAACCCTCACCTCTACCCTAAACCTAACCCGAACCCTAACCCTATACCGTAACCTTACCCTAACCCTAACCCGTACACTAACCTAACCCGTACCCTAACCTCTAACCGTAACCCTACCCGTACCCTAACCCTAACCCTAACCCTAACATTACCCTAACCTAACCCGACCTAACCCTAAACCGTACCCTAACGCTAACCCTAACCCTAACCATACCCTAACCCTATCCCTAACCCTAACCCTAAACCGTAACCTTACCCTAACCTTAACCCATACCATAACACTAACCTGTACCCTAACTTAACCCAAAACCTAACCCTAAACCGTACCCTAACCTAACCCTAACCTGTACACTATCCCTTAACCTAACATGTGCAGAAACCCTAACGCTAACCGTACACTAAACTTAAACACTACCCTAACCCTAACCCTTAACCTTACCCTAACCCTAACCCGTACCCAACCCGAACCCGTACTCAATCCCTTAACCTAAACCGTACCGTAATCCTCACCCTAACCCTAACCCGTACCCTAACCCTAACCCTAACCATAAACCAAAACCATACCCTAAACCTAACTCTAACCCGTACCCACCCTTAACCCTAACCCTAACCCGTACCCAAAACCTAACCCTAACCCGTACCCTGACACTAACCGTACCCTAAACCTAACCCGTAACCTTACCCTAACCCGTAGACTAACACAAACCCTAGCCCTAACCCTAAACCGTACCCAAACACTAACCCTAACATGTACCCTAAACTAACCCTAACCCTAAACCTTACCCTAACACTTATCCCTAACCCGTATCCTAACCCTAACCCTAACCAGTACCATAACCCTAACCCTAACCATAAACCATACCCTAAACCTATCCCTAAACCGTACCCACCCTAACCCTAACCCTAACCCGTACCCAAAACCTAACCCTAACACGTACCCTGACACTAACCGTACCCCAAACCTAACCCGTAACCTAACCCTAACCCGTACCCTAACCCAAACCCTAGCCCTAACCCTAAAACTTACCCAAACACTAACCCTAACCCTTACCCTAAACCTAAACTTAACCCGTACCCAAACCCTAACCCTAACATGTACCCTAAACTAACCCCTAACCCTATCCCTAAACCTTCCCTAACTCTTATCCCTGACCCGTATCCTAACCCTATACCTAGCACGTACCCTAAACCTAACCCTAAACCGTACCCTAACCATAACGCTAACCTGAACCCTAAACCTAACCCTAACCCGTACCCTAACCCTAACCCGTACCCACACCCTAAACCTAACCCTAACCCGTATCCTACACCTACCCCTAGCCCTAACCCTACCAAGTTACCCTAACTCGAACCCTAACCCTAACACCAACCCTAACCCATTCCCTAACCCTAACACTCACCCATACACTAATATTCACCCTAAACCTAACGCGTACCAAACCCCAACCCTATCTCGTACCCTTACCCTAATCCTAATCCATACCCTAACACTACCCCGTACCCTAAACCGTGCCCTTACCCTAACCCATAAACTCAACCTAACCCAAACCCTAACACTAACCCTAAACCTAAGCCAAAATCTAAGTCTAATGCTAAACCTAACCCTAACCCGTTCCCTAACCCTAACCCTAACCCATACCCTAACCCTAACCCGAATCCTAACCCTAATCCTAACCCTATCTCTAACTCATAAACTTACCCTAAACCTAACCCGTACTCTAACCCTAACCCATACACTATCCCTTACCCTAACCCTAACCCTAAACCGTACCCTAATCTGTACCCTAACCCTAACCCGTACCCAAACCCTAACCCTAACTCGTACCCTAACCCTTTCCCTAACCCGTACCCTAACACTAATCCGTACCCTAACCCTTTCCCTAATCCTAACCCGTAACCTCAACCTAACCCAAACCCTAACCCTAACCCTTAACCATAACCCTAAACCTAACTCTAACACTAACCCTAACTCTAACCCGTAACCTTAATATATCTCTAACCGGTCCCTAACCTTAACCCGTAACCTAACTCTAACCCTAAACCTAACGCTAACCGAACCCTAACCCGTACCTTAACCCGTACCCTAACCCAAACCTGTACCCTAACCCAAACCTAACCCTAACCAGTACCCGTACCCTAAACCTAACCCTTATCCTAACACTAACCCTAACCCGTACCCTAATCCTAACCCTAACTCTAAACCGTAACATTACCCTAACCTTAATCCGTACCTTACCCTAATCCTAACCTTAACCCTAAACCATACCCTAACCCGTACCCTAATCCTAACCCGTACCCTAACCCTAACCCTAAACCGTACCCTAACCCGTACCCTAATCCTAACCTTAACACTACCCTAACCCGTACCCAAACCCTAACCCGTATCCTAACCCTAACCCATACCCAAACCCTAACACTAACCCTAACCCGTACCCTAACTCTAAACAATACCCTAACCCTAAACCTAACCCTAAACCGTACTCTAACCCATACACTAATCCATACCCTAACCCTAACCGTAACCCTGACCCTAAACCTAATCCGTTCTCAAACCCTAACCGATCCCGTACCCTAACACTAACCCTAACCATAACCCTAAACCGTACCCTGACTCTGACCCTAACCCGTATCCTAACCCTAACCCTAACACTAACGCTAACCCTAAACCTAAACCGTTCCCTAACCCTAACACTAACCCGTACCCTAACTCTAACCCTAACCTGTTCCCTATCCCTAGCCCATTTCCTAACACTAACCCTAACCCATACACTAACATTTACCCTAACCCTAACCCATAACCTAACCCTAACCCTAACCCAAAAATAACCCTAACCTGTACCCTAAGCCTAAACCCTAACCCTAACCCTAAACCGTACCCTAACTCTAACCCTTACCCTTATACTAACCCTATCCCTAACCTGTACCCTAACCCGTGCCCTAACCCTAACCCGTGCCCTAAACCTAAACCTAACCCTAACCGTATCCTAAACCTACCAGTAACCCTAATCCTAACACCTTACCCTAACTCTAACCCTAACCATAAACCTAACCCTAACCCATTGCAAACCCTAACACTAACCCATACCCTAACATTCACCCTAACCCTAACCCGTACCCAAACCCTAACCCTAACTCGTACCCTAACCCTAACCCTAACCCATACCCTAATGCTAACCCGTACTCTAAACCATGCCCTTACCCTAACCCATTAACTCAACCTAACCCAAACCCTAACACTAACCCTAAAACTAAGCCTAAACCTAACTCTAACCCTAAACCATATTCTAACCCGTAAACGTACCCTAACCCTAACGCGTACTGTAATCCTAACCTGTACCCTAACCTTAACTCTAACAGGAACTCATAACCTTACCCTAACCCGTACCATAACCCTAACCCATACCCTAACACTAACCCTAACCCTAACCCTAAACCATACCCAATCTGTACCCTAAACCTATCCCTAACCCTAAGCCATACCCAAACCCTAACCCTATCCCGTACGATAACCCCAACCCGTACGCGAACCCTAAACCTAACTCTAACCCGTATCCTTACCCTAACCGTAACCCGTACCCTAATACGTGCCCTAAACCAAACCTAAACATAACCCTAAACCTAACCCTAACCCGTACCCTAACCCTAACCCTAACACGTACGCTAGCCCTAACCCGTACCCTTCCCTAACCCTAAACCTAAACCGTTCCCTAACCCTGACCCTAAGCCATACCCAAACCCTAACCCTAACCCGTACCCTAAACCTAACCCTAACCCTATCCCTAACACTAACGCGTACCCTAACTCTAACCCTAACCCTTTCCATAACCCTAACCCGTTCCCTAACCCTAACCCTAACCCATACCCAGCATTCAACCTAACCCTAACCCATACCCAAACCCTAACCCTAACTCGTACCCTAACCCTAACCTAAACCTAACCCGTACCCTAACCCTATCCCGTACCTAAACTAGCCCTAACCTACCCGTACCTCAACCTAACCCAAACCATAACCCTAACCATAACCCTAACCCTAAAACTAATCCTAACCCGTACCCTAACCCTAACCCTGACACGTACCCTAAACCTAACACTAACCCTAACCTTACCCGTACACTAACCCTAACCCTGACACGTACCCTAATCCTAACCCTAACCCTAATCCGTACCCTAACTCTAACCCTAAACCGTACTCTAACCTAACCTAACCCTAACCCGTACCCTAACCATAACCCGTACCCTAAACCTAAACGTAACCCTAAACCTAACCCTAAACTAGCTCTACCCTAACCCTAACCCTAACCCGCTACCCTAACCCTAATCCTTCCCTAACCCTAAACCTAACTGTACCCTAACCCTACCATAACCCATACCCTAACCCTAACCCGTTCCCTAAACCGTGCCCATACCCTAACCCATAACTCAACCTAACCCAACCCATACCCTAACCCTAAACCTAACCCTAAACTAACTCTAACCCTAAACCTAAACCTAACCCGTACACTAATCCTAACCATAACCTGTACCCTAACCCAAACCCGTATGCTAACCCTAACCCTGCCCTCACCCTAACCCGTACCCAAACCTAACCCTAAACTGTACCCTAACCCTAACCCGTACCCTAACCCTAACCCTGACTCTAACCTGTAACCTTACCCTAACACTAACACGTACCCTAACCCTAACCCTAACCCATAAACTAACATTCAACCTAATCCTAACCCATACCAAACCCTAACCCTAACCGTACCCTATCCCTAACTCTAACCCGTACCCTAACCTATCCCGTACACTAAACCGTGCCCTTACCCTAACCCGTAACCTCAACCTAACCCAAACCAAAACCCTAACACTAAACCTAACCCTAAACCTAACCCTAACCCGTACCCTACCATAACCCTAAACCCTATCCTAACCCTAACCTGAACCCTAATCCTAACACGTAACCTAACCCATACCCTAACCTAAACCTAACCCTAATCCGTACCCTAAACCTACTCCGCACCCTAACACTAAACCTAACCATAACCCGTACCCTAACCCTAACCGTACCCTAACACGAACCCTAACCCTAACCCTAAACCTAAACCTTACTCTAACCCATACCCTAACCCGTACCATAACCCTCACCCTAACCCCTAATCCTAAAACTAACCATAACACCTAACCCTAACCCGTACCCTAACCCTAACCCGTATCCTAACCCTACCCTAACTCTAACACTAACCCGTACCCTAACCCTAACCCTAACACGTCCCTAACCTTAACCCGTTCCCTAACCCTAACCCATACCCTAACATTCACCCTAATCCTAACCCATAACCAAACCCTAACCCTAAGTCGTACCCTATCCCTAACTCTAACCCGTACCCTAACCTTTCCCGTACACTAAACCGTACCCTTACCCTAACCCATAACCTAAACCTAACCCAAACCATAACCCTAACCCTAAACCTAACCCTAAACCTAACCCTTACCCTAACCCTAACCCTTACCCCTACCCTAACCCTAACCTGAACCCTAATCCTAAACGTACCCTAACCCGTACCCTAATCCTAACCCTAATCCGTACCCTAACCCTACTCCGTACCCTAACACTAACCCTAACCTTACCCGTACCCTAACCCTAGCCGTACCCTGAACCGAACCCTAACCCTAACCCCTAAACCGAACCCTTATTCTAACCCGTACCCTAACCCGTACCATAACCCTCACCCTAACCGCTAATCCTAAACCTAACCCTAAACCCTAACCCTAACCCGTACTCTAACCCTAACCCGAAACGAATCCTAATACTATCCCATACCCTAACCCGTACCCTAAACCTATCCCGTACCCTAAACCTATTCCTAACCTGTAAACTAACCCTAAACCTAACACGTATCATAACCCTAACCTGTACCCTAACCCGACCCTAACACTAACCCTAACCCGTACCCTAACCCTAACCCAAACCCTAAACCTTCCCATACCCTAACCCTAACCCGTACCCTAACCCTACCCGTACACTAACACTATCCCTAATGCGTACTCTATCCCGTACCCTAACCCTAACCATAATCGTACCCTCTGCCTAACCCTAACCTAACCCTAAACCTAACCTGTACCCGTACCCTAAACCTAACCCGTACCCTAAACCTAACCCTAAACCCAACCCTAACCGTATCCGAAACCTAACCCTAACCCGTACCCAAACCCTTACCCTAAACCATACCCTAACCCTAACCCTAACCCTAAACTGTACCCTAACTCTAACCCTAACCCATATCCTATCCCTAACCCTAACCCTAATCCGTACCCTAACCCAACCCTAACCCGTACCCTAACCCTAACCGTAACCCATACAGAAACCCTAACTCTAACCCTTACCTAACCCAATGATCCATACCCTAAACCTAACCCTAACCGTATCCTAACCCTACCATAAGCCTAATCCTAACACGTTCGTATCCTAACTCTAACTCTAACCCTAACCATAAACCTAACCCTAACCCATTCCAAACCCTAAAACTAACTCATAAACTAACATTGACCCTAACCCTAACCCGTACCCAAAACGTAACCCTAACTCGTACCGTAACCCTAATCTTAACCCGTACCCTAAACCTAACCCGTACCCTATCTCGTGCCCTAACCCTCACCCGTACCTCAACCTAACCCAAACCCGAACCCTAAACCTAAACCTAACCCTAAACCTAACTCTAAACCTAACCCTAACTCTAACCCGTAACCTTACTAAAACCCTAAACCGTACCCTAACCCTAACCCGTACCATAACTCTAATCCTAACTCTAACCCATACCTAATCCGTACCCTAACGCTAACCCTAACCCTAACCCGACCCTAACCCTAACCCTAAACCCAACCCTAAACCGTACCGTACCCCTAATCCTAACTCGAACCTTAACCCTAACCCAAACCCTAATCCTAACCCGTACCAAACCCTAAACCTAACCGTTCCTGTATCCTAACCCGTTACCCTAACTCTAAACCTAAACATAACCCGTTCCCTAACCTAATCCTAACCCTAACTCATACCCTAACCCTACCCTAATCCGTACCCTTACATAACGCGTACCCTAACCCGTGCCCTTACCCTAACCTATAACCTCAACCTAAGCCAACCCTAACCCTAAACCTAAACATAACCCTAAACTAACCCTAACCCTAAACCTAACCCGTACACTACCGTAACCATAACCCTACCCTAACCCTAACCCGTATGCCCTAACCTAACCCTAACCCATACCCAAACCCTAACCTTAACCCGTACCCTAACTCTAACCCTGACTCTAACCTATAACCTTACCCTAACCCTAGCCTGTATCCTAACCCTAACCCATCACAAACCCTAACACTAACCCTAACCCATACCCTAACCCTAACCCTAACCCGTACCCTAACCCTAACCCTATACCTAACCCTAACCTGTAACCACACCCTAACCCTAAACCTAACCCGTAACCTTACCCTAACCCTAGCCTGTATCCTAACCCTAACCCATCACAACCCTAACACTAACCCTAACCCATACCCTAACCCTAACCCTAACCCGTACCCTAACCCTAACCCTATACCTAACCCTAACCCGTAACCACACCCTAACCCTAACCCTAACCCTAACCTTACCCTAACCCTAACCCTTACCCGTACCCTAACCCTAACCCTACCCTAAACGAAACCGCACACTAAACCTAACCCTAACCCTAACCCGTACCCTAAACCTAATCTGTACCATAATTCTAACCCTAAACCTAACCCGCACCCTCAACCTAAACCTAACCCTAACCCGTAACCTACACTAAATCTAACCCTAAGCAGTAACCTAAACCTCACCCATTCCCGAACCCTAACCCTAATCCTAACCCATACCCTAAACCTAACCCTAACCCGTACCCTAACCCTAACCCTAAGCAGTACCCTAACCCTAATCAAAACCCTAAACCATACCCTAACCGTAACCCTAACCCTAACCAATACCCTAAACTAAAGCTAAACCTAACCCTATCCCTAACCCGTACAATAACCCTACCCTAATCTGTACCATAATCCTAACCCTAAACCTAATCCGCACCCTCAACCTAAACCTAACCGTAACTCGTATCCTACACTAAATCTAACCCTTACCAGTAACCTAAACCTAACCCATACCCTAACCCGTACCCTAACCCGTACCCTAACTCTAACCCTAAAAGTACACTAACCCTAATCCAAACCCTAAACCATACCCTAACCATGACCCTAACCCTAACCACTACCCTAAACTAACCCTAACCCTAACCGTAACCCTAACCCTAACCCTAACCTGAACCTCACCCTAACACGTACCCTAACCATAAACCTAAACCTAACCCGAAACCTAACCCGAACCCTAAACCAACCCTAACCCATACCCTAACCGTACCCTAACCCTAACCCCTAAGCCTAACCGTAAACCGTACCCTAACTCTAACCCTAACCCGTATCCTAACCCTAACCCTCCTGTACACTAACACTAAACCTAACCATAACCCTATCCCATAAGCTAAACATAACCCGTACCATAACCGTAACCCTAAACCTAAACCGTACCCCAACCCTAACCCTAAACCATAACCTCCTCCGTACCCTAACCCTAACCCGTACCCTAAAACTAAACCTAATCCCTACCATAAACCTAACCCTAAACCGTACCCTACACTAACCCTAACACTAACCGTACCCTACCCTAACTCTAACCCTAAACCTACATCTAACCTGTATCCAAACCCTAACCCTAACCCGTACCCTAACCGTAACACGTACCCGAACACTAAACATAACCCTGACCCATAACCTTACCCTAACCCTAACCTGTACCCGAATCCTAACCCGTACACTAACCCTAAACCTAAACCGTACCCTAACCCTAACCCGTACCCTAAGCCTAACCCGTACCGTAACCCTAACACCTACCCCTAACCCTAACCCGTACCCTAACTCTAACCCTACCCCGTAGCCTAACCCTAACCCTAACGCATACCCTAAACCTGACCCAAACCATAACCCTAAACCATACCCTAAACCTAACCCTAACCCTAATCCAGAACCTAAACCGTACACAAATCCTAACCCTAACCCTATCCCTTACCCAAACCTAACCCATTCCCTAACCCTAACACTAACCCATACCCTAAATTCACCCTAAAACTAACCCATACCCAAACCCTAAACCTAACTCGTACCATAACCTCACCCTAACCCGTATCCTAACCTTAACCCGTACACTAACCCGTGCCCTTACCTAACCCGTAACCTCAACCTAACCCAAATCGTAACCCTAACACTTAACCTAAACCTAAACCTAACTCGAACCCTAAACCTAATGCATACCCTAACCCGTACCCTAACCCTAACCCGTACCATAACCCTAACCCTAACACTAACAGTACCTAATCCTAACCCTACACTAACCCAAACCCTAGCCCTAACCCTAAACCATACCCAAACACTAACCCTAACATGTACCCTAAACTAACCCCTAACCCTAACCCTAAAACTTACCCTAACTCTTATCCCTAACCCGTATCCTAACCATATACCTAACCCGTACCCTAAACCTAACCTTAAACCGTACCCTAACCATAACGCTAACCTGAACCCTAAACCTAAACCTAACCCTAACCCGTACCCTAACCCAAACCTGTACCCTAACTTAAACCTAACCCTACCCGTACCCGTACCCTAAACCTAACCCTTATCCTAACACTAACCCTGACCCTAACCCGTACCCTAATCCTAACCCTAACTCTAAACCGTAACATTACCCTAACCCTAATCCTAACCCTTACCCTAATCCTAACCCTAACCCTAAACCATACCCTAACCCTAACCCGTACCCTAACCCTAACCCTAAACCGTACCCTAACCCGTACCCTAATCCTAACCCTAACACTACCCTAACCTGTACCCAAACCCTAAACCTAACCCATATCCTAACCCTAACCCGTACCCAAACCCTAACACTAACCCTAACCCGTACCCTAACCCTAAACAATACCTTAACCCTAACCCTAAACCTAAACCGTACCCTAAACCATACACTAATCCATACCCTAACCGTAACCCTGACCCTAAATCTAATCCATTCCCAAACCCTAACCGATCCCGTACCCTAACACTAACCCCTAACCCTAAACCTAAACCGTACCCTGACTCTAACTAGCATTAGACCCGTACCCTAACACTAACCCCTAACCCTAAACCTAACCCGTATCCTAACCCTAACACTAACGCTAACCCTAAACCTAAAGCGTTCCCTAACCCTAACACTAACCCGTACCCTAACTCTAACCCTAACCTGTCCCTAACCCTAACCCATTCCTAACACTAACCCTAACACACACCCTAACATTTACCCTAAACCTAACCCATACCCTAACCCTAACCCAAAACATAACCCTAACCTGTACCCTAAGCCTAACCGCTAACCCTAACCCTAAACCGTACCCTAACTCTAATCCTAACCCTTATACTAACCCTATCCCTAACCTGTACCCTAACCCTAACCCTAACCCGTGCCCTAACCCTAACCGTATCCTAAACATACCGTAACCCTAATCCTAAACCTTACCCTAACTCTAACACTTACCATAAACCTAACCCTAACCCATTCCAAACCCTAACACTAACCCATACCCTAACATTCACCCTAACCCTAACCCGTACCCAAACCCTAACCCTAACCCGTACCCTAATGCTAACCCGTATCTAAACCATGCCCTTACCCTAACCCATTAACTCAAACTAAACCAAACACAAACACTAACCCCAAAACTAAGCCTAAACCTAACCCTAACCCTAAACCATATTCTAACCCTAAACGTACCCTAACGCTAACCCGTACTGTAATCCTAACCTGTACCCTAACCTAACTCTAACAGTAACTCATAACCTTACCCTAACCCGTACCATAACCCTAACCCATACCCTAACACTAACCCTAACCCTAAACCTAAACCATACCCAATCTGTACCCTAACCCTATCCCTAAACCTAACCCATACCCAAACCCTAACCCTATCCCGTACGCTAACCCCAACCCGTACCCGAACCCTAAACCTAACTCTAACCCGTAACCTTACACTAACCATAACCCGTACCCTAATACGTGCCCTAAACCAAACCTAAACATAACCCTAACACTAACCTGTACCCTAAACCTAAACCTAAACCCTACCATAATCCTAACCCTAACCCCAAATTGTACCCTAACCCTATCCCTAACCCTAATCCTTAAACTTACCCTAACCCTCACCCGTACCTTAACACTAACCAGTACCCTAAACCTAACCCTAACCCTAACCTTAACTGTACCCTAACCCTAACCCTAACCCTAACCCTAAACCATACCCAAACCCTAACCCTAACCCATACCCTAAACCTAACTCTAACCCTAACCCGTACCCTTCCTAACCCTAAACCTAAACCGTTCCCTAACACTAACCCTAAGCCATACCCAAAACCTAACCCTAACCCGTTCCCTAACCCTAACCCTAGCCCATACCCAGCATTCAACCTAACCCTAACCCATACCCAAACCCTAACCCTAACTCGTACCCTAACCCTAACCTTAAACCTAACCCGTACCCTAACCCTAATCCGTACGCTAAACTGAGCCCTAAACAACCCGTATCCTCAACCTAACCCAAACCATAACGCTAACCATAATCCTAACCCGTACCCTAACCCTAACACTAACCCATACCCTAAACCTAACACTAACCCTAATCCTTACCCGTCCACTAACCCTAACCCTGACCCGTACCCTAATCCTAACCCTAACCCTAATCCGTACCCTAACTCTAACCCTAAACCGTACTCTAAGCCTAACCTAACCCTAAACCGTACCATAACCCTAACGCTAACCAGAACCTTAACCCTAACGCTAACCCTAACCCGTACCCAAACCCTAACCCTAACCCGACCCTAACCCTAACCCTAACCCGTACCCTAACCCTAAAACTAACCCTAACCCCAACCCATAACCTACTCTACCCTAACCCTAACCCGTTCCCTAAACCTAACCCGTTCCCTAGCCCTAAACATAACTCGTACCCTAATCCTAACATAACCCATACCCTAACCCTAACCCGTACCCTAAAACGTACCCATACCCTAACCCATAATCTCAACCTAACCCAACCCATCCCTAACCCTAAACCTAACCCTAAACTAACTCTAACCCTAAACCTAAACCTAACCCGTACACTAATCCTAACCGTAACCTGTACCCTAACCCCAACCCGTATGCTAACCCTAACCCTGCCCTAACCCTAACCCGTACACAAAACCTAACCCTAAACTGTACCCTAACCTTAACCCATACCCTAACCCTAACCCTGACTCTAACCAGTAACCTTACCCTAACACTATCCCGTACCCTAACCCTAACCCGTACCCTAACCCTAACCCTAACACATACCCTAACCCTAAACCGTACCATAACCCTAACCCTAAACCGTACCCGTACCCTAAACCTAACCCTAACCCGTACCGTAACCGTAACACGTAATCTTATCCTAGCCCTAACCGGTACCCTAACCCTAACCCTAACTGTAAACCGTACCCTAAACCTGGCCCAAACGGTACCGAACCCTAACCCTAAATCGTGCCCATACCCTACCCATAACCTCAACCTAACCCAACGCTAACCCTAACCCTAATCCTAACCCTAAACTAAATCTAACCCTAAACTAACCCTAACCCGTACACTAACCCTAAACCTAACCCGTACCCTAACCCTAAACCGTACCCTAAACCTGACCCAAACGGTACCCCAACTCTAACTCTAACCCTAACCCTTACCCAAACACTAACCCAAACGCGTACCCTAACCCTAACCCCTAAACCTAACCAAAAACCGTACCCTACTCTAACTCTAACCCGTATCCTAACCCTAACCCTACCCTATCCCTAATCCTAAAACTAAACTGTTCCCTAAACCTAAACCTAAACCTAAGCCGTTCCAAAACCCTAACCCGTACCCTAACCCTAACCCATACCCTAACCCTAACCCGTATCCTAACCCTACCCCTAACTCTAACACTAACCCGTACCCTAAACCTACCCCTAACCCGTTCGCTAACCCTAACCCTAACCCATACCCTAACATTCACCCTAACCCTAACCCATAACCAAACCCTAACCCTAAGTCGTACCCTATCCCTAACTCTAACCCGTACCCTAAGCCTATCCCGTACACTAAAACGTGCCCTTACCCTAACCCGTAACCTCAACCTAACCCAAACCATAACCCTAACACTAAACCTACCCTAACCCGTACCCTAACACTAACACTAACCCTAATCCGTACCCTAACCCTACTCCGTACCCTAACACTAACCCTAACCTTACCCGTACCCTAACCCTAAGCCGTACCCTAACCCTAACCCTAACCCCTTAACCTAACCCTTACTCTAACCCGTACCCTAACCCTAACCCTAACCCCTTAACCTAACCCTTACTCTAACCCGTACCCTAACCCGTACCATAACCCTCACCCTAACCCCTAATCCTAAACCTAACCCTAACCCCTAACCCTAACACGCACCCTAACCCTAACCCGAAACGGAATCCTAATACTATCCCATACCCTGACCCGTCCCCTAAACCTATCCCGTACCCTAACCCTATTCCTAACCTGTAAACTAACCCTAAACCTAATGCGTACCATAACCCTAACCTGTACCCTAACCCGGACCCTAACACTAACCCTAACCCGTACCCTAACCCTAACCCAAACCCTAAACCTTCCCATACCCTAACCCTAACCCGTACCCTAACCCTACCCGTACAGTAACACTATCCCTAATGCGTATTCTATCCCGTGCCCGAACCCAAACCATAATCGTACCCTCTGCCTAACCCAAACCTGTACCCTAAACCTAACACGTACCCTACCCGTACCCTAACACCTAACCCTAACCCTAACCTGTAACCTAACCCTAAACCTAACCCGTACACTAACTCTAACCTGTACCCTAATCCGTACCCTAACCTGTACCCTAAACCTAACCTGTACCCGTACCCTAAACCTGACCCGTACCCTAAACCTAGCCCTAAACCCAACCCTAATCCGTATCGAAACCTAACCCTAACCCGTACCCAAACCCTTACCCTAAAACATACCCTAACCCTAACCCCTAACCCTAACCCTAAACTGTACCCTAAATCTAACCCTAACCCATATCCTAACCCTAACCCTAACCCGGACCGTAACCCTAACCCTAACCCTAACCTAATCCGTACCCTAACCCCAACCCTAACCCGTACCCTAACCCTAACTGTAACCCATACAGAAACCCTAACTCTAACCCATTCCCTAACCCAAATCCATACCCTAAACCTAACCCTAACCATACCCTAACCCTACCACTAAGCCTAATCCTAACACGTTCGGTATCCTAACTCTAACTCTAACCCTAACCATAAACCTAACCCTAACCCGTTCCAAACCCTAACACTAACCCATAACCTAACATTCACCCTAACCCTAACCCGTACCCAAAACCTAACCCTAACTCGTACCGTAACCCTAATCTTAACCCGTACCCTAAACCTAACCCGTACCCTATCTCGTGCCCTAACCCTCACCCGTACCTCAACCTAACCCAAACCCGAACCCTAAACCTAAACCTAACCCTAAACCTAACTCTAAACCTAAAACTAACTCTAACCCGTAACCTTACTATAACCCTAAACCGTACCCTAACCCTAACCCGTACCGTAACTCTAACCCTAACCCTAACCCATACCTAATCGGTACCCTAAAGATAACCCTAACCCTAACCCGACCCTAACCCTAACCCTAAACCCAACCCTAAACCATACCGTAACCCTAATCCTAACTCGAACCTTAACCCTAACACAAACCCTAATCCTAACCAGTACCTAACCCTAAACCTAACCGTACCCGTATCCTAACCCTACACATAACCCTAACTCGTTACCCTAACTCTAACCCTAAACATAACCCGTTCCCTAACCTAACCCTAACCCTAACTCATACCCTAACCCTACCCTAATCCGTACCCTATCCATAACCCGTACCCTAACCCTGTCCTTACCCTAACCCGTAACCTCAACCTAACCCAACCCCAACCCTAAACCTAAACATAGCCCTAAACTAACTCTAACCCTAAATCTAACCATAACCCGTACACTAACCGTAACCATAACCCCTACCCTAACCCTAACCCGTATGGAACCCTAACCATAACCCCATACCCAAACCCTAACCCTAACCTGTACCCTAACTGTAACCCTGACTCTAACCCATAACCTTACCCTAACCCTAGCCTGTACTTAACCCTAACCATCACTAACCCTAACCCTAAACCTAACCCATGCTCTAACCCTAACCCGTACCGTAACCCGTACCCTAACCCTAACCCTAACCCTATACCTAACCCTAACCCGTAACCACACCCTAACCCGTACCCTAACCCTAACTGTACCCTAACCCGTAACCTTACCCTAACACTAACCCTAAAACGTTCCCTAACCCTTAACCTTACCTAACCCTAACCCGTACCCTAACCCTAACCCTTACCCATTCCCTAACCCTAACCCTAACCCTAAAACGAAACCGCACACTAAACCTAACCCTAACCCGTACCCTAACCCTAATCTGTACCATAAACCTAAACCTAAACCTAACCCGCACCCTCAACCTAATCCTAACCCTAAACCATACCCTACACTAAATCTAACCCTAAGCAGTAACCTAAACCTAACCCATTCCCGAACCCTAAATATAATCCTAACCCATACCCTAAAACTAACCCTAACCCGTACCCTAACCCTAACCATAAGCAGTATCCTAACCCTAATCAAAACCCTAACCATACCCTAACTGTAACCCTAACCCTAACCACTACCCTAAACTAACGCTAAACCTAACCCTATCCCTAACCCGTACCCTAACCCGTACCCTAATCTGTACCATAATCCTAACCCTAAACCTAATCCGCACCCTCAACCTAAACCTAACCCTAACTCGTATCCTACGCTAAATCTAACCCTTACCAGTAACCTAAACCTAACCCATACCCTAACCCGTACCCTAACCCGTACCCTAACTCTAACCCTAAGCAGTACCCTAACCCTAATCCAAACCGTAAACCATAACCTAACCGTAACCATAACCCTAACCACTACCCTTAACTAATCCTAACCCTAACCGTAACCGTAACCCTAACCCTAACCCTAACCCTAACCTGAACCTCACCCTAACACGTACCCTAACCATAAACCTAAACCTAACCCGAAACCTAACCCTAACCCTATACCAACCCTAACCCGTACCCTAACCCTAAACCTAAACCGTACCCCAACCCTAACCCTAACCACAACCTCCTCCGTACCCTAACCCTAACCCGTAACCTAAACCTAAACCTAATCCCTACCATAAACCTAACCCTAACCCTAAGCCTAAACCGTACCCTACTCTAACCCTAACACTAATCCGTACCCTCTCCCTAACTCTAACCCTAAACCTATATCTAACCTGTACCCAAAACCTAACCCTAACCGTACCCTAACCGTAACACGTACCCTAAGCCTAACCCGTACCGTAACCCTAACACCTACCCCTAACCCTAACCCGTACCCTAACTCTAACTCTACCCGTACCTAACCCTAACCCTAACGCATACCCTAAACCTGACCCTAACCATAACCCTAAACCTAACCCTAACCCTAATCCGGAACCTAAACCGTACACAATCCTAAACCTAACCCTAACCCTTACCCAAACCTAACCCATCCCTAACCCTAACACTAACCCATACCCTAAATTCACCCTAAAACTAACCCATACCCAAACTCTAAACCTAACTCGTACCATAACCCTCACCCTAACCCGTATCCTAACCTTAACCCGTACACTAACCCGTGCCCTTACCTTAACCCGTAACCTCAACCTAACCCAAATCGTAACCCTAACACTTAACCTAAACCTAAACCTAACTCGAACCCTAAACCTAATGCATACCCTAATCCGTACCCCAACCCTAACCCTAAGCCATAGCTACCCTAACCCTAAACCGTACCATAAACCTAACCCTAACCCTAACCCTATTCCATAACCGAAACCTAAAGCTAACGCGTACCCTAACCCTAACCCGTATCCTAACCCTAACCCTAACCCTAAACCTAACCCGTACCCGAACCCTAAACCTAAACCGTACCCTAACCCTAACCCTAACGCATACCCTAGTTATACCCTAACCCTAACCCGAACCCTAAACTGGACCATAAACCTAACCCTAACCCTAACCCTCATCCATAACTTACCCTAACCCTAAGCCATACCATAACCCTAACACGTACCCTAACCCTAACCCTAACCTGGAACCTCACCCTAACAAGTACCCTAACCATAAACCTAAACCTAACCCGAAACCTAACCCTAACCCTAAACCAACCCTAACCCGTACCCTAACCCAAACCCTAACCGTACCCTAACCCTAACCCCTAAGCCTAACCGTAAACCGTACCCTAACTCTACCCTAACCCGTATCCTAACCCTAACCTCCTGTACACTAACACTAACCCTAACCATAACCCTATCCCATAAGCTAAACATAACCCGTACCATAACCCTAACCCTAAACCTAAACCGTACCCAACCCTAACCCTAAACCACAACCTCCTCCGTACCCTAACCCGTAACCTAAACCTAAACCTCTTCCCTACCATAAACCTAACCCTAACCCTAACCCTAAACCGTACCCTACTCTAACCCTAACACTAATCCGTACCCTCTCCCTAACTCTAAACCTAAACCTATATCTAACCTGTACCCAAACCCTAACCCTAACCCGTACCCTAACCGTAACACGTACCCTAACACTAAACATAACCCTGACCCATAACCTTACCCTAACCATAACATGTACCCGAATCCTAACCCGTACACTAACCCTAAACCTAAACCTAAACCGTACCCTAACCCTAACCCGTACCCTAAGCCTAACCCGTACCGTAACCCTAACACCTACCCCTAACCCTAACCCGTACCCTAACTCTAACTCTAACCCGTAGCCTAACCCTAACCCTAACGCATACCCTAAACCTGACCCTAACCATAACCCTAAACCATACCCTAAACCTAACCCTAACCCTAATCCAGAACCTAAACCGTACACAAATCCTAAACCTAACCCTAACCCTTACCCAAACCTAACCCATTCCCTAAACCTAACACTAACCCATACCCTAAATTTCACCCTAAAACTAACCCATACCCAAACCCTAAATCTAACCCATACCCTAAACCTAACCCCTAACCCTAGCCCTAAACCGTACCCTAACTCTAACCCTAACCCGTATCCTAACCGTATCCCTAACCCATACCCTAACCCTAAACCATACCCTAAACGTAACCCTAACACGAACCCTAACCCTAACCCTAACTCTAAACCGTACTCAAACCCTAACCCTAAGCCGTACCCTAACCCTAACCCGTACCCTAATCCTAAAACTAACCCTAAACCTTATCCTAGCCCTACCCATAACCCTAACCCTAAACCGTTCCCTAACCCTAACACTAACCCATACCCTGACATTTACTCTAAACCTAACACGTACCCAAATCCTAACCCTAACTCCTACCCTAACCCTAACCCTAAACCATACCCTAACACTAACCCATACCCTAAACCTTGCCCTTACCCTAACCCTTACCTCAACCTAACCCAAAACCCTAACACTAACCCTAAACCTAACCCTAAACCTAACTCTAACTCTAAGCCTAACGCTAACCTGTACCCTAACCCTAACCCGTACCCTAACCCTAACCCGTATCCTAACCCTAACCCTAACCCTAACCCATACCCTAACCGTAACCCGTACCCTAACCGTAACCCGTACCCTAAACCTAACACTAAATCTAACCCATAACCTTACCCTAACCCTAACCCGCACCCTAACCCTAACCATAACCATAACCCATACCCTAGTCTATACCCTAACCCTACCCTAACCCGTACCCTACCCCTAACCCTAAACTGTACCGTAACCCTGCCCTAACCCTAACCCTAACCCTAACCCTAATCCATAACCTTACCCTAACCCTAACCCGTAAGCTAACCCTAACCCGTACCCTAACCCTAACCCTAAACCGTACCCTAACCCTAACCCGTACCCTAACCATAACCCTAACCCTCAACCTAAACCTAACCCATACCCAAACCCTAAACCTAACAGGTAACCAAAACCTAACCCTTACCCTATCCCTAACCCTAACCCTAACCCGTACCCTAACCCGAACCCTAACCCGAACCTAACACTAACCCTAATGTTAAACCTAAGCTTAACCCTAACCCTAAACCATTCCCTAACCCTAACTCTAACCCTAACCCATACCCTTCATTCACCATAACCCTAACCCATATCCAAACCCTAACCCTAACTCGTGCCCTAACCCTAACCCTATCCCAAACCCTAACCCTTACACTCACCCATACCCTAAGCCTAACCCCTAACCCTAAAAATAACCTGTACCCTAACCCTAAATCTTACCCGTTCCCTAACCCTAATCCGTACCCTATCCAGTACCCTAACTCAAACCCTAACCCGTACACTAACCCTAACCCGTATCTTAAACCTAACGCGTTCCCTAAACCAACACTAAAACTGACCCTAACCCTGACCCGACCCTAACCCATACTCTAAACCTAAACCTACCCCGAACCCTAACCCTAAGCTCAACCCTAACCCAAACCCTAACGCTAACCCGTACGCTAACCCGTATCCTAACCCTAACCCTAACCAGTACCCTAACCCTAACCCGAACCCAAAACCTAACCCGTTCTCTAACCCTAACCCTAAACCTAATCCGTACCCTAACCCGTACCCTAACCCTAACCCTAATCCTAAACCTAACCCGTACCCTAAACTGCCCCTAACCCGTATCCTAACCCTGACCCTAACCAGTAACCTAACCTCAACCCGTACCCTAACCTCAACCCGTACCCTAACCTCAACCCATACCTAATGCTAACCCTAACCCGTAACCTAAACCTAACCCTAACCCGTAACCTAAACCTAACCCTAACACATATCCTAACCCTAACCTGTACCCGAAACCTAACCTAACCATAACCCGTACCGTAACCCTAACCCCTATCCCTAAACCAAACCCATACTGTAAATTACGCCTAACCCGTATCTTAACCCTAACCCTAACACGTACCCTAACCCTAACCCGTAACCTATCCCTAACCTGTACCCTAACCCAAACCCTAACCCTAAAACGTACCCTAACCTTAACCCTAACCCGTACCCCAACCCTAATCCTAACCCGTACACTAACCCTAATCCTAAACCGTACCCTAACTCAACCCTAACCCGTATCCTAACCCTATCCCTAACCCATACCCTAACCCTAACCCCTAACCCTAAACCGTACCCTAAACCTAACCCTAACACGATCTCTAACCCTAACCCTAAACCGTACCCTAAACCTTACCCTAACCCGATCCCTAACACTAACCCTACCCCTAACCGTACCCAAACCCTAACCCTAAACCTTACCCTAACCCGTACCTGTACCCTAAACTTTTTTTTAAAGATTTTTTTATTTATTCATGAGAAACACACACAGAGAGAGATGGGCAGATTCACAAGCAGGCTCCATGCAGGGAAGCCCGACGTGGGACTCGATCCTGGGTCTCCAGGATCACACCCTGGGCTGAAGGCGGCGCTAAACCACTGAGCCACCTGGGCTGCCCTCCCGTACCCTAATCTTAAACTTAACACTAACCCTTATCCTATCCCTACCCATAACCCTAAGCCGAAACCGGTCCCTAACCCTAACACTAACCCATACCCTTACATTCACTCTAACCCAAACACATACCCAAAACCTAACCCTAACTCGTACCCTATCCCTAAACCTAACCCATACCCTAACACTATCCCGTACCCTAAACCGTGCCCTTACCCTAACCTGTAACCTCAACATAACCCAAACCCTAACACTAACACTAAACCTAACTCTAACGCTAACCCTAACGCTAACCCGTATCCTAACCCTAACCCGTAACCTAACCCTAACCTGTACTCTAACCCTAAACATAAACCGTACCGTAATCCTCACCCTAACCCTAACCCGTACCCTAACCCTAACCCTAACCCTAAACCATACCCTAAACCTAACCCTAACCCGTACCCACCCCTAACCCTAACCCTAACCCGTACCCAAAACCTAACCTTAACCCATACCCTGACACTAACCGGTACCCTAACCCTGAGCCGTAACCTAACCCTAACCCGTACACTAACCCAAACCCTAGCCCTAACCCTAAACCGTACCCAAACACTAACCCTAACCCGTACCCTAACCCTAACCCGTACCCAAACCCTAACCCTAACATGTACCCTAAACTAACCCCTAACCCTAACCCTAAACCTTACCCTAACTCTTATCCCTAACCCGTATCCTAACCCTATATCTAACCCGTACCCTAAACCTAACCCTAACCCGTACCCTAACCGTAACCCGTACTCTAAACCTAACCCTAACCCTAACCCTAACCCGTATCCTAACCCTACCCCTATCCCTAACACTAACGCGTACCCTAATTCTAACCCTAACCCTTTCCATAACCCTAACCCGTTCCCTAACCCTAACCCATACCCAGCATTCAACCTAACCCTAACCCATACCCAAACCCTAACCCTAATTCGTACCCTAACCCTAACCTTAAACCTAACCCGTACCCTAACCCTATTCCGTACGCTAAACTGAGCCCTTAACCTACCCGTATCCTCAACCTAACCTAAACCATAACCCTAACAATAAACCTAACCCTAAAACTAATCCTAACCCGTACCCTAACCCTAACACTAACCCGTACCCTAAACCTAACACTAACCCTAATCCTTACCCGTACACTAACCCTAACCCTGACCCGTACCCTAATCCTAACCCTAACCCTAATCCGTACCCTGACTCTAACCCTAAACCGTACTCTAAGCCTAACCTAACCCTAAACCGTACCGTAACCCTAACCCTAACCAGAACCTTAACCCTAACCCTAACCCGTACCCAAACCCTAACCCTAACCCGTACCCTAACCCTAACCCGTACCCTAACCCTAAACCTAACCCTAACCCCAACCCATAACCTAGCTCTACCCCTAACCCTAATCCGTTCCCTAACCCTAACCCGTTCCCTAACCCTAACCCGTTCCCTAACCCTAACCTAACTCGTACCCTAACCCTACCATAATCCATACCCTAACCCTAACCCGTACCCTAAACCGTGCCCATACCCTAACCCATAATCTCAACCTAACCCAACCCATCCCTAACCCTAAACCTAACCCTAAACTAACTCTAACCCTAAACCTAAACCTAACCCGTACACTAATCCTAACCGTAACCTGTACCCTAACCCCAACCCGTATGCTAACCCTAACCCTGCCCTCACCCTAACCCGTACCCAAACTTAACCCTAAACTGTACCCTAACCCTAACCCGTACCCTAACCCTAACCCTGACTCTAACCCGTAACCTTACCCTAACCCTAACCCTTACCCTAACCCTAACCCTAACACATACCCTAACCCTAACCCTAAACTGTACCATAACCCTAACCCTAACCCGTACCCGTACCCAAATCCTAACCCTAACCTGCACCGTAACCGTAACCGGTAATCTTATCCTAACCCTAACCGGTACCCTAAACCTAACCCTAACTGTAAACCGTACCCTAAACCTGGCCCAAAAGGTACCCTAACCCTAACCCTAAATCGTGCCCATACCCTACCCATAACCTCAACCTAACCCAACGCTAACCCTAACCCTAAACCTAACCCTAAACTAAACCTAACCCTAACTCGTACACTAACCCTAACCCGTACCCTAACCCTAAACCGTACCCTAAACCTGACCCAAACGGTACCCTAACCCTAACTCTAACCCTAACCCGTACCCAAACACTAACCCAAACACGTACCCTAAACCTAACCCTAAACCTACTCTAATTCTAACCCGTATCCTAACCCAAACCCTAACCCCTACCCTATCCCTAACCCTAAAACTAAACTGTTCCCTAAACCTAAACCTAAACCTAAGCCGTTCCAAAACCCGAACCCTAACCCGTACCCTACCCCTAACCCATACACTAACCCTAACCCATATCCTAACCCTACCCCTAACTCTAACACTAACCCGTGCCCTAACCCTACCCCTAACCGGTCCCTAACCCTAACCCGTCCACTAACCCTAACCCTAACCCATACCCTAACATTCACCCTAACCCTAACCCATAAACAAACCCTAACCCTAAGTCGTACCCTATCCCTAACTCTAACCCGTACCCTAAGCCTATCCCGTAGACTAAACCGTGCCCTTACCCTAACCCGTAACCTCAACCTAACCCAAATCATAACCCTAACACTAAACCTAACCCTAAACCTAACCCTAACCCGTACCCTAAACCCTAACCCCTACCCTAACCCTAACCTGAACCCTAATCCTAACACGTACCCTAACCCGTACCCTAATCCTAACCCTAACCCTAATCCGTACCCTAACCCTACTCCTTACCCTAACACTAACCCTAACCTTACCTGTACCCTAACCCTAAGCCGTACCCTAACCCTAACCCTAACCCCTTAACCTAACCCTTACTCTAACCCGTACCCTAAACCGTACCATAACCCTCACCCTAACCCCTAATCCTAAACCTAACCCTAACCCCTAACCCTAACCCGTACTCTAACCCTACCCCGAAACGGAATCCTAATACTAACCCCTAACCCTAACCCTAACCTGTACCCTAACTCTAACCCTAACCCATATTCTAACCCTAACCCTAACCCATACCGTAACCCTAACCCTAACCCTAATCCGTACCCTAACCCCAACCCTAACCCGTACCCTAACCCTAACCGTAACCCATACAGAAACCCTAACTCTAACCCATTACCTAACCCAAATCCATACCCTAAACCTAACCCTAACCAAATCCTAACCCTACCACTAAGCCTATTCCTAACACGTTCGGTATCCTAACTCTAACTCTAACCCTAACCATAAACCTAACCCTAACCCGTTCCAAACCCTAACACTAACCCATAACCTAACACTCACCCCAACCCTAACCCGTACCGTAACTCTAACCCTAACCCTAACCCATACCTAATCCGTACCATAACGCTAACCCTAACCCTAACCTGACCGTAACCCTAACCCTAAACCCAACCCTAAACCGTACCGTAACCGTAATCCTAATTCGAACCTTAACCCTAACCCAAACCCTAATCCTAACCCGTACCTAACCCTAAACCTAACCGTACCCGTATCCTAACCCTACACCTAACCCTAACCCGTTACCCTAACTCTAACCCTAAACATAACCCATTCCCTAACCTAACCCTAACCCTAACTCATACCCTAACCCTACCCTAATCCGTACCCTATCCATAACCCGTACCCTAACCCGTGCCCTTACCCTAACCCGTAACCTCAACGTAACCCAACCCTAACCCTAAACATAAACATAACCCTAAACTAACTCTAACCCTAAACCTAACCCTAACCCGTACACTAACCGTAACCATAACCCCTACCCTAACCCTAACCCGTACGGAACCCTAACCTAACCCTAACCCATACCCAAACCCTAACCCTAACCTGTACCCTAACTCTAACCCTGACTCTAACCCATAAACTTACCCTATCCCTAGCCTGTATCTTAACCCTAACCCATCACTAACCCTAACCCTAAACCTAACCCATACCCTAACCCTAACCCTAACACGTACCCTAACCCTAACCCGTAACCTTACCCTAACCCTAACCCGTAACCGTACCCTAACCCTAACTGGTACCCTAACCCTTACCCTAACCCTAATCTGTACCCTAACCCTAACCCTAAACCGAACCCAAAACCTAACCCGTACCCAAACCCTAACCCTAACCCGTACCTTAACCCTAACTCCAACCCTATCTTTACCCTAACCCTAACCTGTACCCTAACCCTAACACGTACCCTGCCCCAAACCCTAAACCTAACCCTAACCCATACCCTAACCCTAACCCTAAGCTGAACCCTTACCCTAACTCGTATCCTAACCCTAAACCTAACCCGTACCCTAACTCGAAACCTAACCATAACCCTTACCCAAACCCTACCCTAACCCGTACCCTAAACCTAACCATTTCCCTAACCCTAACACTTGCCAGTACCCTAACCCTATCCCATACCCTAACCCGTACCCCAAACCTATCCCATAACCTAACCCTAACCCTAACTCGTACACTAACCCTATCCCTAACCTGTACCATAACCCTATCCCGTATCCCTAACCTGTACCCTAACACTAACCGTAACCCTAACCCGTACTCAAACCCTAACCCTAACACGTACGTACCTGTTAGGGTTAGGGTACGATTTCGGGTTAGGTTAAGGTTACGGGGTAGGGTTAGGATTAGGGTACGGGTTAAGGTTAGGGTAAGGGTTAGGGTTAGGGTTTGTGGACAGGTAAGGGTTAGGGTTAGGTTTAGAGTTAGTGTTGGGGTACAGATTAGGGATAGGTTTAGGGTTAGGGTACGGTTTAGGGTACGGTTTAGGGTTAGGGTTAGGGTACAGATTAGGGTTAGGGTACGGGTTAAGTTTAGGTTAAGTTTACGGGTAAGGGGTAGGGTTAGGGTACAGGTTAGGGTAGGGTTAGGGTTAGGGTTAGGGTTTTCGTACGGGTTAGGTTTAGCATATGGGTTACGGTTAGGGTTAGGGTACGGGTTAGGTTTAGGTTTAGGATACGGGTTAGGGTTAGAGTCAGGGTATGGTTTAGGGTTAAGGTTAGGCATTAGGGTGTGGGTACGGGTTAGGGTTAGGTTTAGGGTTAGGTTTAGGGTACTTCTTAGGGTTAGTGTACAGGTTAGGGTTAGGGTTTGGGTACGGGTTAGGGTTAGGGTTAGGTTTAGGGTCAGGGTTAGGGTATAGGTTAGGTTTAGGGTTAGGGTTAGGGTACGGGTTAAGGTTAGGGTAAGGTTACGGGTTAGGGTTAGGGTTAATGTTAGGCTTAGGGTCCGGGTTCGGGTAGAGTTAGGGTTATGGTACGGTTTAGGGATAGGTTTAGGGTATGGTTAGTTTTAGGGTTTGGGTTAGGATATGGGTTAGTGTTAGAGTTAGGGTATGGTTTTGTTTTAGGGTTAGGGGTTATGGTGAGGGTACCGGTTAGGGTTAGGTTATGGGTACGGGTTAGGGTACGGGTTAGGGTTATGGTACGGGTTAGGTTTACGGTAAGTTTATGGGTTAGGGTTAGGGTACGGTTTAGGGTTAGGGTACGGGTTAGGGTTAGGGTAAGTTTACAGCTTAAGGTTAGGATTAGGGGGGATCCCTGGGTGGCGCAGCGGTTTAGCGCCTGCCTTTTGCCCAGGGCACAATCCTGGAGACCCGGGATCGAATCCCACGTCGGGCTCCCGGTGCATGGAGCCTGCTTCTCCCTCTGCCTGTGTCTCTGCCTCTCTCTCTCTCTCTCTCTCTCTCTCTCTCTCTGTGACTATCATAAATAAATAAAAATTAAAAAAAAGTTTAGGGTTAGGGTTAGGGTACGGGTTACGGTTGGGGTTAGGGTTATGGTACGGTTTAGGGTTAGGGTTAGGGTACGGGTTAGGGTTAGGCTGAGGTTTAGGGTTTGGGTACGGGTTAGGGTATGGGTTTGGGTTAGGGTTAGTGTACGAGTTAGTTTTAGGGTTAACGGGAGGGTTAGGATACAGGTTAGGGTGAGGGTTAGCGTTAGGGTAAGGGTTAGGGTTAGGGTACGTGTTAGGGTTAGGGTTAGTGTTAGGGTTAGGGTTAGGGTAAGGTTACGGGTAAGGGTTAGGTTTAGGGTTAGGTTACAGGTTAGGGTTAGGTACGGTTTATGGTTAGGTTTTGCATACGGGTTAGGGTTAGGTTTAGAGTTAGGGTTAGGGTACGGTTTAGGGTTAGGGTTAGGGTACGGGTCAGGGTTAGGTTTAGGTTTAGGGTTAGGGTTAGTGTACGGGTAGGTGGAGGGTTAGGTTAGGGTACGGTTTAGGGTTAGGGTTACGGTTAGGGTACGGGTTACTTTTAGGTTTAGGGTTAGGGTTAGGTTTAGGGTTAGGGTACGGGTTTGGTTTAAGGTAAGGTTACGGGTTGGGGTTAGGGTTGGTTAGGGTACAGTTTAGGGTTAGGGTACAGTTTAGAGTTAGGGTTAGGGTTGGGTACGGGTTAAGGTTAGGGTACGGATTAGGGTTATGGTAAGTTTACGGGTTAGGGTTAGGGTACGTTTCAGGGTTAGGGTCCGGGTTAGGGTTAGGGTAAGTTTACGGGTTAAGTATAGGGTTAGGGTTAGGGTTAGGGTTAGGGTCCGGGTTAGGGTTAGGGTTAGGATACGGATTAGGGTTGGGGTTAGCGTTATGGTACGGTTTAGGTTTAGGGTACGGGTTAGGGTAAGGGTTAGGGCTAGGTTTGGGGCACGGATGAGGGTATGGGTTAGGGTTAGGGTATGGGTTAGGATTAAGGTTAAGGGTAGGGTTAGGATACGGGTTAGGGTGAGGGTTAGGGTTATGGTATGGTTCAGGGTTAGGGTATGGGTTAGGATTAGGGTTTTGGTACGTGTTAGGGTTAGGGTTAGGTTTAGGGTTAGCGTACGGTTTAGGATTAGGCTTAGGGTACGGGTTAGGTTTTGGGATATGGTTAGGGTTAGGGTACGGATTAGGGTATGGTTTAGGGTACGGTTAGGGTGCAGGATAGGGAAAGTTAGGGTATGGGTTAGGGTTAGGATACGGGTTATGGTTAGGGTATGGGTTAGGTTTAGCCTTCGGGTTAGAGTTAGGGTACTTGTTAGTACCTATGGTTAGTTAGGGTACGGGTTAGGGTACAGGTTAGGGTTAGGGTATGGTTTAGGGTTAGGTTTAGGGTTAGCGTGCGGGTTAGGGTTAGATTTTGGGTGGGGGGAGGGTACAGGTTAGGGTAGGATTAGGGTAAGGTTATGGTTAGGGTTAGGGTTTGGGTACGGGTTACAGTTAGGTTTTGGGTTAGGGTTAGGTTTAGGGTTAGGGTTAGGGTATGGGTTAGGTTTAGGGTAAGGTTATGATTTAGGGTTAGGGTTAGGGTACGGGTACGGTTTAGGGTTAGGGTACGGGTACGGGTTAGGAATAGGGATAGGGTACAGGGTAGGGTTAGGGTACGGGTTAGGATTTGGGTAAGATTACGTGTTAGGTTTAGGGTACGGGTTAGTTTTAGCGTTCGGTTTAGAGTTAGGTTACTGGTTAGTGTTAGGGTACGGGTTAGGGTACGGCGTAGGGTTAGGGTACGGTTTAGGGTTAGGGTTAGGGTATGGGTTAGGTTTAGGCTTAGGGTACGGTTTAGGGTTAGGGTTAGATTTAGGGTATGGGTTAAGGTTAGGGTTTGGATACGGGTTAGGGTTAGAGTTAGGGTTGGGTACGAGTTAGGGTTAGGGTACGGGTTAGGGTTAGGGTACGAGTTAGGGTTAGGGTATGGTTATGGTTATGGTTAGGGTTAGGGTATTATTTAGGGTTAGGGTTAGGGTATGGTTTAGGGTTAGGGTTAAAGTTAGGTTTAGGGCATGGGTTAGGGTTAGGGTACGGTTTAGGGGCAGGGTAAGTTTACGGGTTAGGTTTAGGGTTAGGGTTAGGGTACGGATTTAGTGTTAGTGTGGGCTAGGGTTAGATTTAGTGTTAGAGTTAGGTTTAGGTTAGGGTTAGGGTTAGGTTTGGGTTAGGTTGAGGTTATGGGTTAGGGTTAGGGCAAGGGTTAGGGTTCGGGTTAGGGTTAGGGTACGGGTTAGGGTAGGATACAGTTTAGGGTTAGGGTTAGGATTAGGGTACGGGTTAGTGTTAGGGTTAGGGTACGGGTAAGGATTAGGGTTAGGGATAGGGTTAGGTATGGGTACGGGTTTAGGGTTAGGGTACGGGTTTAGGGTTAGGGTACGGTTTAGGGTTAGGGTTAGGGTACGGGTTAGGGTTAGATTTTGGGTGGGGGGAGGGTACGGGTTAGGGTAGGATTAGGGTAAGGTTATGGTTAGGGTTAGGGTTTGGGTACGGGTTAGGGTTAGGTTTTGGGTTAGGGTTAGGTTTAGGGTTAGGGTTAAGGTACGGGTTAGGTTTAGGGTAAGGTTATGATTTAGGGTTAGGGTTAGGGTTAGGGTACGGTTTAGGGTTAGGGTGCGGGTACGGGTTAGGAATAGGGATAGGGTTAGAATTAGGGTTAGGGTACGGGGTAGGGTGAGGGTACGGGTTAGGGTTAGGGTAAGATTACGTGTTAGGTTAGGGTACGGGTTAGTTTTAGCGTTCGGTTTAGAGTTAGGTTACTGGTTAGTGTTAGGGTACGGGGTAGGGTACGGGGTCGGGTTAGGGTACAGTTTAGGGTTAGGGTTATGGTACGGTTTAGGTTTAGGTTTAGGGTACGGTTTAGGGTTAGGGTTAGATTTAGGGTATGGGTTAGGGTTAGGGTTTGGATACGGGTTAGGTTTAGAGTTAGGGTTAGGGTACGAGTTAGGGTTAGGGTTAAAGTTAGGTTTAGGGTATGGGTTAGGGTTAGGGTACGGTTTAGGGGCAGGGCAAGTTTACGGGTTAGGGTTAGGTTAGGGTACGGGTTTAGTGTTAGGATGGGTTAGGGTTAGATTTAGTGTTAGAGTTAGGTTTAGGTTAGGGTTAGGGTTAGGTTTGGGTTAGGTTGAGGTTACGGGTTAGGGTTAGGGTAAGGGTTAGGGTTCGGGATAGGGTTAGGGTACGGGTTAGGGTAGGATACAGTTTAGGGTTAGGGTTAGGGTTAGGGTACGGGTATGGATTAGGGTTAGGGATAGGGTTAGGCTATGGGTACGGGTTTAGGGTTAGGGTACGGGTTAGGGTTAGGGTACGGTTTAGGGTTAGGGTTAGGGTACGTGTTAGGGTTAGTGTACGAGTTAGGGTTAGGTGACGGGTTAGGGTTAGGGTTACGGATAGGGTACAGGTTAGAGTTAGGGTACGCGTTATGGTACGGTTTTGGGTTCGGATACGGTTTAGGGTATGGTTTAGTGTTAGGGCACGGGTTAGGGTTAGGTTAGTGTACGGGTTAGAGTTAGGGTCAGGGGTAAGGTTTTGGTACGGGTTAGGGTACGGGTTAGGGTACGGGTTAGGGTACAGGTTAGGGAACGGGTTAGGTTTAGGGTACGGGTTAGTGTTAGGGATAGGGTACGGGTTAGGTTTAGGTTTAGGGGTTAGGGTTAGGTGTGGGGTACGGGTTAGGTTTAGGTTTCGGGTTAGGGTTAGGGTAAGTTTACGGGTTAGGGTTAGGCTAGTGTTAGGGTACAGTTAAGGCTTATGTTTAGGGTTATGGTACGGTTTAGGGTAAGGGTTACGATATGGGTTCGGTTTAGGGTTAGGGTTAGGGTTAGGGTTAGGGTACAGATTAGAGTTTGGGTTAAGGTTAGGGTATGGGTTAGGTTTAGGGGTAGGGTTAGGGGTAGGGTTTGGGTACTGGTCAGGGTTAGGGTTAGGGTTAGGGTACGTTGTAGGATTAGGATTAGGTTACAGGCACAGGTTAGGGTTAGGGTTAGGGTACGGTTTTGGTATGGTTTAGGGTATGGGTTAGGGTACAGGTAACAGATAGGTTAGGGTACGGGTTAAGGTTAGGGTATGGGTTGTTAGGGTTCGGGTTAGAGTTAGGGTACTGGTTAATGTTAGGTTACGGGTTAGGGTACAGGATAGGGTTAGGGTACGGTTCAGGGTTAGGGTTAGGGTACGGGTTAGGGTTAGGGTACGGGTTAAGGTTAGGTTAAGTTTACGGATTAGGGTTAGGGTTAGGTTTATGGTATGGGTTAGGGTTAGGGTTATGGTTATGGTACGGTTTAGGGATAGGGTTAGGGTATGGCTTAGTTTTAGTGTTAGAGTTAGGATATGGGTTAGGGTTAGAGTAAGGATACGGTTTAGTGTTAGGGTTAGTGGTTAGGGTTAGGGTACGGGTTAGGGTTAGGTTTAGGGATAGGGTTAGGGTTAGGGTACGGGTTAGATTTGGGGTAAGGATACGGATTAGTGTTAGGGTTGGGTTAGGGTAAGGTTTAGGTTTAGGGTACGGGTTAGGGTTAGGGTACGGGTTAGTGTTAGGGTTTGGGTACAGGTTAGGGTTAGGTTTAGGGTACAGTTGAGGGTTAGAGTTAGGGTACGGGTTAGAGAATGGTTTAGGGTACGGGTCAGGGTATCGGATAGGGATAGGTTAGGGTACGGGTTAGGGTAAGGTATGGGTTAGGGTTAGGGTACGGGTTACGTTTAACGTTCGGGATAGAGTTGGGATACTGGTTAATGTTAGGGTATGGGTTAGGGTACGGCTTAGGGTTAGGGTACGGTTAGGGTTAGGGTTAGGGTTAGTGTACGTGTTAGGTTTAGGGTTAGGGTACGGTTTAGGGTTAGGGTTAGGATTAGGGTATGGGTTAGGGTTAGGATTAGGATACGGGTTAGGGTTAGAGTTAGGGTAAGGCTACCGGTTAGGGTTAGGTTTAGGGTTCGGTTAGGGTTAGGGTTAGGGTTATGGTATGGTTTTTGGTAAGGGTTAGGGTACGGGTTAGGGTTATGGTTACGGTTATGGTATGGATTAGGGTATGGGTTAGGGTTAGGTTTAGGGTTAGGGGTAGGGGTAGGGTTAGTATACGGGTTAGTGTTAGGGTTAGTTTTAGGTACGGGTTAGGTTTAGGGTATGGGTTAGTGTTACTGTTTGGGTACCGGTCAGGATTAGGGTTAGGATTAGGGTTAGCGTACGTTTTAGGGTTAGGGTATGGGTTAGGGTTAGTGTACGTATTAGGGTTAGGGTTAGGGTACGGATTAGGGTATGGTTTAGGGTACGGGTTAGGGTACGGGTTAGGGATAGGTTAGGGTACGGGTTAGGGTTAGGGTACGGTTTAGGTTTAGGGTTAGGGTAGGGTTAGGGTTAGGGTACGGGAAAGGTTTAGGGTACGGGTTAGGGTACGGGATAGGGTTAGGGTCCGGTTAGCATTAGCGTTAGGGTACGGGTTAGGGTTAGATGTAGGTTTAGTGTTAGGTTTAGGGGTTAGTTTTAAGGTTAGGGTTAGGGTTAGGGTATGTGTTAGGGTATGGGTTAGGGTTAGGATTAGGGTCCGGGATAGGGTTAGGGTTAGGGTTAGTGTACGGTTTAGGTTTAGGGTACGTGTTAGTGTACGTGTTCTGATAGGGTTAGGGTTAGGGTTAGTGATAGGGTTAGGGTAAGGGTTAGGGTTAGTGTTAGGTTTAGGGTAAGGGTATGGGTTAGGGTATGGTTTAGGGTTAGGGTTAGGGTACGGTTTAGGGTTAGGGTTAGGGTTAAGGTTTGGGTAAGGTTACGGGTTAGGGTTAGGGTTAGGGTACGGGTTAGGGTTATGGTACGGTTTAGGGATAGGGTTAGGGTATGGGTTAGTTTTAGGTTTAGGGTTAGGATATGGGTTAGGGTTAGATTTAGGGTACAGTGTAGTGTTAGGGTTAGGGGTTAGGGTTAGGGTTAGATTTTGGGTGGAGGGAGGGTACGGCTTAGGGTTAGGGTAAGGTTACGGGTTAGGGTTAGGGTTTGGTTTAGGTTTTGGGTTAGGGTTAGGTTTAGGGTTAGGGTTAGGTTTAGGCTACGTGTTAGGTTTAGGGTAAGGTTATGATTTAGGGTTAGGGTTAGGGTTAGGGTACGGTTTGGGGTTAGGGTACGGGTAAGGGTTAGGGATAGGTTTAGGGTTAGGGTTAGGGTACGGGTTAGGTTTAGGGTAAGTTTACGGGTTAGGGTTAGGGTACGGGTTAGATTTAGCGTTCGGGTTAGAGTTAGGTTACTGGTTACTGTTAGGGTGCAGGTTAGGGTATGGGTTAGGGTTAGGGTGCGGTTTAGGTTTAGGTTAGGGTACGACTTAGGTTTAGGGTACGGTTTAGGGTTAGGGTTAGGGTACGGGATAGGTTTAAGGTATGGGTTAGGGTACAGGACAGGGTTAGGGTACCGGTTAGCATTAGGGTTAGGGTATGGGTTAGGGTTAGATTTAGTGTAGGATTAGGTTTTGGGGTTAGTGTTAGTGTCAGGGTTAGGGATAGGGTATGGGTTAGGTTACGGGTTAGGGTTAGTTTTAGGGTCCGGGATAGGGTTAGGGTTAGGGTTAGGGTTAGTGTACGGTTTAGGTTTAGGGTACGGGTTAGTTTACGTGTTAAGATTAGGGTTAGGTTTAGGGATAGGGTTAGGGTAAGGGTTAGGGTTAGTGTTAGCGTTAGGGTTAGTGTATGCGTGAAGGATAGGGTTAGGGGTTAGGGTTAGCGTACAGGTTAGATTTAGGGTACGGGTTGGGGTTAGGGTTTGGGTACCAGTCAGGGTTAGGGTTAGGGTTATGGTATGGGTGAGGGTTAGGGTTAGGGTTCAGTTTAGGGTTAGGGTTAGGGTTAGGTTTAGGGATAGGGTTAGGGTTAGGGTACGGGTCAGGTTTAGGGTAAGGTTACGGGTTAGGGTAAGGGTTAGGGTACGGTTTACGGTTAGGGTACAGGTTAGTGTTAGGGTTTGGGTACAGGTTAGGTTCAGGGTTAGGGTACGGTTGAGGGTTAGGTTTAGGGTACGGGTTAGAGTATGGTTTAGAGTATTTTTTTAGGGTACGGGATAGGGATAGGTTAGGGTACGGGTTAGGGTAAGGTACGGGTTAGGGTTAGGTTACGGGTTATGTTTAGCATTCGGGATATTATTAGGGTACTTGTTAGTGTTACGGTATGGGTTAGGGTACAGCTTATGGTTAGGGTACGGTTTAGGGATCGGGTTAGTGTACGGGTTAGGTTTAGGGTTAGGGTATGGTTTAGGGTTAGGGTTAGAGTTAGGATTAGGGTATGAGTTAGGGTTAGGGTTAGGATATGGTTTAGGGTTAGAGTTAGGGTAAGGCTACCGGTTAGGGTTAGGTTTAGGGTTCGGTTAGGGTTAGGGTTAGGGTTATTGTACGGTTTTTGGTAAGGGTTAGGGTACGGGTTAGGGTTAGGGTTATGGATATGGTACGGATTAGGGTATGGGTTAGGGTTAGGTTTAGGGTTAGGGTTAGGGTTAGGGGTAGGGTTAGGATACGGGTTAGGGTTAGGGTTAGGTTTAGGGTATGGGTTAGGGTTAGTGTTTGGGTACCGGTCAGGATTAGGGTTAGGATTAGGATTAGGGTTAGGGTACGGTTTAAGGTTAGGGTATGGATTAGGCTTAGGGTACGGGTTAGGGTACGGATTAGGGTATGGTTTAGGGTACGTGTTAGGGTACGGGTTAGGGATAGGTTAGGGTACGGGTTAGGGTTAGGGTACGGTTTAGGTTTAGGGTTAGGGTAGGGTTAGGGTTAGGGTACGGGAAAGGTTTAGGTACGGTTTAGGGTACAGGATAGGGTTAGGGTACCAGTTAGCATTAGGGTTAGGGTACGGGTTAGGGTTAGAGGTAGGTTTAGTGTTTGGTTTAGGGGTTAGTGTTAGGTTTAGGGTTAGGGTTAGGGTTCGGGTTAGGGTTAGAATTAGGGTCCGGGATAGGGTTAGGGTTAGGGTTAGTGTACGGTTTAGGTTTAGGGTATGTGTTAGTTTACGTGTTAAGTTTAGGGTTAGGGTTAGTGATAGGGTTAAGGTAAGGGTTAGGGTTATTGTTAGGGTTAGGATTAGGGTACGGTTTAGGGTTAGGGTAGGGTACGGTAAGGATTAGGGGTAGGTTTAGGGTTACAGTATGGGTTATGGTTAGGGTATGCGTTAGGTTTAGGTTTAGGGTTATGGTTAGATTTATGTTTAGGGTTAGGTTAGGTTTAGGTTTAGGGTTTGGGTTAGGTTGAGGTTACGGGTTAGGTTTAGGAAATGGGCTATGGTTACAGTTAGGGTACGAGTTAGGGTTAGGGTTAGGGTACGGTGTGGCATATGGGTTAAGGTTAGGGTTAGGGTACGGGTTAGGTTTAGGGTACGGGTTAGGGTAAGGTTACTCGTTAGAATTAGGGTTAGGGTTAGGGTACGGGTTAGGGTTAGGTTGCGGGTTAGGGTTAGGGTTAGGGTTATGGTATGGATTAGGGTTAGTGTTGGGGTGGGGCTAGGGTTAGAGTTAGGGTTAGGGTTAGTGTAGGAATAGGGTATGGTTTAGGTTTAGTGTTGGGGTACAGGTTAGGGTTAGGGTTATGGTACGGGTTATGTTTAGCATATGGTATAGTGTTAGTGTTAGGGTTAGGGTTAGGGTACGGTTTAGGGTTAGGGTTAAGGTTAGGATACGGGTTAGGGTTAGGGTTAGGGTTTCAGTACGGGTTAGGGTGAAGGTTAGGGGTAGGTTTAGGGTACGGGTTAGGGTTAGGATTAAAATAGGGGTTATGTTTGGAGTTACGGTACGATTTAGGGTTAGGGTTAGGAATTAGGTTTAGAGTTAGGGTTAGGGTTAGGAATTAGGTTTAGGTTTAGGGTTACGGTACTGTTTAGGTTTAGGTTTAGGGTTAGGTTTAGGGTATGGCTTAGGGTTCGGGTACGGTTTAGGGTTAGGGTAAGTTTACGGGTTAGAGTAAGGTTTAGGTTAACCGTACGGGTTAGGGTTAGGATACGGGTTAGGGTTAGGGTTTGTGTACGGGTTAGGGTTAGTGTTAGGGTTAGGTTTAGGGTTCGGGTTAGGTTTAGGTTTAGGGTACGGTTTAGGATTAGGGTTAGGGTAGGGTTAGGGTTAGGGTAAGGTTATGGGTTAGGGTTAGATTTAGGTTTAGTGTTAGGGTTAGGGTACGGATTAGGGTTAGGGTTATGGTTCGGTTTAGGGTTAGGGTTAGTGTACGGGTTAGGGTTAGGTTTAGGGTTAGGGTACGGATTAGGGTATGGGTTAGGGTTATGTTTAGGGTTAGGGTACGGGTTAGGGTGAGGGTAGGGTTTAGGGTTAGGGTAAGGTTATGGGTTAGGGTTAGATTTAGGTTTAGGTTTAGGGTTAGGGTTATGGTTCGGTTTAGGGTTAGGGTTAGTGTACGGGTTAGGGTTAGGTTTAGGGTTAGGGTACGGATTAGGGTATGGGTTAGGGTTACGTTTAGGGTTAGGGTACGGGTTAGGGTTAGGTACGGGTTAGGGTTAGGTTTAAGGTTAGGCTTAGGGTTGGCGTACGGGTTAGGGTTAGGGTACGGGTAGGGTTAGGATTAGGATTAGGGTACGGTTTAGGGTTAGCGTTAGGGTACGGTAAGGATTAGGGGTAGGTTTAGGGTTACGGTACGGGTTAGGGTTAGGGTATGGGTTAGGTTTAGGTTTAGGGTTAGATTTAGGTTTAGGGTTAGATTAGGGTTAGGTTTAGGGTTTGGGTTAGGTTGAGGTTACGGGTTAGGGTTAGGGCACGGGCTAGGGTTATGGTTAGGGTACGAGTTACGGTTAGGGTTAGGGTACGGTTTGGGTTATGGGTTAGGGTTAGGGTTAGGGTACGGGTTAGGGTTATGGTTAAGGGTAGGGTTAGGATATGGGTTAGGGTGAGGGTATGGTTAGGGTTAGGCTTAGCAAACGGGTTAGGGTTAGGTTTAGAGTACGGGTTAGGGTTAGGTTTAGCATTAGGGTTAGGGTTAGGGTACACATTCGGGTTAAGGTTAGGGTTAGGGTTAGGGTATGGGTTAGAGTTAGTTTTAGGGTTAGGGTACGGCTTAGAGTTAGGGTTAGGGTACAGGTTAGGGTAGGGTTAGAGTACATGTACGGGTTAGGATTAGGCTTAGTGTACGCATTAGGGTTAGGGTACGGATTAGGTTTAGGTTTAGGGTTAGGATTAGGGTTAGTGTACGGTTTAGTGTTAGTCTTAGGGTGCGGTAAAGGTTAGGGTTAGAGTTAGCTTTAATGTTAGGGTTAGGGTTAGGGTTAGTGTACAGGTTATGGTTAGGGTTAGGGTAAGGTAAAGGTTAGGGTTAGTGTTAGGCTTAGGGTTAGGTTACGGGTTAGGGTACCGTTTAGGGTTAGGTTTAGGGTTAGTTTTAGGGTTACAGTACGGGTTAGGGTTAGCATTAGGGTTCGGGTTAGGGTTAGGGTTAGGGTATGGGAACAGGTTAGGATTAGTATTAGGGTATGGGTTAGGGTAAGATTTGGGTTAATGTTAGGTTACGGTTAGGGTACGGGTTAAGGTTAGGATTAGGCTACGCGTTAGGGTTAGTGTTAGGGTAAGGGTATGGGTTAGGATTAGGGTTAGTGTTAGATTTAGGGTTAGGGTACTCTGTAGGGTTAGGGTACGGGTTAGGGTATGTGTTAGGCTTAGGGTTAGCATTAGGGTTAGGGTAGGGGGTTAGGGTATGGGTTAGGGTTAGGTTTAGGGTTAGGGTATGGTATAGGTTAGGGTTTGGGTATGGGTTAGGGTTATGGTTACGTTTAGGGTACAGTTTAGTGTTACAGTACGAGTTAGGGTTAGGTTAGTGTACGGGTTAGGGTTAGGGTTAGGGTACGGGTTAGGGTCCGGGTAGGGTTTAGGGTTAATATTAGGGTTACGCTTAGCAAACGGGTTAGAGTTAGGTATAGTGTACGGGTTAGGGTTAGGTTTAGCATTAGGGTTAGGGTACACGTTAGTGTCAGGGTTAGGTTTAGGGTACGGGTTAGTGTATGCTTTAGGGTTAGGGTACGGGTTAGAGTTAGGTTTAGGGTTAGGTTTAGTGTTAGAGTATGTGTTAGGGTTAGGGTTAGGGTACAGGTTAGGGTTACGTTTAGGGTACAGGTTGTGGTAGGGGTAGGGTTAGGGTACGGGTTAGGTTTAGGGTACGAGTTAGGGATAGGGTATGGATTACGGTTAGGGTTAGGGTCTGGTTTAGGGTTAGGGTTTGGATACGGGATAGCGTTTGGGTTAGGGTTAGGCTACGGGTTAGGTATTGGGTACGGATTAGGTTTAAGGTTAGGGTTAGTATTAGGGTTACAGTTAGAATACGTGTTAGGGTTAAGGTACGGGTTAGAGTATGGGTTTAGGTTAGGGTTAACTTTAGGGTTAGGGTTAGTGTACGGGTTAGTGTTAGGGTTAGGGTATGGTAAAGGTTAGGGTTAGGTTAAGGGTTAGGGTTAGGTGATGGGTTATGGTTAGGGTTGGGAAATGGGTTAGCGTTTGGCTTAGGGTTAGGGTAAAGTTTAGGTTTAGGGTAGGTGTTAGGGTTAAGGTTAGTGTTAGTTTTAGGGTTACGGTTAGGGTTAGGGTACGGGTGAGGGTTAGGATTAGGGTAGTGGTTAGGTACGGGTTAGGGTTAGGGGTTAGTGATAGGGTACAGGTTAGGGTTAGGGTATGGTTAGGGTTAGTGTACAGGTTAGGGTATGGGTTAGTGTTAGGCTATGGGTGAGGATTAGGGTTCTGGTTAGGGTTAGGGCATGGGTTAGGGTTAGGGTACGAGTTAGGGTATGGGTTAGGGTTAGGGTACGGGTTAGGGTTATAGTTAGGGTTAGGTTTAGGGTTAGGGTATGGGTTAGGTTTAGGATTCGGGTTTGGGTTAGGTTTAGGGTACGGGATATGGTTAGGGTTAGAGTACGGGTTAGGTTTAGGTTTAGGGTTAGGGTTAGTGTACGGGTTAGGATTAGGGTTGGGGTTAGGCTTAGCAAACGGGTTAGGGTAGGTTTAGAGTACGTGTTAGGGTTAGGTTTAGCATTAGGGTTAGGGTTAGGGTCCGCATTAGGGTTAGGTTTAGGGTTGCGGTTAGTTTTAGGGTATGGATTAGTGTACAGTTTAGGGTTAGGGTATGGGTTAGAGTTAGGTTTAGGATTAGGTTTAGTGTTAGGGTTACGATTAGGGTACAGGTTAGGGTTACGTTTAGGGTACGGGTTAGGGTACGGGTTAGGGTATGGATTAGGGTTAGGGTTAGGGTTAGTTGTAGGGTGTGGGTTAGGATTACGGTCAGGGTACGGGTTAGGGTTAGGGTTATGGTACAGGTTAGTGTTAGGGTTAGGGTTAGGGTCCGGTTTAGGGTTAGGGTTAGGGTACGGGTTAGGTTTAGGGTACGGGTAAGGTTAAGGGGTTAAGGTTAGGGTTAGGGTTAGGTTTAGGGTTAGTGTACGGGTTAGGGTTAGGGTTAGCGTACAATAAAGGTTAGGGTTAGGTTGAGGGTTAGGGTAGGTGACGGTTTAGGGTTATGGTTAGCATTAGGGTACGGGTTAGGATTAGAATTGGGAAACGGGTTAGCGTTTGGGTTAGGGTTAGGGTAAAGGATAAGTTTAGGATAGGTTTTAGGGTTAGTGTTAGGGTTAGGGTACGGGTGAGGGTTTGGATTAGGGTATGGGTTAGGTACGGGTTAGGGTTAGGGTTAGGGTACGGGTTAGGGTACAGTTTTGGGTTGGCGTTAGCGTTAGGGTTAGTGTTAGGTTTGGTGTTAGGGTGCGGGTTAGTGTTAGGTTTAGGGTATGGGTAAAGGTTAGGTTTAGGGTTATGGTTAGGGTTAGGGTACTGGTTAGGGTTTGGGAACGACTTAGGTTTAGGGTTAGGGTACGGGAATGGGCTAAGATTAGGGTTAGTGGGGATCCCTGGGTGGCGCAGCGGTTTGGCGCCTGCCTTTGGCCCAGGGCACGATCCTGGAGACCCGGGATCGAATCCCACATCGGGCTCCCGGTGCTTGGAGCCTGCTTCTCTCTCTGCCTATGTCTCTGCCTCTCTCTCTCTCTCTCTCTCTCTCTCTGTGACTTTCATAAAAAAAAGTTTAGGGTTAGTGTATGGGTTAGGGTTAGGGTAGGTTTAGGGTTAGGGATTGGGTTAGGGTTAGTGTTAGGGTACGGGTTAGGGTTAGGGTACGGGTTAGGGTTAGGGATAGGGCTAGGGTTAGGTTTAGGGTTAGGGTATGTGTTAGGGTTAGGGATAGGGTACGGGTTAGGGTTAGGGTTAGAGTAGGGTTAGGGTTAGGGTACGGGTTAGGGTTAGGATTAGGGGACGGGTTAGGGGACGTTTATATTTAGGGTTAGTGTTAGTGTACGTGTTAGGGTTGGGGTTCGGGTTCGGGGAGGATACGGGTTTGGGTACCATTTAGGGTTAGGGTACACATTAGGGTTAAGGTTAGGTTTAGGGTTAGGGTATGTGTTAGGGTTAGGGTTAGTGTACGGGGTAGGGTTAGGTTAGGGTACGGGTTAGGGTTAGGTTTAGGGTGTGGTTTAGGGTTAGGTACGGGTTAGTTTTAGTGTAGGGTACGGGTTACGTTACGGGTTAGGGTTAGTGTATTGGTTAGGGTTAGGATACGGGTTAGTGTTGGGGTTAGGGTACGGGTTACGGTACAGGTTATGGTTAGGGTACGGGTTAGGGTTAGGGTACTGTTTAGGGTTAGCTACGGGTTGGAATTAGAGTTAGGGTTAGGGTACAGGTTAGGCACGGGTAAGGTTACGGGCTACGGTTAGGGTTAGGGGATGGGTTAGGGTATGGGTTAAGGTTAGGTTTAGTGGACGGGTTAGGGTATGCCTTAGGGTTAGGGTTAGTTTACAGGTTAGGATTAGAGTTAGGTTTAGGGTTAGGGTACGGTTTAGGCTTAGGTTTACCGTACTGGTTACGGTTAGGGTATGGGTTAGGGTTAGTGTTCAGGTTAGGGTACTGGTTAGTGTTAGGTTACAGGTGAGGATTAGGGTTCTGGTTAGGGTTAGGGCACGGGTTAGGGTTAGGGTACGGGATAGGTTTAGGTTTAGGTTTAGGGTACGGGTTAGGGTTAGGTTTAGGTTTAGGGTACAGGTTGGGTTTAGGGTTAGAGTATGGGTTAGTGTTAGGGTTAGGGTTAGGGTTAGGGTACGGGTTAGATTTAGGGTTAGGGTACGGGTTAGGTTGAGGATTAGGGTACGGGTTAGGTTTAGGGTACGGCATAGGGTTGGGTTAGAATACGGGTTAGGTTTAGGTTTAGGTTTAGGTTTAGGGTTAGGGTACGGGTTAGGATTAGGGTTAGGGTATGGGTTAGGGTTAGGGTTAGGGTACGGGTTAGGGTAGGGTACGGGTTAGGGTCAGAGTTAGGGTAAGGGTTACGGTACGGGTTAGGGTTAGGGTATGGTTTAGGGTTAGGGTACGAGTTAGGTTTAGACTACGGGGTAGGGTAGGATTAGGCTTAGGGTACGGGTTAGGGTTAGGGTACGGGTTAGCATTAGGTTTAGGGTACGGGTGACGGTACTGGTTAGGGTTAGGGAATGGGTTAGGTTAGGGTACGGGTTAGGGTTGGGATTAGGGTACAGATTACGGTACGGGTTAGGGTTAGGGTACGGGTTAGGGTTAGGGTACGGGTTAGGGTTAGGTACGATTTGGAGTTAGGGTTAGGGTTAGGGTACGGTTTAGGGCACGGGTAATGTTACGGGTTAGGGTTAGGGTTCGGGTTAGGGTTAGGGTTAGGGTACGGTTTAGGCCACGGGTAAGGTTACAGGTTAAGGTTAGGGTTCGGGTTAGGGTTAGGGTTAGGGGACGGGTTAAGGTATGGGTTAGGGTTATGTTTAGGGTACAGGTTAGGGTATGCATTAGGTTTAGTTTTAGAGTTAGGGTACGGTTTAGGCTTAGGTATGGTAGGTATGGTATGGTACTGGTTTTGGTTAGGGTATAGGTTAGGGTTAGTGTATGGGTTAGGGTATGGGTTAGTGTTAGGGTATGGATTAGGTTTAGGGTTCTGGTTAGGGTTAGGGAACGCATTAGGATTAGGGTACGGGTTAGGGTTAAGGTTAGGGTTAGGGTACGGTTTAGGGTTAGGCTTAGGTTTAGGGTACTGTTTAGGTTTAGGGTTAGAGTACGGGTTAGGGTTAGAGTTAGCGTAAAGGTTAGGTTTAGGGTTAGGGTACGGGTTAGGGTTAGGTGTAGGGTTAGGGTTAGTGAACGGGTTAGGATTAGGGTTAGGGTCAGGGTTAGGGTTAGGGTTAGGGTACGGGTTAGGGTACGGGTTAGCGTTAGGGTTAGTGTACGATTTACGGTATGGGTTAGGGGTAGGGTTAGGGAATGGGTTAGGTAGGGTACGGGTTAGTGTACGGGTTAGGGTTAGGTTCCGGGTTAGGGTTAGGGTACGGGATAGGGTTAGGTATGATTTCGAGTTAGGGTTAGTGTACGGGTTAGGGCACGGGTAAGGTTACGGGTTATGGTTAGGGTTATGGTTAGGGTTAAGGGGCGGGTTAGGGTATGGGTTAGGGTTAGGTTTAGGGTACGGGTTAAGGTTAGGGTTAGGTTTAGAGTTAGGGTACGGGTTAGGCTTAGGTTTACGGTACTGGGTACGGTTAGGGTACGGGTTAGGGTTAGTGTATGGGTTAGGCTATGGGTTAGCGTTAGTTAACGGTTGAGGTTCAGGTTTCTTGTTAGGGTTAGGGCATGGATTAGGGTTAGGGTACGGGTTAGGTTTAGGGTGGGTTAGGGTTCGGGTTAGGGTTAGGTTCAGGTTTAGGGTACGGGTTAGGTGTAGGGTTAGAGTACGGGTTAGGGTTAGGGTTAGGTTCAAGGTTACGATACTGGTTAGGTTTAGGGTTAGGGTACGGGTTAGGGTTAGGGTTAGGTTATTCGTTAGGGTTAGGTTTAGGGTTAGGGTTAGGTTACGGGTTAGGGTTAGGGTACATGTTAGGGTTGGGGTACGGTTTACGGTACGGGTTAGGGCACGGGTTAGGGTTAGGGGTGGGTTAGGGTGAGCGTACGGTTTAGGGTATGGGTTAGGGTAAGGTTAGGGTACGGTTTAGGATTAGGGTTAGGGTTAGCGTACGGGTTAGGGTACGGGTTAGGATTAGGTTCAGGGTACGGGTTAGGGTTAGGGTTAGGGTTATGATACGGGTTAGTGTTAGTGTTAGGGTTAGGGTACGGATTAGGGTTAGGTTTAGGATAGGGGTTAGCGTTTCAGTTAGTGTTAGGTTACGGTTTAGGGTAATGGTACAGGTTAGGCTTAATGTTAGTTTTAGTGTTAGGGTTAGGGTTAGGGTACAGGTTAGGGCACGGGTGAGGTTACGGGTTAGGGTTAGGGTTAGGGTTAGGGAACGGGTTAGGGTATGGGTTAGGGTTAGGTTTAGGGGACGGGTTAGGGTATGGGTTAGGGTTACGGTTAGGGTTCGGGTTAGGGTTAGTGTTCGGGTTAGTGTGTGGATTAGGGTTAGGGATAGGGTTAGCGTGAGGTTTAGGGTTAGGGTACAGGATAGGCTTAGGATTAGGGTACTGGTTAAGGTTAGGGTACGAATTAGGGTTAGTGTACGTGTTAGGGTACGGGTTAGTGTTAGGGTACGGGTGAGGGTTAGGGTTCTGGTTAGGGTTAGGGTATGGGTTAGGATTAGGGTACGGGTGAGTGTTGGTTAGGGTTAGGGTACGGGTTTGGTTAGGGTACGATTTAGGGTTAGGGTGCGGGTTAGGGTTAGGGTTAGGGAATGGTTAAAGGTTATGTTTAGGGGTAGGGTTAGGGTTAGTGTTAAGGTTAGTGTACGCATTAGGTTTAGGTTTAGGGTATGGTAAAGTTAGGTTTAGGGTTAGGGTTAGGTTACGGGTTAGGGTACCGTTTAGGGTTATTTTTAGGGTTAGGGTATGGGTTAGGTTTAGGGTTAGGGTTAGGGTTAGATTACGGCTTAGGGTCAGTGTTAGGGTACCGATTAGGGTTAGGGTTAGGGTATGGGTACTGGTTAGGATTAGGGATAGGGTACGGGTAGGGTTAAGGTTAGGGTTTGTGTTAGGGTTAGGGTTAGGCTACGGGTTAGGGTTACTGTTTGGTACGAGTTAGGGTACGGGTTACGGTTAGGGTTACCGTTAGGGTTAGGCTTAGTTTTACGGTTAGTGTATGGGTTAGCGTATGGTAAAGGTTAGGGTTAGGGTTAGGGTTAAGTTACGGGTTAGGGTACCGTTTAGGTTTGCGTTTAGGGTTAGGGTACAGGTTACGTTTAGGGTTAGTGTTAGGGTTAGGGTACAGGTTAGGGTTAGGGTTAGTGTATGGGCACGGGTTAGGATTATGCTTGTGTATGGGTCAGTGTTAAGGTACAGATTAGGGTTAGGGTTAGGGTTAGGTTTAGGGTTAGCGTATGGGTAGTGTTAGTGTTATGGTACGGGTTATGGTACGGTTTAGGGTTAGTGTTATGGTTCAGGTTACGTTTATGCTTAGGGTTAGGTTATGGGTTAGGGTTAGGTTTAGGGTTAGGGTATGGGTTAGGGTACCGCTTATGGCTAGGGTTATGGTATGGGTTAGGGTTAGGGTACGGGATCGGTACGGGTTAGTGTTAGGGTATGGGTTATTGTTAAGTTTAGGGTTAGTGTTTATGTTAGGCTTAGGATACGGGATAGGGTTAGGTTTAGGCCACGGGTTCGATTACGGGTTAGTGTTAGGGTTAGCGTTAGGGTTAGGGTTAGGGTTGGGTACAGGTTAGGGTTAGGTTAGAGTACGGTTTAGGTATAGGGTTGGGGTATGGGTACGGTTTAGGATTAGGGTTAGTGTACTGGTTAGGGTTATGGTACGGTTTAGGGTAGGGTTAGGGTTAGTGTTCAGGTTAGGATTAGCGAGCGGTTTTGGGTTATGGTTAGAGTATGGTTTAGGGTACAGGTTAGGGTTAGGGTTAGCATTAGGATTAGGGTTAGGGTACGGGTAAGGGTTAGGATTAGGCTTAGTGTACGGGTTAGGGTAAGGGTACGGGTTAGGGTTAATGTTAGGGTTAGTGTTAGGGTTAGGTTTAGTGAAAGGGTTATGATTAGGGTTAGAGTACGGTTTAGGGTACGGGTTAGGGTTAGGGATAGAGTTATGATTAGGTTTAGGGTTAGGGTATGTGTTAGGGTTAGGGTACGCGTTAGGGTTAAGGTTAGGGTAGGGTTAGGGTTAGGGTAAGGGTACGGGTTAGGGTTAGGGTATGGGTTAGGGTTAGGGTGGAGTTAGGCTTAGGGCAAGGGTTAGGTTAGGGTACAGGTTAAGGATAAGTTTAGGTTTACTGTTAGCGTTAGGTTAGGGTATGGGTTAGCTTTAGGGTTAGGGTACGGTTTAGTGTTGGAGTACGGGTTAGGGTTAGGGTTAGATATTGGTTAGTGTACGGGTTAGGGTTAGGGTTATGGGTTAGCGTCGGGATAGGGGTTAGGGTTAAGGTTAGGGTTAGTGTTAGGGTTAGGCTTAGCAAACGGGTTAGGGTTAGGTTTAGAGGACGGGTTAGGGTTAGGTTTAGCGTTAGGGTTAGGGTTCGGGTTAGGGTACAGGTTAGGGTTAGGGTTAGGGTACGGTTTAGGGTACGGGTTGGGGTTAGGTTTAGGTTTAAGTTTAGGGTTAGAGTACGGGTTAAGCTTAGGGTTAGGGTACCGGTTACAGTTAGGGTACAGGTTAGGGTTAGGGTACGGGTTAGGGTATGGGTGAGGGTTAGGGTACTGGTTAGGGTTAGGGTATGGGTTAGGGTTAGGGAATGGGTTAGGGTTAGGGCTAGGGTACGGGTTAGGGTTAGGGTTAGAGTATGGGGTATGTTTAGGGTTAGGGTTAGGGTACGGGTTAGGATTAGGTTTAGGGTACAGGTTAGGGTTATGTTTAGGGTTAGGTTTAAGGCACGGGTTAGGTTAGGTTACAGGTTCGCGTTAAGGATAGGGTTAGTGTTAACGTTAGGTTAGGGTATGGGTTAGGGTTAGGGTTAGGGAACAGTTAGGGTACGGGTTACGGTTAGAGTTAGGTTACGTGTTAGGTTTAGGGTTAGGGTTAGGGTTATGTTAGGTTTAGGGTTAGGGTTACGTTACTGGTTAGTGTCAGAGTTAGGGTACGGGTTAGGGTTAAGGTACGTGTTAGGGTTAGGGTACTGTTAAGTGTTAGGGTATGTGTTAGGGTTAGAGTTAGGGTACGGGTTAAGGTTACGGTGAGATACGGGTTAGGGTACGGGTTAGGGTACGGGTTAGGTTGAGGGTACCGGTCAGGGTTAGGGTTAGGGTTAGGGTTACGGTTAGGGTTCATGTTAGGTTATGGGTTAGGTTTAGGGTACGGGTTAGGGTTAGGTATAGGTTTAGGATTAGGGTTAGGGTACGGTTTAGGGTACAGGTTAGGGTACGGGTGAGGGTACGGTTTAGGTTATGGGTTAGGGTTAGTGTTAGGATACGGTTTAGGGTTTGGGTTAGGTTTAGGGTACGGTTTAGGGTTAGGGTTAGGGTTAGCATTAGGGTTAGGGTTTTGGTTCTGTTAAGGGTACGGGTATGGTACCGGTTAGGGTACGGGTTAGAGTTAGGTTTAGGTTCAGGGTACGGGTCAGGGTTAGGGTTACGGTTACGGTTAGGTTTAGGATTCGGGTTAGGTAACGGGTTAGGGTTAGGTTACGACGGGTTAGGGTTAGGTATAGGGTTAAGGTTAGGGTACGGGTTAGGGTTAGTGTTAGCGTTAAGGTTAGGGTACGGGTTAGGGTTAGGGATAGCGTTAGGTTAGGGTTAGCGTACGGGTTAGGGTTACGGTTAGAGTACGGGTTAGTGTACGGGTTAGGGTTAGTATTAGCGTTAGGGTTAGGGTTAGGATTATGTTTAGGGTACGGGTTAGGGTTAGGGTTACAGTTAGTTTACCGGTTAGTGTTAGGGTCAGGGTTAGGGTACGGGTTAGGTTAAGGTTTGGGTTAGTGTAGCGTTAGGTTTAGGGTACGGGTCAGGGTTAGGGTTAGGGTACGGGAAGGGTAGGGGCTAACGTTAGGGTTAGGGTTAGGGTGAGGGTCCTGGTTAGGGTAAGGGTTAGGATTAGGGTATGGGTTAGGGTACGGGTTAGTGTTAGGGTGAGGGTTAGCGTACGTGTTAGGTTACGGGTTAGTGTTAGGGTTAGGGTATGGATCAGGGTTAGTGTACAGATTAGGGTTAGGGTTAGGGTTTGGGTACAGGTTAGGGTACTGGTTAGTGTACGGGTTGGGATTAGGGTTAGGACTAGTTTTGGGTTATGGGTTAGGGTTAGGGTTAGGGTTGGGTTATGGTTTAGGGTAGGGTATGGGTTAGGGTTAGGGTACGGTTTAGGGTTATTTTAGGGTTAGGGTTAGGGTACCCGTTAGGGTTAAGTTTAGGATACTGGTTCAGGTTAGGGTTAGGGTTAGTGTTTGGGTTAGGGTACGGGTTAGGGTTATGGTTAGTATTAGGGTAGAAGTTAGGTTTAGGGTACGGGTTAGCGTTAGGGTGTAGGTTAGGGTTAGGCTTAGGGTACCGGTACGGGTTAGGGTTAGCGTACCGGTTAGGGTTAGGGTACGGATTATGGTTAGGGTTAGGGTTAGGTTTAGGGTTAGTGTACGGGTTAGGGTTAGGGTTAGGGTACAGGTTAGGTTTAGTGTTAGCGTTAGGGTTAGGGTTAGGGTTATAGTTAGGGTACGGGTTAGGGTTTGGCTTAGGGTACGGTTTAGGTTAAGGGTTAGGAAGAGGGTACGGATTAGGGTTAGGGTACAGGTTAGGTACGGGATAGGGTTAGGTTACGGGTTAGGGTTAGCATTAGGGTACGGGTTAGGGTTAAGGTTGGGATTAGTGTTAGCGTTAGGTTAGGGTACGGGTTAGGGTTAGGGTTATGGTACAGGTTAGGGTACGGGTTAGGGTTAGGTTTAGCGTTAGGGTTTGGGTTAGGGTACGTGTTAGGGTTAGGTTACGGGTTAGGTTACGGGTTAAGGTTATCATACGTGTTAGGTTTAGGGTACCGATAGGGTTAGGTTATGGGTAAGGTTTAAGTTACTGTTAGTGTTAGGGTTAGGTTTAAGGTACGAGTTAGGGTTAGGGTACGGGTTAGGGTATGGGTTAGGGTTAGGGTACGGTTTAGGGTTAGTGTTAGCGTTAGGCTACTGTTAGGGTTAGGATTCGGGTTAGGATTAGGTTTACGGTTAGGATACGGGTTAAGGTTAGGTTTAGGGGAAGGGTTAGGCTATGAGTTAGGGTTAGGGTTAGTGTATGGATTAGGGTGAGGGTACGGGTTAGGGTTCGGGTTAAGGTATGGGTTAGGGTTGGTGTTAGGGTATGGGTTAGTGTTAGTGTTTGCGTTAGGGTTAGGGTTATAGTACGGGTTAGGGTACGGGTTAGGGTTAGGATAGGGACGGGTTGGGAATATGGTTAGGGTTAGGTTTGGATACGGGTTAGGGTTTTGGTTAGGGCCAAGGGTACTGGTTAGTGTTAGGGTGAGGGTTAGGGTTAAGGTTATGGTTAGTGTTAGGTTTAGGGTATGGGTAAGGTTTAGAGTTAGGGTTAGGGTACGGGTTAGGGTACAGGTTAGGGTTAGGGTTAGCATTAGGTTTAGGGTTAGGGTTACGGTTAGGGTACGTGTTAGGGTAGGGGTTAGTGTTAGAGATAGGGTTTTTGTAAGGCTACGGGTTAGGGTTAGGATTAGGGTACGGGTTAGGGTTAGGGTTAGGGTTAGGGTACGGGTACGGGTTAGTTTTAGGGCTAGTGTTAGGATACGGGATAGGGTTAGGGTTACTGTATGGGTTAGGGTTAGGATACGGATAGGGTTAGGGGTAGTGTTAGTGTTAGGGTTAGCGTACATGTTAGGGTTAGGGTACGGGTTAGGGTTAGGTTTAGGGTACGGGTTAGTGTTAGGGTACGGGTTAGGCTTAAGCTTAGGGTTAGTGTTACGGTTAGGTTTAGGGTACGGGTTAGGGTTAGGGTTAGTGTACGGGTTAGGGTACGGGTTAGGGTTAGGGTTAGCGTTAACGATAGGTTTAGCGTTAGGGTTAGGGTACGGGTTAGGTTTAGGGTTATTGTACGGATTAGGGTCAGGCTTAGGATATGGGTATGGGTTGGGGTTATGGTTAGCGTACTGGTTAGGGTATGGGTTAGGGTTAGTGTTAGGGTTAGGGTTAGCGATAGGGTTAGGATATGGGTTGGGTTAGGGTTATGGTTAGCATACGGGTTAGGGTACGGTTTGGGATTAGAGATAGGGTTAGGGTACGGGTTAGGGTTAGGTTTAGGGTTAGGGTACGGGTTAGGTTTAGGTTTAGGGTTAAGGTTAGTGTTAGTGTATCGGTTTAGGTTTAGGATTAGTGTATGGGTTAGGTTTAGGGTTAGTGTTAGGCTTAGGGTTAGGGTTAGTGTTAGGGTATGGGTTAGGGTTAGGGTTAGTTTTAGGGTACGGGTTACAGTACGGGTTAAGATTAGGATTAGAGTTATGGTTAGTGTACGGGTTATGGTTAGTGGTATGGTACGGGTTAGAGTTAGGTTTAGGTTTAGGGTTAGGGTAAGTGTTAGGATTAGTGTTGGTGTATGAGATAGGGTTAGGGTTAGGTTTAGGTTTAGGATTATTGTTGGGTTAGGGTTAGGTTTGGGTTTAGGGTTAGTGTACTGGTACGGGGTAGGTTTAGGGTTAGTGTTAGGGTCCTGGTTAGTGTTTGTGTTAGGTTTAGTGTTACGGAAAGTTTTAGGGTACAGGTTAAGATTAGGTTTAGTTTTAGGGATAGTTAGTGTTAGGGTTAGGTTTAGGGTTAGGGTTAGTGTTAGTGTTAGGGTAGGGTATGGGATGGGGTTAGTGTTAGTGTTAGGGTTAGGTTTAGGGTTAGGGTTAATGTTAGTGTTAGGGTTAGTGATATGGTACGGATTATGGTTAGGGTTGTGTTACGGGTGAGGATTAGGGTTAGGATTAGGTTTAGGGTTAGGGTTAGTGTACGGGGTGGGTTAGTGTTAGGGTTAGGATACTGGTTATGGTACGCATTAGGATTAGGGTTATATTTAGGGTTAGGTTACGGGTTAGGTTTAGGTTATGGTTAGGGAACCGGATAGGGTTAATGTTAGGGCTAAGGAAAGTGTACGGATTAGGGTTAGGGTATGGTTTAGGGTTAGGATTAGGATTATGGTTAGGGTTATACTACGGGTTAGTGTTAGGGTACAGGTTAGGTTTAGCGTTAGGGTTAGTGTTATGGTTAGGGTTACGGTTAGGGTACTGGTTAGAGTTCGGGTTAGGATTAGGTTTAGGTTACGTGTTAGGGTACGTGTTAGGGTTAGGTTTAGGGTACGGGATAGGGTTAGGGTTAGGGTTAGGGTTAGGTTTATGGTTAGGGTACGGGTTAGGGTTAGGTTAGGGTAAGTGTTTGGGTCAGGGTTAGGGTATGGGCTAGTGTTAGGGTTAGGATACGGGGTAGGGTTAGGGTTAGTGTGAGGGTACGGGTTGGGGTACGGTTTAGGGTTAGGGTACGGGTTATGGTACGGTTTAGGGTTAGGGTTAGGTTTAAGGTTAGTGTTAGGGTACAGGTTAGGGTTAGGGTGAGGGTTAGGGTTAGGGAACAGGTTAAGGTTAGGTTTAGGGTTAGTCTTAGTGTTAGGGTTACTGTTAGGGTTAGGGTTAGGTTTAGGGTATGGGTTAGGATTAGGGTTATATTTCGGGTTAGTGTTAGGCATAGGCTTATAGTACGGGTTAGGGTTAGGGTTACATTATGGGTTAGGGTTTGGGTTAGGGTTAGGTTTAGGGTACGGGATAGGGTTAGGGTTAGGGTTAGGGTATGGTTTAGGGTTAGGGTTAGGGTACGGTTTAGGGTATGCCTTAGGATTAGGTTTATGGTTAGGGTTAGGGTACGTGTTAGAATTTGGGTTAGGGTACGGTTTAGGGTACGTGTTAGGATTAGGATTATGGTTAGGGTTAGAGTACGGGTTAGGGTTAGGGAACGGGATTGGGTTAGTGTTAGGTTTAGGGAAAGGTTACGGGTTAGGGTTAGGTTATGGTTTAGGGTTAGGGTTAGGTTTAGGGTTATAGTACTGGTTAGGGTTAGGGTACATGTTAGGGTTAGGATACGTTTTAGGGTTAGGGTACGGGTTAGGGTTAGGGTACGGTTGAGGGTTATGGTTTAGGGTTAGGGTTAAGTTTAGTGTTAGTTTACGGGTTAGGGTTAGGGTTATGGTTAGGGTATGGGTTTGTTTCCAGGTTAGGGATAGGTGTAGGGTTAGGGTTAGGGTTAGGATTAGGGTTAGTGTTAGGATTAGGATTAGGGTTAGGTTATGGGTTAGGGTTTGGGTTAAGCTTAGGGTTAGGTTTAGGGTCTGGGTTAGGGTACGGGTTAGGGTTAGTGTTATAGTTAGGGTTAAGGTTAGGGTACGGGTTCGGGTACAGATTAGGATTAGTGATTCAATTCGATTTGATTATTTTTGATGTGTTTCGATTCTATTATTTTCAATTCGATTCGATTTGATTCGATTATTTTCGATGGGTTTCAATACGGTTCGATTATTTTCGATTCGATTTGGTTCAATTAGAATATTTTCGATTTGATTCAATTTGATTCAATTATTTTCGATTCAAATCGATTTGATTCGATTATTTTCGATTCAATTCGATTCGATTATTTTTGATTCGATTCGATTATTTTTGATTCAATTCTATTCGATTCGATTTGATTCGATTATTTTCTATTCCATTCGACTTGATTTTGATTCGATTCCTTTCGATTAGATTCGATTATTTTCGATTAGATTTGATTTGATTCGATTATTTTCAATTTGATTCGATTCTATTAGATTATTTTCGATGTGTTTCAATGCGATTCGATTATTTTCGATTTGATTCGATTCAATTAGAATATTTTCGATTCGTTTCGAGTCGATTCGATTATTTTCGATTCAATTCATTTTTTTCAATTCGGTTCGATTCGATTCGATTATTTTATATTCCATTCTTTTTTATTAATTTTTATTCGTTTCCATTCGATTAGAGTCAATTATTTTCGATTCGATTCGATTCGTTTCGCTTATTTTCGATGCGATTCTATTCGATTCGATTCGATTATTTTCGATGTGATTCGATACGATTATTTTCGATGTGACTCGATTTGATTATTTTCGATTCAATTAATTTCAATTCGATTTGATTTGATTGGTTTCGATTCAATTATTCTCAATTCGATTATATTCGATTATTTCGAATCAATTCAATGCGATCTGATATTTTTCTATTCGATTCGATTTCTATTGTTTCGATTTTTCGATTCGTTTCGTTTCGATTCGATTATTTTCGATTCAATTCAATTCGATTATTTTTGACTCGATTCGATTCGATTCCATTCCATTCGATTTGTTTCGATTCGATTATTTTTGATACGATTTTATTTGATTCAGTTATTTTCGATTCGATTCGATTCGAGTAGAATATTTTCGATTTGATTCGATTCGATTCAATTATTTTCAATTCGATTCGATTTGATTTGATTATTTTGGATTTGAATCGATTCAATTCGATTATTTTCAATTCGATTCGATCATTTTCTATTTGATTCAATTATTTTCTATGCGATTTGATTCGATTATTTTTTTTTAATTTTTTTAATTTATTTATGATAGTCACAGACAGAGAGAGAGAGAGAGGCAGAGACACAGGCAGAGGAAGAAGCAGGCTCCATGCACCGGGAGCCCGATGTGGGATTCGATCCCGGGTCTCCAGGATCGCGCCCTGGGCCAAAGGCAGGCGCCAAACCGCTGCGCCACCCAGGGATCCCTGATTCGATTATTTTTGATTCGATTTGATTCGATTTGATTTGATTCATTTTGATTCAATTATTTTCAATTCGATTTGATTATATTCGATTATTTCGACTCGATTCTATTCGATTTGATATTTTTCTTTTGATTCGATTTCTATCATTTCGATTTTTTCTATTCGAATCGATTCGATTCAATTATTTTCGATTCGATTCGATTTGATTACATTCGATTTGATTCGTTTCGATTCAATTTTGTTCGATTCTATTAGTGTCGATTATTTTCGATACGATTCGATTCGATTCAATTTTTTTCGATTCAATTTGATTTTATTATTTTTGATTCGATTTGATTTGATTCGATTATTTTCGATTCGGTTCGATCATTTTCGATTCGATTCTTTTCGATTCGGTTCGTCTCGATTAGAATATTTTCGATTGGATTCGATTCTATTCAATTACTTTAGATTCAATTTGATTCGATTATTTTCTATTCGAATCGATCATATTCAATTCGATTCGATTCGATTTGATTATTTTCGATTTGATTCCATTCGATTTGATTCGATTCGATTATTTTCGATTCGATTCGTTTCAATTCGGTTTGCTTATTTTCGTTGCGATTTGATTTGATTCGATTTGTTTATGTGATTCGATTCGATTATTTTAGATTTGATTCTATTCGATATGATTATTTCGACTCAATTAGATTTGATTCGATTTTTTCAATTCGATTTGATTTCTATTGATTCGATTTATTCGATTCGATTCGATTCGATTATTTTCGATTCGATTTGATTCGTTTCGATTCGATTCAATTATTTTCGATTCGATTTGATTTGATTCGATTCGATTATTTTCGATTCATTTAGTTTCGATTCGATTCGCTTATTTTCATTGCGATTCGATTCGATTCGATTATTTTCGATTTGATCTGATTATTTTCGATTCGATAATTTTCAATTCGATTGGTTTCGATTCGATTATTTTCGATTCGATTCGATCATTTTCGATTCGGTTCGTTTCAATTCTATTATTTTTGATTCGATTCGTTTCGATCAGAATATTTTCGATTCGATTCGATTCGATTCTATTACTTTCGATTCGATTCGATTAATTTCGATTCGATTTGATTATTTTCGATTCAATTCGATCATTTTCAATTCGATTCAATTCAATTTGATTATTTTCGATTGGATTCCATTTGATTTGATTCGATTCGATTATTTTCGATGCGATTATTTTCGATTCGATTCGATTCGATTCGTTTCAATTATTGATTTGATTCGATTCGATTATTTTTTATTTGATCCGTTTATTTTCGATTCGATAATTTTCAATTCTATTTGATTCAAATCGATTATTTTCTTTTTTTAACTTTTCAGTTATTTATTGTCCTCTCAAATATACTTAAAAAATAACATTTTAGACATTGAGTCACAAATACACAGGAAATAAAGTACTGCCTACTTGTTTCACAAAGGGCCTTTCCTTGAATCCCTTAGCTGCTTTCTATAAAATTTGACGTTTTCAGGGGGTTCGGTGAAGGGGACAGGCTCTCCAGCATTCTTCAGCAAAACCGCGTAACGCTTTAGTAACAGATCATTCAATTTTATATTCCTTGCAATCAGATTTTCATATAGCACTTTAGCAGATACAGCATCCTTGTCTAAGACACAGCTTTTCATGGCAGAAGTGTATACTTCTTCCTTTTCAACTAATTCAGGAATCAATTCTAACAAAGACTTCAGAGTGGATGCCTTTCCTGGTCTCTGAGAGTTCCTGATACAGAACACCAAGAAGATTGAAGTTCAAATCGATTATTTTCAAATCGTTCAATTATTTTCAAATCGATTTGACTATTTTCGATTCGATTCGATTCGATTATCTTCGATTCGATTAGATTATTTTCGATTTGATTCAATTCGATTATATTCGATTCGATTCGCTTCGATTATTTTCGATTCGATTCGACTCGATTCGATTATCGATTCGATTTGATTTAATTATATTCTATTCGATACGTTTCAATTTGTTTCGATTCGATTATTCTCAATTCGATTTGATTCGATTATTTTCAATTCGATTCGATTATTTTGGATTCAATTTGAATCTATTCGATCTGATTCAATTTGATTATTTTTGATCTGAGGAGATTAGATTCGATTATTTTAGATTCAATTCTATTTGATTCTATTCGATTATTTTCGAATCAATTAGATTCGATTATTTTCAAATCGAATGGATTGGATTATTTTCGATTCGATTTGATTCAATAATTTTCGATTTGATTCGATTCGATTCGATTTTCTTCGATTCGATTCCATTCGATTTGATTATTTTTGATTCGATTCATTTCGATTCGATTATTTTCGATGAGTTTCCATTCGATTATTTTTGATGTGTTTCGATTCGATTCGATTGATTCAATTATTTTTGATTCGATTCAATTCGATTCGATTATTTTCGATGAGTTTCTATTCGATTATTTTCGATGCATTTCGATTGAATTCGATTATTTTCAATTCGATTCGATTCAATTAGAATATTTTTGATTCGATTCGATTTGATACAATTATTTTCGGTTTGATTTGATTCGTTTATTTTTGATTCGATTCGATTTGATTCGATTATTTTCAATTCGATTCGATTCGATTAATTTCGATTATTTTCAATTCGATTCGATTCGATTTGATTATTTGTGATTTGATTTGTTTCCATTATTTGCCAATCAATTCGATTCTATTCTTTTCTATGCGATTCGATTTGATTCTATTCAATTTTTCCATTCGATTGGATTCAATTCGATTATTTTCGATTGGATTTGAAAATTTTCTATTCGATTCGATTTGATTCGATTTGATTCGATTATTTTCAATTCGATTCGATTGAATTCGATTATTTGCGATTCGATTTGTTTCCATTATTTGCCATTCAATTCGATTCGATTCTTTTCGATGTGATTTGATTCGATTTTTTTTATTCGATTCGATTCGATTAGATTATTTTCGATTCGATTCAATTCATTTCAATTATTTTCAATTCAGTTCGATTTAATTCGATTCGATTATTTTTGATTCGATTCAATACGATTAATTCGATTCGATTCAATTCCATTTATTTGATTCAATTTGATTCTACTCGATTATTTTCGATTCGATTCGATTATTTTCGAATGGATTCGAATCGATTTGCTTTTTTTATTCGATTATATTATTCTCGATTCGATTCTTTTCGATTTGTTTTGATTCGATTAATTTCGATTTGATTCGATTATTTTCGATGCTATTCAGTTTATTCTATTCGATGTTTTTCGATTCGATTTGATTTTATTATTTTCGATTCCATTCGTTTCGATTATTTTCGATTTGATTGATTCGATTAGACTTTTCTATTAGATTCAATTCAATTCGATTCAATTCAAGTCTATTCATTTTATTTGATTCGATTCGATTTTCTATTCGATTTGATCCAATTCGATTCAATTCGATTCGTTTCTTTTTATTCGATTCGATTCGATTCTTTTTATTTGATTATTTACCATTCGATTCGATTTGACTTGATTCGATTATTTTCAATACTATTTGATTTGATTTGATTCTTTTCAATTCAATTTGATTCGCTTCTTTTCTATTCGATTCGCATCTTTTCGATTCACTTCTTTTCTTCTTGATTCCATTCGATTCGAATCGATTCGATTCTTTTCGATTTGATTCTTTTTGATTCAATTCGATTCGATTTGTTTCTTTTCAATTTGATTCACTTCTTTTCGATTCAATTCATTTCGATTTTTTTTATTCAATTCGATTTGAAACGATTCTTTGGATTCGATTATTTTTGATTCGATTTGATTCGATTCTATTATTTTCGTTTCGATTCGATTCCATTATTTTCGATTCGATTCAATTCTTTTCTATTCGATTTGATTCTATTCTTTTCTGCTCTATTCTATTCTATTCTTTTCTATTTGATTTGATTCGATTCGTTTCTTTTCTCTTCATTCGATTCGATTTGATTATTTTCTATCCTATTCTATTCTTTTCTATTCGATTTGATTCGATTTGATTCGATTCTTTTCTATTCTATTCGATTCGATTCAATTCGATTCGATTCAATTCTTTTCTCTTTGATTCGGTTAGATTCAATTCAATTCTTTTCTATTCGATTCGATTCTTTTCGATTCGATTCGATTTGATTCTTTTCTATTCCATTTGATTCAATTCGATTCGTTTCGATTCTTTTGTATTCTATTCGATTCGATTCGTTTCGATTTGATTCTTTTGTATTCAATTTGATTCGATTCTTTTCAATTTGATTCGATTCGATTCTTTTCTATTCGATTCGATTCTGTTCTATTCGATTCCATTCGATTAGAATCTTTTCTATTCAATTTGATTCAATTATATTCGTTTTGATTCTTTTCTATTCGATTATATTCGATTTGATTCGATTTGATTCTTTACTATTCGATTCGATTCGATTCTGTTTGATTCGATTCGATTCGATTCGAATCTTTTCTAGTCACTTCGATTCAATTCGATTCGTTTTGATTCTATTCCATTCGATTCTTTTCAATTCAATTTGATTCGATTCTTTTCTATTTGATTCTGTTCAATTCGATTCGATTCTTTTCTATTCTATTTGATTCGATTCGATTCTTTTGTATTCGATTTGATTCGATTCGATTCTTTTCTATTCTATTCTATTCAATTCAATTTTATTTGATTCTTTTCTATTCGATTCGATTAGATTCAATTCTTTTCTATTCGACTCAATTATTTTCTAATCTATTCTATTCAATTCGATTCGATTCTTTTCTATTCAATTCTTTTTAATTCTATCCGATGCAATTCAGTTCTATTCGATTCTTTTCTATTCTATTCGTTTCGATTCGAGTCCTTTCTATTCCATTCGAATCAATTCGATTCGATTCATTTCTATTCTATTCAATTTGATTCAATTCGTTTCTATTCGATTTGATTCTTTTCTATTCTATTGTATTCTATTCTATTCAATTCTTTTCTATTCGATTCAATTCGATTCTTTTTTATTTATTCAATTCGATTCAATTCTATTCTTTTCTATTCTATTCTATTGTATTCTATTCTATAATTTTCTATTCAATTCGATTTGATTCGATTCTTTTCTATTTGATTCTATAACCCTAACCCTAACCCTAACCCTAAACCTAACCCCTAACCCTAACTCTAACCCTAGCGCTCACCCCTAACCCTAATCCTAACCCTCACCCTAACCCTAACCCCTAACCCTTACTATAACCCCTAACCCTAACCCTAACCCTAACCCTTAACCTGAGGCCTAAGCCTAAGCCTAACCCTAACCCTGATGCCTAACCCTGAGGCCTAACCCTGAGGCCTAATGCTAACCCCTAACCCTACCCATAACCCTAACCCTAACCCTAAGCTCTAACCCTAACCACTAACCCTAACCCTAACCCTAACCCCTAACCCTAACCCTGAGGCCTAACCCCTAGGCCTAACCCTGAGGCCCAACCCTAACCCTTAACCCTAACCCTAACCCTAACGCTGAGGCCTAATCCTTAACCCTAACCCTAACCTTAACTCTAACCCTAACACTGAGGCTTAACCCTTACCCTAACCCTGAGGCCTAATCCTAACCCCTAACACTGAGGCCTAACCCCTAGGCCTAACCCTAACCCTAACGCTGAAGTCTAACCCTAACCTTAACCCCTAACACTGAGGCCTAACACCTAAGCCTATCCCTGAGGCCTAAACCTAAACCCTAGCGCTGAAGACTAACCCTAACCATAATCCTGAGGCCTAAAGTTAACCATAAGGACTAACCCTGAGGCCTAACACTGAGGCATAATCCTGAGGCCTAACCATGAGGCCTAACCCTAAGCCCTAACCCTTAGGCTTAACCCTAACACTGACCGCAGGCCAAACCCTCTCCCTAACCCTAAACCCTAACCCTAACCCTAACCCCTAGGCCTAACCCTTACCCTAACACCTCGACCTAACCCCTAACCCTAACCCTGAGGCCTAAGCCTAACCCTAACTCTGAGGCCTAACCCTAACCCTAAACCTAACCTCTTACCCTAACCCTAACCCTGAAGCCTAACTCTAACCCTCACCCTAGCCCTTAACCCTAACCCTAATCCTGAAGCCTAACCCTAACCCTAACCCTAACCTTGAGGCCTAACCCTAACCCTAACCCTGAGGCCTAACCCTAACCTTAAACATAGATCAATTTGGAAATTAGATGTGACATGCCATTGAGTTGGATGTATTGTGTTGGTCAGGAACCAATCATGAAGCACCTCGAGGTGACACAGGAATATTTATGCCACAGTTCATTATAGCTGGGAGCCATGGTGAAGGCTGTGACCCCCAGAGCCCAGAAGGAGGCACCTCTGTCTCATTCAAAATAGAACAGGAAAAACTGGATGGTTTGGCTACAGAAGATAACCATGTCTGCATCTTGGAGGATTCCCACCCCATCATGATGCCCCCATTGAAATGAGACCAGAGGTAAAGTGAAAACTGTGGAACCCAGGCCACTTTCAACTGGTACTCCATGCCACATATCACCTCTGCATGTCAATCCACCATCCTAAAAATTTGCGCCTCAGATACACAGGGCACCAGCTCACCTGCATTGCAGATATCAATCATAGAACCCTGATGATGTCCCTAGGAAGAAGATTCTGACTCTTCTATCACTGTGCAGGCTGGGAACCTGTGGACTATATGAGAGACACGGTGGGTTAGATAGGTCACAGATCTGGGACAGCAAGCACAGAAAGAAAGGTCTGAATTCAGCTCTGTCTCCAGAAAAGTAGGACCTTCCTTGCATTTTCAGAGAGTTCTGAATATGGCATTTTTGGCTCCTGATGTAAAGTTAACAAGAGAACGTGGGGCAAGCAGTCATCTGCCAAGAAGGGGCTCTGGATATGTCTGACTGAAGGGAGGGGCCCAAGGGCTGGAATCTTGAAAAAGTGACATCACTACCTTGAGGACAAGCGTGTAACGGATTTAGAACTCTGGTAACCAGGAAGCTGTGTTGAACAATGTCCCTCTTTCCAGCGCACTTAACTGGAGCCGGTCAGGAGAACAAGACCTTCTGTTGCTGTTGCCCTACTTTCAGTGGCTCTGGGCTTAGGAGAGTCCAGAAAGAGAGATGTTCATGCTGCTATGGACGTCAGTTCGGCCCTCTTTCCGAAGCTTCTGGTTATGCACGGGAGACTTCAAAAGGTACCACAAGGCACCTTTTGGGAGGCGAGTAGAGAGCAGGCCACACTGTAATCTCAGCTGAGCGGGCTCACACCTCTTTAACCCTCATTGAGTGTGTGTCCGTTTGTGTATGTGTAAGAGTGTGTGTGTGTTTCAGACTCCGTGTTTGTGTGTGTGTGTGTGTGTGTGTGTGTGTGAAGAGGGGACAGAGGAGAGGAACATGCCCTTCCTGGGCAGAAACCAGCTGCCACGGTTTGGAAGCCTGACACATCTTTGGTGTTCAGAAGCCAGGTCAAAGCAGGCAAGATGAGAAGGTGAGTGCTGAGGGCCAAGCTGAACTTCAAGTATGTAAGTCATAAGTGCAAGAGTCTCCTTCATCTGGCTTCTCATTGCCAGATGTGCCTTCAGCTGCCCCTGTGATGTGAAGCGGAGAACACGATTTTGAAAGGGGATGTCCCCTTGCTGTGTTGTGGTTGGAGAACCCTAATGTCTCTTGGCCCTGTACATATGGGGCACTGTATTTGCAGAGATGCACCCAGGAGATCTTGGAGGAGATGTTCTGTGGCTTCAACTCTTCTAACACCCTAGCCAATGATTGGGTGCACCAGGCAAACAAGGAGCAGTGCTGTTCTGAGGTGAGAATGGGAAGAGGGTTCTCCACAGACAGATGGCCCCCCACACAAACATGAAGAGAAACCTCGGGCCCTCCCATAGTGCTTCCACACGAGTGCCGCACAGGCCCAAATGCAAAGAGACCTGAACCTTCCCTCCTAAGGTCCGGCTACATCTGAGGTGATAAGACACTGTTCCCCTAGGTTGGAATGGTGCAAAATAGATTTCATGCTTTTGAGGAGTGGGGGTGGTGTGTTTTTTTCACTCAGAGCAATGAGTGTCTTTGTGTTTCACTACCATTTTCCTTATTTCACCCACGCGCCCCAGGTATCCTGTGTAGAATGCAGCTCCACTGTCATTGCACAACGTCTTCAGGCCTCACAAAAGATCACATGAAAGAGGGTGATTTAAGACAAAAGGAAGGGTGGGATGAAGCCATTTTCTATGTTTATCTCTTAGGTTTCATGTGCCAGAACACATCAGATCATTGTAGGCCCAATGGGTCATGAGCTGTGTCCTTAGAGGTCCACGTAGTACTCTATCAATGGGGTCGTCTGCCACAGTGATTCAGCCATTCAAGGCCCTTGGAACTTGACATGATGCCATTCTCTTGCCATGTCTCCTGTGCTGCAAGGAGCACCTTGTGTGTCCCCACAGACTGTTTAAGTTGCTTGATCTGCCATTACCTGGAAGCCCAGTTTGGGTGGAAGCCCCCTGATGCCTCCTGACCCAAGTAGCTGGCTCTGTCTTTTGTGTAGAGATCCACACAGGAAATCTTGGATGAGTTGCTCCAAGGGTTCAATTACTCCATCTCCCCCCCAAGAAGCACAGGTGCATCAGGCCACCGACTACAAGCATGGCCGGTCTGGGCTGAGAACAAATCCCATTCATGGTGAAAGTCAGGACCCACAGATGATCAGGGCAAGCCAAGAGCCCAGACTAGAAACAACTGGCTCCCCTGGGGCCTGCCAAAGAAGGTTCTCTCCCCTGATCCTTCTTCCCTAGGTCAGGAACAGACCAAGGTCTATCAGCTTAGGGGAAATGCCACGCAGCCCATGCTTTGGTCTCTTCTCAGGCCCATTCTGTGGGATCCTGAGCAGCGTTTGAGGTGCTAACCCTCTGTCTTCTATCTGCAGTGGGAAGTTCACGGGTGACTCCATGGAATACTGGTCTTTGTTAAAACTCTGAGTTGAGAGAAATGCTGGTGTTGCTCAGTTAATGGAATGTGTTGAAGTTGTCAATGCTCTGCCCTGCGTCCCAACCAACCAATGGTGTTTTGAAGGCTAGGAACTTTTTCTGTGTTTTCTGTGTGGGCCCTGAAGTCCTTTGTCCTGCACAACTTCCCGAGGGGATGGCTGTCTCTGGGCTGAGTGCCAGACCCTGTTCTTCCCAGTGGCCCATGGTTTGGAAGCTGACTACAGTGCCCCTCCTTGTGTCTCTGGTGTGGAAAGGAATCATCCACCCTGGCCCCGGGTGAGGCCTGGATCATGTGGATGCTCTAGGAAGGCAGAATGGATACTTTTGTACCATTAGTAGTCCCTGCTACGATCCTTCCAGGAGAGGAGCCTCTCAGAAAATGCAGTCATTTTCCTTGTCTACCAGGTGTTAAGAACAGCCCAAAGGGTCCTGGGCCAGAATCTCCACAGGTGAGTGACCACCCCATACACAGCACAGGGCCTGAGGCTCTCCTCTACTCCCAGCATGTTTTGGGAATGTCACTGCACCTCTCTGAGCTTCCTTTTCCTCCTCTGAGAAGGGCTGTGGAAGAGGATGAACCTCATGGGGCTACTGTGGGCAATCCTGGCAGAAAACATGGCCTATACTTCTCTGCTGCCTGGCCCTGTTGAAAGGGCTGCTGGGCACCTTCCTGTGGAGCAGCTGTCTCTCCTCAGCAAAGAAGCTCTCCACATCAAATTCATGGGCCTGTGGCACCCTGGGTGTACAGAAGCACGTGGAAAGCAGGCCATTTTCCTGTTTACAAAAGACTTCTGGGATTCCCTATAACTGGCCCTGCTCCTTGTCCTTCATGTGCCCAGGGCAGAGGTCACTAGGGAATGCAGAGCAGCTCATGGTCCACTCAGTAGATGGAAAGTGGAGGTTGGGATTCCTTTCTCCAAGAATAGAGATAAAGCGCCTAGGATTGCAGACACATTTCTAAGCATTAACATCATTGAAAGAATACAGTAGATACACTGTCTCGGTCTCAAGTCTAATCAGAGTGTCAGACAATCAATCACTCGACCTGTTGTAGGCACGATTGTCCACAGTTGGTTAGATGTGACATCTTCATGGCCACCGCATGTGATGAATGGATCCACCCACATTTCAACCACTCGGATGGACAATAAGATCAAGGAAGGGCACTGGGTGGCTCAGTCAGTGAGGCCCCCACTTTCAGGTCAGGCAATGATCCCAGGGACCTGGCCTTTTCACCCTCTCTCCCTGGAGCTCACCCTGATTATTCTCTTTCCCTCTCTCCAAGAATTTAAAAAACTTCCTTAAAAGTGTTTGTAAAATATCAAGTAAATCTAGGATTGGTCTTTGAATCCAATGGGAGAAATTTGATGCATCAGAGGGCTTTCACCCAAACTGGGCTTTCTCTGCATCGATTGAGAGTATCATAATTTCTTCCTTTTTTCTCTTCTTGATATGATCAATCACATTGATTGCTTTATGAATGTTGAACCAGCCTTGCATCCTAGGGATAAATCCTACTTGGTCATGATTAATAATCTTCTTAAGGTATTGTTGGATCCTATTGGCTACTATCTTGTTGAGAATTTTTTGCATCCATGTTCATCAGGGTTATTGGTCTATAATTCTCCTTTTTGGTGGGGTCTTTGGTTTTGGAATTAAGGTGAAGCTGGCCTCATAGAATGAATTTGGAAGTACTCCATCTCTTTCTATCTTTCCAAACAGCTTTAGTAGGATAGGTATGGTTTCTTCTTTAAACGTTTGATAGAATTCCCCTGGGAAGCCATCTGGCCCTGGAGTTTTGAGTCTTGGTCGGTTTTGGATGAGTGCTTCAAATTTCTCCCTGGTTGTTGGCCTGTTCAGGTTTTCTACTTCTTCCTGTTCCAGTTTTGGTAGTTTGTGGCTTTCCAGGAATGCGTCCATTTCTTCTAGATTGCCTAATTTATTGGCGTATAGCTGTTCATAATATGTTTTTAAAATCGTTTGTATTTCCTTGGTGTTGGTACTGACCTCTCCTTTCTCATTCATGATTTTATTATTTTGAGTCTTCTCTCTCTTCTTGTTAATAAGGCTGGCTAATGGTTTATCTATCTGATTAATTCTTTCAAAGAACCAACTCCTGGTTTTGTTGATCTCTGAATCTTTTAAATTCTTCCTTAATTTCCTGGTTGACCCTTTCATCTTTTAGCAGGATGATCCTTAACCTCCACGTGTTTGAAGTCCTTCCAAACTTCTAGTTGTGATTTAGTTCAAATTTCAAGGCATTATGGTCTGAGAATATGCAGGGGATGATCCCAATCTTTTGGTATCGGTTCAGACCCGATTTTTGACCCAGTATGTGGTCTATTCTAGAGAAAGTTCCATGTGCACCTGAGAAGAATGTGTATTCCGTTGAGTTTGGATGTAAAGTTCTGTAGATATCTGAGAAATTCATCTGGTCCAGTGTATCATTTAAAGCTCTCGTTTCTTTGGAGACGTTGTGTTTAGAAGACCTATCAAGTGTAGAAAGTGCTATATTAAAGCCACCAAGTATGTGTATTATTATCTATGTATTTCTTAACTTTGGTTATTAATTGATATATTTGGCAGCTCCCACATTTGGGCCATATATATTGAAGATTGTTAAGTCCTCTTGTTGGATAGATCCTTTAAGTATGATATAGTGTCCCTCTTCATCTCTCAGTACAGTCATCGGGGTAAATTTTAGTTTATCTGATATAAGGATGGCTACCCCTGCTTTCTTTTGAGGACCCTTTGAATGGTAAATGGTTCTCCAACCTTTTATTTTCAGGCTGTAGGTGTCCTTCTGTCTAAAATGAGTCTCTTGTAGACAGCAAATAGATGGGTCCTGCTTTTTTATCCAGTCTGACACCCTGCGCCTTTGATGGGGTCATTAAGCCTGTTCATGTTCAGAGGTACTATTGAAAGATAGGAGTTTAGGGTCATCATGATATCTATTCAGTCCTTGTTTTTGTGGATTGTTCCACTAAACTTCTTCTTAAAGGGGAATTTTAAGTGTCCCCCTTAAAATTTCTTGCAGAGCTGGTTTGGAGGTCACATATTCTTTCAGTTCCTGCCTGTCTTGGAAGCTCTTTATCTCTCCTTCCATTCTGAATGAGAGCCTTGCTGGATAAAGATTTCTTGGTTGAATGTTTTTCTCATTTAGGACCCTGAATATATCCTGCCAGCCCTTTCTGGCTTGCCAGGTCTCTGTGGAGAGTTCTACTGTTACCCTAATACTTCTCACCATAAAAGTCAGGGATTTCTTGTCTCTTGCTGCTTTAAGGATCTTCTCTTTATCTTTTGAATTTGCAAGCTTAACTATTAAATGTCGAGGTGTTGAACGGTTTTTATTGAGTTTAGGGGGGGAATCTCTCTATTTAGTGGATCTGAATGCCTGTTTCCCTTCCCAGATTAGGAACGTTTTCAGCTAGGATTTGTTCAAATACATATTCTGGACCTCTGTCCCTTTCGGCGCCCCCGGGAACCCCTATTAAATGTAGGTTTTTCTTTTCAGGCTGTCGTTTATTTCCCGTAATCTATCCTCATGGTCTTTTAATTGTTTGTCTCTTTTTTTCCTCAGTTTCCCTCTTTGCCATCAACTTGTTTTCTATGTCACTCACTCGTTCTTCCAACTCCTCAACCCTCGTCGTTAGGACTTCTAGTTTGTATTGCATCTCATTCAATTGATTTTTAATTTCTGCCTGACTAGATCTAAATTCTGCAGTCATGATATCTCTTTAGTCCTTTATGCTTCTTTTCTAGAGCCAACAGTAGCTGTATAATAGTGCTTCTGAAACGGCTTTCTGACATTGAATTGTAATCCAGATTTTGTAACTCTGTGGGAGAGAGGATTGTTTCTGATTCTTTCTTTTGAGGTGAGGTTTTCCTTCCAGTCATTTTGCTCAGTGCAGAGTGGTGAAAAATAATTTGTATTGGGAAAAGGAGAAAAAGAGAGCAGAGAAATAAGGAAAGAAAAGAGAAAAAGAAAAAAGAAAAAAGAAAGAAAAAATGAAAAAAGAGAAGAAAAAGAGAAAGAAAAAGAAAAACAAAAAAAAGGGTGGTGAAGGAAACAGCAATCAAAAAGCAAACAACAACAACAACAACACGGGGTAGTATCTTCTGATTTTGTATCCTTTAAGTCCCTTGACTTCCGTCTAGCTGGTCTTCTGGCGGAGGGGCCTGTTGAGCTGATTTTCAGTTGTTAACACTTGGGGGAGCTGCTTTGCCCCCTGCCTGGTGCAGGGCTCACTGGGGGTTTTTTACCCCGTGAGGCCCCAGGAGGAATAACCACAGTGGTGGTGGCCAGCTCTGACCCTGGAGTCAGCTCCCGCAGTAACTAGGGAGTTCCCCATCTGCAGGGGCCTGGATGTTCTGGGGGCGGGGCCGCTGATCTCCTCAACTCGGGGCAGGAGCGTCCTTGCTCTTCTGGGCCCTCCTGGCCTCTGCCTGTCCCGGGGGAGGCCGGATCCTGGGCTGTGTCCCAGCTCCCTGTGCCCCGGGGCCTGCGCTGTTGGATTCGCACTCCACCCCATAGCCCCCTCGCGGAGCCGCGGCCCGAGCCCCTCCGAGCTGCTCCGGGTCCTGCCGTGCGCGCTGCAGCCCTTAGGGAGCTCGGCGCACTCTCCCGGGGTGCAGGTGTCTGTTAGTGTCCCACGAAGCCCGAGGGCATTCCCGCCCTCCTGGGGCCCTGCTCTAACTCCCTGCGAGCCCCTTTCCGCCCGGGAAGGTTGGTGCAGCTCCTGCTTCTCCGGGTGGGGCTCTCCTGTCCTGGGGACACTTGCCCTGGCCTCAGCCCGGCTCCTCGTAGGGCCCCTCCCCCTTGGATGCCTTTTGTTTCTTTATTTCTTTTTCCCCCGTCTTCCTGCCTTGATAGAAGCACGAACTCTTCTCACTGTAGCATTCCAGCTGTTCTCTCTTTAAATCTCAGGCCGAATTCGTAGATTTTCAGGATGATTTGAAGGTTATCTAGGTAATTTGGTGGGGATAGGTGACTTGGGGACCCTACTCTTCTGTCTTCTTGCCCCAAGATTTCATTATTTTTGATGGCTAGGTAATATTATATTGTATATACATACCACGTATGTTTATCCTTTCATCCCTCAATGGACATCTGGGCTCTATAGTTTGGCTATTATGGATATTGCTGCTATAAAAAAATAAACATTGGAGGGCAAGTGTTTGCATTCTTTGGATAAATACCTGGTAGTGCAATTGCTGGGTCATAGAGTAGTTCTATTCTTCACTTTTTGAGACACCTCCATGCTGTTTTCCAAAATGGCTGTACCAGTTTGCATTCCCAGTTGTTTTATAGGTCCGTGGAGAACGCATTGTTATACACCAAGGAGTCAAGGAAGTATATGTCAATATCCTTGCCTATTGTGGCTTACCAATGTATTGAGGTGACAAAATCTGTGCTTGAATACAGCAAAGTACAATGTGCCATAAACTTAATGGTAAATGAGATTCACTCTTACTATGGGGCTTATGGATGAGAGGAGATTAATAAGAACAGATGTTTTTGTTTTTGTTTTTTTTTTAAAAAAGATGGATCCAAAGCTAAGCATTGAAAATAGCCTAGGAAGCAGAGCAAGGCATTTTAGGTAGGATAAACACTGTGAAAAGGTATTTAAGAATGAAAACTCATAAAAAACACAAATTTATCAGAGAGAATATAATAACGGTTTTCTCCAGGGAATATTGAAGGTTCTAGAGATCCTGGTTATTAGTGCCAAAGTATAATAGCATCTTCCTAGTAGTAACACACATTCTCCCAAACCTAAGGAACAATTCCTAGGGCAACTAATTGTATTACAATGGCTACAGTCATTTGAGTCAAAAACAGATCCATCACCCCCAAAAGTAATAATTTTATCAAACCAGACCTAGTTTTACTCCTGCTTCCCAGTTCCCTAGATATACTGGAACTGTGTGCTATAATGTTTAGCAAGCCTACTACTTTTATTTATGTTTACATTAAAAACTGAAAGAAAATTTTCCCTAACTATAAAATCATGAACACTTTTAGTCAAAAATGGTGTCATTTAACAAATCAATTTCAGATCCTCTACAATTAAAATGAATTAGAATAAAAATTATTAATATAAATTAAGTACTCAGTATTTTAGATTTTTCAGTATGTGAATTATAAATCAGTCTACAAAACACTAAAACTTACACACTGTTATTCTTTTTTTTATTTAATCCATATTCTTTTTATAATACTTTTTAATCTTTTTTTTTTAATTTATGATAGTCACACAGAGAGCGAGAGAGAGAGGCAGAGACACAGGCAGAGGGAGAATCAGGCTCCATGCACCGGGAGCCCGACGTGGGATTCGATCCCGGGTCTCCAGGATCGCGCCCTGGGCCAAAGGCAGGCGCCAAACCGCTGCGCCACCCAGGGATCCCCAAACTGTTATTCTTAAAGCAAAAGAAACAGAATTATTCAGGCAAAGGTTTTCATTTGGTGATGTTCATACTTTTTATATTTCCATCGCAGGATAAGGCACTTAGGTTTACTTTTTTTCCTTCTTCCCAGACATCACACTGAAATGTGTAATTCTTTTTTTTTATGATAGTCACACAGAGAGAGAGACAGAGACATAGGCAGAGAGAGAAGCAGCCTCCATGCACCGGGAGCCCGACGTGGGATTCGATCCCGGGTCTCCAGGATCGCGCCCTCGGCCAAAGGCAGGCGCCAAACTGCTGCACCACCGAGGGATCCCTGAAATATGTAATTCTTAAAATAAGTTTTAACACTTATAGACATTTCATGATTACCTATTAAGCTAAAACAATACGGCACTAAAATTAAACAACTATTTATCCTTTCAAATGATTATGGTTTATTCCCAGGGAATGCTGTAAACTGTGTGCATATTTCTCCAAGGAATTCAGATTCAGAAGCAATATTTGCCTGAGGATATTTGGCTTGTTTAGTGCACAAGAGATGCCAAAATATACAGACTCCTTCCTATCTCCTTCAACTATGTTTTCAGGAGATGCTGTACAAAATATACTATAGTAAAGCACCATGTACCCCCCTTACCTTCATTAATTTATTAATGCATTTTTTCCTTCCTAAAATACCTGTTCATTTTGTGTTTGAAATGTAACAAGCACTTCTGTATATCTAGGGCATATGTCCTGAGAGCTCCCCTACCCCCTCTTCCCAGTGAGAACCTGGCAACAAGTCTATGAAATCTATGAAGGGAGCTCTTACAGATACCTCATCTTTCAGCATGATAAAATGCCTATACACATCATCATCAAACTGATAAACACCAAAGAAATGAGAAAATCTTAAGTGTAGCTAGAGAAAGAGGCTACATTATATACCATGAATATTAGAGAACAATGGCTCAAACAATTTCTAACTTCTTTTCAGAAGCTATGGAGGCCATAAAATAGGGGAATCTTTAGAGTGCTGAAAAAAAGCTAATTTAGAATTCTATGCAGTGAAACTATCCTTCAAACATGAAATGGATATAATATGGTCTTATTCATTTGGGGAATATAAATAATAGTGAATGGAATAGAAGGGAAGGGAGAAGAAATGGGTAGGAAATGTCAGAAAGGGAGACAACATGAGGACTCCTAACTCTGGGAAACGAACTAGGGGTGGTGGAAGGGAAGGATGGTGGGGAGTGGGGGTGAATGGGTGACAGACACTGAGGTGGGCACTTGACGGGATGAGCACTGGGTGTTATTCTGTATGTTGGCAAATTGAACACCAATAAAAAATAAATATATTATTTAAAAAAAACATTTTCAGGTAATCAAACTAAGAGTATTTTTCAGTAACACATTTGTACTGCAAGAAATGCTGCAGGAAGTTCTTTAGCCTAGGAAAACAGAATCCAGCTGAAAAAATGGAATTTCATGGAGGAATTAAAAATACCAAACATTGTAAATATGGGGGTAAATATCAGAGACTAAATTGTTTTCAATGAAAAAAAATTTTTTCAATGAAAATTGAAATAAATAAGAATTCTTCACAAAAATTTAAATATATGTACATTAAAATAAATTTTTGAATACCATAACAAAAATGCTTTGTAGAATAAAATGAAAGTGGATGGGCTGAACAGCAGAAAGGTAATTGTGAAACAAAAGAGTCAGTGAACCTAATGATTAATAGAGACCACTTATTTTGAAAAACAAAAAAGTAAATTATATCTATTTAATAAACAGTCTATATGACCTAGGAACAATATCAAAGGGTCTAACATATATATATTAGACCTTTAACACACATACAGATACATAATGTGAATTTTAAAAAGCAGAGGATATAAATCAGCATTGTCCAATAGAAATATAATGCAGAATACAAATGTAAGACACATTTGTAACTTCAAATTTTCTAGTAGCCTTATTTTTTAAAAGTGAAAGAAAACATGTGAAATTAATTTTAATAAGATAGTTTAACCCAATACATCCAAATTATTCTCATTTCAACATCTAATACATATTTAAAAATTAATGAGACCTTTTACTATTTCGTACTGTCTTTGAAATATGATGTATGTTTATATTTACAGCACATCTCAGTGTCGACTAACCACATTTCAATTTTTTAGTGGCTACCAAATTGAATTATGTAAACATAGTTAGACAATATAGACTATTTGCGGTTTACTTCGTCATGTTGCCTTCTCAGTGGCTTTGGACCAAATTCATTGTATATATGAAAAAACATGTGGTAGTTAAAAACACACCCATAAACAACTAATGGGTCAAAGGATAAATCACAAAGAAAATTAGAAAACACTGGGGACAAATGAAAACAGACACATAAGATACCAAAACCTATTAAATACAGTGAAATCAGTGTTCAAAAGGAAATTTATAGCTTTAAATATCTGCTTTAACAAAAAAGATAGATCTCATATGAATAATATAACTTCAAAATTACAGATACAGAGAAAAAGAGCAAAAGAAACCCAAAGCCAGCAGAAAGAAAGTAAATAATAAATACTAGTGAAGATAAATTAAATAGAGGAGAAGGGAAAACATAGAGAAAATCAATAAAACCCAAAGTTGGTTCTTTTGAAAGGTCAACAAAAGTTGACAAACCCTTAGCTAGATTAACCAAGAAAAAAGGAGAGAGGGCTCAAATTGCAAAATCAGGAATCAGAGTTCGTTCATGACCTTGTAGAAATAGAAATGGGTACCAAAATAAATTATGAGAAATTGTGTATCAACAAATTAGATGACCACAAATTATCACTTACTTGGTGAAATAGAATATCTAATAGACCTATGGTTATTAAAGAAATTGAATCAGTAATCCAAAATCTCTGGATAAGACTAAGGCCAGATGAATTTTCCCAAAGCTTTAAAGAGTTAAGACTAATCCCTTTCAAACTCTTCTAAATATGGAAATTATGATACCCTTCTTATTTATGAGGACAGCATTACTCTGATACCAAAACCAGCTAAACACATCACAAAAAAAGAATAATACAGATTTATATCCCTTATGAATATAGATGCAAAAATCCTCAAAAAATACTAGGAAAGCAAATTTAGCTGCATTTAAAAGTAAGATTCCATGATAAAGTGGGATAGAATGTAAGGTGATCCAACATAAAAAATCAATTTACATAATACATCAAAGATGGAAGATGAAATAAAGGGGGAATAACTTGATTATTGCAATCAATGCAGGAAAAGTCAACCTTTGACAAAATTCAAAACCCTTTCATGATAAAATACAGCAAACTCAGAGTAGAAAGGAACTTCCTAACTGCTAACAAATGTTCATGAGAACCCCACAGCTAATGTCACTCTCCCCTAAACATTAGGAACATGACAAGAATGTCCAGTTTCCCAACTGCTATTCTTCATTGTTCTTGAAGTTCTAGCCAGAAGGGTTAGACAAAAATACATAAATAAAAGACACTTTAATTGAAAAGAACTCTCAGTTCTTTATGGAAAAAGTGCATGGAATTGTTAAGTCTAGAATAATCCCATACATCTATGGCCAATTAATTTTCAAATAGCTTACAATGACTACAGGGAAAATCTGGAAAAAATATTTTCAAATCACATATCTGATAAGATTCTAGTATCCATACTATATAAAGACTGTTACAAATCAGCCACAACAAAAACATGAAAACAATCACAAATAACCCAATTTTAAAATGTGCAAAGGATTTGAACAGACATTTCTCCAAATGGCCAACTAGGATATGCAATGATGTTACACACCATTAGTTATCATAAAAATGCATATTAAAACCATAGTGAATTACACTTCAATTATGGCAGATGTGGCTATAGAGAAATTGGAAACCCAGTACATTATTAGGGGGAATGTAAAATGACCTAGCCACTGTGGAAAGTTCCAGAGATCCATTAAAAAAAAAAGTTAAACATAAAATTGCCATGATTCTATAACACCATTTCTAGGTATTGACCCAAATAACTGAAAGGAGGTTTGTAAATGCTTGTATAATATTGTTTATAACATCATTATTTGCAATAGCCAAAAAATAAAGTGGGACAACTCAAATGTCCATTGACGGATGGATACAGAAAATGTGGTATATATTCATAATGGAATATTATCCAACCAATGAAGTATTAATACATGCTTCAATATGGATGAACCCTGATATTGCGATCCTAAGTGAAAGATCCTATCGTCCCAAACATAAGAGGTCACACATGGTATGATTTCACTTACATGAAATCTCCAAAATTGGTAAGTCCACAGGGATAGAAAACAGATTGGTATTTGTCAGCGTCTCAGGAAAGAAGAGATGGGAAATGACTGCTAAATGAGTAGAGTTTTCTTTTGAGTGAGCAATGTTTGGAACTTAATATGAGTGGTGGTTGCAGAACAGTGTGGATGGACTAAACACCACTAAACTGTACACATTAAAATGGTCTACTAAAAAAGCCTATGGCAAAATCATCAAAAATACAATTAAAATTTTTAAGGAAAGAGAGTATTAGGGAATGATATCACATAGTTAATGCAAATTTTATTTCCTGGACTTTATGATTTTAATAGCTTAATTAAATGTGTGACTGGTTATCATTGTCTTCATCCTAAATAAATCTCATGTTTGTTCCTAATTCTATGTTTATACATGTGCATTCATAATTTGGGGATTGTTTTCTTAAAAAAAAGCACTGCAATGTGAAGAAACTTAAAAAGAAGAGGTCAGTGAAGGAGAGGTTGCCCAGGAGGAAATACATCGGTGTATTCAGCCTGGGATCAGTCAGTATAATGGCCACCATCCCAACATTCTCCAGAAGGATCATGGCATACACAAGCAGGAAAAGCAGAAAGAGAATGTAGAGCTTGGGGTGGACCCTGAAGCCTACAAGAATGAAGTCAGTCACTTCTGAGCGATTGCTTGTTCCCCTGTCATCCATGGCAGAAACCACTGAGAGGCACAGGGAGAAATATACCAATGACCTCTGGACTTTGTTTCCAGTGATTTAGATACTCTCTTAAATGTGGAATAAGTAATTTACATCTTAATTAAATATTGCTGATAAAACTATGTTAATCTCAGGAATAATCAGGAATTTAGATTAGATAATACTAGGTCCATGAGATTGTTACTCAATGAAGTAGTGAAGGAAACTAATGCGTTATTGTATTTAAATAATTTTACTGAGTATTTACCAAGAAAATAATTAATATATTGTCTAATTTTAGTCACATTTTGAATTTCTATTCCCAATATATTTATAATTATCTTTATCCAAAATAAGAGTATTACATATAACCTAAAATATGAGTACATATAATCTATATGATAATGCTATAGCCATTATGATTGTCTCCAGTGTTTGAATCTTTAAATGATGGTAACAAATATATTTAGAAATATTTTTACCTTTTACCTCCATCTATTTGGTTTCCATTATTACAATGCTACCTTTGAAAATAGAATAAAAAATGAGAAGTTATTATTATATTAAAATGAATAACATCAAAACAGTCACTAAGCCTAGATAACATTTTCTAAAGCTCTTTCCAAATATACTCTCATTATCTCAGGTCAAGGCTATTTCCCCTAAATAAATGCATTTTTATCATCTCATTTTATATATATATATATATATATATATATATATATATATATATATATAAATATAATGTACTTAAGTACTTAAGTGTACTTCCCTACTAAAAAGTGCAAGCCCTCAAACTGATGCAGTATTGATAAAAAGTCATTCATTGTCATGTAAGGATTGAAATATTCATCAGCTTCTTTCTCTGCTTCAAAGAAAAGGGCTAATTGAATATGGAATATATTAAGGAATATATTAATATAATATATTATGGAATATATAAAGGAATATATTCCTTTCTTGAATTCTATTATGCCTTATACATCTTAAATTAAGGATAATGGAATAACCATGGGTATTTAAGAACTGTAACAATCGTGGGTCTCCAGGGTGTTATCAGCAATAATTGTGATGGTCTTACTCATTTTACTTCTGAGAACTTTCTTCAGGAGTTTTCAACATTTAGGTTTTGCTCACCATCTCTTATGGATTCCTCTGGGAGAGGAGTAATAATAAAGTTAATTATGGAGATAGAAGTGTAGGCTCAAGGGCGGTTGTCCATGAAGACCACAGTAACGTCAGAAATAAGCAAATAATCTAGTAGTAGTCCCAATACAAGGAACTTTCATTCTCTGGTTGTGTGTATCCTTTGGGAAATTTCTCTGGACTGTATTTTCTTCACCGATAAAGAAAAACATTCTGGTAATTATCATAGCATAAATATTGGTAGGCATAAGGAAACAGCTTTAAACATTTGTGCTATATGAGATAAGCTTTAGATGAATAAATATATTAGATCATGTAATAAATTACATTTGCTATGCTATAAGAAATAAGATAGAAATTAACTCCAAATTATGAGTTACCTGTATTTCCGGATGTAGATGGATTTCATGATAAGACAAATGCCCTCTAAATCACAAAGTCAGATAAGGTTTTGCTACTTCTATGATTTCTTATATTTAAATACTAAATAGTTAGAAAATTTAGTGTAAGAAATGGTAATATTCAAAAAATCATTTAAAAATTTTTAGTAAGAATATAAAAGTTAATGATCTGTATTTAAAAATACTCAATAGTGGGGCAATAGGGAGATAGGAAGATGGGGGAAGAGTAGGGAACCCAAAATCACCTGTCCCCATCAAATTACCTAGATAACCTTCAGATCATCCTGAAAATCTACGAATTCGGCCTGAGATTTAAAGAGAGACCAGCTGGAATGCTACAGTGAGAAGAGTTCGTGCTTCTATCAAGTAGGAAGACGGGGAAAAAGAAATAAAGAAACAAAAGGCCTCCAACGGGGAGGGGCCCCGCGAGGAGCCGGGCTGAGGCCGGGGCGAGTGTCCCCAGGACGGGAGAGCCCCGTCCCGGAGAAGCAGGAGCTGCACCAAACTTCCCGGACAGAACGGGGCTCGCAGGGAGCTGGAGCAGGACCCCAGGAGGGCGGGGATGCCCTCGGGCTCCCGGGGACACTAACAGACACCTGCGCTCCTGGAGAGTGCGCCGAGCTCCCTAAGGGCTGCAGCGGGCACGGCGGGGCCGAAGCAGCTCGGAGGGGCTCGGGCGGCGGCTCCCCGGAGGGGGCTGCGGGGCGGGAGCGTGAATCCAACAGCGCAGGCCCCGGAGCACAGGGTGCCGGGACACAGCCCAGGATCCGGCCTCCCCCCAGGGACAGGCAGAGGCCGGGAGGGCCCAGGACAGCGAGGACACTCCTGCCCCGAGCTGAGCAGATCAGCGGCCCCGCCCCGGAGCCTCCAGGCCCTGCAGAGCTCCAGGGTTACTGTGGGAGCTGACTCCAGCGCTGCAGAGCTCGCCCCGCCACTGGGGTTGTTCCTCCTGGGGCCTCACGGGGTAAACAAACCCGACTGAGCCCTGCACCAGGCAGGGGCAGAGCAGCTCACCCAAGTGCTAACAACTGAAAATCAGCTCAACAGGCTCCTCCCCCAGAAGACCAGCTAGACGGACAATTTCCAAGGGAAGTCAAAGGACTTAAAGTATACAGAAACAGAAGATACTCCCCCGTGTATTTTTTTTTTCATTTCTGATTACTTCCCCCACCCTTTTTTCCCTTTCTTTCTTTTTCATTCTCTTTTTCTTCTCTTTTTTCCTTTTTTTCTCCCTTTTTCCTTTTTCTCTTTTCTTTCCTTCTTTCTCTCCTCTCTTTTTCACCTTTTCCCAATACAACTTGTTTTTGGCCACTCTGCACTGAACAAAATGACTAGAAGGAAAACCTCACCTCAAAAGAAAGAAACAGAAACAGTCCTCTCTCCCACAGAATTACAAAATCTGGATTACAATTCAACGTCGGAAAGTCGATTCAGAAGCACTATTATACAGCTACTGGTGGCTCTAGAAAAAAGCATAAAGGACTCAAGAGATTTCATGACTACATAATTTACATCTACTCAGGCAGAAATTAAAAATCAATTGAATGAGATGCAATCCAAACTAGAAGTACTAACGACGAGGGTTAACGAGGCGGAAGAATGAGTGAGTGACATAGAAGACAAGTTGATGGCAAAGAGGGAAACTGAGGAAAAAAGAGACAGACAATTAAAAGACCATGAAGACAAATTAAGGGAAATAAACGACAGCCTGAGGAAGAAAAACATACGTTTAATTGGGGTTCCCAAGGGCGCCGAAAGGCACAGAGGGCCAGAATATGTATTTGAACAAATCCTAGCTGAAAATTTTCCTAATCTGGGAAGGGAAACAGGCTTTCAGATCCAGGAAATAGAGAGGTCCCCCCTAAAATCAATAAAAACCGCTCAACACCTCCACATTTAATAGTTAAGCTTGCAAATTCCAAAGATAAAGAGAAGATCCTTAAAGCAGCAAGAGACAAGAAATCCCTGACTTTTATGGGGAGGAGTATTGGGATAACACCAGACCTCTCCACAGAGACCTAGCAGGCCAGAAAGGGCTGGCAGGATATATTCAGAGTCCTAAATGAGAAGAACATACAACCAAGAATACTTTATCCAGCAAGGCTCTCATTCAAAATGGAAGGAGAGATAAAGAGCTTTCAAGACAGGCAGGAACAGAAAGAATATGTGACCTCCAAACCAGCTCTGCAAGAAATTTTAAGGGGACTCTTAAAATTCCCTTTTAAGAAGTTCAGTGGAACAATCCACAAAAACAAGGACTGAAAAGATATCATGATGACCCTGAACTCGTATCTTTCATAATAACTCTGAACATGAATGGGCTTAATGACCCCATCAAAAGGCACAGGGTTTCAGACTGGATAAAAAAGCAGGGGATCCCTGGGTGGCGCAGTGGTTTGGCGCCTGCCTTTGGCCCAGGGCGCGATCCTGGAGACCCGGGATCGAATCCCACGTCGGGCTCCCATTGCATGGGGCCTGCTTCTCCCTCTGCCTGTGTCTCTGCCTCTCTCTCTGTGTGATTATCATAAATAAATAAAAATTTAAAAAAATCTTTTTTAAAAAAAAAAAAAGCAGGACCCATCTATTTGCTGTCTACAAGAGACTCATTTTAGACAGAAGGACACCTACAGCCTGAAAATAAAAGGTTGGAGAACCATTTACCATTCAAAGGGTCCTCAAAAGAAAGCAGGGGTAGCCATCCTTATATCAGATAAACTAAAATTTACCCCGAAAACTGTAGTGAGAGATGAAGAGGGACACTATATCATACTTAAAGGATCTATCCAAAAAGAGGACTTAACAATCCTCAATATATATGCCATGAAGGTGGGAGCTGCCAAATATATCAATCAATTAATAACCAAAGTGAAGAAATACTTAGATAATAATACACTTATACTTGGGGACTTCAATGTAGCTCTTTCTATACATGATAAGTTTTCTAAGCACAACATCTCCAAAGAAATGAGAGCTTTAAATGATACACTGGACCAGGTGGATTTCACAGATATCTACAGAACTTTATATCCAAACTCAACTGAATACACATTCTTCTCAAGTGCACATGGAATTTTCTTCAGAATAGACCACATACTGGGTCACAAATCGGGTCTGAACCAATACCAAAAGATTGGGATCGTCCCCTGCATATTCTCAGACCATAATGCCTTGAAATTAGAACTAAATCACAACAAGAAGTTTGGAAGGACTTCAAACACGTGGAGGTTAAGGACCATCCTGCTAAAAGATGAAAGGGTTAACCAGGAAATTAAGGAAGAATTTAAAAGATTCATGGAAACTAATGAGAATGAAGATACAACCATTCAAAATCTTTGGGATGCAGCAAAAGCAGTCCTGAGGGGGAAATACATCGCAATACAAGCATCCGTTCAAAAACAGGAAAGAACTCAAATACAAAAGCTAACCTTAAACCTAAAGGAGCTAGAGAAAAACAGCAGATGGATCCTACACCCAGCAGAAGAGAGTTATTTAAGATTTGAGCAGAACTCAACGAAATCGAGACCAGAAGAACTATGGAACAGATCATCAGAACCAGGAGTTGGTTCTTTGAAAGAATTAATAAGATAGATAAACCATTAGCCAACCTTATTAAAAAGAAGAGAGAGAAGACTCAAATTAATAAAATCATGAATGAGAATGGAGAGATCACTACCAACACCAAGGAAATACAAACGATTTTAAAAACATATTATGAACAGCTATATGCCAATAAATTAGGCAATCTAGAAGAAATGGACACATTCCTGGAAAGCCACAAACTACCAAAACTGGAACAGGAAGAAATAGAAAACCTGAACAGGCCAATAACCGGGAGGAAATTGAAGCAGTCATCAAAAACCTCCCAAGACACAAGAGTCCAGGGCCAGATGGCTTCCCAGGGGAATTCTATCAAACGTTTAAAGAAGAAACCATACCTATTCTACTAAAGCTGTTTGGAAAGACAGAAAGAGATGGAGTACTTCCAAATTCGTTCTATGAGGCCAGCATCACCTTAATTCCCAAACCAGACAAAGACCCCACCAAAAAGGAGAATTACAGACCAATATCCCTGATGAACATGGATGCAAAAATTCTCAACTAGATACTAGCCAATAGGATCCAACAACACATTAAGAAAATTATTCACCATGACCAAGTAGGATTTATCCCCGGGACACAAGGCTGGTTCAACACTCGTAAAACAATCAATGTGATTCATCATATCAGCAAGAGAAAAACCAAGAACCATATGATCCTCTCATTAGATACAGAGAAAGCATTTGACAAAATACAGCATCCATTCCTGATCAAAACTCTTCAGAGTGTAGGATAGAGGGAACTTTCCTCGACATCTTAAAAGCCATCTATGAAAAGCCCACAGCAAATATCATTCTCAATGGGGAAGCGCTGGGAGCCTTTCCCCTAAGATCAGGAACAAGACAGGGATGTCCACTCTCACCACTGCTATTCAACATAGTACTGGAAGTCCTAGCCTCAGCAATCAGACAACAAAAAGACATTAAAGGCATTCAAATTGGCAAAGAGAAGTCAAACTCTCCCTCTTCGCCGATGACATGATACTCTACATAGAAAACCCAAAAGCCTCCACCCCAAGATTGCTAGAACTCATACAGCAATTTGGTAGCGTGGCAGGATACAAAATCAATGCCCAGAAGTCAATGGCATTTCTATACACTAACAATGAGACTGAAGAAAGAGAAATTAAGGAGTCAATCCCATTTACAATTGCACCCAAAAGCATAAGATACCTAGGAATAAACCTAACCAAAGAGGTAAAGGATCTATACCCTAAAAACTATAGAACACTTCTGAAAGAAATTGAGGAAGACACAAAGAGATGGAAAAATATTCCATGCTCATGGATTGGCAGAATTAATATTGTGAAAATGTCAATGTTACCCAGGGCAATTTACACGTTTAATGCAATCCCTATCAAAATACCATGGACTTTCTTCAGAGACTTAGAACAAATTATTTTAAGATTTGTGTGGAATCAGAAAAGACCCCGAATAGCCAGGGGAATTTTAAAAAAGAAAACCATATCTGGGGGCATCACAATGCCAGATTTCAGGTTGTACTACAAAGCTGTGGTCATCAAGACAGTGTGGTACTGGCACAAAAACAGACACATAGATCAATGGAACAGAATAGAGAACCCAGAAGTGGACCCTGAACTTTATGGTCAACTAATATTCGATAAAGGAGGAAAGACGATCCACTGGAAGAAAGACAGTCTCTTCAATAAATGGTGCTGGGAAAATTGGACATCCACATGCAGAAGAATGAAACTAGACCACTCTCTTGCACCATACACAAAGATAAACTCAAAATGGATGAAAGATCTAAATGTGAGACAAGATTCCATCAAAATCCTAGAGGAGAACACAGGCAACACCCTTTTTGAACTCGGCCACAGTAACTTCTTGCAAGATACATCCACGAAAGCAAAAGAAACAAAAGCAAAAATGAACTATTGGGACTTCATCAAGATAAGAAGCTTTTGCACAGCAAAGGATACAGTCAACAAAACTCAAAGACAACCTACAGAATGGGAGAAGATATTTGCAAATGACATATCAGATAAAGGGCTAGTTTCCAAGATCTATAAAGAACTTATTAAACTCAACAGCAAAGAAACAAACAATCCAATCATGAAATGGGCAAAAGACATGAAGAGAAATCTCACAGAGGAAGACATAGACATGGCCAACATGCACATGAGAAAATGCTCTGCATCACTTGCCATCAGGGAAATACAAATCAAAACCACAATGAGATACCACCTCACACCAGTGAGAATGGGGAAAATTAACAAGGCAGGAAACAACAAATGTTGGAGAGGATGTGGAGAAAAGGGAACCCTCTTACACTGTTGGTGGGAATGTGAACTGGTGCAGCCACTCTGGAAAACTGTGTGGAGGTTCCTCAAAGAGTTAAAAATAGACCTGCCCTACGACCCAGCAATTGCACTGTTAGGGATTTACCCCAAAGATTCAGATGCAATGAAACGCCGGGACACCTGCACCCCGATGTTTCTAGCAGCCATGTCCACAATAGCCAAACTGTGGAAGGAGCCTCGGTGTCCATCGAAAGATGAATGGATAAAGAAGATGTGGTTTATGTATACAATGGAATATTACTCAGCCATTAGAAACGACAATTACCCACCATTTGCTTCAACGTGGATGGAACTGGAGGGTATTATGCTGAGTGAAGTAAGTCAATCGGAGAAGGACAAACATTATATGTTCTCATTCATTTGGGGAATATGAATAATAGTGAAAGGGAATATAAGGGATGGGAGAAGAAATGTGTGGGAAATATCAGAAAGGGAGACAGAACATAAAGACTTCTAACTCTGGGAAATGAACTAGGGGTGATGGAAGGGGAGGAGGGCGGGGGTGGGGGTGAATGGGTGACGGGCACTGAGGGGGACACTTGACGGGATGAGCACTGGGTGTTATTCTGTATGTTGGTAAATTGAACACCAATAACAAATAAATTTATTATTAAAAAATAATAAAATCCAATACATAAGGACACTCACTCCAAAAAAAAAAAAAGAAAAGAACACTTACCGCCACTCACAATAGATGGGAAATAAAGAAATCTTCAACAGAATCAGTGATTGAAATTATTCAGCACATGTTCTTTGATAATGGTCAGCTTAATATTGAAAATCAATAACAAGTAGTTAATTAATTGAGAAGACTCTATGGGTGTGGACATTAAAAATACTTCCTAAAACTCAATGGATGAATAAGTAATCAAATTAAATTTTTACTTAGTTTGGACTAAATAATAAATTATATCTGAACCTATACAATACAGAAAAATAAGTACTAAGAGGGATATATATATACATTATAATACATTAACATATAATATATGTTAATAAAATGTTTGTGTTATCAGTAAGGCTTATAGTCAACAGGAAGCTATTAGTAGTTACATTTTAGGGGAATTGAGTGTTATATATAGATTTTTTACCAAATGTGAATTATATGCTCCTAACCCCTGCTCAGGGGTTCAATTTTATAATAAACAATATTTTTACCAAAAAATTGATGATTTTTTAAAATAAAAATATTTTAAATATATCAAGATGTATAAAGGAGAAATATAAATTTTAAAATGTCTACTATAAAAATTAAATTCTAACAATAACCTTTTAATGAAGAAATATTCTTTTACAATTGGCTTTACTAGTGATTACTGCCAAGCATTTAAGAAAGAAGCAAGACTGGATAGTCTGGATGGCTCAGTTGGTTAAGCGTCTCTTAATGTCACCTCAGGTCATGATCTCAGGGTCATGAGATTGAGCCCCATGTTGGGCTCTGTATTCAGTGGGGAGTCTGCTTGAGATTCTCTCTCACCTGCTCCCTCTGCCCCTCCCCCACTTAAATGCTCTCACTTTGTAAAATAAATTAATCTTAAAAAAGGAAAGAAGCAAGATCATTCTTACATAAACAAGAATCATCACAAAGGCAGTATTTCCTAGCTATATTTAAGAGTCTGTCACAAGTCTCATATACAAATTAAAATAAAAATTATAGCTAAATCTGTTTCATAAATTTAACTCCAAAAGCATTAAACAGGTTATTAAGAAAATATGTTAATATATAAAGAATAATAAAATCTCTGAAACATGTTTACCCTAAAAATGTAAATGTCATTTAATATTTCAAAAATAATGAATTTAAGATGTGCCGATATCTGCTTATGAAAGAGCAATTCCTAGAAGGTTTGCCTTCTGTGACAAAAAAAAACTAAACTCTGGAGAAATGAACCAACTATTTTCAGAGATTGTACAATACACAGGGAATAACTGTAATTCCTGAGGAAAGGAAACACATCAGAAGGAAAATATTTTCAACTTGAATACATAGCAAGAGAAACAAACCAAACCCAAGATTGAGTTCACGAGGGAAAATAATGAACAGGCATTCAGTGACAACTGAGAAAATAGTACTCATGTAACAGGAAGAAGAGGGGCCAGAAAAGTAATGTAACTATAATGGGCAAAAATGGTTCATATTTGATGACAAATCTAATCACACAGTTGCAAGGACAGGGGCAAAATCCCAAGCAGGATAAACAGAAAGAAAACCAAATAAAGCACTTCAGAATAAATTCTGAAGAGCAGTAGAAAAAGGGACATTGTCAAAGTAGCTGGAGGGGAGAAGAGCCATTACATAGAAGCAAATAAAAGTTCAGCATACACTTGACAGAGGAACTTTTAGATGAAGGAAAACTAAAGGGATGTTTTCACGCCAAAGTTGTGCCATAAGAAATACCCAAAAAAGTTGTCCTAGCTCAAGGGCAACATCATCAGGAGTCAGTAGGAGGATCCCTAGGATCCTGGAGGTACCGCTTTCCCACAAGGACAGGACTGAGGGTTTGAGGACAGGGAATTCCTTTCTCTTCCAGCGTGCCCTTGGGGCTCCTCTTCGTGGGTCTAGCCCAGGTGCCTAACCCCACCGTGGACTCACACTTGAAGCAATCCTCATGCTTCTGGGACCCTTGGTGCCACTTCTTCTCAGCCTTGATTCATAGACGGAGGTATGATTGCCTGCTCTTGCCAATCTCTGTGTGACTTTAAGTCCCACTTTTCCCCCAAGTCAACAGACTGTTTAGGTTATCCTCTGGGTCAGATTTCCTTCGACTACAGCAGGATGCATTAACTGTAGAGATAAGGAACGAGTTGCTCAAAGTGGGGGTTGTTATCTGCTCAGATGAAAAATAGTGAATTTCCGCCTGTGTAGGTCATCAAGTTGAAAAAGGAATCAAGAACTTCTCATCCAAATGTGCTTAATTATCATTATTATTTTGTTCACTAAGTGGAAGGATAGTTCTCGTATCCTCCAGAGGAGCCCTTCTACCCAAGGCCTGGTGAGTCTCCTAGGGCATCACCCCTTCTCTCATTTTTCTTCTGCATTTGGATATAAAGTACGTTACTGGCGAGAGAGACCTTCGTGCCTGGGGAACACCTTGCAGAGGGAATGGCCACCACTCGGCTTTCCCTCCTCGGGAGAGAATTTCTCTTAGGACTGATCCCAGGTCTGCTCATGGTTTTAATCAGTGAGAAAGCATAATAAACTAGAGAGAGAGAGACAGAGACAGAGAGAGAGAGAGGGAGACAAAGAGAGGGGAAGAGAACCTACAACTGTTGCTGGGACTTGCTCATCTTAGCAGCTGGAGTCTGATCTGAACAGGGAGGAAATGCGATCCACCTGGCAGGAAGACTTTCTGTCAAACCAGGGGCACTTTTCATACTCTTGTTTCTTCACGACTTCACATGTAGTAGAGGCTATACAAGGTAAGAAATGGGTTCATTATTACAATATATTTTGTATTTAATTTGTTTATTCTCAGCACATTCCTTTTGAGATTGCTTTAATTACATCTTTTTTCCTGAATTTTTCTGTTGAAACCAGAAACATTTTTATATAAAATTTTAGGTTTCCTTATATTCATTTTTTAGTTGACAGGTGTTACCAGGGGTTACTTTGATGATTCTTCTGCCTTCTAAAGTGAATCAGCCCATATTTCTGTTAACTTTTAATTTTTTAAATTTTCATTTATTTATGATAGTTACACACACACACACACACACACACAGAGAGAGAGGCAGAGACACAGGCAGAGGGAGAAGCAGGCTCCATGCACCGGGAGCCCGATGTGGGATTCGATCCCGGGTCTCCAGGATCGCACCCTGGGGCAAAGGCAGGCGCCAAACTGCTGCACCACCCAGGGATCCCAACTTTTAATTTTTTAAAGAAAGTAGGTATCCTAGATACTGGGCCAAACTGACTCTAATGTCCTTGCATAGACCCAGCCTGTCTTCAAAAAATGTCACAATTAGTGAAACCATAGCAACGACAACAATAAAGATGATTTTTATTTATTATAATTTATAAGACTTTCCATAGGATGTGAATCTTTGAATTGTTTGCCAATTTTATTTTATAGTTCATGATAGATGGTTGAATAGTAAACCACTCAGCTGCTCAATCTCATGACTCTAAAGGAACTTTTTACATCTGTTTTTGTCTGAATTTCTCCATACCTAAACTAAAATAAAAATTACTTCCTTTCTGTACCACCATGTTTTAAGGACACTTTATAACTGTAATAGCAGATGCCTAAATACATACAACACAAGCTTTTTAAATACATACTTCTTTTTTCCATTCATAGCTATCTTTCAATTGTCCTGTGTGCCTTCTATCCTCTGTATGCACAGATCTTTGTATTCTATATCGGATTTGTCTGGTTTCAGTTATTTTTACTAAAACAAGCATTCTGAGCACTCGTTTCTTTCACGTTTACCATCTCCCCAGTTCCTCCTGCATCGCAGCCATGAAGAGCCAGCTAAACAGGAATTCCTCAGGAGTGACTGAGTTCATTCTGCTGGGCTTCAGAACCCCTCCGAAGCTGCAGATCCTCTTGTTCTTGGTGTTCTTGCTGGCCTACGTGGTCACTGTGGTGGGAAATACCAGCATGATAATTGTCATCAGGATGGACTCGAGGCTTCATACACCTATGTATTTCTTCCTTAGAAACTTATCCTATTTAGATCTCTGCTACTCCACAGTCATTGCTCCCAAAACTTTAGCCAACTTCCTATCTCATGAAAAGAAGATTTCCTACAATGGCTGTGCAGCCCAATTTTTCTTCTTTGCTCTGTTTGTCACAACTGAAGGCTTTCTTCTGGCCGTGATGGCATATGATCGCTTCTCAGCCATTTGCTCACCATTCCTCTATCCTGTCCGTATGTCTCAACAGGTTTGTGTTCATTTAGTAATTGGCTCCTACATCTGTGGAGGCATCAACTCCATGGTCCAGACAGGATTCACCTTCAGCTTGCGTTTCTGTGGAGAAAACCGACTGGACCACTTCTTCTGTGATGTCCCAGCCCTGATCAAGATCTCATGTGTTGACACGTCTGTGAACGAGATGGTGCTATTCATTCTCTCCTCCCTCATCATTGTCACCACCACAAGTGTCATCCTGGTTTCCTATGCTTACATACTCTCCACTGTCCTGAAGATCCCCTCCACCCATGGTAGGGGTAAGACCTTCTCCACCTGTGGCTCCCACATGGCCACGGTGAGTTTGTTCTATGGGACTGTGTTCTTCATGTACGCCCAGCCTGGGGCCATCTCCTCCCCAGGGCAAAACAAGGTCATAGCTGTGCTCTACACACTCATCATCCCAATGCTAAACCCTCTGATATACAGTCTAAGAAACAGAGACGTGAAAGATGCTGTGAGAAGAATGCTGCACAGGAAGTGATCCCTTCCTGCCATGTGTCAGACTATGATGCTGGCACAGTCTGCTTCCTAAGCGTCCCAGTTATCCTTGTACTTGGAGAATTAGTTTATCAAGTATATTTTTATATATGGCAACAAATGTTTTTTCTAAATGTTACAAAATGGTATTTCTGTGCTTAGAATATATAAAAGCATTATCTGTTTTCAATTTCTCATGTGATAATTATATATTTTCAATCTTTAAGAAATAAATAGTAAGAACTGCTGTTCTATAATCAATAAAATATGACATGTGTGTGAATCATTCTTTAATTTTTCTATCGAACAAAGCATGTACACTGATATTCATTTGGAAAAAAGAACTGCCACACTGTGTATAGGGCAACACAGAAGGGCAAAGGTTACGTAGAACACTTGAGTAAGGACCCCCTTCTCTCCCAAAGTCCAGCTTTATATTTTGAAGAGTATTATCCTTAGAATCAACACTACTATAAAAGGGATCCACAATATATTACTTGAAAAGTAATTATTCACATGGGAAATATGTGACAATAGCATTCTATTAATTTTTAAATCTTCATTTTCTTCTAGATATGAAATGATATATTTTATAATAAAAGCTGATACATAAAGAATATATTAATATTATAATCACTGTTTTTCAAATGAGGAATTTGAGGCAGTCAGAGACTCAAACTTGATGTAGCCAAAACTCAACACTAGTAGGGCTCCAGAATTTTTATTATTCAAGTATATATTGTAAGGGATGTGAAATATATTAAAAATGTAATCTCACAATCTAGAAACAGGTATTTCTGAAGGGAGGTATACATAGGAAGCAAGTATTGTCATTGACTCACTATATTGTCATTTTTTAAAATTATTTTTATTTTTAATAAAAAAATCATTTGCTATTGGTGTTCAATTTGCCAACATACGGAATACCACCTAGTGCTCATCCCGTCAAGTGTCCCCCTCAGTGCCTGTCACCCATTCACCCCCACACCCCTCCTCCCCTTCCACCACCCCTAGTATGTTTCCCAGAGTTCCGAGTCTTTAAGTTCTGTCTCCCTTTCTGATATTTCCCACACATTCTTCTCCCTTCCCTTATATTCCCTTTCACTATAATTTATATTCCCCAAATGAATGAGAACATACAATGTTTATCCTTCTCCGATTGACTTACTTCACTCAGCATAATACCCTCCAGTTCCATCCATGTTGAAGATAATGGTGGGTATTTGTCATTTCAAATGGCTGAGGAATATTCCATTGTATACATAAACCACATCTTCTTTATCCATCATCTTTCGATGGACACCGAGGCTCCTTTCACAGTTTGGCTATTGTGGACATTGCTGCTAGAAACATCAGGGTGCAGGTGTCCCAGCGTTTCATTGCATCTGCATCTTTGGGGTAAATCCCCAACAGTGCAGTTGCTGGGTCATAGGGCAGGTCTATTTTTAACTCTTTGAGGAACCTCCACACAGTTTTCCAGAGTGGCTGCACCAGTTCACATTCCCACCAACAGTGTAAGAGAGTTCCCTTTTCTCCACATCCTCTCCAATATTTGTGGTTTCCTGCCGTGTTAATTTTCCTCATTCTCACTGGTGTGAGGTGGAATCTCATTGTGGTTTTCATTTGTATTTCCCTGATGGCAAGTGATGCCATTTTCTCATGTGCATGTTGGCCATGTCTATGTCTTCCTCTGTGAGATTTCACTTCATGTCTTTTCCCCATTTCATGATTTGATTGTTTGTTTCTTTGGTATTGAGTTTAATAAGTTCTTTACACATCTTGGAAACTAGCCCTTTATCTGATATGTCATTTGCAAATATCTTCTCCCATTCTGTAGGTTGTCTTTTAGTTTTGTTGAATGTATCCTTTGCTGTGCAAAAGCTTCTTATCTTGATGAAGTCCCGATAGTTCATTTTTGCTTTTGTTTCTTTTGCCTTCGTGGATGTATCTTGCAAGAAGTTACTGTGGCTGAGTTCAAAAAGGGTGTTGCCTGTGTTCTCCTATAGGACTTTGATGGAATCTTGTCTCACATTTAGATCTTTCATCCATTTTGAGTTTATCTTTGTGTCTGGTGCAAGAGAGTGGTCTGGTTTCATTCTTCTGCATGTGGATGTCCAATTTTCCCAGCACCATTTATTGAAGAAACTGTGTTTCTGAGTGGATAGGTCTTTCCTCCCTTATTGAATATTAGTTGACCATAAAGTTCAGGGTCCACTTCTGGGTTCTTTATTCTGTTCCATTGATCTATGTGTCTGTTTTTTTTAATTATTTTATTATTATTTATTTACGAGAGAGAGAGAGAGAGAGAGAGAGAGAGAGAGAGAGAGACAGAGGCAGAGACACAGGCTCCATGCACGGGGAGCCCGACGTGGGATTCGATCCTGGGTCTCCAGGATCGTGCCCTGAGCCAAAGGCAGGCGCCAAACCACTGCGCCACCCAGGGATCCCCTATGTGTCTGTTTTTGTGCCAGTACCGCACTGTCTTGATGACCACAGCTTTGTAGTACAACCTGAAATCTGGCATTGTGATGCCCCCAGCTTGGTTTTCTTTTTAAAAATTCCCCTGGCTATTCGGGGTCTTTTCTGATTCCACACAAATCTTAAAATAATTTGTTCTAAGTCTCTGAAGAAAGTCCATGCTATTTTGATAGGGATTGCATTAAACGTGTAAATTGCCCTGGGTAACATTGACATTTTCACAATATTAATTCTGCCAATCCAGGAGCATGGAATATTTTTCCATCTCTTTGTGTCTTCCTCAATTTCTTTCTGAAGTGTTCTATAGTTTTTAGGGTATAGATCCTTTACCACTTTGGTTAGGTTTATTCCTAGGTATCTTATGCTTTCGGTGCAATTGTAAATGGGATTGACTCCTTAATTTCTCTTTCTTCAGTCTCATTGTTAGTGTATAGAAATGCCACTGACTTCTGGGCATTGATTTTGTATCCTGCCACCCTGCCAAATTGCTGTATGAGTTCTAGCAATCTTGGGGTGGAGTCTTATTTATTTTCTACGTAGAGTATCATGTCATCAGTGAAGTGGGAGAGTTTGACTTCTTCTTTGCCAATTGGAATGCCTTTAATGTCTTTTTGTTGTCTGATTGCTGAGGCTAGGACCTCCAGTAGTATGTTGAATAGCAGTGGTGAGAGTGGACATCCGTGTCTTGTTCCTGATCTTAGGGGAAAGGCTCCCAGTGCTTCCCCATTGAGAATGATATTTATGTGGGTTTTTCGTAGATGGCTTTTAAGATGTTGAGGAATGTTCCCTCTATCCCTACACTCTGAAGAGTTTTTATCAGGAATGGATGCAGTATTTGTCAAATGCTTTCTCTGAATCTAATGAGAGGATCATATGGTTCTTGGTTTTTCTCTTGCTGATATGATGAATCACATTGATTCTTCTACCAATGTTGAACCAGCCTTGCGTCCTGGGGATAAATCCTACTTGGTCATGGTGAATGATTTTCTTAATGTATTGTTGGATCCGATTGGCTAGTATCTAGTTGAGAATTTTTGCATCCATGTTCATCAGGGTTATTGGTCTGTAATTCTCCTTTTTGGTGGGGTCTTTTTCTGGTTTTGGAATTAAGGTGATGCTGGCCTCATAGAACGAATTTGGAAGTACTCCATCTCTTTCTATCTTTCCAAACAGCTTTAGTAGGATAGGTATGGTTTCTTCTTTAAACATTTGATAGAATTCCCCTGGGAAGCCATCTGGCCCTGGACTCTTGTGTCTTGGGAGGTTTTGGATGACTGATTCAATTTCCTCCTTGGTTATTGGCCTGTTCAGGTTTTCTATTTCTTCCTGTTCCAGTTTTGATAGTTTGTGGCTTTCCAGGAATGCGTCCATTTCTTCTAGATTGCCTAATTTATTGGCGTATAGCTGTTCATAATATGTTTTTAAAATCGTTTGTAATTCCTTGGTGTTGGTAGTGATCTCTCCTTTCTCATTCATGATTTTATTAATTTGAGTCTTCTCTCTCTTCTTTTTAATAAGGTTGGCTAATGGTTTATCTATCTTATTAATTCTTTCAAAGAACCAACTCCTGGTTCCATAGTTCTTCTGGTCTCGATTTCGTTGAGTTCTGCTCAAATCTTAAATAACTCTCTTCTGCTGGGTGTAGGATCCATCTGCTGTTTTTTCTCTAGCTCCTTTAGGTGTAAGGTTAGCTTTTGTATTTGAGTTCTTTCCAGTTTTTGAATGTATGCTTGTATTGTGATGTATTTCCCCCTCAGGACTGCTTTTGCTGCATCCCAAAGATTTTGAACGGTTGTATCTTCATTCTCATTAGTTTCCATGAATCTTTTAAATTATTCCTTAATTTCCTGGTTGACCCTTTCATCTTTTAGCAGGATGGTCCTTAACCTCCACGTGTGTGAGGTCCTTCCAAACTTCTTGTTGTGATTTAGTTCTAATTTCAAGGCCTTATCGTCTGAGAATATGCAGGAGACGATCCCAGTCTTTTGGTATCGGTTCAGACCCGATTTGTGACCCAGTATGTGGTCTATTCTGGAGAAAGTTCCATTGCACTTGAGAAGAATGCATATTCATCAGTTGAGTTTGGATGTAAGTTCTGTAGATATCTGTGAAATAGATCTGGTTCAGTGTATCATTTAAAGCTCTCGTTTCTTTGGAGATGTTGTGTTTAGAAGACCTATCGAATGTAGAAATTGCTATGTTGAAGTCACACCAAGTATAAGTGTATTATTATCTAAGTATGTCTTAACTTTGGTTATTAATTGATTGATATATTTGGCAGATCCCACATTCGGGGCATATATATTGAGGATTGTTAAGTCCTCTTTTTGGATAGATCCTTTAAGTATGATATAGTGTCCCTCTTCATCTCTCACTACAGTTTTCGGGGTAAATTTTAGTTTATCTGATATAAGGATGGCTACCCCTGCTTTCTTTTGAGGACCCTTTGAATGGTAAATGGTTCTCCAACCTTTTATTTTCAGGCTGTAGGTGTCCTTCTGTCTAAAATGAGTCTCTTGTAGACAGCAAATAGATGGGTCCTGCTTTTTTATCCAGTCTGACTCCCTGCGCCTTTCTTTTTTAATTGATTTATTTATGATAGTCAGAGAGAGAGAGAGAGAGAGAGAGGCAGAGACACAGGCAGAGGGAGAAGCAGGCTCCATGCACTGGGAGCCCAATGTGGGATTCGATCCCGGGTCTCCAGGATCACCCCTGGGCCAAAGGCAGGCGCCTAACCGCTGCGCCACCCAGGGATCCCTCCCTGCGCCTTTTGATGGGGTCATTAAGCCTGTTCACGTTCAGAGTTACTATTGAAAGATAAGAGTTTAGGGTCATCATGATATCTATTCAGTCCTTGTTTTTGTGGATTGTTCCACTGGACTTCTTTTTAAAGGGGAATTTTAAGAGTCTCCCTTAAAATTTCTTGCAGAGCTGGTTTGGAGGTACATATTCTTTCAGTTCCTGCCTGTCTTGAAAGCTCTTTATCTCTCCTTCCATTCTGAATGAGAGCCTTGCTGGATAAAGTATTCTTGGTTGCATTTTCTTCTCATTTAGGACCCTGAATATATCCTGCCAGCTCTTTCTGGCCTGCCCGGTCTCTGTGGAGAGGTCTGCTGTTACCCTAATACTCCTCCCCATAAAAGTCAGGGATTTCTTGTCTCTTGCTGCTTTAAGGATCTTCTCTTTATCTTTTGAATTTGCAAGCTTAACTATTAAATGTGGAGGTGTTGAACGGTTTTTATTGATTTTAGGGGGGGACCTCTCTATATCCTGGATCTGAATGCCTGTTTCCCTTCCCAGATTAGGAACGTTTTCAGCTAGGATTTGTTCAAATACATATTCTGGCCCTCCGTCCCTTTCGGCGCCCTTGGGAACCCCAATTAAACGTATGTTTTTCTTCCTCAGGCCGTCGTTTATTTCCCTTAGTCTGTCTTCATGGTCTTTTAATTGTCTGTCTCTTTTTTCCTCAGTTTCCCTCTTTGTCATCAACTTGTCTTCTGTGTCACTCACTCGTTCCTCCACCTCGTTAACCCTCATCGTTAGTACTTCTAGTTTGGATTGCATCTCATTCAATTGATTTTTAATTTCTGCCTGATTGGATCTAAATTCTGCAGTCATGAAGTCTCTTGAGTCCTTTATGCTTCTTTCTAGATCCAGCAGTAGCTTTATAATAGTGCTTCTGAATTGGCTTTCTGACATTGAATTTTAATCCAAATTTTGTAATTCTGTGGAGAGAGGACTGTTTCTAATTCTTTCTTTTGATGTGAGGTTTTCCTTGTAGTCATTTTACTCAGGGCAGTGGCCAAAAACAAGTTGTATTGGGAAATGGAGAGAAAGAGAGAAGAGAAAGAAGGAAGGAAAGAAAACAAAATAAAGAAAAAAGAAAAAAGGAAGGAAAAAAGTGAAAAGAAAAAAGCGAAAAAAAGAGAAGAAAAGAAAAAAAGAAAAAAGGGAGCAAAGAGAAGTGAAAAAACAACAACAACAAAGAAAAAACAAGGGGGAGTATCCTCTGATTCTGTATACTGTAAGTCCCTCTACTTCCCCTGGAACTTTCCAGTTCTGCTTGGTCAATAACTTGTTTTTCTCCTGTTGGTCTAGCTGGTCTTCTGGGGGAGGGGCCTGCTGTGCTGATTTACAGGTGTTAGCACTTTGAGAGCTGCTCAGCCCCCTGCCTGGTCCAGGGCTCAAGGAAAGATGTTTGAGCCGTTTGAGCCTATCTGGTGAGGCCACTCTGAGGCTCAGTGGGGCTTGTTTACCCCGTGAGGCCAGGAGGAACAACCCCAGTGGCAGGGCCAGCTCTGGAGCCCTGGAGTCTGCTCCCGCAGTAGCTCTGGAGCTCTCCGTCTGCAGGGCCTGGAGGCTCCGGGGCGGCACCGCTGATCTGCTCATCTCGGGTCAGGAGGGTCCTTGCTGTCCTGGGCCCTCCCGGCCTCTGCCTGTCCCGGGGGGAGGCCGGATCCTGGGCTGTGTCCCGGCGCCCTGTGCTCCGGGGCCTGCGCTCCCGCCCCGCAGCCCCCTCCGGGGAGCCGCCGCCCGAGCCCCTCCTAGCTGCTCCGGGTCCTGCCGTGCGCGCTGCAGCCCTTAGGGAGCTCGGCGCACTCTCCCGGGGCGCAGGTGCCTGTTAGTGTCCCCGGGAGCCCGAGGGCATCCCCGCCCTCCTGGGGTCTTGCTCTAACTCCCTGTGAGCCCCTTTTCGCCCGAGAAGGTTGGTGCAGCTCCTGCTTCTCCGGGATGTGGCTCTCCTGTCCTGGGGACACTCTCCCCGGCCTCAGCCCGGCTCCTCATGGGGCCCCTCCCCCTTGGAGGCCTTTTGTTTCTTTATTTCTTTTTTCCCCCCGTCTTCCTACCTTGATAGAAGCGGGAACTCTTCTCACTGTAGCATTTCGGCTGGTCTCTCTTTAAAGGTCAGGCCGAAGTCGTAGATTTTCAGGATGATTTGAAGGTTATGTATGTAATTTGCTTGGGACAGGTGACTTGGAGACCCTACTCTTCGGCCATCTTCTGGCCCAAGTGCAAAGGTCTGTTTTCATTTCCATTTTTTCATGGTGGAGTAGACTTCTGCATCTGCATGTACAGCTGCTCCATCCAGGGCCACGGTGCCTGCCTCCTGGTGAAGGTGAGAAGCCCCTATCTGTTGATGGGAATGCAGCGACCAGACACTGCTGAGCAACTTTTTGGAGGAGATGAAAGTGAGGCTGGCCAAGTGCTGAGCCTGGCCTACAACCCCTTGGGGACAGGGCGCATGACCTGGGCCCTCCATGGCCCACCATTCAGATGGCAAAGTGAAACGTTGCTTTGGTTTATCTTTTCTTTTTTACTTTGACTCTTTCCACCTGCTTTGGGAGGAAGCCCTGATGCAGCCCCCAACCAGCAGGGGCTCTAGTACTAGACCGACTGCCTGAGGAACAAGCATAACCACTGTCCAGGCTGAGGGCACCTAGTGGACATCACAGGGCAGTGTGTCCGTCTTTTGTGAGGCCACCTGAGTCCCACAGGTACCCCAGATACCCTGCCTGGGGGGACCTGCTCACCAGAGACACTCCCCTTCACTCTCACAGCCGTGGGTCAGGACACCTGATGGCCAAAGGGTAATGCCGGATGCTGTCCATTGTGTTCTCTGCATCCCACCTGTGTTTTCATGCACTGGGTGAAGGCTGTCACCCAGGGTGGGGGTCCAGTCGAGCTCCCTAATGGAGCAGGACCTGAGCCTTGTTGGTTTACATTTTTTTCTCCTGTTCAGTGAAATGTGTCTTGATTGGCATTGTTTGGTGAGTGGTGAGACCGTTTGGGATTCCTGGTCCCTCCTATGGCTGATTGCTCCATGGGGTTTGTCCCACATTGCTCCCACAGCTTCCAGGTAGGCCCAGCCCTGGGGTGGCCCTCGACCCTGGAATGCACCTCACGTGAGGGGCAAGGGGACTCCAGACCACTCCCATAAGATGCTCTTCCTCAAAGATGATGGTCTTCAATAATGCAGTAACTTCGTTTTGATGAACCCTGTCACTTTAGCATGTAATCTATTAGAGAATCCTGTGCAGTGATTCCAGAACCTCAAAAATGTATGATATTATATAAGGATTGATTTGCTATAGACAATTCTGGATAAAAGAGAGAGAGAGACATGTTACACTGTTCTAATGATTTTATGTCAAGATGCTTGTAATAAGCTTATAAAACAAACAAATATGAGGGAACTGTCAATGAGCTTTTCTAGTTTTTTACTATTTTCAGAGAATGTTATCTGCATGATATGTATTTCTAATTGTGGTGAATCTAACTTGATTGCCTAATTTATGTTGGTTTGTTTGTTTTGTAATCATTCCTCATGTGCTGAAGAAGAAACTATTGTTTTGGGGATACACACACATTATACATGCGCCATTTATATATGTCTAATTACATATCAATCTTGTTACTTGCACTTTTTACATTTTTTCTGATTTCTTGTCTGCTTTATTTTTTAAATATTTACTGAGATATGTGATCATCTATTATGATGGTGACTTGGCAATTTGTTCCTGTAATATGCTTTCTATATAGAAGCTATTTTATTAATTAATTACAGTTTAAGAATAGTTTCATTTAGTTCTAAATTTCATTTCTATCAAGATAAGAATATTTCTATTTAACAATATTCTTATTACATCGGCATCTTTATGCATTTTATTTTTTATTTAATTTTTATATTAAAAAATTAGTTATTTAAGAGAGAGAAAATGCACAAGCAGGAATGAGGGGGAGGGGCAGAGGGAGAAGCAGACTCCCTGAGGAACAGGGAGCCCAATATGGTGCTCAATCCCAGGACCCCTGAGATCGTGACGCCAGCTGAAGGCAGACACTTAACCAATTGAGCCACCCAGGTGCCCCCTTTTCTATGCATTTTAACTAAATCTGAAGTTGAAAAAATGTTTTATACAGCCCCCCGAAAGGTAGGAGAATTCCATAGCTCTTCATCTTTGCCAATGCTTATTTATCTTCTTGCTATTAGCCAGTATACTCTGTGGAAAGTGAGATTACATAATGATTTTAACTTTAATTTCCATACTAATAGTGTCAAATTAGTATGTTTCCATGAACTCATTGGCCATTAGTGGTCAAATAAATGCATGTTCTTTTGTTCATTTTTATGGTGATATGTTTGTCTTTTAATTTTTAAGTTATAACTGGATAAAAGTCTTGTGTCAAGATGTATGAATCATAGATACTTTCTCTTAACCCATATTTTGCCTTTTCATATTAAACATGATGTCCTTTGAAGAACACATATTTTAGATTTTGATGAAGTCAAATTTATCATTTAAAAAAATAGGGATCCCTGGGTGGCGCAGCAGTTTGGCGCCTGCCTTTGGCCCAGGGCGCGATCCTGGAGACCCGGGATGGAGTCCCACGTCGGGCTCCCGGTGCATGGAGCCTGCTTCTCCCTCTGCCTGTGTCTCTGCCTCTCTCTCTCTCTCTCTCTCTCTCTCTCTCTCTCTCTCTCATAAATTTAAAAAAAAAATAGTGTTTCTTTTGTCCTTTCCCAGGGATCCTTGCCTTCTCCATGTTTTCAAAGATATGCTGTGTTTTCTTCTATATGTTTAATAGTTTTGGTTTTATGTTTAGGTCTGTGATCCTCTTTAAGTCAATTAGGGTGCATAGCATATGGTGGGATCCAGGGCATTTTATTTGGTTTTTTATGGCTAATTGTTCCTGCACTAGTTGTTTAAAAGAATTCTCTTTGTCCAGTGAATTCATCCTTGGCAAAAATCAATAAATCATACATGTGCAGTCTTTCTGAACTCTCTTTTCTGCTGCTCTGATATACTCTTATGCCAATACAACAGTTTTCTGATTGCTATGGTGTTATACTAAGTCTTGAAAGAAGTGTAATTCCTCAAACTTTTTCTTTAAAATAATTATTTTGACTATTCTGTATTCGTTGGCTTTTCATGAAAATAATAGAATCAGCTTTTCAACTTTTACAAGATAAAACTGGAATTTTAATTCAAATGGTATTAACTTTATAGTTCACTTTGGGGGAACTCAATATCTTAATAATCATAATTCATTAGCATAGTAAATCTATTTATTTAGGCTTTCTATAATTTCAACAAAGCAGATTTCAGTGCATGTTTTGGTAAATTTACTGTAGGCTTTTAAATCTTTCAATGCTCTACTAGATGGTATTTTTAGTGCTGTTATTCAATTGTTCATTGCTTATAGTAAAAATGCATGCTGTAATAAAATTAAATGGTATCTTGCAATCTTGGTAACTTAGAAATTTTCTTTTTTGTATATACCTTGAAATTCTGAAACATTTTGTGTTGAGATAGAATATACATATAATAAAATTCACCAATTGTAAACATACAATTTAATGGGTTATGGTAGATATCTACATTCATTAAACCATCATTAAATCAATGTGGGGGGCACCTAGGTGGCTCGGTCAGTTGAGCGTCAGACTCTTGGTTTCAGTTGAGGTTATGTCTCAGGATGCTGGGATCAAATCCCATGTTGGGCTCTGCACTCAGTGGGAAGTCTGCTTAAAGGTCCTGCCCCTGTCCCTCTGTCCCTACCTCCCTCTCAAACAAATAAATAAATCGTTAAATCATGATATAAGGATGCCTGGGTGGCTCAGTCAGTTAAGCATCTGCCTTTGTCTCAGGTCATAATCTTTGGATCCCTGCTCAGAGGGGAGATTTCCTTCTCCCTCTCCCTCTACCCTCCTCCCTGCTCATGCTCCCTCTTCCTCTTTCTCTCTCTCTCCCAAATACAAATCTTAAAAAAATAAAAAAAACAAATCATGATAGAGAATGCTTCCATATTCCAAAACGATTTTCATACACCTTCACAATCAACCCCCTTATTTCATCCTTCCCCTCTACAAACCACTGACAGCTCTGTCATTATAAATTTTCTAGAACTGCATACAAATGGAATCATGTGATAGTTTTTGTAATAACATCTTTCTCTTAGCATAATGCTTTGGAGATTTTTTTATGTTAATAAAATGTTAATATCAGCAGCTTGCTTTTTTCATTGCTAAATAGTATTTTATTACATAGACATACTGTGACTTGTTTATCCACTTATTGAATTATTGAATCTGAATTTGATTTACTTTCTTTAACGCTTATGGAAAAACCTGATATGAACAATTGTATGCATAACTTTGCAGTGGCATATATTTTCATTTCCTTTAATAAAATATTTGGGATGAGATTGCTGATTTAGTATGTATTTTTTAAATGACACTCCACACTGGCTATATATTTGCATTACCATCATCAATATGTGAAATTTCAAGATGCTCCAAATCCTTATCAACACTTGGTATTCTCAGTGTTTTTAACTTTAGTCATTCTAGTGGATATGTATGGACTTAACTAACATTACCCTGGTGATTCGTGATGTTAGGGATCTTTTCATTTGATTGTTTAACATTCATATATCTTGTCTGGCAATGTTTCTGTTAAAGTTTTAGTTTATTGGCTTCTTTGTTTTTTTTGTTTGTTTGTTTTGGTTTTGATTTTGTTTTTTGTTTTGTTTTGCTTTGCTTTGTCTTTTTTTTGCCTTTATTCTTTGAACTGTAAAAGTTCTTTTTAATATATTGTAGATAGCTTTTAATAGATAAATGTTTTTCAAATTTTTTTCTCCCAACCCATTGCTAGCCTTCTTCTCCTACCTCCCAGGTTTTGGCAACTACCAAATGATACTTTCTATCTCTATGTTTTAGTTTTTTAGTTTTTTTTTAAGATTTTATTTATTTATTCATGATAGGTGCAGAGAGAAGCAGAGACACAGGCAGAGGGAGAAGCAGGCTCCTTGCAGGCAACCGGAGGTGGGACTCGGTCCCAAGACTCTGGGATCACGCCCTGGGCCCAAGGGAGTTGCTCAACTGCTGAGCCACTCAGGCGTCCCTATCTCTATGGTTTTGACATTTTTAACTACTTCTTGTGAGTAGAATCTTACAGGATTTGTCTTTTTGTCTGGTGACTGCTTATGTCACTTAGCAAAATGCCTTCCAAGTTAATGTATGTTGTAACGTCAAAATTTCCTTCCTTTTTGAGACTGAATAATATTCCTTTGCATGTATATATCATATCTTGCATATCCATTCCTCCAGTGATATGCACTTTGATTGCTTCCACGTTTTAACTATTGTGAATTATGTTGCTAGGAACATATATGTACAAATATCACCTTGAGATCCTGCTTTTATTTATTTTTTTAATTATTATTCTTATTACAGTTCAATTTGCCAACATACAGCATAACACCCAGTGTTCATCCTGCCAAGTGCCCCCCTCAGTGCCTAGACCCAGTCACCCCAACCCCCCACCCACCTCCCATTCCACTACCCCTTGTTCATTTCTCAGAGTTAGGTGTCTCTCATGTTCTGTCACCCTCACTGATATTTTCACTCATTTTCTCTTCTTTCCCTTTATTCCCTTTCACTAATTTTTATATTCCCCAAATGAATGATACCATATAATGTTTGTCCTTTTCCAATTGGCTTATTTCACTCAGCATAATACCCTTGTCTATGGCCATACCACCCTGAATGCACCCGATCTTGTCTGAGATCCTGCTTTTAATTCTTTTGAGGATATACCTAGAAGTGAAATTGTTGGATCATATGGTAGTTCTATTTTTAATTTTTTTAAGAACCCACTATGCAGATCTTCCTCTACTTATGTTGGGGTTACATTCTGATAAACCTGTCATAAGTTGAAAATAACAGAAGATGAAAATGCATTTAATATACTTAATCTATCGAACATCATAACTTAGCCCAGCCTACCTTAAGTTTGCTCAGAAGATTTAGCCTCTGATTGGTCATAATAATAGAACATGGAGCCTATTTTATAATAAAGTGTTGAATATCTCATGTAATTTATTGAATATTGTACTGAAAGTGAAAATCAGAATGGTTGTCTGGGTACAGTACTGATGTAATGGTATTGATGGATTACCTTCAGGATCGTGTGGCTGACTGGGAGCAGCAGCTCCCTGCTGTTGCCCAGTGTCATGAGAGAGTATCATACCACATTGCCCTCACCTGGGAAAAGATGTACATTTAAAGTACAGTTTTTACTGAATGCGTATTTTTGTTGCATGGTGGCAAACTCAAAACATAGTAAGTTGAACCATCATAAATTGAGAAACATCTGTGTATACTGTTTTCCACAGCTGTACAACCTTACATTCCCATCAAAAGTGTACAAGGTTCCAATTTCTCCACATCCTCACCAACACTTCCTTTCTTTAAAAAAAAATAATCATAATGGCTGTGATGGGATATCTCAGCAGGGTTGATATTTTTCTTCCTAAAGATTAGTGCTACTGAGTATCTTTTCATGTGATTATCATTTGTATATTATCATTTGTATGTCTATGAACTCCTTTGCCCATTTTTGAGGTATGTTTTATGCTTTTTGTTGTTGAATTTTAGGAGTTCCCTATATAATCTGAGTACTAATCACTTATCAGATATGTAACTTGTTTATTTTAATATTTTATTTATTTATTCATGAAAGACACACAGAGAGAAAGAGAGGCAGAGACACAGGCAGAGGGAGAAGTAGGCTCCATGCAGGGAGCCTGACGTGGGACTCGATCCCGGGACCCCAGGATCAGGCCCTGGTCTGAAGGCAGCGCTAAACCACTGAGCCACCAGGCTGCCCTGTAATTTGAAAATATATTCAGCTACTTGGGGAACTGCCTTTTTTATTCTGCTGATAATGTCTTTTGAAGCAAAAGATTTTAAAATTTTTATAAAGGTCATTTTGCCTATATTGTCTTTAGCTCTCCATGCTTTTGGTATCATATCAGTAAATATCAATAAATCATTGACAAATTCAATGTACCTTTAGCTTAATCTCAGTTATCTTGAATTTTTCCCCAGTATAATTTAGTGTAAAAACATTCAGTTAATTTTTTTTTCTTTTTTTAAATTCTCACATTGATTCATGGATTTTTAGATGTTATTAATGCCAACTATTTCGAGATTTTCTAGATGTATTATTGCTGTGAATTTCTAATTGAATTACTACTTTCCTATTGGGAATTGAATCAAGAAATAGTATGAAGAAGTAAACTATGGCAATTATTGAAGATACACTTAAAATAATATGCCTTAGCATTATGCAGTAATGCTAACTTAGAAAGTAGGATGGTGAAATTAAAATGAATAATTTAAAAGAATTAATGAATCTCTTATTTTAGATGTTTGTTCTATTTCCTCTAAAATATGATAGGTATCTGATGTTTTAAGTTCAATATTGCTCATCCTGGGAACAGTAAATGGTGTATATGTTGTTTGCCTGGAGTTTTTAAATCAGTCTTTAAAAGAGTCTGTGACAAAAAAATAAATAAATAAAATAATAAAATAAAATAAAATGAAAATAAAAGAGTCTGTGACATAAGGCTGGAATTCTTATGGATTTTCAATAAGAAATATCTGCAATGTAAAATGATAAGCCCATGTGCACACTTGTTTTTTGTCCCAATTACTACTAGAATCCAACTCCATTTATTCCAGACTCCTAATTTTTCCACAATACTGTATCTACATTTAGATTAGCTATTAGATAAGAGAAAAATAATTCTGGATAACTAGATTCCCACCTCTCTGAGGGGGGAATTTCCTCGGGAAATTGGGGAATTTATGGGGAAATTTCCTGTTTGTTTTCTTGTTTATTTATTGTCTCATCTTAATTGTGAGAGAGGACAAAATCTCTTTAAGGTAGAGATTTTTTTTTTACCTGAAGTGTTTAATGTACCTTCTGGGGTTTATAGTCAAAAGAAATTTACATCTTTGGAGCAGCAAACCCCAGAGATCAATCAGAAACTCACATAGCACTCCTCTATTGTTGCCATTAATCATCTTTGTCCTTGGTGAATATTTACGTGAATATTTTTAATTCAAGATGAAGTCATCCTCAGGATAGCATGTTTGAAGCCAGCTCTGATGATTTCTGAATAGCATGATTCCCACTGGATGTCTAAAATAATACTCCATTTTCACAGTTAAGTGTACCAGTTAGAGGGATACCTACGAGAGGAAGATTGATGCCTTTAAGAAGTTTAATGAGAAGATGGGACCCCACTGGTCTCAAGATACAATTGAGGTGCCTTCCCTCCCCACCCAGCCCTGCCTCTGCCCCTGGCAACCACCAGGCTACTCTGTTTCCATGAGCTCAGATCCCACATACAAGTGAGGGCATGTCTGAGTGCAACCTAATGAATGGCTCTGAGCCAAAACCTCTCAGATAAACTGAAATTCAAAAAACATGGGAATTGTGAAGTAATCAATGTTTATTATTGTTGTAAGTTTTGAGTTAATTTGCCACATGGTAATAAAGAATTATAATCAATAGATTGCTGAGAGTTTTTATAAAGAATGACTGTGAAATACAAACTCTTTGTATTCACCTAATGAAAAGATCACATGATTCTCCAGTTTTTATCTCTTCAAATGGTAAATTACATTGACTGGTTTTCTAATGTCAAATTTGATCATTATATGTCATCATTTTCATGCATTACTGAATTATTTCTCCTAATACCGAATTTGAGGTTTTTACACTGATATTCAATAATAAAATTGGTAATATCCCTTCTTACTAGAGAATTTATTGCAATTAGGTGTCAATAGTGATTCAATTATACAATAATTTTGGAATATTAGCATCTCTTCTATTATTTACATACAAAAACAGTTTGTGAAAGACTTGATTGTGTGTATGTATTTGTTTTCAATTGTTTGGTAGAATTTTCTGGTGAAGACATCTGGTTCTATAATTTGAAGGGGAAGTCTTTAGACTACTGATTCATTGTTTTTTTTTTCTTATAGACTATTTATTTATTTATTTATTTATTTATTTATTTATTTACTTATTTATTTATGAGAGAGAGAGAGAGAGCACAGGAAGGAAGGGGCAGGGATCCCTGGGTGGCGCAGCGGTTTGGCGCCTGCCTTTGGCCCAGGGTGCGATCCTGGAGACCCGGAATCGAATCCCACATCGGGCTCCTGGTGCATGGAGCCTGCTTCTGCCTCTGCCTGTGTCTCTGCCTCTCTCTCTCTCTGTGATGACTATCATAAATACATTTTTAAAAATGAAGGAAGAGGCAGAAGGAGAGGGAGAAACTCCTCCCCGCCAAGCAGGGAGCCCAGCACCGGGCTTGATTCCAGGACCCTGGGGTCATGACTCAAGCCAAAGGCAGATGCTTAACTGACTGAACCACCTTATTCATTATTTAAAAATTGTTTTTCTTTTTTTAAAATTTTTTTTAATTTTTATTTATTTATGATAGTCACAGAGAGAGAGAGAGAGAGAGGCAGAGACACAGGCAGAGGGAGAAGCAGGCTCCATGCACCGGGAGCCCGACGTGGGATTCGATCCCAGGTCTCCAGGATCGCGCCCTGGGCCAAAGGCAGGCGCCAAACCGCTGCGCCACCCAGGGGTCCCCTAAAAATTGTTTTTCTGATCCAGTTATCTATTTCTTCTGGAATCAGCCTCAGAAAATTATATTTTTTTCCTCAGGGTTTTAAAATTTTATTCATCTACATTATTATGTTTATTTGATGTTTATTCTTCTTTTACTGAATTACCTGAGGGGAGATACTTCTTATTTATTATTTATTTTTGTAATGTATTATTCATCATGCTTTTTAGAATATTATTCAGTTAATTTTCTGAGTATATCTTGACAGAGTACTGCCAAATTTTAATTCTTTTCAAAGAATCGCTGTTGGCTCCACTAATACACTCCTCTGTGCATTTCATTAATCTCTGATGTTTTCTTTGTAGGTTATTTCCTTCCATTTTCATTTGGTTTAATTTGCTAGTTTTCTTCTTAATTCTAGGGATGAATAGTTAATTCATTATTTTTTGATGTTATTAAAAAGAATTCTCAATTGCACTTTAATTAGAAATTTTATGAATTCCAGATTACCTTTTGACAAATCAATAGTCAGGAAGAATAATGGCTCCCCAAAGATGTCCATACTCTAATACTCAAAATCTGTGAATATGTTACCTTATATGGAAAAAAGTCATCTTGTAGGTATAGAAATGCTAGAGACTTTAAGATAGAGAGATTATTCTGAGCAATCTGAGTTAGCTCAATCTAATCATGTAAATCCTTAGAAATGACTCTTGGAATGCTACTCTTGCTACTCGTGATCTCAGGTTCATGAGTTCAAATCCCAGGTTGGGAGTTTACTTAAAAAAATAAAGCATGCATGTCAACTATACTCAAATTTTAAAAGAAGTAAAAGCTATATCCCTCACTTTAAAGCACATGAATAGTATTTTACACACCTTTGGTGTTTACATAATTTTCACATTTACACAGCACTTTCAGATGAGTTTAATTTGTGTTTGTCATCCTCTAAGAGCTTGATATTCTCTGAATTAAGTTATACAGTAAAATCTGAAATTGAAATCTTTTTTAAAAGGTTTTATTTATTTATTCATGAGAGACACACACAGAGAGAGGCAGAGACACAGGCAGAGGGAGAAGCAGGCTCCTTGCAGGGAGCCCGACATGGGACTTGATCCCAGGACTCCAGGATCACGCCCTGGGCTGAAGGCAGATGGTCAACCGCTGAGCCACCCATGCGTCCCTGAAATTGAAATCTATGTATCAAATCCTAGACAAAAGTAAGGTCATATTTTAACTTTATTCAAGAGGTACTAGACACTCTTTCTTGCTCACATATCTTCATTCTTCACACTTTCAAAATTAATTTCATCAAATGAGAATTACTATGTAATCTTTTTGAAATGGGAATCTGTGTCTAACTTGCAAACTGCTGCTTAGCACAGTGACTGCTGCTTCATAGGTGAACAAAAAAATATATAGGAAAAAATCACTGATTTCGGGCAAATCCAAAAATCATTGATTTGTTTTCAGGCAAGTAACTGGAAAAATTTTGGTCAAAATAGTATGATGAACTATCCACAAGATGGCAGTAATATATACTCAGGGAATGCATTGTACAGTGTGACTTTAGAAATTGGTAAGTAGTTAAACTATCGTAAAGTGGCATTTGGACACATACAATGAGCTTACAAAGTATATTTTACCTGAATTTTGTTTGTGTTGAGACAGTGTTACTCATTTAGGAATAGATAATTTAGAAATAATTCCATTTAAATTCACCATATGGTTGGACAAACTGATTTTCAGTTTTCTAATTGAGATCTTCTATTTATTTATTTATTTATTTATTTATTTATTTATTTATTTATTTATTTTTTATTTATTTTTAAAGAGGGGCTCCTGGGCGGCTCAGTGGGTTAAGCATCCAATTTTTGACTTTGACTCAGGTCATGATCTTAGGGTCATGCTCGGCATGGTGCCCCTCCCTTTCTCTCTCTCTCTCTCTCTCAAAGAAATAAATAAATCATTAACATATAATAAGATGTGGTCTATTTATACAATGGAATATTATTCACCCATCAGAAAGAATGAATACCTACCATTTACATTGACGTGGATGGAACTGGAGGGTATTATGCTGAGTGAAGTAAGTCAATCAAAGAAAGACAACTATCATATATGGTTTCACTCATATGTGAAATATAAGAAATAGTGAAAGGGTTGGTAAAAGAAGGGGGGAAACTAAGTGGGAAAAATTAGAGAGGAAGAAAACCATGAGAGACTCCTAACTCTGGGAAACAGAGGGTTGCAGAAGGGGAGATAGGTGGGAGGATCGGGTAACTGAGTGGTGGGCATTAAGGAGGGCATGTGATGAGATGAGCACTGGGTGTTATACTATATTTGGCAAATTGAATTTAAATAATATTAAATTTAAAACAAAATAAATAAATAACATTTTAAAAAAACAACAAAATCCTAATGCATGAATTTAGCAATGCGCCATTTTCCACCGATTATCTTAACCAACTTATAGCTATCTCCTTTATGTGATGCATAGTTATTTATTTGGTACAGGTATGAATTAAGATAGATCAAATATAAGACAAATACAATATGATTTCAGTCATATGTGGAATTTAAGAAACAAAAAAAATGAACATAGGGGAAGGGAAAGAACAATAAAATAAGACAAAATCAGAGAGGGAGAGAGACCAGTGTGCCCAATAGACTCACCACAAATTTTCCATTATTGAGAAATACATATTGAATTGCATACATTATAACGTAAAGAAAATATAAACAGTTCCATGAAAATTCTGTATTCTCCCCTATGAGATAAAAGGATTGTTTAATTAACAGTAGTTCCTTCTAATGTCCCTGGGATCATTTCCCCAAGGCCAGTCACATTTTAAATATTACCATTAAAATATATCAACCATTTAGTGCCAATGCAAAGTAGGTTAGTCTGCCTAAGGTATTTGCTTAATTCTTTTTTTTTTTAAGATTTTACTTATTTACTTGAGAGAGAGAGATAAAGAGAGAGAGAGAGAAGCAGACTCCCTTTGGAACAGAGAGCCCTACATGGGGCTTCACTACAAGAAGTTTGTTTTTTTTATAATAAATTTCTTTTTTATTATTTATTCAATTAGAATCTGAGTTAAGTTCAGGCTGAGTTGCAGGTTTTGTTGCTGTTCTATTTTCCCTTGTTTAGTTATTTTTACAATTTTATGGAGTTAACAATTTATGCAAAATAAAGTGTATCTAATAAAGTTTAGAACTTGAGATTTGATACCTGTATATACCTGTGAATCCATTACCAAAATCAAGATAATGAACTTCAAAAGCTTCCTTAGGCACTCTGGCAATATATCCCTGGAGGCGTTGTAATGTTTCAATTGGCTAGGCTGAACTATTTCTCTAGGATGTCCCTTCCCTGTTTGTTTCCTGTTATGGTGAACCACCAGAGAGATTATTTGGGATATTTGGAGAATAGAATAAAGCAGAAGCCATTTGGTAGCTCACACAGGTTGTGTTTATCTGCTGGTTTACCTTGTTGGTAGGAGACGGGTTTATTTTGTCGGTAATTGTTCCATTTTCACCTGGATTTTTTTTCATCTTCTCCAACTCCAAATCTGGTTATCAATGTTTAGCTCTGTGGCAAAATGTCCAAGCTTTTTTTAAAAATTTTTTTGTTTTATTTATTTATGATAGGCACACAGTGAGAGAGAGAGAGAGAGGCAGAGACACAGGCAGAGGGAGAAACAGGCTCCATGCACCGGGAGCCCGATGTGGGATTCGATCCCGAGTCTCCAGGATCGCGCCCTGGGCCAAAGGCAGGCGCCAAACCGCTGCGCCACCCAGGGATCCCAAAATGTCCAAGCTTTTATAGGACACCAGTAAACCTGAGCTCAGAGGCGACAACAGCTAACACAGGTTTCAATTCTTCCTCAGGCTATGTTAGACACTGGCTTTACATTCATCACATAAATGAACTCAAAATTGAGAGTGGACCTATATGTACACGGCAAAACTTTAAAACTCCGAAAGTAACAGAGAAAATCTAGATGACTTTGGGTTTAGTAATGATCTTTTAGATACAACACCATAATCCATGAAAGAAATATGTATAAGCTGGACTTCATTAAAATTAAAAACCTCTGCTCTGCAAAAGATAATGTCAAGAAAATGAGAAGACAAGGCACATACAGGGAGACAAGATTTGAGAAAACACATCTAAAAAGGATTGTCAACTCAAATACACAAAATCTTAGAATTCAACAATCTGAAAAAGAACAATATTAAAAAATGGGCCAAAGATCTTGACAGACACCTCACCCAAGATACTACAGAGATGGCAAATAAGCACACAAAAAAATGACCCACATCATGTGTAATCAGGAAAATGTAAATTAAAACAATAAGGAGATACCACCACTACACACAATCCTGGAACATGACATCACCCAATGCTGATGAGGATGTGGAGAAAAATGAACTCTCATCTGTTGCTGGTAGAATGTGAGATGGTCTAGCAACTTTTGAAGACAGTTTGGCGGTTTCTTGCAAAATTAAACACATTCTTACCATATGATACAGCAATCACTCATCTTGATATTTACCCAAATGAGATGAAAACATGTCCACCCAAAAACCTGCACACGGATCTTTATAGCAGCTTTATTCATAATTGCCCAAACTTAGAAGCAGCTAAGATACCTGTTAGTAGGTAAATGGATAATCTATGATACTTCTGGAAAATAGAATATTATTCAGTGCTAAAAATAAACGAGCTATCAAGTCATGAAAATACACAGAGGAAACTTAAGTGCACATCACTAAGTGAAAAAACCAATCTGAAATTTTATGATTCCAAATTTTATGATTCCAATTCCATTTACATGGCATTCTGGAAAAGGAAAAACAATGAAGACAGTAAAATCAATGGTTTTCAGTGGCTGAGCGATAGGGAGTGATGAGTAGGCAGGCCACAGAGGATTTATGTCTATATATCATCAATATCTGTATTATTATCAACAACCTATATCATCTACCTAGCTATATCTTTATATGTCTATCAATCATTATACATTTTTTCCAAATCTATAGAATGAACACTCACTGAGAGTGAACCATAATGCAAAATATGGATTTTGGGTAATTATGATGTATCAGTATAGGTTCATCAGTTGTAACAAACATACCTCTCTGCTGAAGGATGTTGTAAATAGGGAAAGCTGTGTGTGTATGAGGTCCATGGGTATATAGGAAATCTCTGTACCTTCCTTTCAATTTTGTTGTATACCTAAAAGTGCTCTAAAATTAGCACCTTAAATATTGTCCCTTTCTTAAACAGATTTCTAGGACTATCTGGCATGATGATATTTGCATAAACATTAAGTAAAATGTAATAGACAAGAAAATAGGGAGTGAAAGTTCTCTTAGTTTTCATTTTCTCTTGCTTTCTACCTGAGGACAAAGCCACCAAGGGCCAAGAGGTACACCCCTACCCACCAAGGGCCAAGGGGTAAAGAGAACATTTAATAAATAGGACAATTAGATATTCACCTTAGTTATGAGTCCCACCTGAAATTCCAAGGGATGAGCTTCATTACTATTGGTTATGGAGAATCAAATTAAGTTATTGGCATTCATATTCTTTCAGTTTATTTCTTGGCTCTGCTTTTCTTTACCCTAGTTTCATAGTGAGGTAAACATGCTCTATTTAATGAACTCCTGAAAGTTCTGGGTTTATTTTTATAGCTGTAATTATAACAGAAAAGAATATTCTAATATTTACAAAATGTTTATCACATTTTTACTGAACTGACTTTAGTTTCGTGCCCAACACTAATTGAGTTCTTATTTGTAGAGAGAATATGATCATTTGTAAAGCCCAGAGTAGAAGTGTAGTCTTGAACTAATCATGGAGTCCAAAGCCTTGATTAGCTAACTATGGTTTAGAGGTACGCATATGCCTTACAGAAGTCATTCTACCAAAAGAAAATAATGAAAAAAAAAGAAAAAAAAAGAAAAGAGAAGAAATGGAAGAAAAAAGAAAAATTTATTGAAATAGAGAAAGGTGTGTATGTGTGTATGTGAGAGAGAGGGAGAAAGAGAGAAAAAGTCAGAAGAGACAGTGAGAGAGAGGGAGATTATTTAGGATATACAAAAGCAATTATCTACTTCAAAACAATTTGACTCTATACCAGACCATATGGTAAAACTGTAGGAAGCATCCTCTAAGTACATAACTGCCACATTACGAAGTTTTCCAGATTTTTAAGTAGCATATCCCATATATAAAATGACAAAGCACTACAATAAATTACATTAGCAGGCAATGGAATCAGCATGAGAATCTCTAATTGCATCTCTACACTCAATCCCAAAACTGAATCCATCATCATTTCAGAATACACATAGACGAGTCTTTGCTACAGACTGATTGGGGATTGCTGGTACTGGATAGACATAACCTCTGGAATCAAGCAGAAATGAATTTGAATTCTGTTTCTCTGACTAGCTATGTGACAAGAGTAACTTATCGTACCTCTCCAAAGTGCATTTTTTACAAGATAAAATCAGAATAATTTATTCTGCAAGTTTTCATTTTATTTTGTTTTTTAATCTGGAGAATACTGATTTTATACTTTCAAATTAGCCTTAAAATATCTCAAAATAAAAAAAACTTGTTGTTATGTTATAGATGTAGAAATTAAGGAACACAGTTAGTTCCAAGATGAAGAAGGAATAGCTGATAAAGCATCAAATGTGATCTCTCTCTCCAGGATGCATTTTATTCTTAATCAAAGTTACTTGATTTAGTATACATACATGAGTCAGTATTTATTTACTTATTTACTTATATGGCATAAAATGTAAAATAAAAATAATATACCATATAATATTTTATTACACTAGCATAGTGGGTTTTTTTTTCAATTCTCAAGAAAAAGGATGATATTGATATTTTAATCTCAACTTCCCACTTTTAAATATATTTATTTAAAACAATAAAAAATGTGTATCAGGACATAAAAGCCAAGGAAAGGTAAAATCCCAAGGAAGATATATAATTGTTTCGAACTTATCAAGATTTTGCAGAAAATCAAATAGAAGTACAAAATATACCACATAGATATAAAAATAATTAAGTCTCCATGAACTAATATATAAAGTTGACTAAAATAATCTTTCAAGTATTTGCTACATTTAAATGGAAGAAGCAGAGAAGAAATGCGTCAAATTGGAGAATGTTGGGATGCCTGGGTGTCTCAGTGGTTGGGCGTCTGCTTTCAGCTCAGGGCGTGATCCCGGGGTCCTGGGATCTAGTCCTGAATCAGACTCCCAAAGGGAAGCCTGCTTCTCTCTCTTTCTGTGTCTCTGCCCCTCTCTCTGTGTCTCTCATGAATAAATAAGAAAAATATTTTTTAAAAATGTTTTTAAAAATTGAGAATGCTTACAATGGAACAGAAAAATAAAATGCTTGCTTCACTTGCTGTTTCCTTAGAGTATAAATAAAGGGATTCAAAAGTGGAGCAACAGAAGTATTGAGAACTGCCACTCCCTTCATCAAGGATATCCTCTGTTTGAGTGAGGGTTTAAGGTACATAAAGATGCAGCTGCCATATGAGGGGGAGATGACAATCATGTGAGAAGAACAGGTGGAGAAAGCTTTTTTCTCTGGTTGGCAGAAGGAATTTTTAAAATTGTCAGGGCAATATATGTGTATGATAGAATTACTAATGCCAAAGTGACCAGCAGAGTCACCAAAGCTAAGATGAAACTCATCATTTCCAACACGTGTCGTCTGTGCAGGAGATCTGCAGGAGGGGAGCACTGTCACAGTAGAAATGATCAATGACATTGGAATCACAGAAGTCCAGGCTTAAGCCTAAAATGAGTCCTGGAAAGATAATGAGGAAACCAGTGATCCAAGAGCTAAGGACTAGCTGGATACAGATTTTGCTGCTCATAATGGTTGTGTAATGCAGGGGCTTGCAGATGGCGACATAACGATCGTAGGACATGACAGTCAGGAAGTAACATTCAGATGCTCCAAGAAGGAAGGCAGAGCAACTGAGTTGCACAAGAGTTATGTTGTCATAACTGAAATGGTTTTGTCACCAGTTGCCATGCTTACAAGCAATTTGGGGATGCAGACTGTCGTATAAGAAATTTTGAAGAAAGAAAAATTTCTAAGAAAGAAATACAAAGAGGTCTTGAGTTGTGAGTCCAGGAAAGTGAGGGTAATAATAACTAAGTTGCCTGAGATGCTTAGCAAGTAGGTGAGGAGCAGGAAGACAAATAGCACAATCTTCAGTTTGGGGTTCTCCGTCAATCCTGCTAAGATAAATACTGTCACAGTTGTACGGTTTTCCATCTTGACCTCTTGATACTCTTCTGCTCTGGTTAAAATATTGAGAAAACAATATGCACAGGAACCAATAGTAAATTATGAAGATAATTATGTCAGAATATTAGTAGTTGCTATTGATTATACACACTAATAGGGCACATTTTTGAAATGATTAATGTAAGATAAACTCTAACAAAAACTAGTACTTATATTTTTTATTATTTTATTACTTTATTTTTGAGGAAAGACAAATATTTTCTACAAATCTGATGAATAAAAAACTATCTAATAAATCATCTTTGTAGTCTGGCTTAGATTTATGGTAATAAGGTAAAGAAATGAACAAGCATGTGAAAAAATCATTTCTACTTTTCTCAGTATGTAAGCGCTAAGATGTTACAGTACTACTCAGCCTGATGACTGTATAAATATCATTGCCTCAAGGAACTGGCCATGAGTGCAACAGAGAAACAAGGTGATATATAAATACTTGTGATGGTTGAAAACAGAAATCAAGCTTAGATTTAAGTTTAATTCTGGAAGTAATTCCGGGTAACAACTGTAGCTCTTCCCTGGTTTGGCCTGCGCTGCCTCTCCTTAGATAATGAACACTCTTTCTTGGTCCTGATTGTTTATTCCTATAAATCAGTGTTTTGTCCCTATTCCATCTCTTCATTTCTTCACTTTTACTGCCTCCTATGACAATATTAAACTTATCTGATTGCATAGTAAAACGAACTTGAACAGAATTAAACAAATTCAGTGTTTCTTCTGGTTATACTTCTGAAAACAGGAAGAGAAAAAGAATAATGAGGAGAAATGCAAAATAAAGTGAATAAGTGTTCAAAGAGAAGGGAAATAGAGAAGAAAAAGTAAAAAAGAGATGGAAGAAAAAAGAAGTAGAAAAGAGGTAAGACAGTAAGGGAAGACCATAAAGAGAAGAACTTACCATTAAGATTGGATTTTTCTTCAGATGTGACAGTGACTGGTATTTAGCTCTGGGCCTCTTACCTGATAGATAGAAATGAGTTACAGCAAAGCTGTAATTTACCTCCACCAAGGGGAACACAGAGAATAAACTCTGGCAAATTTGACTCAGATGATCAGTCACTTGGCAAGTGTTTTTAGACACTTGCAAGTAATGCTGACTGCCCCCAAATAATGTGGTAACTCCACAGATAAGCCCGTGCAAATGGAGTTGACTATGTGGTTGAATATTACATAAGCTCTCATTAAGCTAAATGTCATGAAAACTCCTAGGTATAAACATTTCATCCCTTGAGGGCAACTTTCTTGTTTGATGACTTCATTATCAGTTACGCTTCTCTAAGGAGTTCATCATCAATATGAATCACTTCTTTTTTTTTTTAATATGAATCACTTCTTAAACAATTATTTTTAGTTTCACTGGTAGAATTTAGTGTATTCATGTGCTGCATACAGCACCCGATGCTCATTAACATCAAGTGCCCTCCTCAGTGCCCATCCCCGCACCCATCTTCCCTCCAGAAATCCTCAGTATGCTCCCTGTAGTTAAAAGTTTCTTATGGTTTGCCTCTAAGTTTTTATCTTATTTTATTTTTCCCTCTACTCCCCTATGTTGATTTGTTTTATTTCTTAAATTCCACATGAGTGAAATCATATGATAATGTCTTTCTCTGACATACTTATTTCGCTTAGCATAATACCCTATAGTTCCATCCACATCATTGCAAATGGCAAGATTTCATTATTACTGTTACTTTTTTAATAAATTTATTTTTATTGGTTTTCAATTTGCCAACATACAGAATAACACCCAGTGCTTATCCCGTCAATTGCCCCCTCAGTGCCCATCACCCATTCACCCCCACACCCCCCGCCCTCCTCCCCTTCCACCACCCCTAATTCATTTCCCAGAGTTAGGAGTCCTCATGTACTGCCTCCCTTTCTGATATTTCCTACCCATTTCCTCTCCCTTCCCTTCTATTCCCTTTCACTATTATTTATATTCCCCAAATGAATGAGAACATATAGTGTTTGTCCTTTTCCAATTGACCTATTTCACTCAGCATAATACCCTCCAGTTCCATCCACGTTGAAGATAATGGTGGGTAATTGTCGTTTCTAATGGCTGAGTAATATCCCATTGTATACATAAACCACATCTTCTTTATCCATTCATCTTTCGATGGACACCGAGGCTGCTTCCACAGTTTGGCTATTGTGGACATTGCTGCTAGAAACATCAGGGTGCAGGTGTCCCGGCGTTTCATTGCATCTGCATCTTTGGGGTAAATCCCCAACAGTGCAATTGCTGGGTCGTAGGGCAGGTCCATTTTTTACTCTTTGAGGAACCTCCACACAGTTTTCCAGAGTCCCTGCACCAGTTCACATTCCCACCAACAATGCGAGAGGGTTCCCCTTTCTCCGCATCCTCTCCAACATGTGTGATTTCCTGCCTTGTTAATTTTCCCCATTCTCACTGGTGTGAGGTGGTATCTCATTGTGGTTTTGATCTGTATTTCCCTGATGGCAAGTGATGCAGAGCATTTTCTCATGTGCGTGTTGGCCATGTCTATGTCTTCCTCTGTGAGATTTCCGTTCATGTCTTTTGCCCATTTCTTGATTGGATTGTTTGTTTCTATGGTGTTGAGTTTAATAAGTTCTTTATAGATCTTGGAAACTAGCCCTTTATCTGATACGTCATTTGCAAATATCTTCTCCCATTCTGTAGGTTGTCTTTGAGTTTTGTTGACTGTATCCTTTGCTGTGCAAAAGCTTCTTATCTTGATGAAGTCCCAATAGTTCAGTTTTCTTTTGTTTCTTTTGCCTTTGTGGATGTATCTTGTAAGAAGTTACTGTGGCTGAGCTCAAAAAGGGTGTTGCCTGTGTTCTCCTATAGGATTTTGATGGAATCTTGTCTCACATTTAGATCTTTCATCCATTTTGAGTTTATCCCTGGGTCTGGTGCAAGAGAGTGGTCTAGTTTCATTATTCTGCATGTGGATGTATAAGTTTCCCAGCACCATTTATTGAAGAGACTGTCTTTCTTCCAGTGGATCGTCTTTCCTCCTTTATCGAATATTAGTTGACCATAAAGTTCAGGGTCCACTTCTTGGTTCTCTATTCTGTTCCATTGATCTATGTGTCTGTTTTGTGCCAGTACTACACTGTCTTGATGACCACAGCTTTGTAGTACAACCTGAATTCTGGCATTGTGATGCCCCCAGCTATCTTTTTGTTTTTTAAAATTCCCCTGGCTACTCGGGGTCTTTTCTGATTCTGCACAAATATTAAAATAATTTGTTCTAACTCTCTGAAGAAGATCCATGGTATTTTGATAGGGATTGCATTAAACGTGTAAATTACCCTGGGTAACACTGACATTTTCACAATATTAATTCTGCCAATCCAGGAGCATGGAATATTATTCCATCTCTTTGTGTCTTCCTCAATTTCTTTCAGAAGTGTTCTATAGTTTTTAGGGTATAGATCCTTTACCTCTTTGGTTAGGTTTATTCCTAGGTATCTTATGCTTTTGGGTGCTATTGTAAATGTGATTGACGCCTTAATTCTCTTCAATCAGTCTCATTGTTAGTGTATAGAAATGCCACTGACTTCTGGGCATTGATTTTGTATCCTGCCACGCTACCAAATTGCTGTATGAGTTCTAGCAATCTTTAGGTGGAGTCTTTTGGGTTTTCTATGTACAGTATCATGTTATTGGCGAAGAGGTAGAGTTTGACTTCTTTTTTGCCAATTGGAATGCCTTTAATGTCTTTTTGTTGTCGGATTGCTGAGGCTAGGACTTCCAGTACTATGTTGAATAGCAGTGGTGAGAGTAGACATCCTTTTCCTGTTCCTGATCTTAGGGGAAAGGCTCCCAGTGCTTCCCCATTGGGAATGATATTTCCTGTGGGCTTTTCGTAGATGGGCTTTTAAGATGTTGAGGAATGTTCCCTCTATCGCTACACTCTGAAGAGTTTTGATCAGGAGTGGATGCTGTATTTGTCAAATGCTTTCTCTGCATCTAATGAGAGGATCATATGGTTCTTGGTTTTTCTCTTGCTGATATGATGAATCACATTGATTGTTTTACAAGTGCTGAACCAGCCTTGAGAGGATCATATGGTTCTTGGTTTTTCTCTTGCTGATATGATGAATCACATTAATTGTTTTACAAGTGTTGAACCAGCCTTGTGTCCTGGGAATAAATCCTACTTGGTCATGGTGAATAATTTTCTTAATGTATTGTTGGATCCGATTGGCTAGTATCTTGTTGAGAATTTTTGCATCCATGTTCATCAGGGATATTGGTCTGTAATTCTCCTTTTTGGTGGGGTCTTTTTCTGGTTTTAGAATTAAGGTGATGCTGGCCACATAGAACGAATTTGGAAGTACTCCATCTCTTTCTAGCTTTCCAAACAGCTTTAGTAGTAGAATAGGTATGATTTCTTCTTTAAGCATTTGATAGAATTCCCCTGGGAAGCCATCTGGCTCTGGACTCTTGTGTCTTGGGAGGTTTTTGATGACTGCTTCAATTTCCTCTCTGGTTTTTGGCCTGTTCAGGTTTTATATTTCTTCCTGTTCCAGTTTTGATAGTTTGTGGCTTTCCAGGAATGCGTCCATTTCTTCTAGATTGCCTAATTTATTGGCGTATAGCTGTTCATAATATGTTTTTAAAATCATTTGTATTTCCTTGGTGTTGGTAGTGATCTCTCCTTTCTCATTCATGATTTTATTAATTTCAGTATTCTCGCTCTTCTTTTTAATAAGGCTGGCTAATGGTTTATCTATCTTATTTTTTTATTATTAATTCTATCAAAGTACCAACTCCCTGGTTTTGTTGATCTGTTCCACCATTCTTCTGGTCTCGATTTCGTTGAGTTCTGCTTGAATCTTAATTAACTCTCTTCTTCTGCCTGGTGAAGGATCTATTTGCTGTTTTTTCTCTAGCTCCTTTAGGTGTAGGATTAGCTTTTGTATTTGAGTTCTTTCCAGTTTTTGGATGGATGCTGGTATTGCAATGCATTTCCCCCTTAGGACTGCTTTTGCTGCATCCCAAAGATTTTGAATGGTTGTTATCTTCATTCTCATTAGTTTTCATGAAACTTTTTAATTCTTCCTTAATTTCCTGGTTGACCCTTTCATCTTTTAGCAAGATGGTCCTTAACCTCCACGTGTTTGACGTCCTTCCAAACTTCTTGTTGTGATTTAGTTCTATTTTCAAGGCATTATGGTCTGAGAATATGCAGGGGATGATCCCAATCTTTTGGTATTGGTTCAGACCCGATTGGTGACCCAGTATGTGGTCTATTCTGGAGAAAGTTCCATGTGCACTTGAGAAGAATGTGTATTCAGTTGAGTTTGGATATAAAGTTCTGTAGATATCTGTGAAATTCATCTGGTCCAGTGTATCATTTAAAGTTCTTGTTTCCTTGGAGATGTTGTGCTTAGAAGACCTATTTAGTATAGAAAGAACTAGATTGAAGTCACCAACTATAAGTGTATTATTATCTAAGTACTTCTTCACTTTGGTTATTAATTGATATAAATATTTGGGAGCTCCCACATTAGGGGCATATATATTGAGGATTGCTAAATCCTCTTGTTGGATAGATCCTTTAAGTATGATATAGTGTCCCTCTTCATCTCTCACTACAGTCATCGGGGTAAATTTTAGTTTATCTAATATAAGGATGGTTACCGCTGTTTTCTTTTGAGGACCCTTTGAATGGTAAATGGTTCTCCAACCTTTTATTTTCAGGCTGTAGGTGTCTTTCTGTCTAAAATGAGTCTCTTGTAGACAGCAAATAGATGGGTCCTGCTTTTTTATCCAGTCTGACACCCTGCACCTTTTGATGGGGTCATTAAGCCCGTTCACGTTCAGAGTTACTATTGAAAGATAGGAGTTTAGGGTCATCATGATATCTATTCAGTCCTTGTTTTTGTGGATTGTTCCACTGGACTTCTTCTTAAAGGGGAATTTTAAGAGTCTCCCTTAAAATTTCTTGCAGAGCTGGTTTGGAGGTCACATATTCTTTCAGCTCCTGCCTGTCTTGGAAGCTCTTTATCTCTCCTTCCATTCTGAATGAGAGCCTTGCTGGATAAAGTATTCTTGGTTGAATGTTTTTCTCATTTAGGACCCTGAATATATCCTGCCAGCCCTTTCTGGCTTGCCAGGTCTCTGTGGAGAGGTCTGCTTTTACCCTAATACTCCTCCCCATAAAGGTCAGGGATTTCTTGTCTCTTGCTGCTTTAAGGATCTTCTCTTTATCTTTGGAATTTGCAAGCTTAACTATTAAATATCGAGATGTTGAGCGGTTTTTATTGATTTTAGGGGGGGATCTCACTATTTCCTGGATCTGAATGCCTGTTTCCCTTCCCAGATTAGGAAAGTTTTCAGCCATTTTTGTTCAAATACATATTCTGGCCCTCTGTCCCTTTCGGCGCCCTTGGGAACCCCAATTAAACGTAGGTTTTTCTTCCTCAGGCTGTCGTTTATTTCCCTTAGTCTATCCTCATGGTCTTCTGTTGGTCTCTTTCTTCCTCAGTTTCCCTCTTTGCCATCAACTTGTCTTCTATGTCACTCACTCGTTCTTCCACCTCGTTAACCCTCGTCATTAGGACTTCTAGTTTGTATTGCATCTCATTCAATTGATTTTTAATTTCTGCCTGATTGGATCTAAATTCTGCAGTCATGAAGTCTCTTGAGTCCTTTATGCTTCTTTCTAGAGCCAGCAGTAGCTGTATAATAGTGCTTCTGAATTGGCTTTCTGACATTGAATTGTAATCCAGATTTTGTAACTCTGTGGGAGAGAGGACTGTTTCTGATTCTTTCTTTTGTGGTGAGGTTTCCTTCTAGTCATTTTGCTCAGTGCAGAGTGGCCAAAAACAAGTTGTATTGGGAAAAGGAGAAAAAGAGAATAGAGAAAGAAGGAAAGAAAAGAGAAAAAGAAAAAAAAGGAAGACAAAAAGAAAAGAAAAAGAGAAAGAAAAAGAAAGGGGATAAAAGGGTGGGGGAAGCAAACAGAAATCAAAAAGAAAAAAAACCACTGGGGAGTATCTTCTGATTCTGTATACTTTAAGTCCCTTGACTTCCCTTGGAAATTGTCCGTCTAGATGGTCTTCTGGGGGAGGGGCCTGTTGTGCTGATTTTCAGGTGTTAGCACTTGGGGGAGCTGCTCTGCCCCCTGCCTGGTGCAGGGCTCAGTGGCGGTTGTTTACCCCATGAGGCCCCAGGAGGAACAACCGCAGTGGTGGTGGCAGCTCTGCAGCCCTGGTGTCACCTCCACAGTAACCACAGAGCTCTCGGTCTGCAGGGCTTGGAGGCTCCGGGGCGGGGCCGCTGATCTGCTCAGCTCGGGGCAGGAGCGTCCTTGCTGTCCTGGGCCCTCCCGGCCTCTGCCTGTCCCGGGGGAGGCCGGATCCTGGGCTGTGTCCCGGCGCCCTGTGCTCCGGGGCCTGCGCTGTTGGATTCGCGCTCCCGCCGGGCAGCCACCTCTGCGGAGCCGCCGCCCGAGCCCTTCCGAGCTGCTCCGGTCCACGCAGCCCCCTCCGCACGGAGCCTCTTCCTCCGCCCAAGCCTCTCCGAGCTGCTGCCGGCCCCGCAGCCCCCTCCGCGGAGCTGCGCCGGAGCTCCTCCGAGCTGCTCCGGATCCCGCCGTGCGCGCTGCAGCCCTTAGGGAGTTCGGCACACTCTCCCGGGGCGCAGGTGTCTGTTAGTGTCCCAGGGAGCCCGAGGGCATCCCCGCCCTCCTGGGGTCCTGCTCTAACTCCCTGCGAGCCCCTTTCCGCCCGGGAAGGTTGGTGCAGCTCCTGCTTCTCCAGGTGGGGCTCTCCTGTCCTGGGGACACTTGCCCCGGCCTTTGCCCGGCTCCTCGCAGGGCCTCTCCCCCTTGGAGGCCTTTTGTTTCTTTATTTCTTTTTCCCCGTCTTCCTACCTTGATAGAAGCGCGAACTCTTCTCACTGTAGCATTCCAGCTGGTCTCTCTTTAAATGTCAGGCCGAATTCGTAGATTTTCAGGATGATTTGAAGGTTATCTAGGTAATTTGGTGGGGACAGTTGACTTGGGGACCCTACTCTTCCGTCATGTTGCACCTCCCTCAGATTTCATTATTTTTGATGGCTAGGTAATTTTCTATTGTATATACATACCACTTATGTTTATCCTTTCATCCCTCAATGGACTTCTGGGCTCTACAGTTGGCCTATTATGGATATTGCTGCTATAAACATATAAACTTTGGGGGGCAAGTGTTTGCACCCTTTGGATAAATACCTGGTAGTGCAATTGCTGGGTCATAGAGTAGTTCTATTCTTCACTTTTTGAGACACCTCCATGCTGTTTTCCAAAATGGCTGTACCAGTTTGCATTCCCAGTTGTTTCATAGGTCCGTGGAGAACGCATTGTTATACACCAAGGAGTCAAGGAAGTATATGTCAATATCCCTGCCTATTGTGGCTTACCAATGTATTGAGGTGACAAAATCTGTGCTTCAATACAGCAATGTACAATGTGCCATAAACTTAATGGTAAATGAGATTCACTCTTTCTATGGGGCTTATGGATGGAAGGAGATTAATAACCCCAGATGTTTTCATTTTTGTTTTTGTTTTTTAAAATGATGGATCCCAAGATAAGTATTGAAAATAGCTTAGGAAGCAGAGTAAGGCATTTTAGGTAGGATAAACACTGTGAAAAGGTATTTAAGAATGAAAACTCATAGATTAACAAAAATTTATCAGAGAGAATATAATAACGGTTTTCTCCAGGGAATATTGAAGGTTCTAGAGATCCTGGTTATTAGTGCCAAAGTATAATAGCATCTTCCTAGTAGTAACACACATTCTCCCAAACCTAAGGAACAATTCCTAAGGCAACTAATTGTATTAAAATGGCCACAGTCATTTGAGTCAAAAACAGATCCATCACCCCCAAAAGTAATAATTTTATCAAACTAGACCTACTTTTGCTCCTGCTTCCCAGTTCCCTAGATATACTGGAACAGTGTGCTATCATGTTTAGCAAGCCTATTACTTTTATTTATGTTTACATTAAAAACTGAAAGAAAATTTTCCCTAACTATAAAATCATGAACACTTTTAGTCAAAAATGGTGTCATTTAACAAATCAATTTCAGATCCTCTACAATTAAAATGAATTAGAATAAAAAATTATTAATATAAATTAAGTACTCAGAGTTTTAGATTTGTTTTCAGTATGTGAATTATAAATCTGTCTACAAAACACTAAAACTTACAAACTGTTTTTCTTAAAGCCATAGAAACAGAATTATTCAGGCAAAAGTTTTCGTTTGGTGATGTTCATACTTTTTATATTTCCATCGCAGAATAAGGCACTTAGGTTTACTTTTTTCCTTCTTCCCAGACATCACACTGAAATGTGTAATTCTTAAAATAAGTTTTAACACTTATAGACATTTCATGATTACCTATTAAGCTAATACAATATGGTACTAAAATTAAACAACTATTTAATCTATCAAATGATTATGGTTTATTCCCAGGGAATGCTGTAAACTGTGTGCATATTTCTCCAAGGAATTCAGATTCAGAAGCAATATTTCCCTGAGGATCTTTGGCTTGTTTACTACACAAAAGATGCCAAAATATACAGACTCTTTCCTATCTCCTTCAACTATGTTTTCAGGAGATGCTGTACAAAATATACTATAGTAAAGCACCATGTACCCCCTTTACCTTCATTAATTTATTAATCCATTTATTCCTTCCTAAAATACCTGTTCATTTTGTGTTTGAAATGTAACAAGCACTTCTGTATATCTAGGGCATATGTCCTGAGAGCTCCCCTACCCCTTCTTCCCTGTGAGAACCTGGCAACAAGTCTATGAAATCTATGAAGGGAGCTCTTACAGATACCTCATCTTTCAGCATGATAAAATGCCTATACACATCATCATCAAACTGATAAACACCAAAGAAATGAGAAAATCTTAAGTGTAGCTAGAGAAAGAGGCTACATTACATACCATGAATATTAGAGAACAATGGCTCAAACAATTTCTAACTTCTTTTCAGAAGCTATGGAGGCCAGAAAACAGGGGAATCTTTAGAGTGCTGAAAAAAAAGCTAATTTATAATTCTATACAGTGAAACTATCCTTCAAACACGAAATGGATATAATATGGTCTCATTCATTTGGGGAATATAAATAATTGTGAAAGGGAATAGAAGGGAAGGGAGAAGAAATGGGTAGGAAATATCAGAAAGGGAAACAGAACATGAGGACTCCTAACTCTGGGAAATTAATTAGGGGTGGTGGGAGGGGAGGAGGGTAGGTGGTGGGGGTGAATGGGTGACGGGCACTGAGGGGGCACTTGACGGGATGAGCACTGGGTGTTATTCTGTATGTTGGCAAATTGAACACCAATAAAAAATAAATTTATTATTTAAAAAAATACATTTTCAGATAATCAAACTAAGAGTATTTTTCAGTAACACATTTGTACTACAAGAAATGCTGCAGGAAGTTCTTTAGCCTAGGAAAACAGAATCCAGCTGAAAAAATGGAATTTCATGGAGGAATTAAAAATACCAAACATTGTAAATATGGGGGTAAATATCAGAGACTAAATTGTTTTCAATGAAAAAAAAATTTTTCAATGAAAATTGAAATAAATAAGAATTCTTCACAAAAATTTAAATATATGTACATTAAAATAAATTTTTGAATACCATAACAAAAATGCTTTGTAGAATAAAATGAAAGTGGATGGGCTGAACAGCAGAAAGGTAATTGTGAAACAAAAGAGTCAGTGAACCTAATGATTAATAGAGACCACTTATTTTGAAAAACAAAAAAGTAAATTATATCTATTTAATAAACAGTCTATATGACCTAGGAACAATATCAAAGGGTCTAACATATATATATTAGACCTTTAACACACATACAGATACATAATGTGAATTTTAAAAAGCAGAGGATATAAATCAGCATTGTCCAATAGAAATATAATGCAGAATACAAATGTAAGACACATTTGTAACTTCAAATTTTCTAGTAGCCTTATTTTTTAAAAGTGAAAGAAAACATGTGAAATTAATTTTAATAAGATAGTTTAACCCAATACATCCAAATTATTCTCATTTCAACATCTAATACATATTTAAAAATTAATGAGACCTTTTACTATTTCGTACTGTCTTTGAAATATGATGTATGTTTATATTTACAGCACATCTCAGTGTCGACTAACCACATTTCAATTTTTTAGTGGCTACCAAATTGAATTATGTAAACATAGTTAGACAATATAGACTATTTGTGGTTTACTTCGTCATGTTGCCTTCTCAGTGGCTTTGGACCAAATTCATTGTATATATGAAAAAACATGTGGTAGTTAAAAACACACCCATAAACAACTAATGGGTCAAAGGATAAATCACAAAGAAAATTAGAAAACACTGGGGACAAATGAAAACAGACACATAAGATACCAAAACCTATTAAATACAGTGAAATCAGTGTTCAAAAGGAAATTTATAGCTTTAAATATCTGCTTTAACAAAAAAGATAGATCTCATATGAATAATATAACTTCAAAATTACAGATACAGAGAAAAAGAGCAAAAGAAACCCAAAGCCAGCAGAAAGAAAGTAAATAATAAATACTAGTGAAGATAAATAAGGAGAAGGGAAAAAATAGAGAAAATCATTAAAACCCAAAGTAGATGGGATGAGCACTTGGTGTTATTCTGTATGTTGGTAAATTGAACACCAATAATAAATAAATTTATTAAAAAATAAATAAAGATAAAAAAGAATAATACACATCTATATCTCTTATGAATATAGATGCAAAAATCCTCAAAAAATACTAGGAAAGCAAATTTAGCTGCATTTAAAAGTAAGATTCCATGATAAAGTGGGATAGAATGTAAGGTGATGCAACATAAAAAAAAATCAAATTACATAATACATCAAAGATGGAAGATGAGGGATCCCTGGGTGGCGCAGCGGTTTGGCGCCTGCCTTTGGCCCAGGGCGCGATTCTGGAGACTCCGGATCGAATCCCACGTCGGGCTCCCGGTGCATGGAGCCTGCTTCTCCCTCTGCCTATGTCTCTGCCTCTCTCTCTCTCTCTCTCTCTCTCTCTCTCTCTCTCTCTCTGTGACTATCATAAAATAAAAAATAAAATAAAATAAAATAAAAATAAAAAGGATGGAAGATGAAATAAAGGAGGAAAAACTTGATTATTGCAATCGATGCAGGAAAAATCAACCTTTGACAAAATTAAAAATCCTTTCATGATAAAATACAGCAAACTCAGAGTAGAAAGGAACTTCCTAACTGCTAACAAATGTTCATGAGAACCCCTAAACATTAGGGACATGACAAGGATGTCCAGTTTGCTGGAGCAAGGGACTACTAATTTCCATTCATAGGATTCTTAGATTCTTGACTTTTTGAACTTTGAAGATGTATACCTTTAATAAAAAACAGAATCATAAATTTACTGAATTAATATTGTGAGAAAGAGGAATAACAACACAATAATGATGTCATTTGGTACACACACAATTCCTTAGAGTCATAAAGAGCAGTTTTGGGGGTAATTTGTATTGGTTTCTTTAAGATAATACAAGGAACTAAAGAGGAATTGAAGTTCATTTTATTCAATTGGTAGTGACCCTTGTTTTGTGATATAAAACTTACATTTTTCTCTCATTTTTCTTTCTTTTTTTAAGTTAAGACTTTGACTATTATTACTAATACTACTTTAGAGCAGATTTAGGTTCACAGCAAACTTGAAAGTCCAGGGATTTTTCCATAACCTTTCACCCACCAGTGATATTGGAGCCTCCTCCAATATCAACAGCCTCCGTCAGAGTGATACATTTGTTACAACTGATGAACTTTAACTGACTCATCATAATCACCCATAGTCCATACATTACAGTACAGTTCACTCCGACGTAGAGTCTTTGGGTTTGGACAAATGTATGACACGTATCCATCATTATGTTATCACATGGAGAATTTTCATTGCCCCCCAAATCCTGTCTATATCTACTCTTCCCTAACCCCTTTTCCCAGCCCATGGCAACTACTGATCCTTTTCTATTTCCATGATTTTGCTATTTAATATATCATAGAGTTACAATCATATGGTATGTACGTTTCAGATTGGCTTCTTTCACTTAGTAATATGCATTTAAAATCCCCTATGTCTTTTCATGGCTTGATAACATTGTTTTTTAACAGATATTTTCCTCATTTTAAAATATTTTGTATTAAAGTTATTTTCAAATATTTCCAGAGTTGCATGAGTTTGAATTATTAGTTTTCAGAGCTGCGTATTTTATTTAAAAATTGGGAGGAACTACACCAGAAGGTTTTTATAGAGATGACACCTCAAATTGAATATTTTTAAAAAATAGCTCATCATTATTCCTCTCTTCTCCAAATTTCTTCCATGCTCATTTCCCAGGATTTTGCTTATTATGCTACGATTTACTTAATGACATTGTCTATTTCTTACTTCATCACGCTCAAAACTTCAGAATAACCACCAATTGATCTCATATAAAAAAAACCCTCAACTTTTAAATTCTTCAACACATTCAGTCTCTAGTTTGAAGGATACCCCAGAGACCCCAGATCCTAAGTATACAGGGATGAAAAAATATAGCAGACAACTTTCTGCCCTGAAATGACTTAGATTTATCTAGAACAGAAGGATAAAAGAGACAGTGAGAGAGAGCAGAAAGACATGTAGAAATTAATATTAATGGTGTCATAAAGAACAAAAGACTGAGATAAAGTCTATCAAGAAGGGAAAGTTCTCCTCACATATCGTCTTTTTTGAGAATGACTCTTTTGTGGAGAATACATTTAATTAGAGGCCTGGAATTTGGAGGTAGAGTAGGAACAAAGGTAAGGAAAGAGGTGAAAGAGAACTTGAGGAATGGAAAGAGCGTCAGCGTTACACCTGGTAACAGCAGATAAGAAAAGAGTGAAAGAGGAAGAAGATGAGCAGTGAGGAGCTGTGCCAAGGATTCTTACTGGCTACTCATTGTCTGCAATTCAGTTAGGTTTTAGGACATAATTTTAGCAAAGAAGTAGCAAAAATGAGTTAAATTTTAGAGAACATACTTTTTATCTTCTCTACATAAAATAGATTGGGTGAGGGAAGGAAGCAACGATTCTTCAGAAGGTTATTACAGGCTACTAGTTAGACCAGGTGGAAGGCAATGGTAGACTGGATTTGAATGTTAACAGCTGGAGAAGACACTGAGTCTAATCACAAATGTTTCCTGCTGGACACACATTGAGACTGGACATCCTGGATATTTTGCATTTTGGAGTGCTCTATAATTGGATTCTTATGAATGGAGATTATGAAAATAACCTCCAGGCTTACCAATGAAAACCTCCCATGTGACACCACTCTCTCTTCCTCCATCTGCTGGCTGACTGTAGATACCTGTTGAAGATGGAAGAACCTTCAAAGTCAATTTCTGAATGATTGGATAGAGTAGGGGAGGCACATCCCACCCTACAAACAAAATCTCTGCCATCCATGCTGCATGTTTGACTTTAAATTTTCAGGAAATAGTTTTCCATTGTATTAAATCTTTTTCAAAACATGAACTGACTCCTTGAAAGTAAGCACAGTGGCTAAGCCTTGAGAGGGATAATGACCAGAAGAGAAAAAAGGGAGGATTCCATCGTATTGGTAACATTCTGTTTCTTCATCTGAGGGCTACTTATGTGGGTATGTTAAATTTGTGAAAAGTGACCAAGTCATATAGTATAATAGTACATTCTGTACATACATTTTTACTTCATTGAAATATCTTTAAATATCTAATATGTAGCATTGCGAAGATTTTAAAGTTTATTTGTTACAACAGTAGTATTTGTTTTAGGTACTTAGCAGTAGAAATAAAGAAGGTAAAATGAATTGAAATAAAATTTTCTGTAGAATCAGCCAAATTTCCTACAGATTGGATGGAGAGAGATAACAGCTGCCAACTTTAGACTCCTAAACTCATCTCCTTTCAATCTAGATCTCATGAGTTTGACCCTTCCATGGTATGTCACACATTTCATTATTTCCTTTGTCAATGATGACATGTCTTGGTTTTCAAATCCTGAAACTAATTAAGTCCCTAAAACTGCCACTCTAGAGGATGCCTTGAGATGTTTAATTTAGGTAAATATAATATAAGCCCCTTATTGAATCAGGATTCAAACTTTTAGCAATAATCCCCTTAAAGTCTTTCACAATATGGGTTGGGAGATTTCATATTTCCCGTGTGGAATGTATACTTGTCATGGTTATGTAAGCTGTAACCTCCAAAAACTTCTTCTGGCTTACAATATATAGCTGCTTTAAAAAGAAGATTTTGTCTTGGTTTTAAACTTGAGTTTATAGATTTTAGAGTTTCCTCACTTAATAAATAATTCACATATTTTTAGCATATTTGTACAATGATCTCCAGGGAAATCTTTCCTTCTTTTAAAAATTGTTTCATCAGGTAATCCTCCTGAGGTCAGTTGGAGAGTATGCAAGAATGATTATAGGTCTTGCAATCTGAAACACTACAAAGAAGCAATTGCGGTTCTCATGCAGGCTAGAAACATCACAAAATAAACAATGAGACTGAAATCTTTTTTTACCACTTCTTCTAAATATTTAAAAAAAATAAATATATTTATTTTAAAGTGATGCAAAAAATGTTCTCCAAATTTAATATAATCTAAATTGGAGGTATGGCTTTAAAAAATAAGAAATGAAATTAGGTTTCTGTCCTGATAAAATCTTTAAGCTAACACATCTTTTTTTAATAAATTTATTTTTTATTGGTCTTCAATTTGTCAACATATAGAATAACACCCAGTGCTCATCCCGTCAAGAGCCCACCTCAGTGCCCCCCACCCAGTCACCCCCACCCCAGGCCCACCTCCCCTTCCACCACCCCTAGTTCGTTTCCCGGAGTTAGGAGACTTTCATGTTCTGTCTCCCTTTCTGATATTTCCCACTTATTTTTTCTCCATTCCCCTTTATTCCCTTCCACTATTTTTTATATTCCCCAAATGAATGAGACCATATAATGTTTGTCCTTCTCCGATTGACTTACTTCACTCAGCATAATACCCTCCAGTTCCATCCACGTCAAAGAGAATGGTGGGTATTTGTCGTTTCTAATGGCTGAGGAATATTCCATTGTATACATAGACCACATCTTCTTTATCCATTCATCTTTCGATGGACACCGAGGCTCCTTCCACAGTTTGGCTATTGTGGACATTGCTGCTAGAAACATCGGGGTGCAGGTGTCCCGGCGTTTTACTGCATCTGTATCACTGCATCTGTATTCACTGGTAAATCCCTAGCAGTGCAATTGCTGGATCGTAGGGCAGATCTATTTTTAACTCTTTGAGGAACCTCCACACAGTTTTCCAGAGTGGCTGCACCAGTTCACATTCCCACCAACAGTGTAAGAGGGTTCCCCTTCCTCCACATCCTTCCAACATTTGTGGTTTCCTGCCTTGTTAATTTTCCCCATTCTCACTGGTGTGAGGTGGCATCTCATTGTGGTTTTTATTTGTATTTCCCTGATGGCAAGTGGTGCAGAGCATTTTCTCATGTGCTTGTTGGCCATGTCTATGTCTTCCTCTGTGAGATTTCTGTTCATGTCTTTTGCCCTTTTCATGATTGGATTGTTTGTTTCTTTGGTGTTGAGTTTAATAAGTTCTTTATAGATCTTGGAAACTTAAGCTAACACATCTTGAGTGTAAGATGCTGGGGTTACTGTATTTTGGATGAGAATGCAAGATAAAGGCAGGTTAAAGGAATATAAAAAATATGATGGATATGCAGTATTCATAAATTGCCTCTGTTGTGGGACTCGAATCAAAGGAAGACAGTTGAGAACGAAATTGCTACTAAGGACAATAACAAGGTTGGGGAAAATTTTTATTTTAGTCATACTAACCTAATTTCATGAAGCTGGACAAAAAAGTTGATTCCTTTGTAAGCCATTGAGATATATGACATGAAGTTAGAACTATCTTTTTTACTCAATTGAGGTATCTTATAAAGAAATCTCTGAACTTTAATTTTGGAGGAATCAAGCTTTGAATAGATATCCTTCACAGCATTCAACAGAATCTCAGAAATCTATTTTATTAAATAAATGTATTGTTTTCCTGAGATAATTATAATTATATATGCCTTTAATATACAGGGCCAATGTGAATATTATAAAATATGACACTGGAATATAAAATATGACATACTAGGAAAAAATAATTAGTCCTAAACTTGAGAAATTTCCTCTTATTGAATTCAATAGAATTTAAACATTTCATGAAATATCCAGTTTTCATATCCCAAAGGAATCACTTTTCTCTTACCTATAAATTGCCAAAGTAATTACAGAAGTCCCTGCATTTATAAAAATGGTCAGAAACAATGACTATTTTACCAACATTTACCAAGTATTTTATTCAGAATTCAAGCAAAATAACGATTTCAAGCAGTTTACAATCGTTTTTGTTTTGTTTCGTTTGTTTTGTTTTATTTGGGTGATTTTTGTTTTGTTTTGTTTTTGTTTGCAATTTTGTAATTTAAATTTAGCCTGGGAGTATTCATGTATGAATTCTCACTTCTAACTTTATAATTTGGCACCCTATAAAATTCATCCTTTGCTGATTGACATTTCCCTATGCTTTTGACCTTAAAAAATAGACCAACCTTGAAAAAAGAAAATAGACCAAATTTGGATTTCAAAAACCTGATTACTGAGCATAAATTGCGCTTGAGTGGCCAGAATGTAGACATTTTCAATGTGATGACCAAAAAAATAATACAGTTTTCCAGAGTGGCTGCACCATTTCACATTCCCACCAACACCTGCCCTACGACCCAGCAATTGCACTGTTGGGAATTTACCCCAAAGATACAGATGCATTGAAAGGCCGGGACACCTGCACCCCAATGTTTCTAGCAGCAATGTCCACAATAGCCAAACTGTGGAAGGACCTCAGTGTCCATCGAAAGATGAATGGAGGGCAGATCCGGTGATGCAGTGGTTTAGCGCCGCCTGCAGCCCAGGGCTTGATCCTGGAGACCAGGATCCAGTCCCACGTTGGGCTTCCTGCATGGAGCCTGCTTCTCCCTCTGCCTCTCTCTCTCTCTCTCTCTCTTGCTCTGTATCTCTCATGAGTAAACAAAATAAAATCTTTTAAAAAAGAAAGATGAATGGATAAAGAAGACGTGGTTTATGTATACAATGGAATATTACTCAGCCATTAGAAATGACAAATACCCACCATTTGCTTGGACGTGGATGGAACTGGAGGGTATTATGCTGAGTGAAATAAGTCAATCGGAGAAGGACAAACATTATACGTTCTCATTCATTTGGGGAATACAAATAATAGTGAAAGGGAATAGAAGGTAAGGGAGAAGAAATGGGTAGGAAATACCAGAAAGGGACACAGAACATAAAGACTCCTAACTCTGGGAAATGAACTAGGGGTGGTGGAAGGGGAGGAGGGCGGGGGTGGGGGTGAATGGGTGACAGGCACTGAGGGGGGCACTTGACGGGATGAGCACTGGGTGTTATTCTGTATGTTGGCACATTGAACACCAATAAAAAGTAAATTTATTATTAAAAAAATAAAAAATAAAACAAAAAAACACAAAAAATAATACATTGAAGGGTCTGTGGGAAAGAAAGGAAAATAGGTAAGTAAAGAATGAAATAAAGGGAGAAAGAGAGGGGAAATCTTAGTTGTATTGTAATTACTTATAACCACTGGAGATATCTGTATATTTTTTTTAATTTTTATTTATTTATGATAGTCACACACAGAGAGAGAGAGAGAGAGAGAGAGAGAGAGAGAGAGGCAGAGACACAGGCAGAGGGAGAAGCAGGCTCCATGCAGGGAGCCCGACGTGGGATTCGATCCTTGGTCTCCAGGATTGCGCCCTGGGCCAAAGGCAGGCGCCAAACCACTGCGCCACCCAGGGAACTATATGAAATGTTATGTTTAAAATGCAATGTAGGATATGACATGATATTCTTCTTAAGGAAAATACAGTCATGATATCATCACACTTTAGAAAAAATTGGTGATAGACATTTAAGCTGATAAACATGAGGATGTAGGCATGGTATGGAAAAAGATGGAAAATAAGAAAAAATGAAAAGGTTAACACAATTCTGAATTTTAAGAGGCTAAGCAAAACACAAGAGAATAAGAGAAAAGAGGGAGGACAGGACTAAGAGGGAAGAGGCCACCATGGCAACAGAGCAACACAATGACATGGAAACAAATTACCAGGTATGAGTAGATAACATTTTTTAAATGTCTCCTTTTCTAGAACTCTCCTGCAAAAACTAAATAAAGCATGCTATATAATATAGTCATCACGCATGAGGATATACTTCCTATCTGCTTGGGTCCATAGCAGTGAAAAGAGATTAACACCTGAGTGAGACAAAAGTAAACACAAGTCTTCAGGAAAAAGGGAAAAGCAGACCTACAGGTCGTCATGAGGATTTCAAACTTGAAGAGTTTTCAGAAGTTTGGTGAAAGCACTGAATCCCTGCGTGCATGGGCGTCAGATGTTTAGGTCAAGTTCATGTTTTTTAAAAGGCCAAGAGTCCTCAGCTGAAATCTGACTTGCATAATACTATCATAAGGAGCATAAACAGAAAGGAGATGCATTTAACAAGAAGAATGAGTCACCTGACGGTGTAATATAATTTAATGTAAACTAACTAGACTGCAAAAAATTGCAACCATAGAAGATGTAAGTCAAAATATTATGACAATTTTTCTATTTCTTTGTTTTTATTTTTTTAAAAGATTTTATTTATTTATTCACAAGAACACAGAGAGAGAGGCAGAGACACAGGCAGAGGGAGAAGCAGGCTCCATGCAGAGTATCTTTAAATAAAGGGATAGCCCTGCTCAGTACCTCTGTTGCCCCCACGTTGAATCCCTTCATATATACACTGAGAAACAAACAAGTGAAAGACGCTTTTATGCAAATGACCAAAAAGATGGAGATTTTCTCAGTGAAGTGAACCATTTTAGTGATATTACTGAGATCATGAGTAAAATAAAGCAAGAAATGTGGGGTGCTTCAATGCTTGTATTCAAAATAATATTGACTATTTTTCCTGACATAATTTTCATGTGGCCTGACTAATCTCCAAAGCCTCATTCTCTCCCCTATCTGTCCCTTATTTGGGCCAAAATCATTTGTGTCTCTATTTGGTGTTTTATCTATTTCCTCTTAAAATTCTCTGAGAGGAAGACAAAGTTAGATTTAAAATATGTAATCATATTTTTAGTAATAAATTTAAAAAATTGCTTGCAAATTTCTAAGTCAAATGAGAATTCCCTTTTGACCAAAATTTCTATAAAAATACCAAAGTCAGTTTTTTTGTTTGTCAAATTCTAAAAACAGTGACAAGCAATTGAGGTCAGATGTATTTACATAGGGTTTCTAAACAGATTGAAGTATTAATCTAATTACCACGAACAAAAAGAAATGAGGTAGATGAAAGATATGGTTCTATCACTTCCCTAAACCAAAATTAAGGGTGGAATATCTACACAGGAAATAAATCTTTCCTGGCTGGAAGTTTGCTGAATTTTTTAATATGGAGGCTTACACTATTGTGGCCCAAGGAAAAGAATCTGTGGATTTTTTCTTCAGGTCAGAATGACTTAACATTATTTTGCTAGGTAGAAAACAAACTGGAATTGAGAGAAAGATTTTGGCAAATAAACCTTATATCAGGTAATGATTTGACACTATGCTGCTATGGAAAACATTGCATTTATTTTACAATTTTAGAAAACAGATTAGTAACATAGAGTATATTGGTTATATTCCAGACATAGGAATGAAAGAAGTAGGAATAATATAATCTACATTTGTAAGACTACCAAGGTGAGTCTTACACAAAACCTTTCAACATTACTAAAATACTAAGTTTAAGTCCAAAATGCAGTTGTGGTATACAGATCCCTTCAATTTCTCTAGGCTTGTTTTCTCTATCTGTATAACAGCATATGAAGTGCTAATTGAACCACATTTTTGAGCATTCAAAATAAGTGATACCTTTTACTGAGTGCTAAACAGTTTTAATAGCATATATTTAATGAACTATGAGATGTGGATTAAATTTCTCTTACTTTAGGGGTCCCCAGATGCTCAACTGTTAAGCATCCAACTCTTGGTTTTGGCTCAGATCCTGATCTCAGTGTCCTGAGATCAAGCCCCTCATGGGCTCCAGGCTCAGTGAGGAGTCCACTTCCCTTTCCCCCTGCTCACCCCTCCCTCCCTCCCACACACTTTCTCTAAAATAAATAAAATAAAAACTTTAAAAGACTTTTTCTCCTACTTTATGTATGGAAAATCTGAGGCACAAAACTTTTATATATTCTGTGCAGTATTCCATTTTGTATTTGTAAGAAAACCTTTAGTGGATTCAGGCTGACTCTCTCAAAAACCCTTTTTAAAACATTAGATATATGAATTCTCCAAATGTATGTCATTATCTAACACCTCTGTGCTATTTGCATACATTTATAACTCAGTCTTCTTTCCTTGTGTATATTTTTAGCCTCAATATAATTATTACCTTCTTCTAAAAGTCCTCCCAGAACTCCAAAATTACTTAGAAGCTATACGGTATGCCCTATCATATTTTAATATCCCTTTATGACAACACTAATTATACACTATATATCAATCTTAGAGTTAGGTGTTTGTCTCCTTACTTAGGGACAAGCTTCCCAAGCATAAGGATTGAGAGCCTTGCAACATCTGAAATGAGAGAGATACACAATATATGTTTAATCAATTAACAAATTACATATAGCAAATTATACTTATAAAAGGCATATTTTATTTAAAGTCATGGTTTCTAGTAGCTAATATACAATAAAAATGCTATTTAAATTGAACACCAATAAAAAATAAATTTATTATTTAAAAAAATGCTATTTAAAGCTTGCATTACCGACTTGAGAGAGTTAGTTATTGTAGCAGGGTGTTTTCATTAGGAAGAATAAAATGTGAGGGTGAGACTGAGCTGCAGGATTCTTCAAGAGAATGTCCTACATGAGATAAGTAATGAAATAGAAAAACATGATCAGAAGAAATAAATAAGGGCGCCTGGTGACTCAGTTCATTGAGTGTCTGCCTTTGGCCCAGATCATGATCCCAGAGTCCTGGGATCAAACCCAGCATGGGACTCCTTGATCAGCAGGGAGCCTGCTTCTCCCTCTCCCTCTGGCCCCCACTCTGTTCCCGCTCTCTATCTCAAATAAATAAAATCTTTTTTAAAAAAGAAATGAATGAAAGATTTTTTGTTTTTATGACAATGTTGTGATTTGTAGCAATTATTACAATTGTTTTTTTGAAAAACACAACCTTTTTTGTAACATATCCCAAAAGATTTCTTTCACCTGCTGGTTTCTTAGAGTATAAATGAAGGGATTTAGTAAAGGGGCAATTTAGGTATACAGCAAAGCTACATCTTTGGATACAGTCACCCTTTCTTTGGCAGATGGCTTAATATACATAAAGATGCAGCTCCCATATATCATGGAGACAACAATCATATGGGAAGTACAAGTGGAAAAAGCTTTGGTCCTTTGCTGTGCAGAAGGGAATTTCATAATGGTCTTCATGATGCAAGTATAGGAGAGAGCCACTAACACCAATGTGACCACAAGTGTCACCACAGCGAAGATGAAAAACATCAATTCTAGGACATGTGTGTCTATGCAGGATATCTGCAGGATGGGGGAAGTTTCACACATAAAGTGATCAATCGTTTTGGAAGCACAGAAATCCAGCTTGAGTCCCATGAGCAATGGGGGAAAGACGATTAGGAATCCAGTCAGCCAGGAAGAAAGTACAAGCCAATAGCACACTCTGCTGTTCATAATGATTGGGTAATGCAAGGGTTTACAGATGATAACATAGCGGTCATAGGACATAGCAGCCAGAAGGTAAAACTCTGCAACTCCCAGTAAAAGAATAAAAAATAATTGAGCCACACAGTTATTATAAGAAATGTTTTGTTCTTTAGTCACTATGGTTTTCAAGTATCAGGGAATACATACCGTTGTGAATATGATTTCTAAAAATGAGAAATTACGGAGAAAGAAATACATTGGCATCTTGAGGTGAGGATCCAGCAGAGTGAGGAGGATAATGGTTAAGTTCCCCATCAGGCTCAATGTGTAATTAAGAAATAAAAACACGGGGATCCCTGGGTGGCGCAGCGGTTTGGCGCCTGCCTTTGGCCCAGGGCGCGGTCCTGGAGACCCGGGATCGAATCCCACGTCGGGCTTCCCGTGCATGGAGCCTGCTTCTCCCTCTGCCTGTGTCTCTGCCTCTCTCTCTCTCTCTCTGTGACTATCATAAATAAATAAAAAAAAAAAAACTAAAAAAAAAAAAGAAATAAAAACACAAAAATCACAACTTGCAATTGTGGGTCATCCGTCAGTCTTATGAGAATAAACTCTATTTCCGTTGAATGGTTTTTCATCTCTCTTTTATAAGCCTTATCAAATATACATAAGAAAAGAGGACAAAGTCAAACATATACATGAATATAATATACTGCAGCGTAATGTAAATTAACCTATATATACACGCATTAACATATATATATAACTATATAAAACCTAAATATATAAAAATAGGCCTAAATGTATATAAATTGAATATATAGAAATTAACCTAAATACATATAAACTAAATGAATAGGTGCAGCCTGGGTGCCTCAGCGGTTTAGCGCTGCCTTCGGCCCAGAGTGTGATCCTGGGGTACCAGGATCGAGTCCCACATCGGGCTCCCTGCATGGAGCCTGCTTCTCCCTCTGCCTGTGTCTCTGCCCCCCTCTCTCTCTCTCTGTGTGTGTCTCTCATGAATAAAATAAAATCTAAAAAAACCCTAAATGAATATATATACTAATTACATATTTTAACTAAATATATATATTAACCTAAATATTTATATATTTACCTAAAGTGGAAAAGGACATATATTCTCTAATTTATCTATTTGTAAATTATTTTTCCATCTGAAATTTACAATGATACATAATTACATGCTAAAGAAATTCTAAATTCTTTCCTATCCATTTGTTCTCTTTATTGTAATATTTCTCACGTTTTCTCTTGAACTTGAATATTTTCTTTGGCTAATATGCATTTTTACCCATTCTTCCTGAGTCGACTCAACTCTACATGCATAATTTAAATAAAAGAATATGAGTCATTTTTAGTGTAGTTTCCCATCATTTTTATTCCACCTGAGCAAAAGACACAAAGTTGTTCTGTGTTTTAGAAATTGCATCTGAGTGATTTTCAAAACCAGGATTTAGAGTTATATATAATTCCTATGATAGTCAATGACTAAGCAGGATTGACTTCCATTAATTAGATAAAGTGAATCTTTTTCTGTACTAAGAATACACAATTATTATCAACTTTCTTGACTGGCTATGCTATGGCTTTCAAATGTTTGGTTGTTCTTTAGGAAATATAATAAATACAACAAAGGAAAACATGACAAAAACAAACAACATATTTTAATAAAAATATTCTGTATTTTTTCAATTAAACTTTTTGAGGTGTATTCCTAATGTATCTACATAATTTGGGTCACTGCTTTTTAATATTCCCCAATATTTTTGTAAAACTATTGATTACTTCAGAAATTATTGTAGGAAAGTAAAATCTGACACCCCAAAGTGTGTCTCTTTGACCTGACGATTAATTTAAGCTGATTATTTTTAAGAATTGGAGGTCTCAGAATGTTTTCCTTTTTACCTCCTCAAATGTCTAAAAGAATTTAGATAAAAGACTTGCTTCAAAAAGGGAGATATTACCACAAATAATTATGGTTGTTTGTATGCTAATATGAATCGGCAAGATCTAAAATGTGGTGAGAGGGAGGACCTTAGCAAAGTCTGGTTCTTAAAATTCTTCTTTATGTTCATTCTTTCTGTGTGGCCCAGCAAAAATTTGTTGCCCAAACACTCTTTTTCATTTTCCTTTGAAATCTCTTCCTTGTCTTTGAAGTCCCAGACCCCTACATCCTTTGTAGCTCAAAATGGTAGCCTCAAATGCCTGACTGCCCATAATTCTCATAATCTTACAAAGCTCCCTTCCCATATATATGCTATTTGATATTTTCCTGTTAATGTCTCATGTCAATTTAATTCTTAAACCAGCAAAAAGAATCTGAATAGTAGAGTAAAATGTTTCCTCCCAAACATTATATTCCTGTCTGTCCTTTCTAAGTGTAAAAATTCTATTTATTTCCATGTTATAGTATTCCATTTTATGTGAAACATTCCAGTCTATTTCATTATATGTATTACCTGCAAACTTTTAAAGGAAATAAATTATTAAAGCACTCTGTTATTTTTATTCTTTTGCTTTTGTCTTATTAATATTACTATCTGTTTCTTAATTTTTTTGTTGGGAGAAGAACAAAACTAAGATGCTCCATGCTTACTGTGGTCTTCTGAAACAGATTTTAGGGAATAGCTTAAATTTTATTAATGGCAATTGAAGACGCAGTCTTCAGCTGAGTGGTCACAAACTTTTTTTCTATAAAAATGTATATTTATGTTCTTCTTAAAACTCCCAACTTTGCTCTATTTCTGACTTGAAATGGGCAAAAGACATGAAGAGAAATCTCACGGAGGAAGACATAGACATGGCCAACATGTACATGAGAAAATGCTCTGCACCACTTGCCATCAGGGAAATACAAATCAAAACCACAATGAGATACCACCTCACACCAGTGAGAATGGGGAAAATTAACAAGGCAGGAAATCACAAATTTTGGAGAGGATGCAGAGAAAAGGGAACCCTCTTACACTGTTGGTGGGAATGTGAACTGGTGCAGCGACTCTGAAAAACTGTGTGGAGGTTCCTCAAAGAGTAAAAAATAGACCTGCCCTACGACCCAGCAATTGCACTGCTGGGGATTTACCCCAAAGATACAGATTCAATGAAACGGTGGGACACCTGCACCCCGATGTTTCTAGCAGCAATGTCCACAATAGCCAAACTGTGGAAGGAGCCTTGGTGTCCATTGAAAGATGAATGGATAAAGAAGATGTGGTTTATATATACAATGGAATATTCCTCAGCCATTAGAAACGACAAATACCCACCATTTGCTTCAACGTGGATGGAACTGGAAGGTATTATGCTGAATGAAGTAAGTCAATCAGAGAAGGACAAACAGTGTATGTTCTCATTCATTTGGGGAATATAAATAATTGTGAAAGAGAATATAAGGGAAGGGAGAAGAAATGTGTGGGAAATATCAGAGAGGGAGACAGAACATAAAGACTCCTAACTCTGGGAAACGAACTAGGGGTGGTGGAAGGGGAGGAGGGCGGGGGGTGTGGGGGTGAATGGGTGACGGGCACTGAGGGGGGCACTTGACAGGATGAGCACTGGGTGTTATTCTGTATGTTGGCACATTGAACACCAATAAAAAATAAATTTATTAAAAAAAGAAAAGAAAAAAAAAGAAAAAGAAAAAGTGTGCTCTAGGAGTTACTCATACAATTTTGGTTACTGCGTGGATCTATCAGACTGTTCTAGAACTATGTTATTCCATTTGAGAGAACAGTTGCTCAGCATTTTTTCCATATCTCTTAACCAAGGGCAATACTTAATTCATACAGAGAATCAGAGAAAAATGAAATTTAGCTGCAACTGTATATGAATAAAACAGTTTACAATATCTGTTAATATACAGCCAACAAATGACTGTACCATTAAAAACATTTATAGAGGGATCCCTGGGTGGTGCAGCGGTTTGGCGCCTGCCTTTGGCCCAGAGCGTGATCCTTAAGAATTGAGAACTCAAATTCAACTCCCTGAATTGGACTTGTGCCTTTGATATAACTTCTGATTTTGAAGTCAAGTTAAAATTATAGTTGCCTTACCTCCTTGAACCTATTGGATCTAGTGTTCCCTTAAGTGTGCATGGCAGAGATGTATGTTGACATAATTAATTATGATTTTAGTCTTTTAATATCATATTTTATTTTCTGAGCTGGATACTAACTATGAATGATTTTTGTGGGAAGGACCATGTATATACAGTCCTTCTGTAAAGAATTTCCAAATTCCCTCAGATTCATACTCACTTTGAAGTTCAGAACTCAAGTATTAATAATTTTAATGGACATCCATCTTCTATTCCAGATAAGTTGCATTTTGTGAAAGCTTGTTGTTATAATTGCTGTCATTCAAAACCTCAAAATGAGTAGTTATACTTTAAAATAAAATGAAATACAACAACTGAAAAAGACTCGGGGCATCATCTGATGAAAGATAAGCAGCTGTTCCAAGAGAAATTCCATATTGGTCCCTGTACACTTATGAACTGCTGCAGTTTTATCACTTTCTACTTACTACAGACCCAGAGGTTCTACTGAAATAAAACAAAGGAAAAGAAAACCTTATCTTTGGGGATCAAAGGTCCAAAAGTACTAATGACTGGCAATAAAAGACACCACTGTAATCCACTTTAAATAAAAGCTGAAGTAAAAGTATCCCAGAGGAGTATCACAAGTGACTTAGAATAATTGATGAACTATTTAACAGGATCATCATCAGTTCACTGTCCTGGGGCAACACTGAAAAATCCCAAACTGGTTTATACAAGCCCAAGACACTACCTTGCTTCCAATTAGCAAAGAAGCAATTTCAAACATTAATGTAAACCATCTTACACTCTGACACCTAATAGTGAGTTATATTTACAAGTAACAAGCATAATATTTTATCAGATTAATAAGTTGAGGCTTCAGATGGATGTCTGATGAAATTATTTTGATCCTTCAAGTAAACTGATTTTACCTGTAAAATACATTTTATGTTAATACACAAAACTAGAAATGATCCAATATCCAACATCTTGTAAATAGTTTAACAAATTACGGCATATGTATATAATGCAATGAATTAGTTATAAAAAATGATTGAGGGGATCCATGGGTGGCTCAGCAATTTAGCCCCTGCCTTCAGTCCGGGGCATGATCCTGGAGTCCTGGGATCGAGTCCCACATCGGGCCCCCTGCATTGGGCCTACTTCTCCCTCTGCCTGTGTCTCTGCCTCTCTCTCTCTCTCTCTCTCTCTCTCTCTCTCTGTCTTTGTCTATCATGAATAAATAAAACAATTTTTAAAAATGATTGAATCTTAGAAATATTATGCTAAGTGAAAGAAGCCAAATGCAATATCTATATACTCTATGATTCTATTTCTATAATTCAGAGAAACACTGAACTATAAGGGTAGAAATCTAATCAAAGTTTTAGAGGCTAATATAAGTGAATGACCATAAAAGTGTCATGAGAAAACATTTTACAATGGATATATTTTATATCTTGATTGCAGTGGTGGTTGCATGACTATATATTTTTCAGAGTTCATCAAAATATATCCCCCCCAAAAGGGGATCTTTTTTGTAGTTAAATTCTATCTCAATAATCTAGCAAATATATTTGGATGTGACCTACTTTTTTTTACTAGATTACTAACTAGATTACTTAGATGTGTACTGTCCGATATGACAGCCATTAGCCACATGTGGATATATGCATTTAAATTTAAAGTGATAAATATTAAATTTAAAATTAAATATTTAGTTCCTCACTTAGGGGTCATGGGATGGGGGACTGATACTGTGCTAAGATCTAAAATCACCAAAATTAACAGTAATTTATCATCTCAGCCTTCCTCTGGGAGTTACATGCCTTCATTAGACTCTAAAGTTCTAAACTAATTCCATCAGACAGATTCTCCCAATGCAAACGATGCCCAGGTAGGGAGCAAGATTCTGGGTGCTTCCTATTTCACCATCTTCTTAAAGTTCCCTCAAGGATCCACTCATTTTCATGACATTGAAAATGACATGTCATTTTCATGACAAGGTTGTGAACTCCAAGTAAATAACATACTTGACTGGAACAGATTCATATTTAAAGTCAATATATTCCTCTTTTTTTCGACATTGATCAGTGTATCAGGTATCAGGTTTTAAATAACCATTCTTTAATAATTTTGAATACAATATATTATGATGTAAGTATTCAAATTTTGCAGATAAACTCCAATATTGATTTCTTTTGTTAAAAAGAAATAAACTATGTCCTTAACATATTAATTTGGTTTGGTGTGGTTTTTGTTTTGTTTTGTTTTGGTTTGGTTTTGGTTTTGGTTTTATCTTCTTTTTCTATAATTCATGAGCTACAGATACACCTTTTTCTATAATTCATGAGCTACAGATACACCTAGAAAGGAATTCCCTCTAATCTTGTGACAACTTCCTGACTTTTTCCATAGTGATACATTTGTCAAATTTCACATAATCTATTTAGAATTTTTGAAACTGTAATAAATAAATGCCATGAATAGCTGTTAGTTTTCTTTTTTTATTTTTTTAAATAAATTTATTTTTTATTGGTGTTCAATTTACCAACATACATAGTTTTCTTTTTTTATTGGAGTTTGATTTGCCAACATATAGCATAATACCCAGTGATCATCCCGCCAAGTGCCCCCCTTAGTGCCCATCACTCAGTCACCCCCTGCCCCCGCCCACCTCCCCTTCCATCAACCCTTGTTCGTTTCCCAGAGTTAGAAGTCTCTCATATTCTGTCTCTCTTTCTGATATTGCCCCACTCATTTTTCTCCTTTCCCCTTTATTCCCTTTCACTATTTTTTATATTCCCCAAATTAATGAGACCATATAATGATTGTCCTTCTCTGACTGACTGACTTACTTCACTCAGCACAATACTCTCCAGTTCCATCCACGTCGAAGCAAATGGTGGGTATTTGTCATATCTTTTTTTTTAAAATAAATTTATTTTTTATTGGTGTTCAATTTGCCAACATACAGAATAACACCCAGTGCTCACCCTGTCAAGTGCCCACCTCAGTGCCTGCCACCCAGTCACCCCCACCCCCCGCCCACCTCCCCTTCCACCACCCCTAGTTCTTTTCCCAGAGTTAGGAGTCTTTCATGTTCTGTCTCCCCTTCTTATATCTCCCACTAATTTTCTCTCCTTTCCCTTTTATTCCCTTTCACTATGTTTTATATTCCTCAAATTAATGAGACCATATAATGTTTGTTCTCCTCTGATTGACTTATTTCACTCAGCATAATACCCTCCAGTTCCATCAACATCGAAGCAAATGGTGGGTATTTGTTGTTTCTAATGGCTGAGTAATATTCCATTGTATACATAAACCACAGCTTCTTTATCCATTCATCTTTCGCTGGACACCGAGGCTCCTTCCACAGTTTGGCTATTGTGGACATTGCTGCTAGAAACATCGGGGTGCAGGTGTCCCAGCGTTTCACTGCATCTGTATCACTGCATCTGTATCTTTGGAGTAAATCCCCAGCAGTGCAATTGTTGGGTCATAGGTCAGATCTATTTTTAACTCTTTGAGGAACCTCCACACAGTTTTTCAGAGTCACTGCACCAGTTCACATTCTCACCAACAGTGCAAGAGGGTTCCCCTTTCTCCGCATCCTCTCCAAAATTTGTGATTTCCTGTCTTGTTAATTTTCCCCATTCTCACTGGTGTGAGGTGGTATCTCATTGTGGTTTTGATTTGTATTTCCCTGATGGCAAGTGGTGCAGAGCATTTTCTCATGTGCTTGTTGGCCATGTCTATGTCTCCTCTGTGAGATTTCTGTTCATGTCTTTTGCCCATTTCATGATTGGATTGTTTGTTTCTTTGCTGTTGAGTTGAATAAGTTCTTTACAGATCTTGGATACTAGCCCTTTATCTGATAGGTCATTTGCAAGTATCTTCTCCCATTCTGTAGGTTGTCTTTTAGTTTTGTTGACTGTTCCTTTTGCTGTGCAGAAGCTTCTTAACTTGATGAAGTCCCATTAATTCATTTTTGCTTTTAGTTTACAAGAGAATATGAATCAATATGACTGCCATGAATAGATTCTCTGATAATCTTCATTTTCAATTCCAGCTCCAAACCACTTAGCTATACTGTAATAGTCAAGTTAATTGATCATTCCAGCACTTATTTCCTACTTTGCTAAAAGTAGATAAGAGAATTTTTCTGTTATGGGGTTATTTTAGCTTTGATGAGATGATATTTGTACTGTGATACACTTAGTGGTAGTCAATACATAGTATAATTTGTCAATACAACTATCACAATATAGAATATAAAAGTAAAGAAACAAACTTGATGTATCACATAAAATAAATTTGATGCTATGAATCAGGATATATTATTTTTAAACAACTGACTTCTGAAAAAAATGATCATAAGAACTTTAAATTTTACATCTGTCCATGATCTTAGCCACCAAATTAATTAACTCCATCTTAGTATACCCAGAAAGATAAGTAACTAGAATAATGATAATAATAAATCTGCCCCCTGGTAAGGAGATAGTGATGATAATGTAGCTGAAAGTGGTAGACTGATAGATGTCCTCTAAAATAATGAGATCTAATCCCTGGTACCTGCAAATGTTACCCAATTTCCAAAAACAAGTCTGTTGGCTATGATTATGTTAAAGATTTTGGATACCTAGGTGGCTCAGTGGTTGAGCGTCTGCCTTTGGCTCAGGGCATAATCTCAGGGTTCTGGGATCGAGTCTCACATCGGGCTCCCTGCATGAAGTCTGCTTCTCTCTCTGCCTGTGTCTCTGGCTCTCTCTCTCTCTGTCTCTCATGAATAAATAAATAAAATCTTTAAGTAAAAAAGTTAAAGATCTTAAAATGAAGAGATTATCTTAGATTATCCATGTAGCATTTAAATATAACTACAAGTTTCCTTATTAAAAGAGAGATAGAGAGAGATTTCACACAGAAGAGAAGTCAATGTAAACAGAGAGGCAGAGATTGGGTAATGAGACCACAAATCAAAGAAAGCCAGCAGCCTCCATAAGTAGGTGGAGGTAAGGAATGGAGCCTCCCCTAGTGCCTCTGGAGGAGGCCTAGCTCTGCCAACACTTTGATTTTGGCCCAGTGAAACTGATTTCAGATTTTAGGATTCCAAAATTGTGAAAGAATTAGTTTTCATTGGTTTCAGCCATTTGTTTTGTCATAATTTGTTACAGTATCCACAGAAAATTAATACATTGTCCAGTAAAATAACTGGCAATATATACAGTTATAGTAAAAAAAAAACAGTAATAAAAATCAAGCCTTGGGAACATAAAGAAGAGCCTTCATTTCCTAATAGATGGCACTCAGATCCTTCAAAGATCTTCCTGGTAAAAGAATTCTAAAAGTTCTGAAACAAATTTTAAAAGAAAATGAAAGGATGAGTGGTTGAACTGGTGGAAAAGTAAGTAAAATCTACAATGTCTACAAAGGTAAAAAGAGTGAACAAATTCTGAAACAGATCAGAAAGTGGAAGTGTTGGCCCATGTTTTGAATTTTTCTGGACTTTATACAATTAAGTAACAAAGCAGTTCAGTGTTCATACACAGTGGATAATTTGTGTTGCTTGTAGATATATTGAGACTGAACCAGGAAAAAACATCTCTCTCAAAACTCAAATAAGAAATATAAATCTTCACAAAAGAAAGGTAAATGTGGACACTTGCCTCCTTGATTGAAAATGAGTACAAGAAAAACAAAACAAAACAAAACAAAAGCTTTCTCTAGGATTTTTTTTAATTTAAAAAAAGATGTCAGAAAACCAGAGAGGCTGAATTTCATGATTTCTTACACACAGAGGGACTCAAAGCCTGGAACTTTAAAAATCAGTGGCTCATTGGTGGACCTGGAGGGCAATAGAAAGCTGAACCCCTGTCCTTAAAAAAAGCACAACAATCAGTCCTGCAGAGAAGCAGCAGTTTGAAAAAAACCTGAGGTGGGTTGGAGCTAGGATGGCAGAGAAGGAGGGGGACCTGGGCTTTCCTCATCCCTGGAACACAGCTGTATGGATCACTTGAAATACCCAGGAAATGGATCTGAGTATTAGAAGCAGGATTTCCATGGTTGGAGGGAGACAATGTGGCAGGTGGAGGTGTGTGGAAGTGAGTTAGGGGAGAGAGCTGCCCTGCTGCACAGGGGAGGGAACCCTTTGCATAGGGAAAGTTAAGAGAAAGAGAGGTTGAGAGAGGAGATGTAGGGTTCACAAAAAAAGAAAACCTATTGGACCACAGACTGGGGAGTTGGGGGAGCTGAGTGGCACGGGTTTTTTTGATCATAGCTCAAACTCTGAGCTTTGGGAAGTGTGATACTTTCCCCAGAATGGAGCTGTAGTGAGTGCTCCTGGTGAGAAGGAAGACTTTGGATGGGGAGCAGGCACAAAGTGGTGTAGGGTTCTCAAGGGTCACACTGGGAGAGATTGTTCCCCTTTCTGGATTACATAGGGAAGAGGATATATACTGTCTCCAAGGACAAAAGACACTGTAGGCATCAACAAATGGCCTTTAATCTGCAAGGGACAGAGGCCTGTGCAGAGAGGGGATAACCTGGTTACTGCTATTTGAGGTGCCACAGCATAGAACGTGCCCACTTCAAGGACAGAAGACTGGTTTTCTGTGACAAAGAACATAGAGTGTATGGAGCCTTTAATGCAGAGGAGGAAGCACATCCAAGTGGTGGTGGCTCCTTTATGAATTGGAGCTTTGAATCCCAGCCTCACCAGAGATAAATGCAAGATACCTGGCACTGGCTCCCTGATGGCCCTGGCTTCAGTGAGGGCTTCCTGAACAGAGGGGGTGTCACCATTTTACCCAGGCTGAAAACACTGTTGGACATCAGAGGGCAACACAGTGGCCCCCAATAGGGGTGGAAGCCATTGACATCAAATTCTGCACCCTGGTGCTAGGCAACTGTTTTTCTTTACTGGGACAGGTGACTCAGAGCCAACTCAGCTATCCTTTCCCCCAGAAGAGCACACAGACAGGACTCTACCTGAAACAAGTTTACTGAGAATACAGTGCCCCATAGTATCCCCTTCAGTTCTGGAAGAAATAGCACCTGGTGGCATTTTTTTTCATTTGTCTTACTCTTTTGATTCTTTTTCCTTTGGAATTGGGCTTAGTTTTCTGTTTGTTTTTACATTTCCTTTTCTCTCTTCTCTTTTATTATTTTTATTTTTTGACTCAGGAATCTTTTTTTTTCTTTTTCTTTGAAATCAGACTATAGTTTTTTATTGTTTTTGTGTTGTGTTGGTTCCCTTTCCTTTTCTTCTTGGAGTAGGCTTCTCCCACCCACTCCCTTTTTTTCTTTTTCTTTCTTTCCTTTTATTCCAGACATTTGTTAACAAACAAATCAAACCACACCTCAATAAAGGCCCCAAAACTCCACACTGCCACGAAGGAGGAACTCTACAGAGGATGGACGTGTGGGAAAGAGCTGTCAAAACACAACAGCAGAATTCACACAGCATACATCAAAAACACTTCCTTATGTTCCAGGCCCTGGACACTGTATGACTTTTTTTTAAATTTAGTACTACTCAGAGGTGCAAGAAACAGAACAACACTTAATAACATACAAAAGATAAAAACTTAGCCAAGTTGACACGATGGAGGAATTTGCCCCAAAAGAAAGGTCAGGAAGACATTATAGAGGTGGGGAAAGATGGCAGAAGAGTAGGGTCCCCAAGTCACCTGTCCCCACCAAATTACCTAGATAACCTTCAAATCATCCTGAAAACCTACGAATTCTGCCTGAGATTTAAAGAGAGACCAGCTGGAATGCTACAGTGAGAAGAGTTCACGCTTCTATCAAGGTTAGGAAGATGGGAAAAAAGAAATAAAGAAACAAAAGGCATCCAAGGGGGAGGGGCCCCGCGAGGAGCCAGGCTAAGGCCGCAGCCAGTGCACCCAGGACAGGAAAGCCCCGTCCCGGAGAAGCAGGAGCTTCAACAATCCTCCTGGATGGAAAGGCGCTCGCAGGGAGTTGGAGCAGGATGCCAGGAGGGCAGGGATGCCCTCAGGCTCCCTGGGACACTAACAGACACCTGCACCCCGGGAAGAATGCGCCGAGCTCCCTGAAGGGCTGCAGCGCCTGCACGGCTGGACCCGGGGGCAGCTCAGGGGCAGCTCCGGCAGAGGCTCTGGGCAGAGGGAGCTGTGGGGCCGGGACCGCGATTCCAACAGCACAGGCCAGGGAGCACAGGGCACTGGGGACACAGCCCAAGATCCAGCGAACCCCTCCGGGACAGGCAGAAGCCGGGAGGGCACAGGACAGCAACAGCAAAGACGCTTCTGCCCCGAGCTGAGCAGATCAGCGGCCCCGCCCCCGGAGCATCTAGGCCCCTGTGGACTGAGAGCTCCATAGTTCGTGCAGGAGGGGACTCCAGGGCAGGAGAGCTGGTCACTGCTACTGTTGTTTTCCTCCTGGGGCCTCACAGGATAAACAACTCCCACTGAGCTTCAGAGTGGCCTCACGGGATAAACAGGTTAAACAACTTTCACTGAGCCCTGCAAAATGCAGGAGGCTGACCAGCTCCCCAAAGTGCCAACACCTGAGAATCAGCACAGCAGGCTCCTCCCCCAGAAGATCAGCTAGAAGGTCAAGGGAAAAGCAAGTTATTGACCAAGCAGCACTAGAAAGTTCTGGGGGAAGTCGAGGGATTTACAGTATACAAAATCAGAGGACACTCCCCCTTGTTTTTGTTTTCTGTTTGCTTCCCCCTTTTTCTTTCCTTCTCTTTTTTCTTTTTTTCTTTTTCTTTTCTTCTTTCTCTTCTCTCTTTTTCTGATTTTCCCAATACAACTTGTTTTTCACCACTCTGCACTGAGCAAAATGACTAGAAGGAAAACCTCACCTCAAAAGAAAGAACCAGAAACAGTAATCACTCACACAGAGTAACAAAATATGGATTACAATTCAATGTAAGAAAGCCAATTCAGAAGCACTATTATAAAGCTACTGCTGGCTCTAGAAGAAAGCATAAAGGACTCAAGAGACTTCATGACTGGAGAATTTAGATCTAATCAGGCAGAAATTAAAAATCAATTGAATGAGATGCAATCCAAACTAGAAGTCCTAACGACGAGGGTTAACGAGATGGAAGAACAAGTGAGTGACATAGAAGACAAGTTGATGGCAAAGAGGGAAACGGAGGAAAAAAGAGACAAACAATTAAAAAATCATGAGGATAGATTAAGGGAAATAAATGACAGCCTGAGGAAGAAAAATCTACGTTTAATTGGGGTTCCTGAGGGTGCCGAAAGGGACAGAGGTCCAGAATATGTATTTGAACAAATCATAGCTGAAAACTATCCTAACATGGGAAGGGAAACAGGCATTCATATCCAAGAAATAAAGAGATTCCCCCTCCCCTAAAGTCAATAAAAACTGCTCAAATCCTCCGCATTTAATAGTTAAGCTTGCAAATTCCAAAGATAAAGAGAAGATCATTAAAGCAGCAAGAGACAAGAAATCTCTAAATTTTATAGGGAGAAATATTAGATTAACAGCAGACCTCTCCACAGAGACCTGGCAGGCCAGAAAGGGCTGGCAGGATATATTCAGGGTCGTAAATGAGAAGAACATGCAGCCAAGAATACTTTATCCAGCAAGGCTCTCATTCAGAATAGAAGGAGAGATAAAGAGCCTCCAAGATGGGCAGGAACTGAAAGAATATGTGACCTCCAAAATGAGCTCTGCAAGAAATTTTAATGGGGACTCTTAAAATTCCTCTTTAAGAGGAAGTCCAATGGAACAATCCACATAAACAGGGACTGAATAGGTATCATGATGACACTAAACTCGTATCTTTCAACAGTAACTCTGAACGTGAATTCAGAGGGGCTTAATGACCCCACCAAAAGGCACAGGGTGTCAGACTGGATAAAAAAAAAAGCAGGACCCATCTATTTGCTGTCTACAAGAGACTCATTTTAGACAGAAGGACACCTACAGCCTGAAAATAAAAGGTTGGAGAACCATTTACCATTCAAATGGTCCTCAAAGGAAAGCAGGTTTAGCCATCCTAATACCAGATAAACTAAAATTTACCCCGATGACTGTAGTGAGAGATGAAGAGGGACACTATATCATACTTAAAGGATCAATCCAACAAGAGGACTTAACAATCCTCAATATATATGCCCCGAATGTGGGAGATGCCAAATATATCAATTAATAACCAAAATTAAGACATACTTAGATAATAATATACTTATACTTGGTTGACTCAATCTAGCGCTTTCTACACTCGATAGGTCTTCTAAACCAACATCTCCAAAGAAACGAGAGCTTTAAATGATACACTGGACCAGATGAATTTCACAGATATCTACGGAACTTTACATCCAAACTCAACTGAATACACATTCTTCTCAAGTGCACATGGAACTTTCTCCAGAATAGACCACATACTGGGTCACAAATCGGGTCTGAACCAATACCAAAAGATTGGGATTGTCCCCTGCGTATTCTCAGACCATAATGCCTTGAAATTAGAACTAAATCACAACAAGAAGTTTGGAAGGACTTCAAACACGTGGAGGTTAAGGACCATTCTGCTAAAAGATGAAAGGGTCAACCAGGAAATTAAGGAAGAATTAAAAAGTTTCATGAAAACTAATGAGAATGAAGATACAACCATTCAAAATCTTTGTTATACAGCAAAAGCAGTCCTGAGGGGGAAATACATCACAATACAAACATCCATCCAAAAATTGGAAAGAACTCAAATACAAAAGCTAACCTTACACCTAAAGGAGCTAGAGAAAAAAAACAGCAAATAGATCCTACGCCCAGAAGAAGAGAGTTAATAAAGATTCGAGCAGAACTCAATGAAATAGAGAGCAGAACTGTGGAACAGATCAACAAAACCAGGGAGTTGGTTCTTTGATAGAATTAATAAGATAAAAAAAGATAGATAAACCATTAGCCAGCCTTATTAAAAAAGAAGAGAGAGAAGACTCAAATTAATAAAATCATGAATGAGAAAGGAGAGATCACTACCAACACCAAGGAAATACAAATGATTTTAAAAACATATTATGAACAGCTATACGCCAATAAATTAGGCAATCTAGAAGAAATGGACGCATTCCTGGAAAGCCACAAACTATCAAAACTGGAACAGGAAGAAATAGAAAACCTGAACAGGCCAATAACCAAGGAGGAAATTGAATCAGTCATCCAAAACCTCCCAAGACACAAGAGTCCAGGGTCAGATGGCTTCCCAGGGGAATTCTATCAAACGTTTAAAGAAGAAACCATACCTATTCTACTAAAGCTGTTTGGAAAGATAGAAAGAGATGGAGTACTTCCAAATTCGTTCTATGAGGTCAGCATCACCTTAATTCCAAAACCAAAGACCCCACCAAAAAGGAGAATATAGACCAATATCCCTGATAAACATGGATGCAAAAATTCTCAACAAGATACTAGCCAATAGAATCCAACAATACCTTAAGAAGATTATTCACCATGATCAAGTAGGATTTATCCACAGGATGCAAGGCTGGTTCAACACTCATAAAGCAATCAATGTGATTGATCATATCAAGAAGAGAAAAAACAAGAAAATACGATCCTCTTATTAGATGCAGAGAAAGCATTTGACAAAATACAGCATGCATTTCTGATCAAAACTCTGCAGAGTGTAAGGATAGACGGAACATTCCTCAACATCTTAAAACCCCTCTATGAAAAGTCCACAGCCAATGTTCTCAATGGGGAAGCACTGGGAGCCTTTCCCCTAAGATCAGGAATAAGACAGGGATGTCCACTCTCACCACTGCTATTCAATATACTACTAGAAGTCCCAGCCTCAGCAATCAGACAACAAATAGACATAAAAGGCATTAAAATTGGCAAAGAAGTCAAACTCTCCCTCTTCAGGAGCCTCAGGCCCTGTGCTGTGTATGGGGTGGTCACTCACCTGTGGAGCTGCTGGCCCAGGACCCTTTGGGCTGTGCCGAACACCTGGTAGACACGGAAAACGAATGCGTTTTCTGAGAGGCTCCTCTCCTGGAAGGATCGCAGCAGGACTGTACAAAAGTATCCATTCTGCCTTCTGGGAGCGTCCGCATGGTCCAGGCCTCACCTGGGGTCAGGGTGGATGATTCCTTTCAACCCCAGAGACACAAGGAGGGGCACTGTAGTCAGCTTCCAAACCACGGGCCACTGGGAAGATCAGGGTCTGGCAGTCATCCCAGAGACACCCTTTCCCTCGGGAAGTTGTGCAGGACAAAGGACTTCAGGGCCCACACAGAAAAAGGTTCTAGACTTCAAAATACCATTGGTTGGTTGGGACGCAGGGCAGAGCATTGGCAACTTCAACACATTCCAGTAGCTGAGCAACACTCGCATTTCTCTCAATTCAGAGCTTTTACGAAGACCAGTATTCCATGGAGTCATCCGTAAACGTCCAACTTCAGATAGAAGACAGAGAGTTAGCACCTCAAATCCTGCTCAAGATCCCACAGATGGGGCCAGAGAAGAGACCAAAGCATGGCCTGCGGGGCATTTCCCCTAAGCTGATGTACCTTGGTCTGTTCCTGACCTAGGGAGGAAGGATCAGGGGAGAGAACCTTCTTCGGCAGGCCCCAGGGAGCCAGTTGTTTCTAGTCTGGGCTCTTGGCTTGCCCTGATCATCTGTGGGTCCTGACTTTCACCATGAATGGGACTTGTTCTCAGCCCAGACCGGCCATGCTTGTAGTCGGTGGCCTGATGCACCTGTGCTTCTTGGGGGGAGATGGAGTAATTGAACCCTTGGAGCAACTCATCCAAGATCTCCTGTGTGGATCTCTATACAAAAGACAGAGCCAGCTACTTGGGTCAGGAGGCATCAGGGGGCTTCCACCCAAACTGGGCTTCCAGGTAATGGCAGATCAAGCAACTTAAACAGTCTGTGGGGACACACTAGGTGCTCCTTGCAGCACAGGAGATATGGCAAGAGAATGGCATCATGTCAAGTGCCATGGGCCTTGAATGGCTGAAGCACTGTGGCAGACGGCCCCATTGATGGAGTACTATGAGGACCTCTAAGGACACAGCTCATGACCGTTAGGCCTACAATGATCTGATGTTTCTGGCACATGACACCTTAGAGATAAACATAGAGAATGGCTTCATCCCACCCTTCCTTTTGTCTTAAATCCCCCTCTTTAGTGTGATCCTTCGTGAGGCCTGAAGACGTTGTGCAACGACAGTGGAGCTGCGTTTTACACAGGATATCTGGGGCGCGTGGGTGAAATAAAGGAAATGGTAGAGAAACGCAAAGACACCCATTGCTCTCAGTGAAAAAAAACACACCACCCACACTCCTCAAAAGCATGAAATCTATTCTGCACCATTCCAACCTAGGAGAACAGTGTCTTATCACCTCAGACGTAGCCGGAGGTTAGGAGTGGAGGTTCAGGTATCTTTGCATTTGGGCCTGTGCGGCACTCGTGTGGAAACACTACGGGAGGGCCCCAGGTTTCTCTCCATGTTTGTGTGGGGGCCATCTGTCTGTGGAGAACCCTCTTCCCATTCTCACCTCAGAACAACACTGCTCTTTGTTTGCCTGGTGCACTCGATCACCGTCTAGGGAGTTAGAAGAGTTGAAGCCACAGAACATCTCCTCCAAAATCTCCCGGGTGCAGCTCTGCAAATGCAGTGCCCCATATGTACAGGGCCAAGAGACATTAGGGTACTCCTCCCATAACACAGGATGGAAGGAGAGATAAAGAGTTTCCCAGACAGGCAAAATATAAAGGAGTTCATGACCCCTAAACCAGTCTGGCAAGGAATTTTAAGGGGGACTCTTCTAGTGGGGGAAAAAAGAGACCAAAACCAACAAAGGCTAGAAAGGACCAGAGAACATCACCAGAAATACCAACTCTACCGGTAACACAAAGGCACTAAATTCATATCTTTCGATAATCACTCTGAATGCAGATGGAACAAATGCTCCAATCAAAAGATACAGGATATCAGAGTGGATTAAAAAAACAAGATCCAGCATGCCTGGGTGGCTCAGGGGTTGATCCTCTGCCTGTGGCTCAGGGTGTGATCCTGGAGTCTGGGATCGAGTCCCACATCGGGCTCCTGGTGGGGAGCCTGCTTCTCTCTCTGCCTAGGTTTCTGCCTCTCTCTCTCTTTCATGAATAAATACAATCTTTAAAAAAAAAAAAACCAAGATCCATGTATATGCTGCTACAGACGCTCACCTTAGACCTATAGACACCAGCAGATTGAAAGTCAGGGGATGGAAAATCATCTATCACGCTAATGGACATAAAAAGAAAGCTGGAGGACCTGTACTTATATCAGACAAACTAGATTTGAAACCAAACACTGGGGACACCTGGTGGCTCAGTGGTTGAGCATCTGCCTTCGGCTCAGGGTGTGACTCCGGGGTCCCAGGATCGAGTCCCACATCGGCCTTCCCTTAGGGAGCCTGCCTCTCCCTCTGCCTATGTTTCTGCCTCTGCTTCTTTCTGTATATCTCTCATGAATAAATAAATAAAATCTTTAAGTTAAAAAAAGAAAGAACAAATACTGTAAGAAGAGATGAAGAAGGGCATTATTTCATAATTAAGAAGACTCTCTATCAATCTCTATCTGATTATCAGATCAAACAACTGTAAATATTTATGCCACCGACATGGGAGTACCTAAATATAGAAACCAATTAACAACAAACATACAGAAACTCACTGATAATAATACAACGACAGGGGATTTTAACACCCACTTACGATCATCTACGCAAAAATCAACAGAGGAACAATGGCCTTGACTCTCTGGACCAGAGGGACTCAACAGATAGAGTCAGAACATTTCATCCTAAAGCAGCAGAATACACATTCCTTTCAAGTGCACCTGGAACACTCTCCAGAACAGATCACATCATGGGCCACAAATCAGCCCTCAACAGGTATAAGAAGATTGAGATCATACCATGTACATTTTCAGACCATGACACTATGAAACTCAAAGTCAAGAGCAAGAAAAAATTTGGACAGACCAAAAATACATGGAGATAATGAACATCCTACTAGAGAATGAATGGAGCAACCAGGAAATTAAAGAGGAAGTTTAGAAAATATATAGAAACAAATGAAAATGAAAACATGTTTCTCCAAACCTCTGGGATGCAGCAAAGGCAGTCCTAAGAGGGAAGTACATAGCAATACAGTCCTACCTCAAGAAACAAGAAGTCTCCAATACGCAACCTAACCCTACACCTAAGGGAGCTGGAAAAGGAAAGCAACAAAGCCTAAAGCCTGCAGCAGAAGGGAAATAATAAAGATGAGAGCAGAAATAGACAATACAGAAACAACAAAAACAGTAGAATGGAATAGCGAAACTAAGAGCCGGTTCTTCAAAATACTTAATAAAATGGATCAAGCCCTAGCCAGCCTCATCAACAAGAAAAGAGAAAGGACCTTCTCTAAATAAAAATCACAAATGAGAGAGGAGAGATCACAATCAAAACCAGAAAAATAAGACAATTATAGGGAATACTATGAAAGATTATACGCTAAAAACTGGGAGATCTGGAAGAAATGGACAAATCCCTAGAAATGTGCAAATGAGCAAAACTGAAATAGGAAGAAATAGAAATTGTGAACAGACCCATAACTTTGCTAAAAGGAATTGAATCAGCAAGTCACCTGGGTGCCTCGGTGGTTGAGCATCTGCTTTGGCTCCAGTCAGGATCCCGGGGTCCTGGGGGATTGAGTCCCACATCAGGCTCCCCGCATGGAGCCTGATTTTCTCTCTGCCTGTGTCTCTGCCTCTCTCTCTGTGTCTTTCATGAATAAATAAATAAAATATTTTTTAAAAAAAAGAAAGATGAGACAGGACCCAAATAAAATCACAAATGAGAGAAGAGAAAACACAACAAACACCACAGAAATACCAACGATTATAAGAGAACATTATGAAAAATTATATGCCAGCAACTTAGAACCTGGAGGAAATAGATCAATTCCTAGAAATGGATAACATAGCAGAAACGAAAAAGGAAGAAATAAGAAACTGGAACAGACAGATAACCAGCAAAGAAATTGAATCAGCAATCAAAAATCTCCCAACAAACAAAGTCCAGGACCAGATGGCCTTCCCGGGGCAATTCCACCGGACATCTAAAGAAGAGTTAATATCCATTCTTCTCAAATTATGCCCCCCCCCAAAAAAAAGAAAAGGAAGGAAAAGTCAAATTCATTCTATGAGGCCAGCATAACCCTGATACCAAAACCAGAAAAAGACCCCACTACAAAGAGAGAGAGAGAGAGAGAACTAAAGGCCAATATTCCTGATTAACAGAGATAAAAAACTAGCATATCACTGTGCCAACAATACATTAAATAAATTATTCACCATGATCAAGTGGGAGTTATTACTGGGTTGCCAAGATGGTTCAATATTAACAAATCAATCACTGCAATACACCACATTATTAAAAAAAAAAAAGGATAAGAACCAAGTGACTGTTTCAACAAATGCAGAAAAAGCACTGACAGGGGATGCCTGGGTGGCTCAGCGGTTTGGCGCCTGCCTTCGGCCCAGGGCATGATCCTGGAGTTCCGGGATCCCTGTGTGGAGCCTGCTTCTCCCTCTGCCTGTGTCTCTGCATCTCTCTCTCTCTCTCTCTCTCATGAATAAATAAGTAAAATCTTAAAAAAAAAAAAAAGCACTGACACAACACAACTTCCAGTCATGGTGAAAACCCTCAACAGATTAAGTTTAGAGGGAATGTATGTACCTAAACATATTGAAAACCTTAGATGAGAAACTCAGAATATCATCCTCAACAGGGAAACACCAAGAACATTTCCTCTACAGCCAGGGCCAAGACAAGGATGTCCGCCCTCATCACTCTGATTCAACACAGCCCGGAAGTCCTAGCCACAGCAATCAGACAACAAAAAGAAATAAAAGGCATCCAAATCAGCTAGGAAGATGTCAAGCTTTCACTATTTGATGATGAATGATTTTCTGTATAGAAAACCCAAAAATCTCCATCAAAAACTGCTAAAACTGATAAATTCAGTAAAAGACACAAAGTGAACTTGCAGAAATCTGTTGCATTTCTATGCACCAATAATGAGGTGGCAGGAAGAGAAATTGAGGATTCACTCCCATGTGGACTAGCACCAAAAACAATAAGATATGTAGGACTAGGCCTAACCAAAGAGGTGAATGTCCTGCACTGTAAAGCCTATAAAACACTGATGAAAGAAATTGAAGATTTGACGGGATGAGCACTGGGTGTTATTCTGTATGTTGGTAAATTGAACACCAATAAAAATTAATTTATTAAAAAAAACAAAATAAAATGAAATAAAAAAAAGAAATTGAAGATGACACAAACCAATAGAAAGGCATTTCATGCTCATGGATTGGAAGAACAACTATTGTTTATATATTTTTTAAAAGATTTTATTTATTTATTCACGAGAAACGGAGAGGCAGAGACACAGGCAGAGGGAGAAGCAGGCTCCACGCGGGGAGCCCGACGTGGGACTTGATCCCGTGTCTCCAGGATCAGGCCCTGGGCCGAAGGCGGCGCTAAACCGCTGAGCCACCCAGGCTGCCCTGTTGTTTAAAAGGCTATATACTACTCAAAGAAATAGATAACACAGCAAAAATGAAAAAGGAAGAAATAAGAAACTGGAACAGACAGATAACCAGCAAAAAAATTGAATCAGCAATCAAAAATCTCCCAACAAACAAAGTCCAGGACCAGATGGCCTTCCTGGGCAATTCCACCGGACATCTAAAGAAGAGTTAATATCCATTCTTCTCAAATTACGCTCAAAGCAATCTACACATTTAATGCGATCCCCATCAACATAGCAATGGTATTTTTCACAGAACTGGAACAAATGATCCTAAAATTTGTATAGAACCATGGAAGATGGGCTGCCCTGGGGGACTCAGTGGTTTAGCGCCACCTTCGGCCCAGGGCGTGATCCTGGAGACCCGGGATCAAGTCCCATGTCGGGCTTCCCACGTGGAGCCTGCTTCTCCCTCTGCCTGTGTCTCTGCCTCTCTCTCTCTCCCTTCTCTGTGTATTCTCATGAATAAATAAATAAAATCTTTAACAAAACAACAACAAACCACAGAAGATTCAAAATAGACAAAGCAGTGTTGAAAAAAAACCAAAGCTGGGGTTCAGATTTCAAGTTATATCACCGAGCTCTAGTGATCCAAAGAGTATGGTGTGGGCACAAGGAGAGCCTTAGATCAATAGAACAGAACGGAAAACCGGAACAAGACACACACCTGTAACTCTATGATCAATTAATCTTCAACAAAGCAGGAAAGAATATCCAACGGCAAAAAGACAGTCCTTCAACAAACGGTGTTGGGAAAACTAGGCAGCCACGTGCAGAAGAATGAAACAGGACCACTTTCTTACACCATGTATGTAAAAAATAAATTCAAAATGGATTAAAGACCTAAATGTGAGACCTAAAACCATAAAAAGAAGGAAAGATAGACAGCAACGTCTTTGACATTGGCCATTGGATCTTCTTTCTAGATACGCCTCTGAGGTGAGGGAAACAAAAGCAAAAATAAACTATTGGGACTTCATCAAGTTGAAAAGGTTCCGCACAGTGGAGGAAACAACTGTAGCTAAAAGGCAACGTACAAAATGAGAGGAGATATTTGTAAACGACACATCTGATAAAGAGCTGGTGTCCAAAATAGATAAAGCAAATATAAATCTCAGCATCCTAAACACAAATTACCAACTGAAAATGGGCAGAAAACATGAATGGACTTTGTCTCTGACAAGCCATCCAGATGGCCGCCAGACACACGGAAAGATCACTCAGCGTCACCCATCACCAGGGAAATGCAGACCCAAACCACAATGAGATGTCACCTGACAGCCGTCAGAATGGCTAAAATTAACAACACCAGAAACAACAGGTGTTGGTGAGGCTGGGGAGAAGGGGGAGCCCCCTTGCTCCTGGTGGGCATGCGACCAGGTGCGGCCACTGTGGAGGACGGTGTGGAGGGTCCTCGAGAAGTTAAAAGTAGAGCGACCCTACGATCCTGGAATTGCGCAGCGAGGTACTTGCCCCGAGGATACAGAAGCACAGATTCGAAGGGGGACGCGCAGACCAGTGTCTGCAGCAGCATCATCAACAGCAGCCAAATGGCGGACCGGGCCTAGGCGTCCACCGACAGATGAGTGGGCACAGACGATGGGGGAAATACAGTCACTTCGACGTCACTCGGTCATCAGAAGGGATGGAATGAAGCCATTGACAACGACGTGGGAGAACCGGAAAGGACTGACGCTAAATGAACTAAGTCAGTCAGAGAAAGACAGATACCATACGATTCCGTTCACGTGTGGATTTTAAGAAACCAATCAAACTGGCAAAGGGGCGGGGGGGGTGGGGAGATGAGAGAAGCAAACCAAGAAACACACTTAACCATAGAGAATAAAGTAATAAATACCAGAGGAATGGGGGGGTGGATAGGGAAATGGGGGATGGGGATGACGGAGGGCACCTGTGACGAGTACCAGGCGTTGTAGCCAATGGTTGAATCACTATGTGGTACACCTGAAACTATGTTATACTGTGTTAACAAACGGGAATTCAATTAAAACTTTAAAATGACAATTGTTAGTATTGATGGAACGGGTGCGCACAGCGAGATAAAAACAGAAAGGAACCTGAAAATCCAAATAAGAGTATTTAGAGCCACAAATCCCCTCCTTATCCCAGCTCAGGAGATGCCTGCCGTGGCTCTTCTCACCCCTCAGAGGCCTGGATTGCGATGCTCTAGAGAGGCCTCTGAATCGGTGGAGCCAGGCTGTCCTTGAACCCAAAACCTAAATATAACGCTTAAAACTAACCCCCTGAAGATACTCGGGTCCCAAATGCCAGGCACATGCCAGGACGCTAACCCCAACTCTACACAGACAATAACTATAACCCAAATCCTAACCTCAGCCTGACACTAGATCTATCACTAACCGAAAACCAAACACTAACCCCAAGCCCCTAATCCATAAAACCTAATCCTAACTCCAGCCCTAACCCTAACCCTAACCTTTATCCCCAACCCTAACCTTTAACACCTAACCCCAACCCTAACCCTTAACCTCTAACCCCAAACCCTAAACCCAAACCGGTACCATAACCCCAAAACCCTAAAATGCTAACCACTGACCCTAACCTCTACCCTGAACCCTAACTCCTAACTCAAACCCTAAATCCGAATCCTTAACCCTAACCTTAACTCTAACACATCATTACCGTGTGGTTTTGAGTAAGGCCTGCTGATGTCAGTGTGGACCCGACCAGTGCCTCCAGGAGCCTCCACAGCAGGACCCGAAACCACGCTGCTGTCTTTGTGAACATGGCCCTGCACCCTCCCTGCGGGTCAAAACTGTAGGGATGTCGGGGCCCTACATTAGCCCCTATACTCCCCCACGGGTCCTGAGGAGGCCGGGGCTCCTGTCAGTGTGGACGCGGCTACTCCTCATCCCCAAGGCTACCTAGCAAGGTTGGGCTCCTGTTATCACACAGCCAAGGCCACTGCAAACACGTGCCCCCTGGGTCTGGGCCATGACCCCTCCAGCCTGTCCTAGACGCATGGACCCCGACAGGGGTGACTGACACCCCCTCATCCCACCCTGTGCCCGCTGTGTCCCCCTGGCCTGTGAGCAGGCTTGCTCTTCACGCACTGGAACGTGGAGTCCCTCGTGCTCCCCCCGGCCCCCCTCAGGCTATTCACACATCGCTGCCCTCAGGGTGGGGAGTTTGCTTGCACTCTTGCTGGCATCAGGTTTTAATTTTGATGAAGTTCAGTCCGTCGCTTTCTCCCCTTGGTCATGTGCTTGTGGAATCTAAGAGAAACCTTCGATCCCCGCCCCCCCCCCCAAGCCTGCAGGGACACTCGCTGGCCGGCCCACCCGCCACCATCTCTGCGCCGGCCCCGGGCTGGGAGACGTCACCCCCGAGTATCAGGTGGGCAGTTCCCCGGAGCCCCTGGTCCCCCGCCCGTGTGCTCCTGATACCGGGGTGGGAGTGCTCTGTGACCCCAGCGTGACAGTGTGTCCTGGACAGTGGCTGGGAAGGTGGACTGTAGGTGGGCAAGGGACAGACAGGCAGCGAGGGCCCGTGTGTGATGCTCCAGCCCAGCCTGTGCCCCTCACGGCTTGGGGTTGTCTCCGGCTCTGGTCAGACAGAGGGGCACCTGCCCACGGGGAGCACCTGGACGCATGTGTCCTCGGAAGGTTCTCACGTGCCGTCATTCTTGGATGTCTTTGGATTCCAGCACCATGCAGGAGGACCCGGAGACCCTGCTGGCCTTGCAAAGGGCCAATATCATGGCCCAGTACCATCAGGTGAGGCCCAGAAGGGACCATAGACACTACACACCCACGACAGGGGGGACTATACCTGCAAGAGCAGGTGAGGCTCAAGAGGGGATCAGAGCCAAGGATGAGCCAGGTCAGCCCAGACAAGGACCGTAGTCACCAGGAACAAGTGAGACCCTGGGGATGGTCCCGGTGTCAGTAGCAACTAAGGGTCCATCCTGGATCCTAGTCATTGGTAGCTGAGGAGCCCAGTCACCAGGTACAGGTGAGCCCAGGTGGGGACCACAGTCATAGGTCCACATGAGGCCCAGGTGGAGACCAGAGTCAACAGGTCTGGGTGAGGACCACAGTCACCAGGTCTGGTGAGGCCCAGGTAGGGACCAGAGTGACCAGGTCCAGCTGAGGCCCAGGTGGGGACCACAGTCACCAGGTCCGGGTGAGGGCCAGGTGGGGACCACAGTCACCAGGTCCAGCTGAGGCCCAGGTAGGGACCAGAGTGACCAGGTCCAGCTGAGGCCCAGGTGGGGACCACAGTCACCAGGTCCAGCTGAGGCCCAGGTGGGGACCACAGTCACCAGGTCCAGGTGAGGCCCAGGTGGGGACCACAGTCACCAGGTCAGGTCAGGCCCAGGTGGGGATCATCACTGATAGATAGAAGCAGGTGAGGCTATCAGGCTGCGCCCACCGGGCAGACAGGCCCTTCCTCTGGTGCCCGGCCAATCTCAGAGGGTCGGCGTTCCCTCAGGATTCAGGGGAGGGAGGAGCCCTTGTGCTCCCTCCTGTCCCCATTTCCCTGCTCTGATCGGTTCCCACCACGGAGCCCCCTCTGTTGCAGGTGCACCAAGCAGGGTCTCCACAGGACCTGTCACTGTGCAAGGTCACCGACCACCAGGGCTTTCTGCAGTGAGTCCCCTGGACACCCCTCATCCATCTCAGGGCGGGGTGGCATTTGCAGGAACACCTCTCTGGAGGCTGACCCCCCCCCAGGTCAGGACCTCGTCCCCTGGAGCCCTCTGAGGGCCATGTCTGCACTGGGCTGCAGCTGAGACACCCCGGAGGACGACCCGGGGTGGGGGCAGGAAGGGAGCTGGGCCTGGGGGAGGCCCCTGGACACTCAGAGGAGGGGCCTCCACGCCTGCTTCGGGCAGGCCCAGGTGTCTGCCTCCTGCATCCAGGGGTGGGTGTCCAGTCCCTTCAGCAGGGGCTCCCGCGGGTGAGGAGCTCTGGGGCCGGGGAGTGCTCTCCGTTGGGGAACGGCCTGGTCTGGGGCAAGTCCTCAGGGGTGCTCTCACCCACACCCCCCAGCCAGGGTCCCCACAGTCCCAAAGGCTTCTGCGGGGCTGCAGGTAGATGCCAGGGTCCAGGCCAGGGAAGGGAGGGAGGGTGTGGAGCCTGAGCCTCCCCAGGCCCCAGGACAGAGGTGGGGGAGCATCAGGTTGGGGCCACGGTCCCCTGCTCCTTGTGGGCGACAGGGCCCAGCTCCAGGGAGACCCAGCCTCTCTGCAGACACCATGGAGCCGATGCTGGAACCTTCTAGATGTCTGCACCCCTTTAAAGGAGAATGAAAATGCGGCCTCCCAATCTCCAGCCCAGTGGCTGAGAATGTGGGACCCACTCCTCATGAGCCCTCCGGGGAAGCTGTTAATGGTCCGTGTGTCCCTGGTGTCTGTCCGCAGTCCGTGCTCACCCAGCCAGTGACTAGCATCTCCATCTCAGGTGTGCAACCCCAGTTTGCGTCTCCTAACCCTGAGGAATCCTGTGGCTCATGCGCTCCCTGCTCCTCCAAGGCGGGTGGGGTTCGTGGGGGTTGGCCACCTGCTGCCCCCCCACCGGGTCTCAGCCCCAAGCTGAGAGCCCACTCCTGGGCTCATTGACAGCAGCCAGGTTCGGGCTCTGATGCCTGGGAATTCCCCACACTCGGGCACCCCAGGTCTTCCTGAGGCGCTCTGGATCCTGAGCCTGCACTGTCCACCTCGGATTCCTCCCTGTTTAGTCGCCTGAGTGCCTTCAGGCCGGGATGTCCTTCATGGGAGCAGACATCTAAATGTTCTGATTTTGCATTCTGCTGCTCTATCAGCTTCTGGTGCCAGCTTCCAGAGCACCCCCCCTCCAGGTCTGTCTTCCCATATATCATCTTGGATTCACTTGTCTGCACTTCCTGCCTTGCACACAGTGGTTGCTTTTTTCTGCACAGCTATCCTGCTTTAGATCTCCAGGTGGATTCGCAGGTGTTCGGAATGATGTGACGGCGACCTAGTTAAAGTCCTGGAAGACAACAGTGAGATGCCCCACTCCTCTGCCATCTTGCCTGACTCTTCTGACTTAATGTATTTTCTTCAATGAATATAAACTGCGTTTTTAATGAGGGAGTAAAAAAAAAAAAGCCTTAGCAAAATGTAAAGCGGCCCTGTCTCAGACCAGGTCTGATCTTAGGAACAGTGGCAAGTACGGAGCTTGAAGGCAGAGACGGGAGTCACCGCTGGCGAAGAGGAAGAGGCAAAGCTGGGCCGGTGCCGGGCGCCTCCTCTCCCCCAGCCCATCCTCTTTCCTACAGATTTTTGAGAATCTAGCTTGTTCAGGTTTTAGCAACAAGAACACCAGGCGAAGTGAGCCGGGAAGAGACTGCTCTGAGGCTGGGCCGACTGGAAGGGCCCAGAGAGGCCGCCGGGCCGCCCGCACCACGACCACAGATACTTGTCCGTGAAGCAAGTGGAGACACACGGGCCGGAGCTGGAAGGAATAAGGACGCATCCTTTTGTGGGAGAAAAGCAGGTCGAGGGACCCGGCAAGGGCCTACGCAGACCTGGAGAATGTCAGGGCCCGTCGCAGAGTCCCTGTGGCCTTCCCCACCATGCAGCTGACCCTTGGCAGGGGGCTTGGGGGGCACTCAGCTTACTCATCCCCTGAGTCAAGTGGTCACCGAACAGGAGCGGGACGAGCCACTTACATTTTAACATTTTATTCTGTGTGAACACCTCCGGAAGCTCTCCTAAAGCTCTCCTAAAGCTTCTCCTAAAGGAAGGACTGGCTTGCGGGTGAGATTGTCCCTCCGACTGCACCTCGGGTCATGCTGGCTCTGCTGCCTTTTCTCCCCTGATGACCACCTAGCAGCTACGCTGGTGCCCGGGAGGCACCCTCTCATTTGCATTTCTATTGCTTGTCTCATGTCCCTCAAAGTGGGTTCCCTGGCTAACCAGGGATAGTAAGATGTCAAAGAGGACTGAGCCGACCCAGGAGGGAAGGTGGCTAGGATGAGAGGAGTAGGCCACAGGGCTTATTTCTTAGCTCTTCAGACCCCTGCAGTTTCCCTGGCTGATGTAGGAAGGACTGGGACACGCTTCCAGGCTGATGTTACAAGAGACAAGGGTGGGGAAGGGGGAGGGAAATTAAATAGCAAGAGGAGAGGAAGCAATGCTACTTTCAGAGGCTGCTGATTAAAGTAAGTTATTGGGCTGCTTCATTATTGCGGGGAGTTCAGTTGTGCCCCCATGGAATTTCTTGAAATGTCAGAGGTCTGTTTAGATGGTAACTCTGTATTTCATTAGGGCTTTCCAGAGTTACTTGCATGAGGCTCTGATAAACAAGATGGATAAGGGTAAGAGGGAATGATCTTATATTAGGGGCATCCCCTGTTGATTGAAGGGTGCAAATTAACAGCCACACCATCCTGAAAGGGATGGGCAGCCTCCTGATTCAGTCTCCTGTCCTCTGCCTGCCTCATTCACACCGTGAAATCCAATAGCATGAATGAAAGCTGAGGAAGGAGTCATTTCTGTCCACCTGCAGCTCTCCCTCAGTGCTACCCCTGCATCTAGCCCTGATTGTACTGTGAACACATGCACGCAAACACATAAACACACACACACACACACACACACACACAGGCATATGCATGATTCTCAGGAACTTCCTCATGTTGGAGCCAGAAGACAGGAAGAGAGACGATTTGCCAGGCAATTGCCAGGTGGTTGCCAGGATTAATGCAGTTACAGAGAAGTTGTAATTGCAGAGGAAGTCCAGAGAGCTTCTGTATGCCCTTTACCCAAACTCCTCAGTGTTGGCATCTGACATCACTGTTACAAGTGCCCAAACTAAGGAATTGAATTAGTATGATATTAACTCCATTTGTATTTTGCTCATGTTTCCACTAATATTGTTTTTGACATTTCCTTACTTTCTGACATTACCAGATACTTCAGGGACGTCTTGCATTTTTCATGTCCCTTCCCATTTCTCGAGGATCAGCCATTTCTCCAAGGATATTTTTCTTCTTTTTTTGTAAAATGATATTTAGAAACCTAAATCTGGAGGAGATTTGACTCATTGTTATTAGGGTATCACTTCCCTTAGACCTCCGCAGTGGACAGAGACACAAAATACATATATCCATCCTGACCCATGCGTGCATGCACATCAACAAGTCACGCTAAAATAGTTCTATAATCTAAACTCCCCAGGTGACCTACTGCAGTGAATCACTCTCTGCCCCCTCAATCCCTGGCAACCACCGGCCTACTTTCTATTATTATAGTTCCACCTTTTCCAGAATGACATATAAATGAAATCATACAATACGTGGCCTTCGTAGTTTGGCTTATTTCACTTCTCAAAGTGCGACTAAGCTTCCTGTGTGTCGTTGCATGAATAAACTATTCCTTTCTTTTTATTGCTAAGTAGAATTCTTCATGATGGACGGACTAGAACTGGTTTATCTGCTTATGTTTTGAAGGACATCGTGGTTGTTTTCCATTTTTAGCATTTGTAAGTAAAGCTGCTATAGACATTCACATGTAGGTTTTTGTGTGGATATAGTTTTCCGATGCACTTGCACAAATAGCCAGTAGTGACTTTGCTGGTATGTTGATGTGTACATTTAATATTATAAGAAATTGCAAAACTGTATTTCCAAGTGGCTGTAGTATTTTAAACTCCCACCAGTAACAAATGAGGTATTGTCATTTTTTTTCCTAAAACAATTACAATGGGTATGTTGTGGTATCTCGTTTCTCTTGTAACAAATTATGCAAAATGTCTTTTCTTTGGCTTATTTGCTATCTACATATCTTTCTTGATGAAGAGTCCTTTCACTTGTTTTGATTATTTTAAAAACTGTTTTTTTTTGTTTTTATTGTTGAATTTCAAGTGTAATTTATATATTCTCAATAAAAGTCTTTGATCAGATGTGTACTTTCAAAGTAACCTCTCCTCCCAACACTGTGGCTGATTTTCATTCTTTTAACAGTATCTTTCACAAACAGTTTTCAATTTTGATAAAGCCTAGTTTTTAGTTTTGTTCATGAGCATTGTTTTTGGCATCATTGGATTTGTATTTAAAAGACGAAGTCACTTTATTTCTGTTTTTATCATTTCACATATTATTGCTTGAGCACCAAGAATAATGCCTAGCAAATAATTATTCATACACTGAATGAACACACACCATTCCTGGGAAGAAATTTTTAGACAGAGGAAAAACCTTCTGAGCAGAAATGACTCTGCCACTCCCATTCCCCATAGACCTCTTCCCCCATCAGACGGGCTGAAGGGCAGCTTCTTTACCATTTCATGCTGGGCGCAGTTTATCTAAATGGAGAACAAATATCATAACAGGAGCTGCCTGAGCAGCCGTAGTGTCTTAGGAAATGAAGCCCTCAGAATGGAAAAGAAGGCACCCAGCTGTTTGCCAGCCTCATAGAAGGAACAGGGGTAGGAAGAGCTTGTTTTGCAATCATCTACAAAACTTAGCTGGAAAGAACCACCAGGAGCTGCTTCCTTGAAGAAGTACTTACTAGTAATGATAGTAGTTTTATCTGGAACTTTGAAACAATTTTAAGTAAATAGTAATTGTGATTATAAGATTTGTCAAGACAAAATAAAGCCATAATATCATATAAAGTTGAAGTTGCTGTAGATAATGGGCGATGAGTGCCAGATAACGGATCATAGGTATTTATAAATTGTTCCTTGAGTGACATTTAAAATATAAATTCTCCTCAAAGCTTCTCTTTATTATTTATTCATGCAAAAATACATTTTCAAATATTTACAATGTGGGATCCCTGGGTGGCGCAGCGGTTTGGCGCCTGCCTTTGGCCCAGGGCGCGATCCTGGAGACCCAGGATCGAATCCCATATCGGGCTCCCGGTGCACGGAGCCTGCTTCTCCCTCTGCCTGTGTCTCCGCCTCTCTCTCTTTCTCTCTCTGTGACTATCATAAATAAATAAAAAAATTAAAAAAAAAAAACAAAAATCAAATATTTACAATGTGAGTTCACACTGAAACACAAGAGTGATTTTTATTGAGTGTTGTTAAAAATGTATAAGTAAACTTTTTCATTTGTTAATGTTCTTTCAGAAACTAAAGCAATTCATTTGTGTCACACTTGAAGAAAAGTCATAAATGGAAACTTGAAAAATTGGTTAGAAAATGCAAACTTTTCTGGCAGTTTCTTAGCTCTATTGTCTCACAAGAGTGATTGTCCTTCTTTTCACAGAGATCTGGATTAGTCAGTAGAATAAATCATCATCATCATCATTGCCATTATTAATTGATTGCTATTACAGAGCTACTGTGTAATAATTACTGTGTAATTTCAGGTGCATGAAAGGCCTGGTAACAGATGGCATAAGGCTTATAATTGTTGACAGAAAAAGGAAAGATAGCAAGGACTCCTGAGCATGTACATGCACACACAGACACATGGCAATGTACTCCTTCCTGCATGGACATAGTGATGTTTTGCCAGAAAAAAACATTCTCATTGGGCTCAGGACTTTATCATTTTCTTGTCCTTTTTGGATGTGAAAAGAGGTGCGGAGAGTGTTTTTAAAAGATATCAGGACTAGAGGTATGGAGAAAAAAGAAGAAGAATGCTAGGAGATGCTGGGCAGAGTGGAGCATGGAGATTTTTCTAGGAAAAGTATGGGAAGATACATTTTTCTGATCTCCTGCTGGCATTTGTTCACCTGCTTTCATTGTTCTTCCTCAGCAGGCCTTTCCCATTTTCTTTTCCCCTTCTTTCTTCTAGGAGTGAGAATGTGATTAGTGTAGACAAGACCAATGTTTGTTTCCTGTCCCCCAAGAATTCTACTTGTTTTACTACTTTACATGGAGTGCTTTGTACCTAAGATAGGATGCGGCACCTGGGTGGCTTAGTGGTTAAGCGTGTCTGCCTTGGGCTCAGGGCCCAAACACTCCTGGGACTCCAGGATCCAGTCCCACATCAGGTTTCCTGCATGGAGCCTGCTTCTCTCTCTGCCTATGTCTCTGCCTTTCTCTTTCTGTGTCTCTCATGAATAAATAAATAAAATCTTTAAAAAAAATAAAAATAAACCTATAATAGGAATAGAATCTTTAGAAGGCAGAGAGACCTAAAATTATGAAAGAGGGACGAGCCCTCATCCCCTTTCTTCTCATCTCCAATTAGAGCTGAGAATGTATCTATTCTGTGGACTGCACCTCCAATAGGGGATCAAAGGAGCATCATAGGTAAGGTTCATTTCCCCTGGAAAACACGTGTCACACATGCACTCAGTTCTCTCACTTTTCTCCCTTCTGAAGCTGCTCTGTTCAAGAGAAACCCAGAGCAGTAGTAAGAATGGGATAGGAAAACTTAGAGAAAACAGACTGGAAGAAGGTCATAGAACTGGGTTCAAAGACCACCCACATTCTCACAAGTCATTTTAGACACCGTTGTGGCAAAGAGTCACCTGCACAATGACAGAGTCCAAACTAAGTGCAGACCTCTTCTTTTTGTTTTTCTGCTGAGGGTCTTCTCTAAAACTTTCTCCCTATGCCTGACCTACGTATAACCAGGTGCAGCCCAGAAGCACAAGGGGTGTTATTCAAAACATGTAGGAAAACTCCTAGACCAATGTCTGGGAGAACAGTTTGAGTGGTATTCTGTATCCTTCTCAGAGGCGGAATTGAGCCCTTGAAACTCTAGCAGCAACTTTGAAAATGTACCCTTGACTGGCTTCTCCTCTCTTACCTCACTCTCTCTGCTTCCTTACTTCAACTTCCTAGCACCCCAAAGTAAACGTTATCACATACATTTTTATCTCAGGTGCTGTTTTTAAGGATCACTCAAACTAAGACACCAGGGGTATGTATTAGTGTTTCTACCTCTTACAAATTATTCTACCAATAAGGCATAAGCCCAACTCTTTAAATATCATCTCTATTTTTATAGTTTATGCCAGCAACCATATTTCTATTGCCATGAAATCCAGTATTATTCTTGGCTATCTTATAGTGCACTTGAATAATTTCATTTCTTTACAAATTACAAAGGTCACATCTCTGTATTGTGTGTACTCTGCTATAGCACATGTAAAATTTTTGAGTTCTGCCACTAAATAAATTTATGATCTTAGTTGTATTTATCAATTTCTCTGAGCCATAAAATCTTTACCAAAGTGAGATATTATAAGTAGATTTCAGAATTATTATGAAGATTAAATAACACCCTATACTGCCGATAGCTGTATTCTAACCTCTAAATGCTATTTCCCACTAAAATGAGATGTGGCTCCTTGGAGAAATTGCCAATTCCAGGTGCCAACATATACAAGATAATCCTAGGAAATATTTTTGTCCCATAAAATAAGATGTCATATGATATAGAAACAGCAGTCTACTATTAACAGGGTTCCCATTGCCTAAGATGAGACCATTTGAGCATCAAAAAGAAAACTAATTGTCACAGATTGAAACAATAAAACATATACAAATTCATAAGTTCATAAAATAATTTTTTAATATTGTTTTGTGTTGGAAACAATTGTTTAATATTGTTTTGTGTTGGAATTCATTATTTTGAATTTTCATAAACCAATATAGATTCTGTATCTTCACTTTTTTCTTTCTTTTTTGGATAAACTGTATCATTGCATGTCCAGATACTTTGTGAATAATTTTTTAAAAATTATGGCTAATAAGAACAAAAGAAATGACTAAATTTTTAAAAAGGAACATTTTCTCAAACATTAACAAAATAATGAATATAGAAAGTGATCATCAGTAGATGCTAAAATCATTAGGCAGAAAATCAATGGGGCATTTGATAATAGAAATGCCATATAGAATATAATGCCTATAATAGAAATTAAACTGATACCACCTGAGCCACTGATTAATCTTGAATTACTAAATGTGGGATAACTAGATTATACATGACTCATGATGTAATGCAATAGGAAGAGTTCAATGCCAACTATAAAATATTTTTGTCTTTGAAATAAAACCTAAATCTAACTAAGGATCTAGATCTAATTACCAGTTTACACAGCCAGTGTGACAATTAAATCATGGTGAAGCAATTGGCCAAACTGTCCCACAACATGGGACAATTTATAGGGCAAGTGCCCTAGTCAATAGCATAAAAAATGAAAAGTAGGATGTTTCAAAATCAAAGATAATTAAGTAATATAATAAAATGCAATGAGTGGACTGAGGATCCCTATTCAAACCAACTCACTGTAAGAAGATATTATTGAGGCAGTAAGAAACATTTGAACATAGACTGGATATGAGATTATTTTTATATATGAATAAACTCATTAGATGTTCTAATGGCATAATTTGTTAGATGTTATTTTTCTGTTAGATATAAATTTCTTAGATATTATTATGACATAAAAGTTATAATAGTACAATGACTTTCTATTTTCCATTCATTTTAAGAGCATTCACAATTTCTTGCTGGAATATTTTTATAATAACTGTTTTAAAGTCTTTATCAGAAAATTCCACTATTAGGATGCCTGGGTGGCTCAGCGGTTGAACGTCTGCCTTTGGCTCAGGGTGTGATCCTGGAGTCCCAGGATCAAGTCCCACGTCGGGCTCCCTGCGTGGATCCTGCTCCTCCTTCTACCTATGTCTCTGCCTCTCTCTCTGTGTGTGTCTCTCATGAATAAATAAAATTAAAAAAAAAAAGAAGAAGGAAAATTCCACTATCTGTGTCAACCAATATTGGCATGTTGTCTTTTCCCATATGAATTGTTATTTTTCCTAGTTCTCCCTAGACCAAGTAATTGGAATGTATCCTAGATAATTTTAATATTGTGTTATGACACTGTATTTTATTTAAATCATATGGAGAATCTTGGTAACTTTGTTTTAGAAGGCAATCAGTGAAATTGGGTAGAGACCACAGATTATGATGGACTTCTGTGGGTTGTGGAAAGATTGAGAGAAAGAGAAAACGAGACTTTATTCTACTCTTTCAGGACCACAGTTCCTCTTATTGAAGAGGAAACATCCCTTTCTTCAGAGTTTCTGTGGTCTTAGCTTCCAGAGATCCCTTTCCTGGTTCTTTTAACAACCCCATAGCAAACAACAACAACAACAAAAACAATTCAATTAAATAAGGAACTCTTGTGAACCATGAGTAAGAATGCAAACTGGCACAGCCACTGTGGAAAATAATATGGAGATTACTCAAAAAGTTCCAAATAGAATTATTCTACAACCCAGTATACATACTACTAGGTATTTATCCAAAAAAATACAAAAACACTAATTGGGAGAACCGATTCTAATGCAGGCATGCACCTCTATGTTTATTACAGCATTATTTACAATAGGCAAATTATGGAAACAGCCTAGCTGTGTATACATATACATATACATATATATATGTATGTATATATATATGTATATATATATATATTCCTTTCTTATTATATATATACTTATATATCACAGGGCATGATCCTGGAGACCTGGGATCGAGTCCCACGTTGGGCTCCTTGTGTGGAGCTCATGTCTTCTAGGGGTTCTCAGATCTCAGTAGCAAAATTTGTAATTGTAAGTCTTGAATTTTTTAGAGATGCATACTACTTTATTTCAGATGTAGTATAATGATATCTTTATTTTAAAATATATTTGCAAAGAGAGAAAACAAAAACAGCAAAACATTACTATTAAATTCAAGATGTAAATACATGTTTGTTTGATACACTATTCTCTACTTTTCTGTAAAGTTTCATAATAAAAAAAAAAAAGAAAAAGAAAACAAACCAAAAACTTACAATTAAATTTCCCTTTCTTGGGCTCCAATGGCAATATTTATGTTTACATCATCTCAAAGATTCTTATTCTCTTAATCTTTTCCTCTTTATTAAATACATAATAATTCCAGTTTATTTTTCACAAAATTTTCCGTAGGCTTCTAACTTTTTGCCTGTCTTCAGCAACATGATTTTTTCTTGATAATCATTATTATTTTCTAAAAAAAAAACAAAAACAAAAACAAAAAAACAAAACAAAACAAAACAAAAAAAAACAACCACCACTATGGAACAAACATGATTACAAAGCACCATTTAAAGATTTGGGGCAATATAAAGAGTAGGACTTTTTAATCCATAAGAATCAATTTTTTTTTCTTTTTAAAGATTTATTTATTCATGAGAAACTCATAGAGAGAGGCAGAGACACAGGCAGAGAGTAGCAGGCTCCATGCAGGGAGCCTGATGTGGGACTCGATCCCCGGACCCAGGATCACGACCTGGGCTGAAGGCAGACACTCAACTGCTGAGCCACCCAGGCATCCCTCAAATTTTTAAGAATAGTAGGAATGTTCAATCCAATTAGTATGTTTTTAAAGTCACTTGCCCTCTCTTTGTGATTTGCCAACAACTATATACACAGTTAATTAATTTGATTTTAATTTTAGGGATATTAAAAAATTCATGAAAGTCTAGTTTCTCTAGGTGCCTTCTTTTTAAAAATAGAATTATTTATATTCTTTTGTTATTCACATTTTTCATGGGAAAATGGTGGCCTGCTGTACACATAATTTTCTACTCTGATTCTTTTTACTTAACACTTTATCCTGAAGATGAAGCTATGTAAAGATATTTTCTATATGAAGATATGCTCCATCCCTTTTTAGAGCTAAATAATACTCCATTCTGCAGAGTATCATGGCTTATTCAACTAGTTTGTTATTTCCTTAAAAAGTTCCTTAGTTCTTTAGATGACCATGGATTTGATTCCAAACTTCTGCCAAACTCACTTTTAATAGAGTCAAGCCCCTGTCTCTAAACCAACCCTAACAGAATTCTTGGGAAAATAGAACCATAGATAGCATATACTTTGTGGTCTTTCTTCATCTATTCCCAATGCCTACGCCCTGACTCTAAATGTGTACAGACACTTCTTCCTTCCATGTGAACTCTGACCAGCAGTCTTAAGAGTGGTCAGGGAATCCCCCAGAGCACAGTATCTACCCATTTTTCTCATGTAAACCACAAGTGGAAAGGTGACCCTCCATTGCTTCTGGGAGCACTAATTCCCAGCAAATGGGACAGAGAGTAGTCCTTTAGAGGCAGTCAACCTGACAATACCATTTATGATCCTCATGTACTGTTCAAACTTTGCACCCTGAGCCCAGCTTAAGAGCTGTGTCTTAGGAACCCACTGGAGCTGGGAATTCTTTGGGAATTCCTTTATATAATAACATTTTCTTTTTCTTTTTGTCATATATATATATATATTTATTTATTTATATATATATAGAGAGAGACAGTCTGAGTGGGGAAAGAGAGGGAGAGGGATAGGGAGAGAGAGAATCTTAAGCAGGCTCCACACCCAGTGCAGAGCTGAGCCCAACATGGGGCTTGATCTCATGACCCTGAGATCATGACCTGAGCCAAAATCAAGAGTTGGACACTTAACTGACTGAGCCACCAGGCACTCCAAATATGGTATTGAAGTTCTTTTTTTTTTTTTTTTTTTTTTGTAAAAATAGTTCCCACACTCAGCATGGAGCCCAGTGCAGAGCCTCAAACTCATCACCTGAGTCATAACTTTTCTGATTGGACCCCTGACTAGTGACAATAACATAGAGACAGTGAAGGAAAGCAGAATTTGATACCCCAGTTTTTGGCTTTTTGGCATAAGGAGGATCTTGAGCTCATTACTTTTAAATAACAAAACTTGAAACAAACAAAAGAAACAAGATTTAAAAAATTAACTATCACTTCATTTAATAAATAACAACAGACATCTGAGCAGCTTTGAAAACTGAATAGAAGTTATACTTTTGTAGGATGAATTTACATTTGTAAGAGAAATCTCCATTTGTAAGGGTGTCTCCCTCTCTCTTTACCAAACAGAAAAGGAAGACTCTAAATCACAAGAGAATTTTGTTGATGATCAAGGCAATGACTTAAATCTGTAATAACAACCTTACCCTGTTCACTGCGCTTTCCAGATATCCTCCCTTAACTGGCCTAACTCTATTCCACTCAAATATTTATTTTGTTTTGACCTGAACATGCTATTTATGGTAATAGCTTATGCCATTTTTGAGATTTATGCAGTGTTCCTGGGTATGTCTTGAAGGAGAGCAGAATTTTCCAGTCCAAAATAGGCTTCTTTGGCATAAGGATTATCTTTAGGTGTTTTTTTGTTTTTGTTTGTTTGGGGTTGTTTTGAAACAGCAGAAGCAGGAAAAGCTTTGAAAGCTGAGTTACCCTTTTGTAAACGACATTTATACTTCTAAGAAAAATATTTGTTTGCAAGGGTGTCCCCCTGCCTGTACCAATAAGAGAATGATTAAATCTCTAGAAAGTCTTATCAAAAGTGAAGACAAGGATTTAAATCTGTATAACAACCTTATCCTTTTTACTGTGCTTTTCCTGGTAACCTCCCATAACTGCTCCCCCACTCCCAACATTTTTTATCTTTAACTAGAGATGATATTTAAAGTGGTGGCTTATGCCACCATTTCAGAAAGCTACTCGGTTTTCCCGGTTCTCCCCCATGTGTACAGGAGGTACATGTTATTAAACCTTTGCTGTTTTTTCTCCCGTAAGGCAATTTTGTTTTGTTTTCCATTACTGGGGTGGGGTGAGGGGAATCTCAGATAAGAACCTAGAAAGATAGAGAACAAAATTATTTTTCTTCCCCTATGCGGGGGGCCAAGGGCAGGTCCTCCAAGATGGGCCCCTTTGGCATGAATGTTATTTTGACTTTAAAAACAAAAGAATCCCAGCAGATTCAGGAATAGTTTTTAGCCGTAGCCTCAACTCTGCTCCTACCAGGAAGAGAGCTATTAACAGAGATTCCTCTTTACATAATAGAGCAACCTTTGTTTTTCAAACCTCGCCTCTCACCTTCCTGCTAATGGTCTTTCTCCTCATTGTATCTTCAAATCAGGGTCCCCTCTCCTTAGCTCCTATGAGAAACATGTTAGCTGACAATCTAAAATTCCGTGTCTGTGTAGATTCCCTGTACTTATGCTATTAAATTTAATTGTTAAGTTAAATTATATTAATCTGTCTCGTATCAACTTTATTCTTGATCTCTCTAGAGAGATTTTTGGTTTTTAGATTTTATTTATTTATTCATAGAGAGACAGAGAAGCAGAGACACAGGCAGAGGGAGAAGCAGGCTCCATGCAGGGAGCCCAACGTGGGACTTGATCCCGGGTCTCCAGGATCAGGCCCTGGGCTGAAGGCAGCGCTAAACCGCTGAGCCACCCCGGCTGCCCAGTATCTTACCTTTTCAAGGTTATTTGTAATTGCTTTAATCAAAGGATGATGTTCTAATTTGGGGGAAGATACAGGAGAGGTCCTTAGTGAGAGCAGTCTATGCAGATAAAGGCAGATGTATACTTCACTCTGGAGAGGAATAACCCTGATTCTTACTGACATTTGTTACCATATGAGGAAATCCTCTTGCCCAGGGTCTGAGTCAGAGCCCCGGGGAGGATATCATCATTTAAAATCTAACTGACCCCATTTGCTGGTCTAAAACACCAATTTTGCATTATTCCCAGTCCAGCTCCTCTCTCGCTGCAAACACCCCCACTGCAGGCTGCAGCAGCTTCATCCTCAGAGTCCCACTTTTCTTTTAATCTGCTGCATCGGGTTACCAGTTTGCCCCATCTTGTCCAACACGGCCATAGACACCAGCTCTGAGATTACTGCCAGGGACTTACAGGAGAAGAAGGAAGTTGTGCAGGTTGTGAGAATGGAAGAGACATGTATACCGATGGGAATGCTCAAGAGGAAAATGGGGAGCAGGAAGCCAACAATGAGGTAGATGAGGAAGTAGGGAGGAGGAAGAGGAGGAAGACATGGTGAGGAAGAGAGTGGAGAGGAAAACAAGGAGGATGGGCATCTGGATGGCTCAGTGGTTGAGCATCTGCCTTCAGCTCAGGTCATGATCCTGGGGTCCCGCATCGGGCTCCCTGCATGGAGCCTGCTTCTCCCTCTGCCTAACTCTCTCCTCTCTCTGTACGTCTCTCATGGATAAATAAATAAAATATTAAAAAAAAAAACCAAGGAGGCTGAGGCAGCTGGGGGCACATGGGGAGGTAAAGATGATGAGGATGGTGATGTCTACACCAAGAAGCAGATTGATTAAGATGACTAGACAGTAACAAAGGAAAATGTTAAATTTAACAAAAACAAAGTCTTCCATGACCTCTTCACCCTTCACTTCCCATGTCAGAATCAGAATGTGGTCCCCCTTGGAATGCACAGTCCTGCCAGGCAGCCCCATGTGTGCAGTGCCCTGTCACCAAAAAACAACAATGGGAATTTATAATGGAAAAAACACCAAAATTTCCAAGGTCCTGATCTTTTTCTTAAAAGTACTTTAAGAAGAAAATTTATTTCTATTTTTTTATTTACATTCTGTATTTTTTTACATATTGTTAGTGGTCAGCCATTTTTAATGATCTTGGATGACCAAACCAGCCTTCAGTACATTCTCTGTCCTACTTCTGACTTTACTTGTGGTGGGACCACAATTCTTCTCATCTCAAAGAAGAAGAAGAAGAAGAAGAAGAAGAAGAAGAAGAAGAAGAAGAAGAAGAAGAAGAAGAAGAAGAAGAAGAAGAAGAAGAAGAAGAAGAAGAAAAAAACTTGTGAGAAAAGCAAAACCAGCAACAACAACAAACCTTTATTCTGAGCATTCCGGTAACTTTTTCTGTATGTGTATGTACTTAGCTGAACTGTAAGTAGTTGGTTTGTTGGTTAAAAAGGCTAAAGATAAAAGGCTTCTCTTTTTCCCTTTTTTTTTGTTTTTGTCTATGAAGTTGCTGTTTATTTATTTTTTGGCCTGTTTGATATATGTGTGAAACAACGTTGTCTGACAATAAACTGGAATTTTATTTTGCTGAGTTATCCTGATAACAAACAAACAAATTAACTAACAAAATAAAACCTGGGTGTTTGTTAGTGAGCCCTCTTGTTTGACTCTAGGCCCCAACAGTTAAAACCAGAAATACACAATACTGCTTAGCTTATGCTCTAACTAGAACCCACTGGACTTATTTCTTACTGCACTTTCTTGAGGCATTGATGAAGGTGTTTTGCAATGACTGGAAATACCCCCGGACCAAAAAAGCCCTGATAACAAGAGAAGGCCTAGAAGACCATTCCACACATGACCCCTTCCTGCCTATCATCATGGGCTGAACATATACTGACCCCTCACTCATGATCACAAGCTCTCCACCTGCTCTCAGGACACAAATCAGGACACTAGTTACATGTAATATCTGAGGATCCAAGACCCAGTTTTTTTGTGTTGTTGTTTTTTTTTTTTCCTTAGAATCCCTAACCCTAATACAAGTTAGACTTCCACAGTTCTAAGAATCAGATACTTGGCAAACCCTCAAAGTTTTCAGCATCTGACAGATGGTGCCTCTTTCTGACTCCTGAGTTTTGTAATGGCATTTCTATTTTGTTTCCCAAAGATCAGGAATAACAGTTCTTTTTTATCTAGGTTACCTTAGTATCTACTTTTGTTCCATCTGTCTTCTAACACCTATATATCTAATTTCTTGAATTTTATTCCACTCTGTTTGGAAAGTCGTGTGTTTTCTGTTGCCGGAACCAGTGCACCTGCTTGAAGCTTCCTAGGATAGTTAGTAGTGACTCTGGTAGTCAACCAGTACTTGTAACTCCAAAATCTGTGTTCTTTCCTTTGTCTTATGCTCTATTTACAATATTAATAGTCAGCATTAATCAAAGGTCTTAAATTCCAGGCTCATATCAGGAGGATTACATATGCTATTTTAAAGGAGGACATTTGGGGGCAGCCCTGGTGGCTCAGCGGTTTAGCGCCGCCTTCAGCCCAGGGCCTGATCCTGGAGACCAGGGATTGAGTCCCACCTCGGGCTCCCTGCATGGAGCCTGCTTCTCCCTCTGCCTGTGTCTCTGCCTCTCTCTGTATCTCTCATGAATAAATAAATAAAACCTTTTAAAAAATTAAAAAAAAATAAAGGTGGACATTTTTATCCTCTTTGGCTGAAACCTTCTTGTGTTTGAAGACTTTCCCAGATCACAGAGTAGGCTTGTGTCTGAGCTGGAATGGTTTGTATAAATCTAGTGTATAAATCTAGAACTCTTATCCTCTATGCACATCAGACTACTTCTTCAACTCTTCTTTACGCAAATTAATCCAGCACCTATCTTGATTCCAGTCTTTACTTGCTCTTTCCCTCTACCTTGAGGACCCTGCTCTAGCCCTTCTATCTTAAGGATTTGCTCCACCTATCCAAACCTTTTCCATCTTTATGGGTTCAGCTCATTTCTCTTCTACTCCATGACGCTTTTTCAGACCTTCTAAATTCTTCAAACTTCTCTTCACCGTAGTTCACCCTTATTCTTACCTCAGGCTGACTTAGAGCCAAGGAGATGTCAACAAACCTCATTGCCTACAATGTTCAATTTTGCCTTTCCACCTATATTGCAAAGCCCTTGTGAGCATAGGTTTCATGATCTCTCCCCTTCTTTTCTCCAGTGCAGGGATGTACACTTGTTATTTAATAGTTTAGACACTGAGATTTGTAGGATTTTTGAAGAAGGAGGGAAATATTAGAGAAAGAAGCTATATTTGGCAAGGTTTTTTGTTTTGTTTTGTTTTACTTTAGTCACCCTGGTTTCAATTGCTTGTTTCTTTTTTTTTTTTTTTTTTTTTTTTTTTACTTATGATAGTCACAGAGAGAGAGATAGAGGCAGAGACACAGGCAGAGGGAGAAGCAGGCTCCATGCACCGGGAGCCCGACGTGGGATTCGATCCCGGGTCTCCAGGATAGAGCCCTAGTCCAAAGGCAGGCGCCAAACCGCTGCGCCACCCAGGGATCCCCAATTGCTTGTTTCTATCCCTCACATTGCATAGTCAGTCCATCAGTTCTGAGAAACATTTACCTCTTGATTTAGTTCACATCTGTTTGCACTATCATCACCCTGATCCACATGGTCACCTCTCATGAATTGTGGTAGTGGCTTCCTGACATGACCTATAAGCCTTCATAAATAATATCAGCTCCCCCCACCCATTATCTCTCTGAACTCATCTGCTACCACTTAGAGATTCAGCATGATCTGAGAGGGCTACTAAGGCTAGAGATGACAGTAGTCAGTTTTGGCTTTATTTCTGATTTTATTTTCCATATCAGTGACTCTGTCTGAAAATAAGATCAGCACAGAGTATTAGGGAAGCAAGACATGGAGAGAGAGAGGAGAGAGATTGAGAGATGGGATGCAGATGACATTACTTGAGCCCTCAGTCTAATTGTGCCTATTCTCAATTTTTTTTTCAGTTAATAAATACCCCCCTTTCCAACTCTAGGTTAATTTATGATTTACAACTTTTTGAGGAGAAAAAAAATTTTCTTTAGCTTTCAAGATTCTTCTGGCTGGTCTAGAATTAAACTGGCCTTGGACAGATAAAAGGAGAAAATCAAATTTAATCCATACATATAGGAGTCTCTTAAATATGAGACATAAGAAAAGATCAGGACAGGCTGCTTCTATCCTTTTTGACAAAGAAACAGTAAATTTGTGAGAAATTGACAGGAAAAAGAAATTTATGTTTGTGACCTACAATTAGTAAGAAATTCTAAATAGAATTTGAACTAGAGTAGTAAATTAGTAAAAGTAACAAAGTTTGTTTAGAGCCCAAGCTCCTTGGCCCTAAATTTCTGGCTTCAGCCAATATGGATATCTCTTTACCTCCTTTAGCAGGGAGGACATCTTCCACATGGAGATTTATCTCCTGCTTCCTGGAAACAAGGAGAGTCAGGGCATAAATAGTGCTGGCTATTTCTTAAGCTACCTTGATTCAAAATAATGAATATGTCACTGTGACATACCTTAAGGCTGACTCCCCTGAGCCCCAACAAACCTAAAAGTGTTTCACCAATCATCTGCTTCATTATAGGATTATCCAAAGTTCCATTCTCCAGGAGTGCTTTGGGTATTTGTATTGCAGTCTAGTGCATCCTTTCTGATATCTGGGCACAACACAAATAGGTGGAGACATGACTACAGTACAGATACTGACATATGGTAAGTTTTATGGATTTTTTCCCAGTTTTATTGAGATATGATTGAAATATAGCATTGTATTGATTTTAGATGTACAACGTAATGACTTAATATATGTATCTACTGTGAAATGATTGCCACAATAGGTTTTGTTAATATCCATTACTTAGAACAATTACATTGTTTGTGTGTGTGAGGAGCACTTTTAAGATCTATTTTCCTAGCAAGTTTCAAATATAAAATAATGTATTTTCAACTATAGTCACCACTCTGTGCATTCATTCCCAGAATTTATTCATTTCATAAATAGAAGTTTGTGCCATTTGACTACCTTTATCCATTTGCCATCCTCACCACTCCATCTCTGACAAGCACCAATCTGTTCTGTTTCTATTATTTCTTTCTTTCTTTCTTTCTTTCTTTCTTTCTTTCTTTCTTTCTTTCTTTCTTTTTTTTCCTTTCTTTCTTTTTAACAATTCATTCATCGGTAGGCAGTGAGATTGTTTTTATGTCTTAATTGTAAATAATGCTACAATGAACATGGGAAAGCAGATATCCCTTCAAGATAGTAACTTTGATTCCTTTTTTAAAAAAAAACATTTAATTTGTTTATTTGACAGAGAGAGAGAGATGCAAGAGAGATCCTGAGTGGGTGGAAGGGCAGAGGAGAGGGAGAAGCAGACTCCCTGCTGAGCAGGGAGCCCAATTTGGGGCTTAATCCCAGGACCCTGGGCTGAAGGCAGATTCTCAACTGACAGAGGCACCCAGGTGCCCAGTAATTCTGATTCCTATACCCAAAAGTGAAACTGTTGAAGTAAATTATAGTTCTACTTTTAATTTTTTGAGGAGCCTCCATACTGTTTCCATAGTGACTGTACCTATTTACATCCCCACCAACAATTCACAAATTATTCCACATCTTCACCAACACTTGTCTCTTGTCTTCTTAATAATAGCCACTAACAGATGTGAGATGATATCTTATTGTGGTTTTGATTTGCATTTCCCTCTTGATTAGCAATGTTGACTACATTGCCATGTACCTATTGGCCATTTGTATATTTTCTTTGTAAAAATATCTATTTAGTTCCTCTGCCCACTTTCTAATCAAAGAAATTTTTTTTTTTGCTATGGAGTTTGGATGTTTACACTTTTAATGATACACTATTCTACATTCTATTTTACTATTACTTGCTAAGAATACTGTATTACTGCTTTCTTTCCTTGTCAGTATATGCAGATCATGCTTTAAAATTCTTGCAGATTTAGAATAAGAATGCAGGTACCACATTCTCACAGTTACCACTTATAGGTCTGTGATTTTGTGCCAATGTTGAGCATTAAAGGAGATGGCATCAGGAAAAAATTTAGCCCATGGTAAGCACTGCATATATTTCTTAATCATTCTTATTTAAGATTTTTGTCCAAAAAGTAGTCTGAAAAATTGGAAAGATCATTTTGGCAGAATTGTGCCAGTGGATTGGGGGTCACAAAAAATTAAGATCATTGCTCCTCCTCTCCAGATCAGGACAAGCTGGGTCTGGATGTACTGACTAAGCTTAATGTTTGCATCTCACCTCCTCTGTTCATAGTCTATTTCAAATCTCAATGAGGAATCTCGGTCCTGTGAATGCCTGAGAGGTGGCAGTTCAGGGGCCAGTGGGTCCTGGGGAAAGGCTGTGAGTCTAGCAGGACTGTTTGCAAAACTAGGGGAAGGACATGCATGCAGAGGTTCCTGGGAAATTTCCCCAGATTGGAGGATGAAATAAGTAAGAAGTAGGAAAAGTGAGGCATGAGTATGTTTCATTTTCACAGCAAATGAAGTTGAGGAAAGGAGATAAACAAACATCTTCCTCAGCCTCTGGGGACATAAATACCTTTTGGTAGCAAAAGTGGGACTTGAAGAGCTTTCTCCAACTTGACAGGAAGAAAGGGTTTTTTCCTTTTATAGGAAGCTAGGCTTTTATAAATAGTTAGGGATAGTCAAGTGTCAGGACAAGGAGGAAGGAAGGAAGGAAGGAAAGAAGGAAGGAAGGAAGGAAGGAAGGAAGGAAGGAAGGAAGGAAGGAAGGAAGGAAGGAAGTCACTAGGGTTCTAAGCAATGTGATATTTACTCAGGCTTAGGAAGGAGAATCTCTATTTTTCTTTAAAATTAACTGTAAGCTGAGGCTTTTTACTGGGGTCTTTGACAAACGCAACCATCATTTATTGCCTGAAAGGAGACCAGAGTGGAAATATTTATCACTTCCAGGACCCCAGGACCTATAGGAATCACCCAAATTGCAACCTATTTGCCTTTGAGTGGCTGTGGACATAGAGAGGTCCTTGAGACACTGTTGCTAAGAGACACACATTCTCATCTCTTCTTAGAATGAGAAAACTAGATTTCCAATGCTGCACAAACAGCTTACCCCCCCTCAAGGAGGGTTTTCCCATGGATGTTCAGCCAAGGAAATGGTTGGAGAAGTGGGACTCACATCCCCCCTCTTACTTAAAATCTTCTTCAGCCTCTCATACCTGTGTGTAATCACCTTCACAAGTAGAATATAGGGGAAAAACTGGGATGGGAGCAGAGGCCTATCTCCATTTCTGATCTAAATCTCCTGGGTTCTTCACTGTACTAATTGCGGGGTCTGCGCACCTGCTTAAAATGTTTCATGCCTCAGTTTCCTTATCTGCAAAGCAAAGAATATTGAAATATCTACCTGAAGGGATGATTGAGAACTAAATGTACATACATGTAATTATTCATAACATGCGAGATGTGAAAACAACCCAAGTGTCCATTCTCAGACAAATGGATAAATAATGTATGTGGTATCATATTATTGTGTGTGGTATACACATACCACGGAATGTTATTCGGCCTAAGAAGAGAAGGAAATTCTGCCATTTGAGACCACATGTGTGAGCCTGGAGGACATTATGCAAAGTAAAATAAGCAGACACAGAAACACAGATACTTCATGATCTCATTTATATGTGGAATCTAAAATAGTTAAACTCAGAGAGGCAGACAGTCTGAATGGTGGGTCTCGAGAGCAGAAGAAAAGGGAGATGTTGATCAAAGGGTATAGAGTTTTGGGACATCTGGGTGGCTCAGCAGTTGAGCATCTGCTTTCAGTTCATGGCATGATCCTGGGATCCTGGGATCAAGTCCCACATCGGGCTCTTGGCAGGGAGCCTGCTTCCCCCTTCGCCTGTGTCTCTGCCTCTGTCTCTGGGTCTCTCATGAATAAATAAATAAAATCTTTTTTAAAAAGAAATTTAAAATAAAGGGTATAGAGTTTTAATTATGCAGGATGAATCAATTCTGGGAATTTAACGTATGGCCTGATGACTACAATTAATATACTGTATTATACACTTGAAGTTTGCTAAGGCAATTGATCTTAAGTGTTCTCACTAATAACACTAAGTGAAGAAGGAGGAGGAGGAGAAGAATAAGAGGAAGGAAGAAGAGAAGGAGAAGAAAAGGAAGGAGGAGAAGAAAAGGGAGAGGAAGAAAGAGGAGAAAAGAAAAATAAGAACAAGAAAGAGAAGAGGAAAAATGCATGGTAAGTGTCTCTTTAGTGTTCTGATGAAAAATGCTCAATACATTGTAGCTTTTATTATTATTATCACTGTGTCTAAACCACTGAGATACAAAGATTAAAGAAGCCACTGTGTTTTTTTTTCTCTGGGATTCTGCAGCTCAGGACTTTGCAAAAGGCAAGATGTGTCACCTAGGCTAGGGCCTCTGCCCAAAATGGTTCTTTATATAGAGCCTAAGTATAATTGCAATCAGGGCAATGGCCTCCAGAAGTTAAGCAAGGGAAATGCTGTCCTACCACAGTGGCCATGAAAATTAGATTGTAGGCTGTTACAAATCTTTCCTGCAGAGAAATCTTTCTTTAGGTCATCTTATAAGCCTTACATTGGAGTTTAAGTAATGTTTTAGTTACAGGGATTACAAGATCTTTAAGATAACACACTAACCTCCTGCTACTCTGAGAGGAATTTGAGCTAGGAGGATTCTCATCCACTGGTAATTAGGAATTTGTTTCCAGATCATCAATTGTTTAAAAAGTACAAAGCCCAAACCATGTGAAATCTAATGGGAAATATATAGAAAAAAATTAATAATGAATGCTTAAGAGATAGTTCATTTTTAGCTTTATAAGAATATTAAGACAAAGCTGATTTTAAAGGGAAAATTATATTTGTAAATGAGGCAGCAAACTGTACGCATTTGCATTTTGTAAAAGAAAGTCTTTCTTGAGAATACCATAACACTAGAAAATAAAGCACAATAACCAAGAAATCAAAACCAGTGTCTGTGAGAGGAAAGCAGTGGTTGGGAGAAGAGGGTTAGGAAGACAAGGGACAGCTGTTGCTGCAATCAGTGGGATACTTGCACCCCTTTTTGAGGCTGCTGCCATCTGGTTCTGTAGGGACTCAGTGCCCTCTCTCCAAGGTATAGTCCCCCACTGGCCTTTCCTTTATCCCTATCCTCTTCTACTTCATCATCTTGAGACCTTCACCATCCATATGATAATGAACACCTGGCCTCTCTAACGTTTTCATCTCTAGAGATCTTTTCTCAACCTCACAGCCACTCATGGTCATGCCCTACCTACACTTTGTCACTATCAAACTCTGTTGCATCTTCAGCATGAATTCAAGTAGCCCACTCTGACCATATCCTCTCCTTCTACCCCAGGAGCTCAAGTAGCCTAGTTGCAAAGACTATTTGCTTTCAGTAAGACCTGCTACCCATTGGTTAGGACTATCCATACATCTGTCTGTCCATCTGCACATCTATTCATCCATCCATCCATCCATCCATCCTGTCCTTCTAAAATTTATTTACTTCATTAAATACCTTAAATCTGGGGATCCCTGGGTCTCTCAGCAGTTTAGTGCGGGTTTCAGCCCAGGGCGTGATCCTGGGGTCCCAGGATCGAGTCCCACGTTGGGCTCCCTGCATGGAGCCTGCTTCTCCCTCTGCCTGTGTCTCTGCCTCTCTCTCTCTCACTCTCTCTCTCTGTGTGTGTCTCTCTCTCTCATGAATAAATAAATAAAATCTTAAAAAAATAAGTAAATAAATACCTTAAATCTCTGCTCCTTACAGAAAATTTCAACTTTCTTGCCCTATCCTCACTCCGCTGTAGTTTCTTTGCTCAAAATCAACTTTAAAAGATACCACATATGCCTTTTTGTCTGTCTATACTTTTAATACACTACATATTTATGATTCCTACCCCAACACAGTTTACCATCTTACCACATTTCTCAGAGAAATTCACTCTACCACTTCCATAATGTCTATTTTACACATTCTTCTCCTTGTTAACCCCTTTGTATTCTCATCCAATCCCCAGTGTTAGCAGATAAACTGGACTCACTTCTCATTAGAACATAAAAGGCCATCAGACAGGCACTATTTCAACCTCTTACATGAGAGGTAAGAGTTTACTGTAGATGAAAAAGTTTATGGTTTTCCAAAATTTATATGTTGAAACCTAAACCCTGATGTGATGATATTAGGTTGTGGGGCCTTCATTAGATCATGAAGATAGAACTCTCCCAAATATGATTAGTTTCCATATAGAAAAGATCCCTTGCCCCTTCTGCCATGTGAGGACACATTTAGAAAATAGCTATCTCTGACCAAGAAGCAGGCCCTCAGCAGATATCAAATCTGCTGGTGCTTTGCTTTTGGACTCCCCAGACTCCACAATTATGAAAAATAAATGTCTGTTGTTTGAGCCACCCAGTTTATCATATATTTTGTTATAACAGCCTGAATAAACTAAGACAGGGTTGGAAGTTTACAGATTTTCATGATTTTTTTTCTTTCTTCCAAAAATATAGAGAAACTATCTTTCTTCTATTAAATCAAAATCATTGTATAGTTAGCCCTTAACGTATCTCATTACATCCTCAAGCTAAGCATTATTTCCATATTTTAAAGATGAGGAAACCAAGGCACAGAAGGTTAAGTAATTTGTCCAAGTTTACACAGAAACAGAGTTGGGACTAAGAGCCAGAAATCTACCCTAGAGTCCTAACTGAACCACCATGTTCTCCCCACATGCTGTGATCCTTGCTTTTTCAGTTTCCTTCCTTCCTTCGTTCCTTCGTTCCTTCCTTTCTTCCTTCCTTCCTTTTTTCTTTTCTTTTCTTTTCTTTTCTTTTCTTTTCTTTTCTTTTCTTTTCTTTTCTTTCTTTTCTTTTCTTTTCTTTTCTTCAATCTCCAAGTTTCCTATGTTTTCATAATCTTTCTCAACTGGCCCATCAGCTTTCAAATACTCAGGATCAGGAAAATAATCTTCCATTTATTTGAATATAGTCTCACTTCTTATCAAATATCTCAGGCTCTTCTGTATCATTAGAATGGATTTTCTAGGGAAGTAGGAGAATTGCCTCCTTGAGAATCATTATTGAGATTGAGAATCTACCTTTATTATCCACTCCTACTAGGCAAGGTCAAGTATTGGAAGCAGAATAATAAATTACAAAAATTGTGGAGGATTTTCCATGGCTACAAGCCCAAATGGCTAAAGTTACTCTCTCTCTCTCTCTTTTTTTTTTTGTACATTTTTTACTGGAGTTCGACTTGCCAACATATAGTATAACACCCAGTGCTCATCCTGTCCAGTGCCCCCCTCAGTGCCCGTCATCCAGTCACCCCAACCCCCCGCCCACCCTTGGGCTTTTTTATAGTGAGTAGCATGGTAATGTTAATCAGAACAGGGTACATCTCAGTAACCCATAAGTGATACCAACTCATGGATTCCAAAGATAACGGGAGAATCCAACAATTGTCTTTTAATGTGATGACACTATTCATAGACTCCAATTTTATTTATAAGCCACTTGCTGCATGACCCTCCAAGTAGACCTGTGGCTTGAAATAAAGAAAATGCAGCAGAAAGAAAAAAAAAGTCCTTGTTCGTTTCCCAGAGTCGGGAGTCTCTCATGTGCTGTCTCCCTCACTGATATTTCCCACTCATTGTCTCTCCTTTCCCCTTTAATCCCTTTCACTATTTTTTATCTTCCACAAATGAATGAAACCATATAATGTTTGTCCTTCTCGGACTGACTTACTCCACTCAGCACAATACCCTCCAGGTCCCTCCACGTTGAAGCAAATGGTGGATATTTGTCATTTCTAATGGCAGTTTCTTCAATAAATGATGCTGGGAAAATTGGACAGCCACATGCAGAAGAATCAAACTAGACCATTCTCTTACACCAGACACAAAGATAGTCAAAATGGATGAAAGATCTAAATGTGAGACAAGAATCCATCGAAATCCTGGAGGAGAATAAAAGCAACACCGTTTCTGAACGTGGCCACAGCAACTTCTTGCAAGATACATCCATGAAGGCAAGAGAAACAAAAGAAGAAATGAACTTTTGGGACTTCATCAAGGTAAGAAGCTTTTGCACAGCAAAGGATACAGTCAACAAAACTATAAGACAACCTACAGAATGGGAGAAGATATGTGCAAATGACCTATCAGATAAAGGGCTAGTATCCAAGATCTATAAAGAACTTATTAAACTCAACACCCAAGAAACAAACAATCCAATCATGAAATGGGCAAAAGACATGAACAGAAATTTCACAAAGAAGACATAGACAAGGCCAACAAGCACATGAGGAAATGCTCTGCATCACTGGCCATCAGGGAAATACAAATCAAAACCACAACAAGATCCTACCTCACACCAGTGAGAATGGGGAAAATTAACAAGGCAGGAAACCACAAATGTTGGAGAGGATGTGGAAAAATGGGAACCTTCCTGCACTGTTGGTGAGAATGTGAACTGGTGCAGCCACTCTGGAGAACTGTGTGGAGGTTCCTCAGAATTAAAAATAGACCTGCGACCCAGCAATTGCACTGCTGGGATTTACCCCAAAGATACAGATGCAGTGAAACGCCGGGACACCTGCACCCGATGTTTCTAGCAGCAACGTCCACAATAGCCAAACTGTGGAAGGAGCCTCGGTGTCCATCGACAGATGAAGGTATAAAGAAGCTGTGGTCTATAAAGTTACTCTCTTAATAGAGTTGGCCAGTAAAGCTTTTATAAAGGGGTTGCTGTGAGCACAGTTGAGCCTCCTATAGAACCCAGTGGTAGGTGAGTGTCTCTTCTCGTCACCTGCACAGAACTTCTCTTTCCTTTCTCTCTGCTCTCCACCTCCACCCCTGCCAATCAATCAATCTGCCATCAGCATGGAGTAATTGATTCCTGATGAGAGGTTTATATTGTAGTTGAATTAGCTGCCCTCTGACCATGTGCATTATTTCTCCCTGTCCCTGTGACAGAAGCATCTAATTATTCTCTCTCCCTCTGCCCTGGTGTCAGGCCACAAATCTGGGCAGGCTCATTAAAGTGTCTACGTGTCAAGGAGCATCTTGTTAGGAAGATTCATTGCCAGTCAGGCCTCACTGCTGTCTCCATTGGACTGAGATGGTAGGGGAGCTTCTGTTCTGACCTACTCATTCATCATCTTAGGAACAGGTCAGGGCCTTGACTCATTCTCAAAGATGAAGACAAGGAGTACAGGAGAGAGGACCAAGGGGAGACTGTCAATGCCCCAGCCTGTCCTGGGCCCTCTACTTCTGGACCTCAGCTTTACGCTAAAACCAGCTGTCAGGAATGTGCCCTCAGCCATGGTCTCAAAGGTGAAAGAAAAATCTCCTCCAGTTACAATCTGAGATTTCTGGATATAGCTTTCCTGCCCACTGCTCTCCTTCTGTAGAACATATGATACTTTAAGATAACTTCACTGGATCCATGAGAAAAACTCACTGCCCTAGGACCTTGGATTTTCAGAGAAGGAAGAAGTAGACTCCATCGCTTGGTGATTTTAAATCCTTAGAGAGAAAGAGTAAGATCAAATCCTTGCAACTTGTCTAGACCTTCCCTGTGAGCCTTGGTTTCCTCACAAAAAAAAAGGGGGGGGAGGGGTAATTTATTTGTTCTGCCTGATGTAAAGCTTATTAGTGAAATAATAAATGAGAATGTGTTAGAGAAAATTCCCTAAGACCTTCATTCTGTGTCCAAGAAATATTTTTAAAAAGACTCATCTTGGTTCCCAATAAATATTTTGCTTTGTTATTCTCATATTTGCCTTGCTATGATCCTACAGGGTTAAAACTGTGGGGAAAAATATTGTAGTCAGAATCATTGACATAATCAACTCATCAGAACTCTTCAAAACTGTAAAGGAGGGGATCCCTGGGTGGCGCAGCGGTTTGGCGCCTGCCTTTGGCCCAGGGCGCGATCCTGGAGACCTGGGATCGAATCCCACGTCGGGCTCCCGGTGCATGGAGCCTGCTTCTCCCTCTGCCTATGTCTCTGCCTCTCTCTCTCTCTCTCTCTCTCTGTGTGTGTGTGTGACTATCATAAATAAATTAAAAAAAAACTGTAAAGGACCTGCTGCCTCGAGGTAAGCCCTCCCTCAGCAACCTTCATATTCTCTTATTCATTGGAAAATCTCCAAAGAATCTCATGGAAGATCCAGTAATTAATAATAATTACAATTCTAAGCCACAGCCATCTATTAATTGAGTACTGGGAGCGTGCCATTGTTCTAGTTCCTTATATGCATTGCTTCTAATAATCTTCACAGCAATAGGAAGAAACAATTATAATTGAAAAAATAAAACTTACATTGGAGAATTGAAGCAAATTTCTTAGGATTCATTTATAATGAAATAACCGAGAGTTGATCCCAAGAAGTCTGATTTTGTAACCCATGCGACTAGCCATTTTATTTTACTATATTTCTTTACCAGGACTTTTTTTTATAAATAAGATGAAAAATAAGGAAATATTGCTGATATGGCCATTATTACTGGGAAAACAAAATATTGAGATTAGATTCAATTTAACTTATCCTGCTGCTTTTCAACTATTACCCTATAAAGCTATAGACCTTAAGACTTCCTATCAAACCCATTCCTTACCTAAAAAGGAAATCTTCTCAGCAGTCATTGTCTCACATACTCTCATCCATTTATTGCTCTCATCTTTATTCTTATTTTATATTGGTGTCATTCTTGTAAATTTATAATCTTATTTTATCTTTCACTATAAATACTGAAACCATATCAGGGGTTAGTCATGATCCTATCTCACACTGCCACTTCCATCAAAGTGCTGCTTTCAGTGCCAGACTGGTATTTTTGGTCTTTATAAATAACAGAGAATCTCTGAAAGATTTCAAGGGGAAATACCAATAAGCATTTACTTCATTTTGATCACTTAATAAGAATTGTCGACTATCTTTGGAAACTTAAACTTTCTCTCTTTCCATAGCTATGCTCATCCTTTCATCACATTATTCCCATATCCTCCAATTTTCACTGACTTATAACCTAATTCAGGGATCAGCAAGCTGTATCTCATGGGTCAGCTCCCTGTTTTGTTAAATAAAGTTTTGCTGGAACCGAGTTATACCTCGATTACACATTATTGATATATTGTTCATGGCTACTTTCACATCACAGTGGCAGTGCTGAGTAAGACTGTGACCTCCTTCCTTAAAGGGAGCAGGTGGAGGGGGAGGGCCATGTGTTTTGCTTACATTTGTTCCTTCAGAAACAGCTCTGGAATAAACTGGCCGAATGAATTAATGTGTAACTTTATAATTCCTGGCTTTAGCTCATCAATTCTGAATCATTTCTGAAGCCATATTTTGTGCCCTGGTACATGAGTGACCCATAATAAGAGTCTTTTTTTTTTAAGGCATATTCAGATTAATTTTAATTAGTATGACTGATATAGCTGAGTTAGGCTGGGGAGTCCTAGATTGACTCATATGAGATACTTTTTTAAAAAAAAAGATTTATTTATTTATTTATTTTAGAGAGAGAGAGAGAGAGAGAGAGAGAGAGAGAGAGAGTGAACACAACCAGGAGGGGCAGAGGGAGAGAGAACCTCAAGCAGACATCCTGCTGAGCATGCACCTTGATACGTGCCTCCATCCCAGGACCCCAAGATTATGACCTGAGCTGAAATCAAGTGTCCATCACTCAACTGACTGTGCCACTGAGGTGCATATGAGGCACTTTTGAGAGGGAGAACTGGGGAAGTGCATGTGTCTGGGGAGACTTCTTGGCCTTAAACTGAGACTTGAAGGAAGGCCGGAGTTTGCATAGACAATCCAGAAAAATAAGAGCTTCCCTAAAGGGGAAGCAGCTTGAGGCAAGTCCAAGGAGGGAGACACGGATAATTCACTGAGGATGACAAACAGGGCAGACTTTGGCTCAGCCTAACAAGAATTATCACTGCACAGCAGGAGTGCTCTTTAGAATCTTCCTCCCCCCCTTCCTCCATCCCATCTCTCCCTTCACAGTTCCACCTCCTATATATTCTCCACTTCTTCTATAGTATCTCTTCAGTTTCTCTAAGCCTTCTCTAATTTCCTTTTCCCTTAAAAGTCCCAGAATACTGTTTTTTTTTTAAATTTTGTACCCTTCATATAACTTTATTAATTTAATGAACAGATACTATTAAGCATCTCTTCACATGAACTTGGTGCCAGAACACAAAGGAGACATGGAAAAAGTTGACCTTATATTCTACTATTTATAAACTTGCCCCAGTCTAAACCACTGACTAAGAAGTTTGGATAAGTTATATAGCATCTTTTTGTCTAAGTTTCATATTTCTAAATACTTTATTTATTTGAGAGAGAGAGAGAACACAAACAGGGAGAGGGACAAAGAGAGGGGGGAAGCAGACCCTCTGCTGAGCAGGGAGCCTGATGCTGGGCTCAATCTCAGAACCCTGAGACCATGACCTGAGCCAAAAGCAGATGCTTAGCCCACTGAGCCACCCAGGCACTTCTCATAATTTTAAAAATTAATCATGGTGACACTAGAACTTAAAATTTCAGTTGTGCCAACAATTGATGGATATATGTGAAATACTTGTTACAGGTTTTTATACATGCTAAGCATCTGTATTTGATTCCTGTGTTTGCTATAACAAATTACCACCAACTTGGTGAATTAAAACCATTAAAACAATACAACTGTGCTCTTAAGTCTTGAGGCCAGAATGCCAAATCGTTTTCACTGGGTTGAATCAAGGTGTTGAAGGGGTACACTTAATCCACACCTTACCTCTTAGTCTCCTGGTGACTGCCAGCATTTTTTTCTTTTTCTTTTTTTTAAAATAATAAATTTATTTTTATTGGTGACTGCCAGCATTTCTTGATTGTGGCTGCACCATTTCAGTTTCTGCCTCAGTCACATCTCCTTCTCCTCTGCAGTGTGTGTCAAGGCTCTTCTGCTTCTCTCTTACAAGTACACTTCTGGTTACATTTAGGACCCACCCAGATAATCCAAAATAATCTTTCAATTTCAAAATCCTTAATTGAATCACGACAGGAAGGAACCTTTTTCTCCATAAAGTTACATCTGTATATTCTAGGGATAAGACCTGACCTCTTCACTCAGCCTACTACCTCATGTAGCACGTACTTCCTTCTGGCCCACAAGCATTGAATCATAAAAATGGGACTGTCTTTTCTCCTCTCTTTATTGTGGTGACAGTCTCAGAGTTTGATCTGGTTAACATGGATTTATTGTTCTGAGCCCCAACAACTGACTCTTACCCTTCCAGAGAGAGAAGAACCCCACTACCCTGCCCCTTGGGCAAGTGGCTGATTTCATTGTTCGTCATTGATGGTTCTCTTACTACTCTCCGGTCTTGGGTCCTTGGGAGCAGTTTTTATCTATAATTATCCAAGTAAGCTATTCCAATGCTGCAAAATACAAAGATCTTTCCATGGCTCCATTTCTTTGCTAAAGAAATCTTTATTTCAGACTGTTTTGAAGTTGAATGGAAAGGTCCTGGGGGTTTGGGGATGGAAAAGGATGCTCAATCATCATAATGTTAAATAAGTTCCTACCAGGCATTCTTTGAATACCTTATGTGCTCTGACAGATGGTTCAGTTGCGTGGGATTGCATTACTTAGTGAGTGACTTTTGTTGTTTTTTTTTTAAAACAGTTTTTTTTTATTTACTTATGATAGACACAGAGAGAGAGAGAGAGAGAGAGAGAGGCAGAGACACAGGCAGAGGGAGAAGCAGGCTCCATGCACCGGAAGCCCGATGTGGGATTCGATCCCTGGTCTCCAGGATCGCGCCCCGGGCCAAAGACAGGCGCCAAACCGCTGCGCCACCCAGGGATCCCAGTGAGTGACTTTTGTAAAAACGAGTTAAAAAAAAAAAAACAAAAAACTCATTTAAAATGAAGTCAAGAGTCCCTGAAGAGGGAGCTCTGATACATGTACCACTTGTTGCAACCTGCATAACCAGCAGAAAGAAGGCAGATAAGAATTATCTTGACAAAGGAGGCCATTTTTGAAACTCAAATTACACTGTAGTTAACATACCATACTATTTTGATTACTGAAGGTTTGTAATACGACTTGAAATCCAGAATTGTGATACCTCCATTTTTGTTTTTCATTTTCAAGATTGCTTTGGCTCAGAGCCTTTGGTGATTCCACAAACATTTTAGGATTGTTTGTTCTAGTTATGTGAAAAATGCTATTGGTATTTTGATAGAGATTGCATTAAATCTGTAGATTGCTTTGGGTGGTAGGGACATTCTAACAATATTTGTCCTTCCAATCCATGAAGATGGACTATCTTTCCATTTGTGTAGTCTTCAATTTTATTCATCAGTGTTTTATAGTTTTCAGAATGTAGGACTTCATTCACCTCTTTGATTAAGCTTATTCCTAGATTATTGTATTACTTTTTGTCCAATTATAAATGGGATTGTTAATTTTTCTTTATGCTACTTTATTTTTAGTGTATAGAAATGCAATAGATTTATGTGTATTGGGCAGCCTGGGTGGCTCAGCGGTTTAGCGCCGCCTTCAGCCCAGGGCATGATCCTGGAGACTCCGGATCCAGTCTCACGTCGGGCTCCCTGCATGGAGCCTGCTTCTCCCTCTGCCTGTGTCTCTGCCTCACTCTCTGTGTCTCTCATGAATAAATAAATAAATTAAAAAAAAAGATTTATGTGTATTGATTTTTTATCCAGTGTTATTCCTGAATTCGTTTACCAGCTCTAGTAAGTTTGGGGTTTTTTTGGTTTTGTTTTTTGTTTTGATAGAGTCTTCAGGGTTTTTTATATATATTATCATGTCATCTGCAAATAGTGACAGCTGTGGTTCTTTGCCAATTTTGATGCTTTTATTTCTTTTTCTTGTCTAATTGCTGTGGTTAGGACTTCTAGTACTATGTTGAATAAAAGTGATGAAAGTGGACAACCTTCTCTTGTTCCTGACCTTAAGGGGAAAATTCACTTTTCCCCATTGAGTATGATGTTTGCTGTCAGTTTTTTATGGAAGTCCTTTATTCTGTTGAAGTATGTTCCCTCTAAACCTACTAGATTAAGGGCTTTTATCATGAATGAATATTATATTTTGTCAAATACTTTTTTCTGCATTTATCAAATAATCATGTTTTTTACCCTTTCTCTTATTGTTGTGATATATCATGTTGATTGATTTGGGAATCAATCACCTTGCATACTGGGAATAAATCCCGTCTACTCATTTTTTTTTTTGGTTGTTGTTTTTTTGTTTTAATATATGGTTTGGATTTGTTGAAGATTTTTGCATCTGTATTCATCAAAGATATTGACCTGTAATTCCATTTTTTTTAGTGGAGTCTTTGTCTGGTTTTGGCATCAGGGTAATGCTGGCTTCATAGAATGAATTTGGAAATTTGCTTCTTCTATTTTTTGGACTAGTTTGACAAAATTTTCTTTATTTGAGAGACAGAGAGAGAGAGAGAGAGAGAGAGCAAGCTCAGGCAAGGGGAGGGGCAGGGGGAGAAGCAGGCTCCCCATTGAGGAGGGAGCCTGACATGGGGCTCAATTCCAGGACCCAGGATCATGACTTGAGCCAAAGACAGATTCTTCACTGATTAAGCCACCCAGGTGTGCTTAGGTATTAATTCTAAATGTTTCGTTGAATTGATATGTGGAGCCATGGGGTCCTGGACTTTTGTTTGTTGGGCGTTTTTGATTACTGATTCAATTGCCTTTCTGGTAATCAATCTCTTCAAATTTTCCATTTTTTCCTGCTTCAAGTTTTTTTTTTTTTTTTAGGTTATTTGTTTTTAGGAATTTATCCATTTCTTCTAGGTTGTTCTATTTGTTGGCATATAATTTTTCATAATATTTTTCTTAAAATTACTTGTATTTCTATTGTGTTTGTTATTTCTCCTGTTTCATTTGTGATTTTGTTTGTTTGAACCCTTTCTTCCTTTTCGTTTTTGAAAGTCTGGCTAAAGCTTTATCAATTTTGTTGATCTTTTCAAAGAAGAATCTGGTTTCATTTATCTGTTCTACTGCTTAAGAAAAATTATATGACTTATTTTGCTCTACTCTTTATTATTTCCTTCTTTCTGCTGGCCTTGGACTTCGTTTGTTGTTCTTTCTCTAGCTTCTTTAGATGTAAGGTTAGGGTGTTTATTTGAGATTTTTCTTGCTTCCTAAGTTGGCCCATATCATTGTATGCTTCTCTTTTAGGACCACTTTTGCTGTATTCCAAAGATTCTAAATTATTGATTTTCATTTTCATTTGTTTCTATGTATTTTTTAATTTCTTCTTAGATTTCTTGGTTGACTCATTCACCATTTAGTTGTGTGTTGTTTAACCTCCATTTATTTGTTGCCTTTTTGAAATGTTTCTTACAGTTGATTGATTTATAGTTTTACAGTGTTGTGGTTAGAAAAGATACATGATACAACTTCAATCATCTTGTATTTGTTGAGGTCTGTTTTGTGGCCTAATATGTGATCTATTCTGGATAATGTTCCATGAGCATTTTTAAATAATATGTGTTTTAGGATGGAATGCTCTGAATATATCTGTTAAATCCATTGGCTCAGTGTATCATTCAAAGTCATTGTTTCTTTGCTTATTTTCTGTTTGGATGATCTGTTCACTGGTGTAAGTGGGGTATTAAAATTCTCTACTATGGGGCAGCACAGGTGGCTCAGCAGTTTAGCACCCCCTTCGGCCCAGGGCCTGATCCTGGAGTCCCGGGATCGAGTCCCATGTCAGGCTCCTTGCGTGGAGCCTGCTTCTCCCTCTGCCTGTGTCTTTGCCATTCTCTCTCTCTCTCTCATTAATAGATAAATAAAATCTTTAAAAATAAAATAAAATCCTCTACTATCATTGTGTTACTGTCAATTCATTCTGTTATGTTTGTTATTAACTGTTTTATGTATTGGGTGTTCTTATGTGGGGTGCATAAATATTAGCAATTATTATATCTTCTTGCTGGATTATCCCATTTATTATTATATTAGTGTCCTGCTTTGTCTCTTTTTATAGTCTTTGTTTTAAAAGCCATTTTATCTATCTAAGTACTGCTACTCTAACTTTCTTTTGACATCCATTTGCATGAAAAATGGTCTCTATCCCCTCACTTTATATGTACAGGTTTCTTTAGGTGAGAAATGACTTTCTTCTAGGCAGCACATAGATGAGTCTAATTTTTTTTTATCCGCTCTGTCACTTTATGTCTTTTGATTGGAGCACTTAGTCCATTTACATTCAATCTAATTATTAATAGATATGTATTTATTGCCATTTTATTACTTTTCTGTGGTTGTTTTATAGTTTATCTCTGATCCTTGCTTCTCTTAGTCTAGTCTTTTTCATGGTTGGCTTTCTTTAATGATATACTTGGATTCCTTGCTCTTTATTTTTTGCATATGTATTACCAGTTTTGATATATGGTTACCATTTGATTTATATATAACATCTTCCGATCACTACATTTTAAACTCATTAAATTCTCTTCCCTACAGGTTTCAGATATTTGGCATCACATTTTACATTTTTGTTTGTGTGTGTGTGACTGTGTTTCTCTTGACTGAATTTTACAAGTATACTACTATTTTTTTTTCTTTTGAGCTGCCTATTTTTCTTACTCTTACATATGGTTTTTGTTTTCTACTCATAGAGTCCCCCCTTAACATTACTTGTAGTGCTGGTTTAGTGGTCATGAGTTCTTTTAATTTTTGTTTGTCAGGAAAACTATTTTTCCTTTTATTCTGAATGATAGTTTTGCTGGATAGAATATTCTTGGCTGCAGATTTTTCCCTTTCAGCATTTTTTATATGTTGTGCCACTCCCTTCTGGCCCGTAACATTTCTGCTGAAAAACCAGCTGATAGCCTTGGGGTGTTTCCTTTGTATGTAACTATCTTCTTTTCTCTTGCAGTCTTTAAAATTCTTCCATTATCACTATTCATTGACCAGTAATTACTATGTGTCTTGGTGTGGACATCCTCAGGTTAAATTTGTTGAGGGATCTCTGTTTGTCCTGAATCTGTTTCTTTCCCCAGATTTGGGAAGTTTGCCTCTATTATCTCATCAAATACATTTTTCTTCCCCCCCTTTCTCTCTATTTTCCTTCTGAGATCCCTATAATTTGGATGTTGTTACACTTGATGACACCTGATGGTGTCACTGAGTTCTCTGACCCTTTTCTCATTATGCAGTATTTGTCTCTCACCTGTGCAGCCTCCTAGTCCCATCGGTAAATAAACTTGGGGAATTCAGTCCCTCTGGTTTTCAAAGTCAGATGTCATGAGGTTTCATCTTCCCTTGTGGGCTCCCTGGTGTTTTCCTCTCTCTGCACCTGTAGCTCCCCACCTCCTGGGGGCAGCTCCCAACCACCTTTTCTGCCTTTCCTAACCTCTCATCTGTGGCTTCTTCTCTATATTTAGTTATGGAGCTTATCTGCCAGTCTTGGAATCACTCTCTGGTTTCTTTACTTGAACACAAGTGATATATAGTTGTAAACATGGGAAAGGGTGAGCTTAGGGTCCTCCTACTCCACATCTTCCCAAGGTTCTTTAACTCTTCTTGAAATGTTTGGTAGAATTCACCTGTGAAGTCATCTGGTCCTGGGCTTTTGGTTTTTGGGAGTTTTTTGATTATTGATTCAATTTCATTGCTGGTAAATGGTCTGTTCAAATTTTCTATTTCTTTCTTCTTCAGTTTTGGTAGATTATGTTTTTCTGCAAATTTATCCATTTCTTCTAGGTTGTCCAGATTTTTTGTATATAATTTTTCATAGTAATCTCTTATAATACTTTGTCTTCTGTTGTATCAGTTGTTATTTCTCCTCTTTTGTTTCTAATTTTGTTACTTGAACCCTTTCTCTCTCTCTTTATGAGCCTGCCTAGAAGGCCTGTTGAACTCAAAGAACCAGCTCCTCATCTTCATTGCTTTGTTCTGATTCTGTTTGTTTTTTTTTTTTTTTCAAATTATTTATTTCTGCTCTAACCTTTATTATTTCCTTCTTCCTTCTAATTTTGTGTTTTGTTTGTTGTTATTTTTCTAGTTCCTTTAGGTTAAATTCAGGTTATTTGAGATTTTTCTTACTTGTTGAGGTAGGCCTATACTGCTATAAGCCTCCCTCTTAGAACTGTTGCTGCATCCTAAAGATTTTGGACCATTATGTTTTCATTTTCATTTGTTTCCATATTTTTGAAATTTCTTCTTAGATTTCTTGGCAGACTTATTCATTGTTTAGTAGCATGCTATTTAACCTCCCTCTATTTGTGATCTTTCTAGATTTTTTTCTTGTGGTTGATTTCTACCTTTGTAGCATTGTGGCCAGAAAAGATGCATGGTATGACTTCAATCTTTTTTTAATTTCCTGAGGCTTGTTTTGTGTTATTATATATTACCTATTCTGGAGAATGTTCCATTTGCACTTGAAAAGAATGTGTGTTCTGCTGTTTTAGGATGGAATGTTCTGAATATATCTGTTAGAGCCATCTGCTCCAGTATGTCATTCAAAGTAACTGTTACTTGTTATTTTCTCTTTGGATAATCTATCCATTTATGTAACTGGGATGTTAAAATCTTCTACTATTATTGTATTACTATCAATTAATATCTTTATCTTTGTTATTAACTATTTTATGTATTTGGATGTTCCTGTGTGGTGTGCATATATATTTATAATTTTTATATCTTCTTGATGGATTGTCCATTGGGTGATAATATAGTGTCCTTGGTCTTTTGTTAAGTCTATTTAAAGTCTATTTTAAAGACTTTTTAAAGACTAAAGGTCTTTTAAAGTCTATTTTATCAGATATAAATTTTGCTACTCTGTTTTTTTTTCCCACTCCCTTTGCATGATAAATATTCCCCCATGCACACTTTCACTTGACACGTATGTTTAGGTCTGAAATGCGACTCTCGGGATCCCTGGGTGGCGCAGCGGTTTGGCGCCTGCCTTTGGCCCAGGGCGCAATCCTGGAGACCCAGGATCGAATCCCACGTCGGACTCCCGGTGCATGGAGTCTGTATTCAGTTGATGGTGTCTTAAGTTTGAACACATTCTTTTTTTCTCCCCTTCACATGTTTTAGGTGTATGTTGCCATACCTTTATTTTCTGAGTTCTTTGACTGATTTTAACAGATATACTTTACTGCTTTTGTGCTTCCTACTTTTCTTACTCTTTCTTATGATATTTCCTTTCTACTCAAAGAGTGCCCTTTAACATTTCTTGTAGGGTAAGTGTAGTGTTTATGAACTCCTTCAGCTTTTGTTTGTCTGGAAAATTCTTTATTTCTCTTTCTTCTGAATAATAGTCTTGCTGGATAGAGTTTTTTGTTTTGTTTTGTTTTCCTTTCAGTACTTTGAATATATCATGCCATTGTCTTCTTGCCTGTAAAATTTCTGGTAAAAAATATGCTTATAGCTTTATGGAATTTCCCATGTATATAACCATCTTCTTTTGTTTGCTGCTTTCAGAATTAACCAAAAAAGATAAGCACCTTGCCAAGTTCTTTAGGTATCCCACAGGCAGTTTAAAACAAATACAATTCTTTTTTCTTCTTTTAAAGATTATTTATTTATTTATTCATGAGAGGCACAGAGAGAGAGAAAGAGAGAGAGAGAGAGAGAGAGAGAGAGAGAGGCAGAGACACAGGCAGAGGGAGAAGCAGTCTCCATGCAGGGAGCCCGAGGTGGGACTGGATCACAGGTCTCCAGGATCAGGCCCTGGGCTGAAGGCAGCGCTAAACCCCTGAGCCACCCGGGCTACCCAATGCAATTCTTTTTGAATGAAGTCTAGTATACAAATCCAGGAACCAAGGTCCCACATTGGGAAAGCAAGCTGTCATCCTCAAGACCATCACCAAGCCAAGGAGGAGGTGGAGCAAGGGTAATTTAAACACCATATAAAGTCTCTACAATTTTTAAGTTGTCTTTTTTTTTAAATGCAGCATTTGCTTTGTTGATGTAACATTTTAACTCTTTACCAGAGTTCTGACAAAGTTAGTTCTACTGGTGTGATGGTTAATTTTATGTCAACTTTGCTGTGCCCTGAGGTACCCAGCTATTTTGTTAAACATTATCTCTGAGTATGTCCATGAGAATGTTTCTGGATGAGATTGACATTTGAATTAGTAGACTGAGTAAAGTGGATTGCCCTCCCCCTTGTGAATGGGCCTCATCCAAGCCATTTGAGGTCTGACTAGAACAAAAAGGTGGAGGAAGAGAGAATTTGTTCTCTTTCCCCAAATGATTGAACTGGAACCTTGGTCTTCTCCTGCTCTCTTATTGGGGTTACACCATGGTCTTTTCTGTTTCTCAGGCTTTCAGAATCAGACTGTATTATACCATTGGCTTTCCTGGGTCTCCAGGTTGCAGATCACAGACTGTAGCTCTTCTCATCCTCCATAATCATGTGAGATAATTTTTCATAACAAATCTCTTCCTATAGGTTTTGATTCTCTGGAGAACTAATACAGACTTCTTTTTTCCCCTAAGTATGGAGGTATGGTGCTTTGATCTGCCACTGTATATTCAATGAGTACAGCACTTAAAATTTTATTATTCCCACATGTTCTTTATCATATCTTATCAATCATATTAAGCAGACACTTAGCACAAAATTCACAGAAGCTGGTAATAGAAATAAGATAATAGCCATAAGTCACACATGGTACTGTTCTTAGATTGATAAATGGCAGGTTTTGAGTGGCTTGGTTTCACAGGCTGATTCAGACACACATAAGTTGTGCTTCTATTCCTAAATTTCTGGAAGTTAGAATGGGCTGGCTATATTACCCTGTGATGCTAAGTGGTTTGGGGTTGGTCTTCAGAGTCTCTTGTTTGAAACTATGGCTGCTAAGGAGCTCATTATTATCAAGAAGAATAAGACTTATAGGGAAAAAAACGAGTACTCTCTACTTAAAGAGCTCTACTATCTTCTACATAAGGTTTCTCGATCTTAACATTTTTACTTCAATAATTCCTTTTTTGTGGAGTACTACCTTAGGCATTATATTATATTTAATAATATCTCTGTCCTCTATCTATTATATGCCACTGCACTCCCCCTGGTTACAGTTGTGACAACCAAACTTAACTCTAGACATGACCAAATATCTCCTAGGTGGTGCACCATTCCCCCTCTAGAACCATTTTCCTAGAACCTGGATTGATATGCTCTGTCCCAATGATTGTATCAATCTTATATTCTCACCCTTAAGCAGTCAGCTTGCAGCCTTTCAGGCTATTGGATTTTGTAGGTTTCTTTCTGCCGTGAAGTTTCAGTAGATTACGTGCTTTTTTTCTCCTTGAGTCTGTGTGTACTGAGGTAAGAACTTGAGTGTCTACCCCTTTTCATTGGTATTGCCTTAGCTTCTAGGAAAGGGAGACATTCTTAACTACTCTCTCATTCCCCTATGTCCAATCAGTTACCAATTCTTCACAGCTACCTTCTACTCCTCCTGATTCCCAGCTTAAAGAAAACTTCTAAAGCAAAGCAAGATCACTATTTTAAACTAGATTATCCCTCAACTCAGTTATGCTACCATCTTTGCTCATGATATCTACTCAACTCTTGACCTTGTCAGCATAATGAGGGAAGATCCTCTGTAAGCTGCATAACGTGGTAAGCCCTGGGCTCACCACACACAGTGTCTGCTACATAGAATTTCAGCAAGTAATGAGGACAGAAGACATGAGCCACTGGTGGATGCATATGCAGTGTCTAGTGCTCATAGGTAGGATGAGTTTTGATTACTTCTTGCCCAGGGATGAGAAGAGTCACAGTGCTGCTTCAGGGGAAATTCTGGTCAGAAGGAAATGACCTTCTACTCCTCTGTTAGGAAAGACATCATCTAACAAGGTTGCATTTGTTTATAGTCCTAGTTCTTATCTAGCTTGTCTGAGACTCTTTGGCCAAATATTCTCCATCCATCTTGTATTTTATGCCTCAAGATACATCTAGTCAGTGAAATAGAGCCTGTCATAAAAAAGATGATAATGAAATTATCTTTTATGTGCATTTTTATATTCTCTAAAACTCCATGGAGCAGGGCAAGTTTAAAGAATTTTCCTTGGCAACAGAAATTGGAGATCTTGTGCATCTTGAGACTACCTCACTGAACCCAGTCACTGACCAAAATCTCTTCTTTGAGGAGGCCAAGGTCAATAATTTCTTGTCTCCTTATCTGTATGTCCCTCAGTTTGGGGCCATGTGGGCCTGTAATGTGCCTAGCTCTCTCCTCTGTCCCATGCCCTGCCACCTGGCAAGGTTGGTTCCTCCCACCTGGCAAGGTGGGAATAAGGATCTTGAACTCCTAGAGATTTCCAAACAAATAGAAATTTAATTTGAAATGTTGAATGACATTTGGAAGAGAAGAGATCACCCATTTGTCCAAGTTTTGCAAAAAAAGCCTTTCTTGTTACCCTCTGGGCACTTCTGGAAATAGCATTTGGATGTTGTCTCACTAATAGAGGGCCTTAAGTGATGAACATGTTAGAATGGGTAAGAAGTAAGGGCAGCACTGTCATAGGACACAGGATTGTGTGAGAATTGGATATAATTTGAGACAGTCAGATTATAGAAGTTCCCTAAAGTCAGCCCAGTGTTTTTTTTTTTTGACCAATATTTTTAGGATGAGCTTGGAATATTGGGGTGAGACTCATGCCTAACACATAATAGGTACCTAATATATGTACATTATATGTTTTTTGAGTGATCAACTAAGGGCTACCATACCTGGAATCAGAAGGGCTATTAGCATAGCCAGGCACCAGGTTGTCTTCTCTGAAAGGCTTCTGTTCAGAGGTGTCACTGATCCTCCTGAATTCAAGTTAGGTTGGTTGCTTTAGTTAGCAAGCTTAGAGAAAAAATGATTTTATTATTACTGGTGCTAAATAAGCAAGTGGTCTGTTTTTGAGATCTGTAGGCAGGTACTTTTTTTAGGCACATCCCAGCCAATATTTGCTGCCAGGAATCTTATTTTGATTCCATGTCCTGTTTTCTCCCTTTGCCTTCAGTACAAATAGATAACTATTTATTTATTCATAGAGACAGAGAGAGAGAGAGAGAGAGAGAGAGAGAGAGAGAGAGGCAGAGACACAGGCAGAGGGAGAAGCAGGCTCCATGTAGGAAGCCCAACGTGGGACTCAATCCGGGGTCTCCAGGATCACACCCTGGACTGAAGGCGGTGCTGAAATGCTGAGCCACCAGGGCTGCCCAATTTCAAGCAATTTAAAAAAAGTTTCCATAGCCATGTAGGCAAACTCACACTTCTCACCCTATGCCCATCGCAGTATCAGAGTAGCAAAATCAGATTTGTTTTCTTCCACCAGGAATCATTACTAACCACAACTTAAATCCATTAAAGAGGCTAAAACTAAAAAGTCAGAAAGAGCTGGGGGACTGAATTCATATTAGATACGTATGCTGTGTGGATAGAAAATGGAGACAGCTGTCAAGGATGGAGGGGACTCCCCAACTCTGACCAGCACACCATTTTAAAAGGCCTTTGTTGACTCTTTTTTTTTCTGAGTGCTCTTTTAATTCAGCATTGCCAACTAGGAGGCTGGAGACCTGCAGGCTTTGGCAAGGGGTCTGCAACAAATCGTTTCTTCCAATGCTTATCTTCCCTCTCTTCTATCCCTACCTTTATTACAGATGCTCAGAGAATGGTCTAAACCAAAATGTCTGCTTGCTGCCGCCTTTCAGCTGCCTAACCAAATGTTTGCAATGTTGAGATTATCAATGATTTATAAAGCAAACATTTTGTTGAATACATATCCCTTTAGCATATTTTATTTTTATTTAATTTTGAAGAAATGGGTTTCCTGATATTTTGTTACTGAGAAAAAGTTGGCTATGTTGTGGAAGGCAGAAGAGGCAGGTCCACTGCTCCTGACAAATACAGCAAACCCCAAAGTCAGCATGATATAGGATGCACCAGCTTTTTACCACAAGCTTTCTGACCATAAGCAAGTCACACACTTCCTCTTTAGGTTTTACTTTGACATTTACAAAATAAAGAACTCTGTCATTTAATCACCAAAATTTGCTGGGCAATGATATATTGGTACGCTAAAATTATCCCCTTCACCAGACCCACAATAAGTGAAACTGAGGACTAGAAATTGACAGTTATGTTTTCAGGAAACTCAGTATCTGTGTTAGCATGAGATGTTCCCTTACACTCAGCATACCTGGACTGGGTCTCTGGAAGCGAGTCTGTCTCACTCCTTTTGAGAAATTAGTCAGATTGCTCTAGAAAATGTCCCTTGGTCCCATACCTGGGAGAAAATTCCACATCCTAGAGCCCCAAATGTTACTTAGCTTCTGGAAGACTCAGTTTTATCATTTTTAAATTGGTATAGATTTGATAGCATTGCTTTAGTAGATACTATCTGCGAAGGGCATAGTAAGTGAACATATATGTTAGGACTTCTTATTATTAGATAATATTATTACACACAATGTAACATTATTACTCTATTAAATAGACTCTCTATGGTCTGTTCTTGATGTTTACCCTAATGTCTAAACCAAGCCATTCCCCTTACAGTCTTATCATCCTTCCTTTTGCCTCTCTTTGACCATATCCAGATGAGGTGTTGAAATACAGGTCATCCTTGCTCTGAAACAAATGTTCTCTACATTAGAATTGTATCCTACTTCATCTTCTAAGGACCTGGTTCATGGTACCCTCTAGACATATTCATTTATATACTTAAAGTATGCCTGTCAGAATTTTTTTTAATGTACTTTTCTCTACTAACTTCAGTCATCACGCTAAAGATTCTGAAGAGACCATGTCTGTGTCTTTACCATGACCCTTAATTGATTGCAAATTTATATTCTCTCAAAGTATTAAAGTGTTTTAAAACACAAAGTGTTTTAAATCTATTACACACACATACACACACACACAAATACACACAGGCTATTGCTTCATGCTAATCTATCTTCTTGCTCCATGTGGGGTCACATCAAAGGTCTCTAGCAGATGGAGCAATAGACAGATATTTAAGGTGACCACGAAGGGAGCAGTCAGCCTGCATATAAAACCTCAGTGCATGCATTAGTAGGCACAGAGTCGTTTCTCTTAACCAGGGGCCTCTTCATGTTGTAATTCTGACTCTACCCATAATCTGGATATACCTACACAGGCTGCTCCCCAGTAAGCAGGCTGACCTGGTGCTGCCCACTTCTGTAGCTGGGGACTTGGATCTCTCTGATGATATGGTGTCTTTCACAACCAAAGTTCTCTCTGATAGATTCACTTCATCCCTGATGGGGACCAGCTGGTGGACCTCAGCATGCTTCCACATTTATATATAAACTGTAGTTTTCAGTTTTACCTCTGTGTGTGTGTGTGTGTGTGTGTGTGTATGTACGTGCACAATATGTATATGCACATGCACACATGCTTCTGTGTTGGGCTATAAGGGTGTTCTTGGGTAGGTGAAAGACTATCCCTATTTTATGAGGTATCTAGATGGATGATTAAGCCTTCCTTCCAGAAGTCACAAACCCAAATTCTCCTACTGACAGTGTATGTTATGGTCCAAAGACCCTCAAAACATCAGGCAGTGTGGAAAACCATACCATGCAAGTCTTGCAATTCTATGGACAACACAATTCAACAAATACAGTAGATGTCAATATTCTTCACTCAGTAGTTAATAGGAAAAGTAGAAAGGATATCAGTAGAGATATTGATTTGAACAACATAATCAAAAGTTATGATAATTAACATGAGAACTCACAAGAGAATAAACATTTTTATTTTTTTTTAAGATTTTATTTATTTATTCATGAGAGACACACAGAGAGAGAAAGAGGCAGAGACACAGGCAGAGGGAGAAGCAGGCTCCATGCAAGGAGCCTGATGTGGGACTTGATCCCAGGTCTCCCATATCACGTCCTGGGCTGCAGGAGGCACTAAACCGCTGCACCACCGGGGCTGCCCAAGAATAAACATTTTTAAAAGCCTATAACATTCACCAGAATAAACTGTGTGCTCATGTATAAAACAAGTATAAATGCATTCAAAATGATTAAAAACATGAATATGTTCTCTGAGTACTACTAGAATTAAGTTAAAATTCAGTGGGAAGAAATATGGGATACTCCAAATATGTGACAATAAAACATAGTTCTAAACAACCCATAGGTCAAAGAAGAAATCATGAAGGATGTTAGGAGTGAATTAAAATTAAATTACAGAAAAAAAATTAAATTACAGTAGCTATGATGTGGGAAACAAAGGCAAAAGAAAACTTAAATTTCCTTACTGCCTACAACCCATTGACAAATCCTTGAAACAGGCAAAGTGACATTCTCCTAAGAACTTAGCTGCCTCAATATGAATAAGGCAAAAGGCAATCTTAGTGTAACACTATCCCAGCCCTCCCCAACTCTCCCCCAGGATCTATTAGTCTTCTTTAATATATAAAAATTCCTTTGGAAACTTCCTTTATCTCTGCCACCCAAGACACATATAAGAAATCATCCCCCAAGCAATTGGTCCACTGATATACATCTGAAGGGTCTTATACCTAGGATTTTACTAGACTAATAAATGACTTTTTCCTAATAATAGGTAGCCTCAAGGTCATGGAAACCTTGCTTCCAAAATTCCTTAGAGGCTTATGCTATCTTTAATCTCCTCCCAACTTGAAAGTATATAATCATCCACTCCTTATAAATCCAGTGCATCTCTCTCTGACCACTGTAGTATCCCCATGCTTTAATAAAACCACCATTTTGCACCAAAAACATCTGAAGAATTCTTTCTTGGCCATAGGCTCTGAACCCCAACCATTTCTTACATCAGTCACCACTAAAATAATGCTTAGAAGAATATTTATAATTTCAAATACTGACATCAGAAAAGGAGAAAGGTAAAAAGTCAACGATCTAAACATCTATTTCAAGAATCTAAAATAAGCAGAGATAACCAAACTCAAATTAAGTAGAATAAGGGAAATTATAAAACAGAATGAAAATCTAAGGAATCAAGAAGAGATTAAAGAAAACAACAATAAAATCAATGAAACCAAGAACTGTCGGCAAATCAAGAAAAATGCCAAACATTTGTTAACGTAACATATAGAAAAGAGAAGACACAAACTACCAAAATCAAGCATGAAAGAGTTGACATCATAAGAGACCCCTCAAAACTCCAAAGATTATTAAGGAATTTTATGAACAGTTTCATGTCTATAAACTCAACAACATACATGAAATAAGATAATTACTGAAAAAAAAATCAATTACCAGAACTGACTTAAAAAAAATTAAAAGTGTGAATAGATCTATACCAAATAATAAATTGAATTTATATTTAAAACCTCCCTCATACATGCACACACATACACACACACAACACTCCATGCACAGATGGTTTCACTGAAAAATTATGTATGGAAAGAAAGATCATTTTTCCTCTACCCTTCTAGGTTCAGCTGACACCTCCTGTAATAAAGACAGATTAACAGGAGAAAATAGAAGTTAAACAAACATATATATGTCCTGTATAGACAGAACAGACCCAGGAAATATGAGTAACTCCCCCAAATGGCCCAATCTATCATCTTAAGGAATATTCCCAGATAAAAACAAAAGATGTTGGGGAAGGAGCAGTTATGGGAGGTTTTCAGGCAAAGCCCAGTAAAAAAGAGTTAGGTTTATTTAGATTTAAGTCAGTTGCCTCCTACATTGATAAGAGTTTCTAGAGATTTAGTCATCCTCTTCCTAGTACAGGGAAGGAGACTCTCTCAAATGGAGATTTTCCTTATAAATGTACATTTTTTAAAGATTTTATTTATTTATTCATGAGAGACACACAGAGAGAGGCAGAGACACAGGCAGAGAGAGAAGCAGGCTCCATGTGGGGAGCCCGAAGCAGGACTCCAGGAAGTACATTTGTTTTACAAAAGGGTAACTTCTACTCAGTTTTCAGAGCTTCTCTTATGGCAGGTGTTTCACAAAAATAACAGCATTAAGACAATCTTTATAACCAAAGAGGAATAGTGTCAGTGGCAGATTCTGCTCCCCTTCAATCCTGCCTTTCAATTTTCCACAAAAGTTTCACAGTCCAGAAGCTAAGGAGGTAGACTGCTCCATAACCACGAGTGCTCCTTGAACTATGGTCAGCCCTGAGAATGGGTCAGGTCAGTTAGACAGTGTACTTTATTTCAGGAGGCAGTGATGTAGGGGGCTTCCAAAGTTAGGCCTATATAAGCAAGAGGCATTTCTAAGGCAACAAAAGATAAACAAAGGTTAATGATCAGAGCAAACAACAAACCCAGTCTGAGTCCTAAAATCAATCAGATGAGAAGATGTCGGGATCGAAGCATCTTTGGCAGTTTGAATATCTCTTATAATGTCACTGAGTGTTCAGGTAAACTTTCTGAGTGACCCACACAACAACAGGTATGACAGTTCTCTAAAACTAAAAGTGGCCATGGTTAATATCTGATTAGAGTTCATTATATTACAATGCATTTTACAAGGAAATTTGGTTATTTCTGTGGCATTGGAATATATGACTGATAACAACTAGATAAAAAGGTAATAACTAGAATACGTAGATGATAACTAGAATTATGACTGATAACATTATACCAGGAAATCAGAATCTTAGAAATTTTGTACAATTTCTGGAATAATTATAACATAAATGTATACCCATACAACATAAAGAAGAGTTAGTATTACTTATTTGACAGAGTTTCCCATAAATTTAATATAACAAATCAGACCAATTAGTTTAATATCTCTCTTGTTGTAAGGAGAGAGAACAAATCTTTTGAGATGTTCTAGACCCTCTTCAAAATCCTAAAGTTACTTACAGGTCAAAAAGACTTCATTTAAAATTTGATTTTGGAAAGTTCATCAAAAATATCAGAAGGTGGGATCCCTGGGTGGCGCAGCGGTTTAGCGCCTGCCTTTGGCCCAGGGCGCGATCCTGGAGACCCGGAATCGAATCCCACGTCAGGCTCCCGGTGCATGGAGCCTGCTTCTCCCTCTGCCTGTGTCTCTGCCTCTCTCTCTCTCACTGTGTGACTATCATAAATAAATAAAAATTAAAAAAAAATATCAGAAGGTTTGGACACTTACTAAATAGGATAACAGATCAATATGAAACAATACTTAATTATCCATCTAACCAAAGTGACAAAAGATTTTCAAAGAAAATAGAGAAGTTTACATAGTTATGAGGAAAATTTACTTCTTTTCATATGGAGAATACCCAGTTTTTTTAATTAAAGACCTGATCATAAAGACAACATGCAATTATTTTGGTAAGACACAAAATTGTTGCTGTCTAGGGATATTACTTAAAATGTAAAGAAAAACCTTTCACATTTTCTTATTATCTAGAGCAGAATAATAGTCTAGGAAAAATTTGTACTTTTAATAGTAAAAAAATAATATATAAGTACACTATTGATATTAAAACTTATTTTAAAAACTAATAAAAATTCCTTCAATTTTAGCTAGCTTGGTTACACAAGCTCTCTCTCTTTCCAACTTCCTATGTATAGTTTGGTTGACCTTTGCTTTACTCTTTCTATTCTGAAATGACTGGTTTTACTTTATGATAAAAATACTTTTATCCTTTTAACAAAAATTTATCACCATACTTCATACCTTTTTTTAAGTTAAAACACATCCTATTTCTCATGTATACAGAGTTGTTTCTATTATTATTTCTAGTAGTTTTAGTAACATATATCAATTAGAATACTTAATCCTTAGAAATTTTAATTTCTAGTAAGAAATAACCAAGATTACACCAGCATTATATAGATTGGTAAATTTATGTATACATTTCATAATTCCCAGAAGCATATGCTTCCTCATAATACATCCTTCACTGTGACAGAGGATGTGTTTACCCACCCATAGACCCAAATATCTTTAGTTCCTCTATAATAAGAGGTCAAAACTAGGTAGATTTATGTTTAGCAATTTTCAGTATTAGTTTTATTTGGAAATAATTTAGATATTCAGTGAAATTTTATTATTTAACTTAGTAATACTCTAATAGTGGATGTTAACACTAGGTTTTGGAAGCTATTTGTAAGTATACAAAGCATGAAACATAATTATTGTTAGGAAAATTATCTTAAACTTTTGTTCTTACATCTAAGTAATTCACTTGTTTGACAATTATGTTTTGATTACTCAACATAATTTCATGAAATATTAGATAAAGTGTGTGTTCATCCTAGGTTATTATTCTTGCTGACAACTGCTTTGTGATAGAGCTAACATGAACTTATTTGACTACAACACCCAGGTGGAATATGTTTCACGTCTACATTTTATTTAATTCTGGTAATTCTCAAGACATGTCTACTTTAATTAAACCAATGAAGTTAAACTAACTTTTATGTACTGAAAATTATCCCAGATCACATGAACTTGAAAAATATTTGGGTTGGTTTCTACATTTCCGGGAATAAAAATATTTAAGTTATATAAGCACTTTTTTGTAAAGCCAATTAAATAGAAATATTTTGCTTAATGATTTTTGCAATATTATCCAGAGTTTCTTAACAGGACAGTTCTGTTTCTAATGTCCTGATCTTTTACAGTTATCTACAAGTGTTTTGAGAGAAACAGGGGAATTTGAGAGATTGGCAAAAAGGATAGGACAGGTTTGAAAGGCTTCTAAGAGCTTCACCTCTGGTTGTGAAAGATTTGCAAGACAATTATTTTCAGTTCCTCCCAGAATTGGATTGTAGCCTGAATGATATCAAAGGACTTAATATCCACCCATCTAACTATAGCAACTTTAATTTGTTTCTTTATGTCAGGGAGAAGATTTCCATTCCAACCAAGATAAAAGATTCTCATGTTCTAGAGCTTCAGGTGTTAATGTTATCCATGTGCCTTTGAAAACTCTGTTATTAGCATTCAAATACCCTCCCCCCACACACACACACACTCTGAGTCTATAGTTCACCTTTGGACCAATTCGTCTTAGAGGGGAAAAAACTTCACTATTATTTCTACTATGTCATTAAGGAAGATGTTGGCCTTCAGGTGATTCATTTTCTGACCATGTGTGGGAGAGCTTGGAAGAAACTCTAGTCATCTGTTTCCATTGTGAAGGGGGTTTTCCAGGGGGATGTCTAGCTTATCTAGTTACAGTATAATCATGGATGAAAAAACACCCATTAGCAGCCAATCAAGGTCCCATGAGTGATGTTGTGAATGGCCACTGAACTTTCTAACTGCTCTATAAATTTGTTAGGATCTTCTTAATGTGGATGCAAAACGTTTCTTTATAATTTCATCTTGTTAAGGGAGTCCCTGAGGCTAGATGACATACTCCTTTGTGATCTCTTTTCAACCCAATCTTTCCATAGGTACCAATAAGACAATTGTTTAAAATGAGAGCTCTCTAAAAAAGTTTCAAATATAGTTTTTCTGGTTCAAAGGATCCATCATCTGGTTACTGACAAGTAGAAACTTATATGTCTTTCAACACTCAAGCCAGTAAGCCTTTTTATGGCTTAACCATGAATACAAGAAGTGTCCAAAAGATTGTGCCAAACGTAGTCCTGACAAGATCCAGAAAGTTTACTCTCAGAGTTTGCCTAAGAAAACAAAGACCTTTGTTAATAGACAGTAAGAATGATGTACTAAACTGGTGTTTCCTGTTTCACACAAAAAATGTGAGACGCCTTGTCACAGACCCAGTAACCTGTGACACCAGTCAGGTGCTACTAGAATATGACTTTTGCATCACTAATGAAATAATGAAGGTTGAGATGACAAAGGCCCTTTATAGACCAAGACACCTATGGCCAACTCCTCTGAGAGCTGGTACGAAGAGAGTGCTGCCTCTCAGATCCACGACCTATTCAGATGGTCACCAAATGCATACGGGTACTTGCATCTTCTTACTGGCAGAGACAAGAGAGAATATTTTGTCATGCAGCCAAGCTCTGAAGATAGAACAATATGAAAGGAAATCTCATCTGGCCTGTGGTTCTCCTCCTAATGACAAATGTTACAGAGATGAAAAAAAAAATCATAGTAATGGCCATCTCTGAAAGAAAAGGGGTCGATAGGAAAGCAATCATAAGAAAAATATTTACCAGAATTATTACCCCCAAGGAACTAGTTCATATATTTTTCTCCCCTCTTGTTAATTTAAATTTGGAAAAAAGAGACAAGATTAATTTTTTTACCTTCCTCTCTTGACTGGGCACTACAATGAGAGATCCAGGAGGGCTGACCTTGGTAAAAATTCTTACTCTTCACCAGTTTATGTCTGTTTTCCAGGATCACATCTGCAGTCTCTGGAACAAGTATGGTGTCTCAGTAGGTCCCACCGTAGATCACCAAACTGCAGGGAAGGAACAATATTTTTTTTTTCTAACTTCGTATGTCCATAGCTGAGACATCCCAATAATAAAAAAACAAAAACAAAACAAAAATAAAAGCAGATTAACAGGAAAAAAACAGAAGTATAATAACGCACATACCTTTTGTATACATGGAAGAAACCCAGAAAAACTGATCAACTCCTTGAAATGGCCCAAGCAGTCACCTCAGATACCATCTCCAGCTAAAGACAAAAGATGTGGGGTAAGGGAAGTTATGGGAGATTATCAGACAAAGGTAAACAAGGTATGGTAAGTTATTGTACAGATTTAAGTCAGTTGTTGTCTTTGTTGATAAGGATTTCTAAAGATTTAGTTATCGTTTTCTTCTTGTTACAGAGAGGAAGAAACCGTTACAAATGGAAATGTCTCTAACAAAAAAGTAACTTCTACTCAGTTTCCTGCTCAGTAACTTCTTCTGTGTCTGCTGTTTCTTGAAAATAATCAGTTCAGGATAATCCTTATATCAAAGAGGCATGGTGCCAGTATAGCATGTGACTCTTAATCTTGGTTTCCTGAGTTCAAGCCTCATGCTGGGTATGAAGCCTACTTGAAAGAAAGGGAGAAAAGAAAGAAAGAAAGAAAGAAAGAAAGAAAGAAAGAAAGAAAGAAAGAAAGAAAGAAAGAAAGAAAGAAAGAAGAAAGAAGAAAGAAGAAAGAAAGAAAAGAAAGAAAGAAAGAAAGAAAGAAAGAAAGAAAGAAAGAAAGAAAGAAAGAAGAAAGAAAGAAAGAGAGGCATGTTTTGAGTTGGCATTTTCTGGCTCCCTTTCAATTGTATCAAAGATTCATATCAATCTGACACAAATTCCCAAAAAATAGTGGAGGAAAGAACACTGGCCAATATTGCCTTGAGACTTATAAAAATAAATACGAATCAAGAAAAGAAAGAACACACTTCAGAAAAGAAATAAGTGAAATTAAGAACTATTTTGACCTAAATAAAAATGAAAGTCATCAAAACTTGTGAGATTCAGCTAAAACAGTATTTACAGAGAAATCGATTTCACTAAACAACTACATTAGAAAAAAAAAGAAAGAACTAAAATCAATGACCTTAATTGTTGATTTAAGAAAATATTTTAAAAAGAACAAGTAAAACACAAAGTAAATAGAGGAAATAACTCAATGCTTTATGATGCTTCACAAAAGACTCAAATTATTTTAGACCATGTAAAATTATAATGAGATCATACTTAGACAAGAAAATTTGGAAAACTAAACAGTTTTCAAGTTACTTTTGTTTTTGATTGCAATTCATCCCATTTATTCTGTTATAGGTGACATTTTACTTTCCTATTTGAAAGGATAAGAAACATTTACAAGTAAAACACATAGATTTAATTACTTTAGAAATAATAAATGGACAATCCGTAGTAATCCCGTTTGGTTGAGCTCACTAGAGCAAAGAGAAAGAAGAAAAACTATAGATGGAATTGCCCACAAGGCAAGGTCAGTCTAATATTACCCTTTCCTTGTAAATTAGCCATCTTTAGACTTATTCATTTGAGGTTTTATCCTCTAGATAATGGTTTATAAATGGCAAATTTGAATCTCTTCATTGTTGGCTAGAAAATTGGTGGAAAGGCATATTTTCTTTCTAGGTGTTTTTCTTACATACCCTTGCATAAGTAGGCACAATTGTATGTATATACATGTTCATTATAGTAGTGTTTGTAATAGTCAAAGACTGGAAGTAATAGTACACATAGATATTGAGGATGGTTAAAGTTCAATTATCTAATTAGATACAGATGTTAAAAATAGAGAAGTATGTATTTAAATGGGAAGTTATCCTTAGGCTATTTTTCCAAGTATTAAAAGAAAGGTGCAATGTCTATAATGTTTTTATTTTTAAACAAGGGGCATATATTTGTATATATAGACTATTTCTGAAAGGGCATATGAGAAATTGGTAATAACAGTTTGTCTATTTTTTCATTTTCCCTATCTCTGATATTTCCACAAGAATGAGTTGTTATTACAATAAAATGAAGTTAAAAATATACATAGCTGTTTATATATAGAGAAAAGGGAAATGTAATAAGACGCTAACATTGGGGAATCTTGTTAAGGCACAAATTGCCTTGTATAATTCTTGCAAATTTCCAGTAATTTGAAATTATTTCAAAATAAAAAGATAACAAAAAACTCCCACTAATTCCATGAATAGTTCTTTTATTTATTTATTTTTTGAATAGTTCTTTTATTTTTTTTTACAGATTTTATTTATTTATTAATGAGAGACACACAGAGAGAGGCAGAGACACAGGCAGAGGGAGAAGCTGGCTCCATGCAGGGAACCCGACGTGGGACTCGATCCTGGGACTCCAGGATCACACCCTGGGCCGAAGGCAGGCGCTAAACTGCTGAGCCACCCAGGGATCCCCTGAATAGTTCTTTTAAATTCCAAATTTGGCCTACACAATTCTCTATACCCAGCCTAACTCATGTACATGACTCATGTATTAGCTGGTACATGTGACATAATAGCTCTGAGCCTTGGTTTCCTCACCTCAAAAATCGGACTGATGCTACCATTAACCTTGTAAGGTTGTGTTTTGTACATACTGATGATCAGTAAATATTATTATATCCTCTCTTCTCTATTTCTGTCAACATGCCCTGATTTAGATTAAATAGACAGTACTAGAAGGTAAGGAAGCCAAAGCACTTGGCGATTCCACAAACAGGGTGCAAAAAAATATGGATGAGACAGAGGTTGTCACTTTTGGTATCTCTGAATTCAGTCACTTCCTCCTTTTTGTACTTCAAGGTTTTAAAAACATACCTTTTGCCGTCAAGAAGCAGTTCCACATATTCTCGAATGCTCTTGGCTCTGAAAATTTTAAAACGGGGCTTAGAAATAAGAATTCTGAGCTAACTTAATACCTTCTTCAAATGTATACAAATTTTGATGTGAGTTTTTTGCTCATTTTCATTTTTAACAGGTGTGTCCAGCTCAAGTGAGAAATAAACCAAAGGACGAGCATTTGACCTGCAATAGATTCAACTTCAACCAAACAAATTTGGACTTTAGGAGCTTAGTAGAGATTATGCTTAGATTTAAGAATTAACAAATGGGTGAAACAAGTCACCAACTATGGTTAATTGTATGTGTCCACTTGACTGGGTCATGGGGTGCCCAGATATTTAGTTAAACATTCTTTTTCTGTGTGTCTGTGAGAGTGTTTCCAGATAGGATTAGTATTAGGATCAGTGGGCTGAGTAAGGCACATTGCCTTCCATGATATGGGTGGGCATCATCTAATTCACCAAGGGCCCGAATGAAACAAAAGGTTCAGAAGAGAGAATTCAGCCTCTGTCTAATTGCATAAGCTGGGGCATCGGTCTTCTCATGCTTTCTGACTGAAACTGAAACGATTGGCCCTCCTGGTCCTCAGGCCGTAGTGTTCACACTGGAACTAGAGCGCCAGCAATCCTAGGTCTCCAGAGGACGCGTGGCCGGCCGTGACTTCTCAGCCTGCGTGAATGCAGGAGCCAATGCTTATCATTATTCTCCTTATATCTATCTACCTATCTCTAGGTAGCTAAGCATCTATCTGTCTATCATGTTATTTCTTTTCTCTGGTGAACCCTGGCTAATATACCATGTTCTGTCAGATTTTACGATAAATGATTAACTTTGTCCAATTCACTTTATTCAATACAATCTTTTCCAATGTGAGCCACCATTCTTCATTTCTTACCTGAGCTATTGTAACACCCTCTTCAATGTCTCCTGATTTTGATTTCACCTTCCTCAACTCCATCCGTCACCATAGCTACCATTATAATCTTCATAAAATAAAATTATTCCTCTGATTAAAGAAAACAAAACAACAAAACAAATTACAAAAGCAATTTAGTCTATGCATTGGACTTTTTCCTGGCTCCCCAGGGCCTTCAGAATCACTTTGAGGATCACTAAGAGAATGCAGGGCTTTCAAAACCTAGGCTATTTCTATTCCTTCATCCCCAGGCTTTCTGCCCACAATTACTTCCTTCACTTTTATCAGCCTCTCCCTTATTTTACACTTACTCTTCATTTACCTTCAAATCAAAGTCTCCTCTGACTTTTTCTTCCCCCTGACTGAAATGCCTGCCTTCGTACTCCACCAAGTGAATTCCAACTCACCCTTGAGGAAGAGCTCAACTGCGCCTCTTACATGAAGCTTTCCCTAACATCCCTGCAGACGTCCCATCCATGTTCCTACAGAGTAGCTTTTATCCCTTTTTTTGAATCTCTTATTACAGGGCTGGACAATGTATTGTTTATGGGAGTATCTTCCCCACTAAACTTCAAAAGCCTCAATGACAGGTTGAATTAATCTGTGCTCCTGGCCTACACTACATCTTTTTTTTTTATTTTATTTATTTATTTGAGAGAGAGAGAGCATGAGGTGGGGAGGGGTAGAGGGAAAAGACTCCCTATTGAGCAGGGAGCCAGATATGGGACTGGAGCCCAGGACCACAAAATCACGACCTGAGGTGAAGGAAGACCATTGACTGAACCAGCCAGGCATCTATTCGTTTGCTTTTTGCTGTTCCTTATTGTTCTTTTTTGAGTACCTGCCATATTCTGAGTTCTGGGTTCTGGGGACACACGTTTGACTATGACAGCTAAGATCTTGCCCTCATGGAATTCACCAACTGGGGATGGATAGCAACAAATGTATGTGTGTCAGTGGGGGGAATGACAGAAGGAGAAAGAGAACTTCAAGTAGTGGTTAAGTGTAATGAACAAACTAAAACACTGTGGTGGCATACAAAACTAGTGACTGAGGCTATAATCAAGAAGAAAGCTCTGAGGAGGTGACATTGAGCACAGACGTGAGTGAGGAAAAGGACCCAGCAAAGTAAAGAGACCCAGGGAAGCAGAACTTTAGGCAGAGTGAACATCAAGTAAAAAGGCACTGTTGAAGAAAATCACTTTCTTCATAAGGTAAAGGGGAGCAGATCATACAAGGATATGTCAGCTATGTTGTCGTTTTTAATTCTAATAATCCTAATCCTAATCCTAGATCAACTGCCATAAAAGTGTTCTGAGCAAAAGGCTGACATGGTTAATTTTTTTTAAAAGATCTCTTTGCCTAAGAAGATGACAGTGAATGGAAGGGAGGAACTAAGGACGCCAGGCTCCATCCTGGGCTTCTCAAACACCAAAGTGAGGCCAGCCCCGACTCCCACCTTTAATGAATCACAACCAGATTAGCACACAATTATCAAAGCATTCAGAGCAAATGCTATTGTTCAATGGAGCTTCTACGTGGAGAATTGTGAGGACAAGGAGACTGGCAGTGACTGGACACCGAGCTGATGAGGGAGCCTTCTAGTGGGTAGAAGTGATAGTGTGATTTTGCTGGGAGGCAGCAGAGTGGGGCAGGAGGACTGGGTGGTAGTTGTTAGATGATGTTCTTGGGCTCCCATTTTCTCATCTTTATCATAAGGAATGTATGCTGAATCAGTGTGATTCCCAAATATGTGTCCACGGATCAGGGCTGAGCCAGGATATGGAACCACCTGGGGAGTTATTGGCAAATACAGACTTGCTTACCCTACTCTGGAAGATGAGGACGTAGTAGAGATGCACTGGCCCAGGAATGTGCATGCACATGAGCATGCCTTGAGATTCTCCATAAGGTTAGATTCGGGGAGCAGTGCACTAGGAGACCCTAAGGTCCCTTCACGCTCTAACAACCTGACCTTCAGTTGTCTTCAGAGATGAGGTGGGGTGATTTCTGAGTGTGCTTCATGCAAAAGGGCAGCTCAACATTGACTTTAGGATGAAGGATTTGATTCTTGGTGGTGTTCTAGTTTTCAGATGAAGCAAACAGGCCCAGAGAAGAAACATCACTTGCCCAATATTACACAGCAGGAAGTAACAATTCTATAAATAGTACCAATTTCCTGATCTCTTGGTATTTAAGACATTGCAGATAGAATATCCATTACTGTTCCTGACATCTAGCAAATTCCCACTTCTTGGTCATCTTCCCCCCAAATCCTACTCTGGCCTAGTCTTTCTTTCACAGGGAAACCCATTAGGTTTTGGATACTGTACTTTTAAGTTTTAAAAAGACTCAGCTTTGCCTCCATTAATATGAAGTTGAGTCATCCCTCCCAGTACATACAGAGTGGAGGGTAAGATTGTGGGGGGCTGTAGGAAGGACCTCGGAGCTTCTTGAGAGTTGAAGATAAAATAAATAGCAGGACGTGAAGAATGTGGCTGACTGGCTCACAGCACTCTCACGTCCATGCCCCAAGGAGAAGCAGAGCCCAGAATTCCTGATTCCACATTGTCCCTCCTGCTCCCTCTCCAAAGGTTCAACTTTCTTACAGGGATGACATATTACCAGAGAAGACCAGGACCTGAAGTCATTTTGATGGGGGGTGGAGGAAGGAAGGAGTAGAGGCATTATTTCAATTAAAAGCCTCAAGGGAGTCTCTGTTTCAGGTCCTCCCTCCTCACCCACCATCCATTGACTGATCTTCTCCCTTCACCATCCATACTTCTTTGCTCTTCAGGGGCCTCTGAGATCATTTAGCGCATATTTTCTTCAGAGCAGACCTCACTGACAAGGTCTAGGCCTTGGTCACTTGATCTTTGCTGGCCTCAGCCTCTTAGGGCCGCTTGCTCCACTCTAGGCCTGTGATGGAGTTTAGAGCCTGCCTTGAGACCTACTCAAAATGCCCCCAGCCGTAGCCCAGGCCAGTGGCCTCTGGTTCTGGCTTAGGGTAGTAGAAAGCAGCAAGCTCCCCTGCCTGGTCACTGCCATGATGAATATTTAGTTCAGGGCCTGCCCTGGGACCCCAGTCCAGCCTCACGGTACCTCCTGCACTCCAGTCCTGGAAATTCCTGGGTTCTCCCACTTCCAACCACCAGAAGCCCTTAGGTTAAAAGGCTACCTACCCATTTTTCTCAACTTTACCACCACTTCAGATCTTCCCTGCATAGCTCAGAGGAAAAATTGCTTCATAAACTCTTAAAAAACATTCTGGAAACCAGCAGCTTAATCATTATAATATATTATTCAATCAGTTAGAAGTGATTTGGGAGAGAAAAAATGAAGTATATCTTCATTTTAAGTACATCTGTTATTTTTCAGATGCTATTATTTGTCAGTGAATCATCAATTTTATTTTTTTTTTGTGTGGCTAAGACTATTTGTTCTAATTAAGGATCATGCATGCAGTTAAACTAATGTGCCTTATGTGTAAAATGGAAATTTCAGTCCTGCTAAGCATAATGATCCTAAATGTGGTGGGTGAGTAATCTCCCCAGATGTTACAAGATACATCTGAGGGGAGTAGGATTGTGAGACTGTGGGATCAGAGCTGTTCTGGCAGGAACCCTGCAGCCCACCAGGACAACCAAGGCATCATATGGATAAGTCCAGCCACCCCATGTGTAAGCCCTCCCCTTCTGCCCAGTGCCACATTGATTCACCACCAGAGCAGACTAACTGCAGACCGAGAACCCCGGGCAGCTCATGGTCCCACTGCTGCTGGCTCAGGCTGGCCCAAAGAAAATGTAGGACCACCGTGATAGGATCCTCACTTACTGGCCCAGACAGAGCTTTGGAAACAAGGGCCAGGAAAGAGACAGTTCCTAAAACTGGGATTCCTCCCTGAGGCTTGTTTCCCTGAGAGATTTGTCCTCAATCCATTGGGTTAATCTCCCAGGTTCCAAGGCACAGACAGAGGGGATGCATAGTGGAGACAGTAGGGGTGGGGTGGGCTTAAGGGGGCCGGAAGGGAAGGGGACTTGCCAGCATTTATTAAAAGCCACTGCGTTGGGAGGTCAGTAATGAGACAGGAGCCCGTCAGATGAATTGAGAGAGAAGAGGACTTGCCAACTGAGGGTTTATGGTTTTGTGGCTGCATCAAGAGCAAATGGTGGGAAATAAAAACTGAAATGGATTTGTCCGTTACACAGGGTGACTACGGAACTTAATTTTTCATATAAGTGGCTTGACCCTGGTCTGTCTCCTCTCAAACTCAAGGCTCCTTTATGACTTTTACGGTTTCTTGTCCCTAAGTGACTGCCTACTTCTCAGGGCTGTGAGCTGACACCCCCACCCCATCCCCTTCACACCCCCAGGCCATTTCCTCCTCTTTGGAATTCATCCCAGGGCCTTTACTCCTTTAATTCCAGTGTAAGCAGCTGTGTTAATCAGATATTCTTTTACTCGCTAATTACTCACTCTTTTCAGACAGTCCTGGACTGTTGGCGCAAGAGTTCAGTAAATTAAGGAACCTATAAAAGCAAAAGGCAGGTTCTAAAATTTGCAATGATTTAGCAATGGTTTATATTTTAGTTCGAAAGAATTTCCAGCTCTTGCAAAGGTGTGTGTGTGTGTGTGTGTGTGTGTGTGTGTGTGTGAGAGAGAGAGAGAGAGAGAGAGAGAGAGAGAGAGAGAGAGAAGGACAGAGACAGAGATTCTATCCTTGGGTAATAAAAACCCAAGTGGCATGACCTTGGGCATATAGCTCATTCATACAATGGAAATACTGAGAGTAATACCACTCTCATAGGGTTGTTATGAAGATGGCAGTAAATACTGTGTGCACAATTTCTAACCGAGTGCCTTGCACTTAATTTTGCATATTTTCTTTCTTTCTTTCTTTCTTTCTTTCTTTCTTTCTTTCTTTCTTTCTTTCTTTCTTTCTTTCTTTCTTTCTTTTTCTTTCTTCTTTCTTTCTTTCTTTCTTTCTTTCTTCTTTCTTTTTCTTTCTTTTTTTTGGTACTGGGAGTCGGAGGAACTTGTTAGGGACACAAAATAAGTCTGAGTTAAGATTGTGCAGTTCTAATTGCTTATCTGTAGTCTAACTGCAAACAAGGTACAGAAGAGTAAGTATCAACCAATAGCTGACTCGTTTTGTATCCATCCCGCAGGTCCAAACAATCCCTGGCATTCTGACCAGAGTTCCCCTAGCAATGACCTATGCTTTCCTGTGATCCTGGGGCCAGGCTGCAGCTGATCCCGCAGACAAGAAGGCCAAGCACAGCACAACTGGCTTCAGGGGGTTTGGTTTTTCCTGTGTGGTCTCAAAAGCAGGGTGATGCACTACAAATGGGTGAGCTGCTAATACTCCCTGAAGTGAGCGTTGACCAGCGAGGGACAGAGAACAAGAGAAGGCCAGCATTTAGGTTCCTTTCTTTTTTCACTCAACTGTCCTGACTTGCAGAAATCTGCATTAATGAAATGTGCTACCAAGCAGTAGCTGGCTAAATACCACATCTGCTCACGCTGCTTCTCTGTCTCACCACACTTTTGTTCATTATTCCTGTTTATCTGAGATTGCATTCACTGCAATATGCTGCAATACACCAATGCATATGCTACATTGATAGCATATAAGATTTTCCTTTAGCACTGTTTTTCAAGGACTTGGATGAAGATGCAACCTAAAGCAGTGAGTAGCCTGCCAGGAGGAAACAGAGATCCATCAGGGAAGGGGGTGAGAGGAGCTGTCACTGCATGGGGCTGGGCCAGCAAGGTGCTGTGTCAGGGAGGGCTGGCATGGACTCTGAGGCCTGAACATCCAGGAAGGAGAGATGGAAAGAACAGGCTCACCACCAGGAGGAGCCAGTGCTGCTGAAAAAAGCATGTCTGAGAGCAGTGGTGAGTGCTGAGGGTGGAGAGCTAGCTTTTGGTTGCTAGAGGAGGCATTGAAAGCCATGCTGGGGACTTCAGGCAGAAGCAGGTCTGTGGACAGTAGGAGCTGAGGGCAGTGTAGAGCCTGGGCGTGCTCTTCATTAGACTCCGTCATCTTGCAGTCAGTTCACACTCCACTCATCTCTTCCACGCTCCCCTCATCAGACAGGACTGGTCTCCCAGGGGTCCTGGACTTCTAGTGACCCATCCCCCTAGAGGAAAGCTTTAAAAGAAAATGATATATTACTATTGTGGTTTCCCTCATTTGTTAGTTAAATGTTTCTGAGCAAAACTCAAGATTAGCAAAGCAAACATCTTTGTCTTCTTGGCATCTTTGGGGGGAAATGCACTCTGTTTTGACTGCTGTTCTAAATTATTGCTGTATTTTAATGTTCTTTTGGATCCTTGACCATAGAAGTGACTTCATCTGGGCAGAACAGCCTCCTCCTCATTGGCTGCTGAGAAGCCTCCATGGCTGGAATTCCAATGAATATGTGGTTAAGGCTGCAGTTGACAGGGACTCATGTTCATGGGGCTGTGACAAAAGCTAAACACGGCTCTCCCAGCCTCCCTGCCAGGCCTGTAATGCCCTGTGTGACCTCTGCACTCCTAATGTCCTCATACTCTCCTGCCCTGGATTTAACTTTTGTCCTCTATGTGAAGAGGGGTCTTCATAAAGATTTAAGGAATCTGAAAACACGATTTTGTATGCCTAGAATAGGAGTAAATGGGTAACTCACCTCTCTGCTCCATCAAGGGTCTGGTATGAATATGTGGATGTTTGTATGTGGATGTGTACACAGGTATGTTTCTCTGTGTAAATGTATATGCATATGTGACTGTGTGTGTGTGCCCATGCATCACTTCTTCTAGATCTCTAATTTATTTATTTTTCCTCTTTAAATGTCACTATGATTTGCTCCTGTTTGGTCCACCTACCTTCAATCCAGTCCCTGAAATGACACCATGAGACCACTGGACCCAAGTTCACATTCTCACAGATTCTTCAGTGCAGATGCCCTTGTATCCTATCCAATTTTTACTCTTGTGTATGGACCCTACCCTGTGGAGACCGAGAAAATTAACGCCATTCCACTTTAAGTTCAGCGTTAGCACAAGTCCAGCCATCCCAGGCCCCTGGGAATAAGAGCTGAACTTTACATTACTTCAGTTACAGGAAGAAAACAGCTTACAGCTTAATGCCCCAGAAAGCCCCATATTAGAATAAGAACAGAGCTCAATGCCCTTGAAAGCCCTATATCAGAATGTAAACAGAACTTGAAAAATTCCTTCACCCCTTCTGGAGGTCCCCTAGACCAGCCCTTAAAACTAAGCTGAAACCCACCTCAGGGTCCAAGTCCCTGCTCTGCTGTGTCAGGTATACTTGGACCCAAGCTTGTAAATAAACCCTAATGTGTTTGCATGGGTGTCAGCTCCTTGGTGGTTTCTCGGATTCGCAATCTTTAGTACAACAACCCAAAGTTAGTGAAGCTTCATTCTGAGGGGATAGTCCCCAGAAGACTACTTACACTTCTGACATGGATTGCAAGTTTGAGAGGTTCCCCAAACCACCCTCAATTTTGATAATTTCTAGAAGGACTCATGGAACTCAGTGAAAATTGCTATACTCACAGAGTCAGTTTAATATTTTTAAAGATTTCTTTATTATTATTATTTTTTATTTTAAAGTGGAAGAAGGGGAAGTGGGAGAAAGACAATCTTAAGCAGACTCCTCACTGAGTGTAGAGCCCAATGTGGGGCTTGATCTCACAGCACTGAGATCATGCCAAAATCAAGAATTAGACACTTCACTGACTGAGCCACACAGGCACTCTTCAGAGACACATTTTATTGCAGGGTTAGGATTTAAATTTTAAGCAGACAAGGGAAGAGCCACATGGGGTGTTGTACAGGAGCAGTTTCAATATTTCTTTCTCTGTGGAGTCTTCGCTAGCAAGCCAAGCATCATCTGGCCATGGTGCATAACAATATGCACAGTATGGTGCTGACCAGGGAAAGTCACCAGGGCCTTTGTGTTCAGAGTTTTGTTGGGGCTCAGCCACATGCTGCCTATGTGGATGACCTTTAGTCTTTTGTCCTCCCAGAGGTCAGGTTGACACCATTAGTCTCTAGATTCTCTGAAAGGGGACAGAAATACCATGTGTCCAAATCATAATCATGCTGTGTGAACATTACCATAACAAATCACATCATTAGACTGTCAGTGGCCAAAGCCTTTGGATAAACACAATGTCCTATCAAGCAGGACAATCCAGGGGCCTGAGATCCCCTCCCACTGGCTGAGAACAAAGGTCAGACCCCTCTTTGGTAAAGTTAATTCTCTATACATACCCCTGCCAACAGTCCCTATCTTTGAAATTTGAGGATTGGGAGGAGTAAACAGCATCTCTTCAAGTGTTAGGTGACTAAATGTTGCCTCTCAGGGCTGAGTGGTCCCTCCTAGTCAAGCAGGAGGACTCTGGTCCTCTCTGCAGGGAATTTCTGCTATGAAATAACCATCTTTTTTCTAAAAAGAGCCCTTGACAATACCTGCTTGTTTAGGGACCACAGAATTATAAAAAATGAAGCAGCTTACCCACTAAGAACCTTCTGCTACCTCTAAGAAATAGATATGGAGGGACCAGGGAAGATAGTGGCAGAGTAGGAGGACTGCAGGTTTGCCTTGACCCATGAATACAACTAGATAACTATCAAACCATCATAAATACGTCAGAAATAGACCTGAAGAGTAGCAGACAAACTCCACAACTAAAAGGTAGAGAAGAGGCCACATTGAAGAAGGTAGGAAGTGGGGAGACATCATTTAAGAGAGAAAAGGATCATGACTGATGCAGTGGGGAGGGAGCTGTGGTCATGGAGACGGGTGAAGAGACAGATTAGCACAAAGGGAAGATGAATCCTCATAGCAATTATCTTGGAAAGCAAGAGGGGCCAAATTTTGAGATTTCTTGTAACCAGTAGGTCTTAAAGCCTAGAGTTTTAAAAGTCAATGGGCTAGGCTCCAGGAGACTGCAGAGGCATTGGTGCTAATCTTGGAGAGATGGCAGGGCAAACAGGTTGCAGACATACAGTGTGGAAATAGCAATTGAAAGAGTGCCTAGGGCACACAATAGAGAGGTTATTTGCTCTTCTTGGAGCATGTCCCAGAGAGGCAGTATTCCCAGAGAAACACCTCCAGGAACAAAGGAACTGATCAGAACTTTATCCCTCCCCCTGCTCCTTAGTATTAACACAGAGATACCTATTGCAACCAGCACAGTGCCAACACTACTACCTAATTTTCTTATACTAAGTCCCACCCTACCATACTCTGGGGGAACTGTCCTTCCCAGTCACCTTCTCCTCAGTCCCAGGGCAGTGGGTACCTCCTTCAGAAGACTAGGCCAAACCCCTGCCAACCTTGGAGTTTTTGTTCATAAAGTTATTTCCCTAAGAATATAAGTAGCTGACATTCCTGATACAGACAAATAGGCATAGACTTAGACAAAATAAGAAGACAGAGGAATTTGTCCCAAATGAAAGAACAGAACAAGACCACTGCCAGAGAACTAAATGAAACAGTTATAAGTAGCATGCCTGATAGAGAATTTAAAGTAATGGTCATAAAGGTTCTCACTGGACTTGAGAAAAGAGTAAAGGACATGAGTGAGAATCTTAACAGGGGGATAAGGAATAACATAGCAGAGATACAGAGAACAAACATCATAAGAAATATGCATGATGGATTACATAGCAGGCTGGAAGAAGCAGAGGGACAAATTAATGACTTGGGAAACTGAATAATGGAAAGCAATCAAGTTGAACAAAAGAGACAAAAAGAATTATGCAAAACAAGAATAGACTTAGGGACTCAGTAATTCCACCAAACATAATAACATTCACATTATAGAAGTTCCAGAAGAAGAGAGAGAAAAAGGAGCAGAAAATTTATTTGAAGAAATAATAGCTGAAAGTTTTCCTTACCTGGGAAAGGAAACAGATATCCAGATGCAAGAAGCACAGAGGACTACCAACAAAATGAATAAAAGCAGATTCACACCAAGACACATTACAATAAAAATGGCAAAATATAATGATAAAGAACAAAAAATTTCAAAAGCAGAGGACAAAATAAGAAAGTTACATAAGGCTATCATGGTGTTTTCTTTTGTTTTTGTTTTTGTTTTTTGTTTTTTGTTTTCAGAGACATTCCAAGTCAGAAGGGAGTGGTATGATATATTCAAAGTGCTGAATGGGAAAAGTCTGCAGCCAAAATTACCATCCAGCAAGACTATTATTCATAATAGGAGAGATAAAGTGTTTCCCAGAATAACAAAAATCAAGAGTTCATGACTACTAAACCAGTCCTGCAAGAAATATTAAAGAGGACTCTTTGAGTGGAAAAGAAAGAACAAAAATGACAGTATGAAGATAAGAAACACAGAAGCAGTAAAAATGAATATTTTTGTAAAATATCAGCCAAGAACTCACAAAATAAAAAGATGTAAAATATGACAAGATATAACTTAAACAAGGGGAGGAGTAAAGAATTGGTTGATGATCATCAATTTTTAAAGTTAGTTCATTTATTTATTTGGGAGAGAAAGAGAGAGTGAGCATGAATAGGGAGAGGAGCAGAAGGAGAGGGAGAAGCAGACTTCCTGCTGAGCAGAGAAGCCTATGATGGGCTCAATCCCAGGACCCTGAGATCATGACCTGAGCCAAAGGCAGGCAGATGCTTAACCAACTGAGCCACCCAGGCGCCCCTGATGATCATCAATTTAATATACACTGTTATATGCAGATGTTAAATACAAACCTAAAGGTAATCACAAATCAAAACAGTAATATAGGTATGCAAAAAATAAAGAGAAGGATATCTAAGTAAAGAAAGCCAGAAAAATGGAAGTAAACCAAAAGAAGAAAGGATTAGAGAGCAATAAAACAACTATGAAGCAACTAAATGGAAATAAGTACATTTCTATCAATAATTGCTTTGAATATAAATGCGTTAAATGCTCCAATCAAAAGACATAAGGTGACAGAATGGATTTAAAAAAAAAAACAAGATCCATCTATATGCTGCCTACAAGACTCATTTTAGACCAAAAGACACTTGCAGATTGAAAGTAAGGGGATGGAGAAATATCTCTCATGCAAATGGGTGTCAAAAGAAAGCCAGAATGCCACTACTTATATTAGATCAAGGACTATAATAGAAGACAAAGAAGAGCACTATATAATAATAAAGGGGACAATCCAACAAGAAGATATAGCAATTATAAATATTTATGCATCCCAAATGAGAGCACCCAAATACATAAGACAGTTCATAACAAAACATAAAGAAATGAATTTACAATAATACAATAATAGTAGGGTATTATATCATCAGCTCATTTACATGAATGGACAGATCATTTAAACAGTAAATCAACAAGCTAACAATGACTTGGAGAGACACACTGGAACAGATGGATTTAACTAATTCAGAATATTCCACCCTAAGACAACAGAATAAACATTCTTTTCAAGTGCATATGGGACATCCTCCAGAATAGATCAGATATTAGGCCACAAAACCAGCTCCAAGAAATTCAAGAAGATGAAAGTCACACTATGTATCTTTTCTGACCACAGTGTTAAAAGGAGCTAAAAGTCAACCGCAAGAAAAAAATCCGTACACGACAACAAATACCTGGAGGTTAAATAAGATGCTATTAAACAATGAATGGGTCAACCAGGAAATAAAAGAAGAAATTTTAAAAATACTTGAAACAAGTGAAAATGAAAACACAATAGTCCAAAACCTTTGGGATGCAGCAAAATTGCTCCTAAGAGGGAACAATATAGCAATAAAAGCCTACATCAGGAAGCAAGAAAAATTTCAAATAAACAACCTAACCTTTCATTTAAAAGAGCTAGGAAAAGAGTAATAAATGAAAGCTAAAACAAGCAGAAGGAAGGAAATAATAGAGTATAGCAGAAATAAACGATATAAAAACTAAACAAAATAAAAAAGCCAAAAAGCACACAGAACACACACACCCCATGGAACAGATCAATGAAACCAGCAGCTTATTCATTGAAAAAATCAATAAAATTGATAAACTTCTAGCTGGATGTGTCAGGAAAAAAGATAAAGGACTCAAGTAATTAAAATTACAAGTGAGAGAGGAGAAATAACAACTAACACCATAGAAATATAAAGGATTATAAGAGAACATTATGAAAAACTACATGCCAATAGGACAACCTAGAAGAAATGGATAACATGACACTATATACAGAAAAACCCAGAAAACTCCAAAAATGAACAAAAAAGGTTAGAACTATTAAACGAATTCAATAAAGTCACAGGATGCATAATTGATGTATAGAATTCTGTTGCATTCCTGTACGTCAGTAATAAAGTAGCAAAAAGAGAAATTAAGAAATTAATAGCAAGGGCAGTCTGGGTGGCTCATCAGTTTATCACTGCTTTCAGCCCAGGATGTGATCCTGGAGACCCAGGATCGAGTCCCACGTCAGGCTCCCTGCGTGGAGCCTGCTTCTCCCTCTGCCTGTGTCTTTGCCTCTCTCTGTGTCTCTCATGAGTAAATAAATAAAATTATTTTAAAAAAGAAATTAATAACAATACAATTTATAGTTAAACAAAAATAATAAGATACTTAAGAATAAACCTAAGGAAACAGTTTTAAGACCCATACTCTGAAAACAATGATGAAAGAAATTGAAGATGATATACAAAGATATGGAAAATATTCCATGCTCATGTATTGGAGGAATATTAAGTGTATTTACTACTCAAAGCAACCTACACATTTAATATAATCCCTATGAAAATGCCACATGAGTATTTCTCATAAAGCTAAAACAAATAATCCTAAACTTTGTATGGAACCACAAAAGACTCTAAATAGCCAAAGCAACCTTGAAAAAGAAAAGCAAAGTAGGAAGCTTCACATTTCTAGATTTCAAGTTATATTGCAATATATTACAAATATATTACAAAGCTATTCAAGCATATTACAAAACCTGTGATGAAAACACTATGGTACTGCCATGAAAAACAGACACACAGACCAAAAGAACAAAATAGACATCCCAGAAATTAATCCACAACTATATGGTCATTTAATCTTTGACTAAGCAGGAAAGAATATCCAGTGGGAAAAAGATAGTCTTTTCAACAAATGGTGTTGAACTGGATAGACACATGCTGAAGAGTGAAATTTCTAGTTTTTGAATTTACTTTTGTGTATGGATAAATTCCTAGAAATATATAACCTATCAAAACTGAAACATAAAGAAAAAGAAAATTTGAATAGACCAATTCCCAGCAAAGCTGTTGAGTCAGTAATAAAAAAATTCCCCCCCAAAAAAAGTTCAGGACCAGATGGCTTCATGAGTGAATTCTAGCACACATTAAAAGAAGTGTTAAAGTCTAGAAAGAGCTTTATGCTAATCAAAATAAGCCAGTAAGAGAAAGACAAATACCAAACGATTTCACTCATTTGTGGGATTTGGGATCCCTGGGTGGCGCAGTGGTTTGGTGCCTGCCTTTGGCCCAGGGCGCGATCCTGGAGACCCGGGATCGAATCCCACGTTGGGATCCCGGTGCATGGAGCCTGCTTATCCCTCTGCCTGTGTCTCTGCCTCTCTCTCTCTCTGTGTGTGTGTGTGACTATCTGTGGGATTTAAGAAATAAAACCAACAATCAAAGGGGAAAGAGAGAGAGAAAGGGTGAGAAATGGGCTAATAGGTGATGGGAATTAAGGAGTGCACTTGTGGTGAGCACCAGCGATGCATGGAAGTATTGCGTTCCTTGTGCACTTGAAATTAACATTACACTATATGCTAACTAAATAGAATTAAACATCAAAAATTTTAAAAGAATAAATAAAAACTAAATACTTAGTAAAAGGAAAAGAAATAGATATCTGGAAAAGGAGGCATAGAAATGGATGAGAGAGAGAGAAAGGAGGAAAGAGTGGAGACATAGACATGGCTTCAAGCTTGTTAAGAAACATTTAAAAATTGTACAGATACCCAATTTGGGTCTTTCTGTTAGAAGATAATTCTTCCTGGGCAAGATAGGATGCACAAGCTGCTTGCCTGGTGTGCAACCCACTCTAGTGCTTTCACAAACCTCCTGGCATTAGAGACGCAGCAGGACTGCGCAGAACAGCAGATGCCAGAGCGATTCTGTTGACGTGGCTGTCACAGCTCCCAGAGAAGACAACGTGGTGAAACCCAACAGACTGACAGGCATCGAAGGTTGGTAAACGTCCATCATGTTAGCTCTGTGGGAAAGGACAAGATGCCCTTATAAGGGACAGTGGCTACCGAATCGGTGCTCTGCATTGATTTATTGAGTACCTACTGTGGGGAAGGCAGGAATCTGAGCCCGGGGAAGATTAGCAGAAATGGACAGGGAAACATCCAGCCCCTCAGAATTTCACAATTTACAATCACAATGATGAGTGAGGCCTTCCATTTGAGGCAGGTGAAGATGCTGTGGTATGGCACAGAGCAAGCAATATTCTTTGGCATCTAGGTGAGGGATAGTCAGGGACAATTTTTAGGGGAGACGGGATGACCTCGGAGGTCAAGGAATGGTTACACTTTGGTAGGTGAAAAGGGTGGGGGTTCAGGGTAAGGCAATACAGATGCAGTAAAACTTGAAGGTGAAGGCCTGAGGGTACAAGGCCCGAGGCATGCTAGAGCAGCAGTACGCGGCCTGGTGTCATTGCGTTGGCAGCATTACAACATCTTGTCTCAAAGAATCAGATTTTAAAAGTATAGCCACTTTCATGGCCTGGAATGGCGTCTTGGAAAAGGACCCAAAGGAAAATTCATTAAATAGAGGCAGGTATAGGGTAACAGCCACAGCTTTCTCAGCTGAAAAAGTCCTTTTTCCTCATTTACGTACTTGAGCTTTCAATTTGATTCACTTTCTAATGTTTGTTTTTGTTTGTTTGTTTCCATAGCTAAGTTGACCCGCAGCAGAGAGAGCACTGGGCATTTGCGGCAGCTGGTACAGGAGGCCGTTGTCTTCCGCTGGTCCTTGAAGAGTTATCCTGAGGTAAAAAACAAAATTACAGCAGCAGCCAAAAATGGAGTCACATCCTGAGACACTTTCTTCATGGTGTGCGTGACCCTGCAGGCTATGGCCAACTGGAACGTTCCAATGTTCCACAGGGGCTCTTCCATGAGAGTGATGAGGATAAGTGCAATTCCTAGTTCAGCTAACATTTCTTTCTAGTTCTTCCAAGGAGGTGTACATTTGTGTGCATGTCCTCTCATTCTACCCTCCCTGCAACCTTTTTCATATATTTTAGTTTTTAACTTTAATATAGTTAACATAGATTGCAATATTAGTATCAGGTGATCCGTGTATTCAAAGACTATACGTCACTCAGCACTCATCATGACAAGTGCAATCCTTAAGTTCCATTTATTTATTTATTTATTTATTTATTTATGATTGTATTTATTTATTCATGAGAGACACACACACACACACACACAGAGAGAGGGAGGCACAGACACAAGGAGAGGGAGAAGCAGGCTCCATGCAGGGAGCCCGATGTGGGACTCGATCCCGGGTCTCCAGGATCAGGCCCTGGGCTGAAGGAGGCACTAAACCGCTGAGCCACCAGGGGTGCCCCTCACCACCTATTTACCACATCCCCCCCACCCCTTCCCCTTTGGTAACCACCAGTTTGTTCTCTATAATTGTCTGGTTCTTGGTTCGTCCATCTCTCCTTTTTTCCCCTTTTTCCTTTGCTTTGTTTGCTAAATTCCACATGTGAGTGAAATCCTATGGTATTTGTCTTCCTCTTACTGGCTTATTTTGATGAATGTCATAGTCTCCAGCTCAATCTATGATGTTGCAAATGGCAAGATTTCATTCACTTTATGGCTGAATAATATTCCATTGGATATATATATATATATACCACTCGTTCTTTATCCATTTATCTATTGACAAGTCCCTGGGCTGCTTCCACAGCTTAGCTATTGTAAATAATGCTGCTATAAACGTAAGAATGCATATATCACTTAGAATTAGCATGTTTGCATTTTGTGTGTGAATATCCAGTAGTATGATTACTAGATCATACGGTTGTTCCATTTTTAACTTTTTGAGGAAGCTCCATACTGTTCTCCACAGTGGCTGTACCAGTTTGTATTCCCACCAATAGTGCATGAGAGTTCCTATTTCTCCACATCCTCTATAACATTTGCTATTTCTTGTGCTTTGATTTTGATCTATCTGACAAGTGTGAGGTGATATCTCACTGTATTTTTGATTTGCATTTTCTAAATGATGAGTGAAGTTGAACATCTTTTCATGTGTCTGTTGACCACATGGATATCTTTATGGAGAAACATCTGTTCGTGTCTTCTGCTCATTTTTTAAATTGGATTATTTTTATGGAATGTTAAGCTGTATAGGTTCTTTATATGTTTTGGATACTAACCCTTCCTTTATCAGGTCTGCAATTTGCAAATATCTTCTCCCCTTCAGCAGGTTGTCTTTTAGTTTGGTTGATTACTTCCTTCACTGTGTAGAAGCTTTTTATTTTGGTGTAATCTCAAAAGTTTAATTTTGCTTTCCTCTCCCAATTCTTTAGGTTGCTTTTTGTAGTTCCTCTCTGTTCCTTCTCTTGCTTTCTTCTTTCATGATTAGTTAGCTTTCTTTAGTGAAATATTTGAATTCGTCCTATGCTCTTTATTTTTTGCATATCTATTACTGTTTTTTTCCCAAAGATTTTATTTATGTATTCATGAGAGACACAGAGACAGAGGCAGAGACACAGGCAGAGAGAGAAGCAGGCTCCCTGCAGGGAGCCCAGTGTAGGACTCGGTCCCAGGACCCCGGGATCACGACTTGGACCGAGGGCAGACATTCACCTGCTGAGCCACCCGGCTGTCCCTCTATGACTGTTTTTTAATTGGTAGTTACCATTTGGTTTATATGTAATATCTGCATACAGCAGTCTGTACTAAGCCAACGGTCGCTTAATTGTGAACCTCTCCCTTCCCCCGCAATGTTTCTGATTTAGGTATCATATTTTACATCGTGTTATTTTGTGCTTCTTTTGACTGATTTTTTCCAGGTATGCTTAGTTAGTTATTTTTGCTTCTGTGCTTCGTATTTTTCTTTCTCTTATTTCTGTTTTTCTCCCCACTCCGCCACAGAGTTCCCCTTAACATTTCTCATAGAGCTGGTTTAGTGTCATGAATTCCTTTAACTTCTGTCTAGGAATCTCCTTATCTCTCCTTCTGTTCTGAATGATAGCCTCGGCTGTAGAGTATTCTTGGCTGGAGATTTTCCTTTCAGGACTTTGAATATATTGTGCCACTGTCTTCTGACATGTAACGTTTCTGTTGAAAATATCAGCTGATAGCCTTATGAGGTGTTCTTTGTATATAACTGTCTTCTTTTCTTCTTGCAACATTTAAAATTTTTTCTTTTCATTATTTTTTGCCATTTGAATTACCATGTGTCTTGGTGTGGACCTCCTTGGGTTGAATTTATTGGAGGACCTCTGTACATTCTGGATCTGAATTCGTTTACCTTCCCCCATCGGGGAAGTTTTCAGCTATTATCTTACCAAATACATTTTCTGTCCCTCTTTCTCTCTATAGTGCTTCTGAGATCCCTATAATGTGAATGTTATTACATTTGATGATGTCACTTTCTCTATGCTTATTCTCCTTATGCAGTATTTGTCTCTTATCTGTTCAGCTGGATTGCTTTTCCTCCAGGTCACTTATACATGCCTGCTTCCAGTAGACTACTATTTATTCCTTCTATTGTATTTGTAGTTTTATTTATTGAGTTCTTTATCTCTGACATGTTATTTTTTATCTCTTTGCCAAAGGCCTCACTGATGTCCTCCACTCTTTTCTGAAATCCAGTGAGTATCTTTATAATAATTACTTTAAATTCTCTGTCAGGTGTTTTACTTATTTCTGTTTCATTTAGATCTCCTGTTGTGATTTTGTCCTATTCCTTTATTTGACATATATTCCTCTGTCTGCTCATTTGGTCTATTTCTCAGTGTCTTTTCATGTGTGTTATCAAAATCAGTCATGTCTTCTGGCTTTATGAAGAAAGCCAGTGTCCCCTGTTCACCAGAACCTAGCACTTCAGAGAAGTTTCCTGCATGTGTGGCTTGCATCCTGCTATTGTGTATGAGTCACTTTTTATTTCAGTCTGGATGTCTGCACTAATTTTCTGCCTATTGTGGGCTGTACTTGCTTTCTGTGGTATTAGTGAGACCCAGGCGAGCTGGCTCTAAGGTGGTATGATTGCAGGAGGGCCAGGGAGCAGAGTGGGAGTGTTAACAATGTTCGTGCCTAGCTGCAGGTCCTAGGCCCAATCCCCCAAGCATGGTGGCCACTAGTGCATGGTGTACAGCAGTGGTGGTGGCTGAGGTGCAGCATGCAGCAATGGTGGCAGTGGATGGGGGCCACAGATCCTAGGCAAGGTTCATGGAGCATTGACAAAAAGGCTTCTCTGCCACAATATCTGTGGGAGAAACTTGTGGTGAGTTTTTGGTCTGTTTGCTTACTTGTTTTTTCTTCTTTGCCTTAAAACTTGAAGAGTTTTGTGATTGAGATCCTATGGTGTGTAAAATTGCAATTCTCAGATTCAGTAATAATCTGTGTTTAAGCCAGTTGTTTACTGGACCACATAACTCCATAACATCCTCATCAGTCTGGGGACTTCTGTGGGTTAACATTTCCCTGTTAATGTGACTTCCCTGTGCCTCTGTGTCCCTTCAGTGAACTGCAGACTACTGGAACTTGACTCTAATGGATGTGGACTATGGTGTGGAGTGAACTGATGGGAAAGAAATCAATGCTGAATGTACTGGTTGTGACTTTGGGGTCTTGAAACTGTGATGAGCAGGGAACGAGAGTGAGCCAGCAGCTTGTGCTAGTCTCTGTGCTAGTTCTGGGGTAGTCCTTATTTCCTCATGAAGATGATGCTGACTTGGGTGCAGTTAGAGAGTCAACTACCAGAGATTCCATAAATTTGGCAAGAGCAGAGGGTATGGAAGGTTAAAGTAGCTGCAGCAGCAGCAGCACGTGTTGTTATAAAGCATGAAAAAAATAACTTTATATAAGCCCTTATAGTCCTTTCTAGTCCCCAAATGAGCATAAAAGTGACAAGGATGAAATGGCAAACTGGAAACTGTGTGATACAGCCATGAAGTTTCTTTCCCTGATACTCCCTGAGATACTGTTTGCTGTCGGTAATGGACATGATCTAAAGCACTCTTTTGCCCCTTCAGGTATTATCAGTTATCATTTCACAAAGAAATAAATCTGCCAGCACAGAGAATCCCCAATGGTCTTGATAGAATAAACCCATTGACACTCTTCCCTAACCTTCTCTTACCCTTGAAGCATTTCAAATGCTTTTAGTTTTTCTCACTTGTCTCAAATACAGAGATGTAGCATGAGGAAAAGGAACCATCATGCCCTCTTTCTTATATGTTTACAGAAATTGGTAGAGTGTGGGCAAGAAAGTGGGATAGCCAGAAACTGAAGGCAGGGGAAACAGGAGGAGGAAAGAGGGGAAGGGTGGAAGGGAGAGAGGTGAGTGAAGGGGGAGAAAGAAGAGATAGTGTTGGAGAGAGGAAGGATGAGGAGAAAAGAGAGACGAGGAGAGAAAAAAATGGAAAGGAGAGACATTTTTTGTGAAAGACACATAATAGGGGATCCCTGGGTGGCGCAGCGGTTTGGCGCCTGCCTTTGGCCCAGGGCGCGATCCTGGAGACCCGGGATCAAATCCCACATCGGGCTCCCGGTGCATGGAGCCTGCTTCTCCCTCTGCCTGTGTCTCTGCCTTTCTCTCTCTCTGTGACTATCATAAATATAAATAAATAAATAAATAAATAAATAAATAAATAAATAAATAAAATCTTAAAAAAAAAAAAGACACATAATACCCTCAAAAAAATGGCGATGCAGATAAAAGCAATTTTAGTGATATTCAAGATTAAAACCCTACAAGAATGCATAATAAAAGCATTAACAATTCCAGCCCCCCCATAGAGGAGCACAGCCCCTCCAGGCCAGCACTAGTTCCTGCCTGCTTGTTTCCCGGCCGGAGGCCCACCCCCAGTGCACTTGTATGCAGCACATTCGCGGTGTGACTGAGTCTCTGGGACAGAAATCCTTCACTCTTCACAAAAGAACATCTTACATCGATGGAGTTTCCATTCCTTGGCATTTGTTTGGAGTTTTATTCAATAAGGGGGTCACTCTAGGAAAAAGCAGTCTCACCCCACGTGCCCAACTTACCTTCATAAAGCTACTTCGTGAAATGATGTGATTCACAAAAGATGCTTAAATTGTTTTGAGACTGAATTTACCAAAATGTTCAATAATGTCATGTGATCTTTCATAGGGTTAAGAGTAGTTGTCTCTCTCATAGCCGCAAGTGCCTGGAAGATGTGCAGACCTGCATCCCTCCATGGTGACTCAGTGTACATTCTGAGCCCGTATCCTTTGGTTGATTTTTTTCTGAGAGACCACGAGAAAACCTGTCCAGGTTAAGATTTATCTAATCTTAATCATATCCACCTCTGTATGAATTTGGGTAGCAGTAGACTAGGAAACTCCAGAAAGCTGAGGACGAGAGGCAAATGTCCCAGGTGAGAAATGAGTGAAGAGGAGAGTGGAAGGAAGGCAGTTTCCATGGAGGGTGACCATGCAGTCCCACCTGCAATGTCATCAGTCTGCTAGTGCATAATTTACCCCCCCCCCCCATGCTGGCTGCATCGAGGTGCCCGGAATCTCTGCGTGGGCAGGGAGCCAAAGGTGAAAAATTGATACTTGCTCCTCATCTTCTAACTGACAGGAAGGATCTGAACAGGGGTAAAATGGTTTCAGGACGTTCTTTACTCACCTTGCCTAAATTTCTATCAATAACCAACCAAATCCCTAGAAGTGCCCTATCTTCAATTATCCACTGAGAGTCTGGGGTCTCCAGCAGAGTAACTCTCCACAAGAGCTCAGAGTAAGCTAATCTTGTCCCCAAGTGGGGAAATCATGGGGCAGACTGTTAGAAGGTTTTCTAAGAAGACTCCAGAGCCGGGATCCCTGGGTGGCGCAGCGGTTTGGCGCCTGCCTTTGGCCCAGGGCACGATCCTGGAGACCCAGGATCGAATCCCACGTCGGGCTCCCGGTGCATGAGAGCCTGCTTCTCCCTCTGCCTATGTCTCTGCCTCTCTCTCTCTCTCTCTCTCTGTGTGACTATCATAAATAAATAAAAAAAAAAAAGAAGACTCCAGAGCCATGTTTAGGATAGATGGATGGAGGTGAAGACTGAATATAAGAAAACAAGATATCAACGGGAAACCTTGTCTGCTGTAACTGGAGTGGGGTCATCTTTCCAACAACTACATCGTTCCCCGGTGTCATGCTGCAAAGCACTGTCCAGGGCTTCAGATCGCCAGTTCTATTTCTTCCTTTTCTAGTTCCTAGGCCCACTTCTCACCTGCCCAGAAAGAGGGAAGGGCAGAGGTCATCTCACAGATGGCTGGGTGATTGCCTGACCGTACCTGGTACAGTTTCATAAAAGCTCCTGGGCCCTGAAGTGTTCCTTTCATGAGGCCAGCTGGAGGGAAGTGCCTGGACGTCCATCTCACAGACAGGCAGCTGTCAGAGAAATTGTGCAGCCCTGCTCCACAGCTTTCTCCAGTCTCATCCAGCCCCATCTGCTATCTAACCAAGACTAGCAGAAAACTTGAGAAGGGGAGGGACTCACTGTTCTCCTCTTTCCTTGACATCCTCATCCCATTTAGCCTGTGCTAGGCTGAAGATCACCTTTCAGAATCACTGAGAGACTGTCCACTCTCCTTGATGAGGCATTTTCCTCCACAAGTGAAACAAAGACCAATTTCCTTCAGAAACTTGGAGGACTGTGCCGAGTCTCAGCCAAGTGTGTGAATTTAGGCCACGCTTATTGACCTCATCTGAGTCCAATGGGCCCAAGCTACTAGAGGGGAGCTCCCCTCTCTGAATGCCAGGAGACTAGTCCCTTAATCAGCACCCGGTCACTAGAACTCCTCACTGACATGAGCTCAGACTCTAGCACCTCCCAGGAGGGAGCCAGGTCCCTTGCCTTACCTGAGTGTTATCCCTTCCACTGCCAGCAGACTTCTTCCTCTCCATTAACTCCACTCCAGGAATGGAGGGAGGAGGTGCAGGGAGGAGAGGAAGTTAATTATTACCATAGAAATTGTATAGAGAAGTAACAAAAACAACACAAAACTAGAATGTATATGGAAGTCAAGTGAGAGACACGCGTTGCTATTTAAAAAGAAAAAAACGTGTACATAAAACTACCAACTTGAACAGTTACTTACGTCTCCTAGAATTCTACTTCTCTGGTCCCTAAGTGTGAACATATGATGCAGTTCTGAAATGTAAATGGGCTTCTGAGAGGGATTTTGTTTTTCTTACTAAAGCTGTTGACATTTTTGCTCCTGTCTGCTCTTCTTCATGCTTTAAGAACAGATAAAATGTTGCAGGTACAGCTACAAACCTGAGAACAAAATTTATGGGACTTTGGTTTGATGTCATGGAACTAACTCCAAGATGACAACCTGACACTGGTTGTTATAATTCTAAAAGTATAATAATGCAGGGGAAAATGATTTTTAAGCTACGATGTGCTAAGTGTGGGGTGTGACAGTTCATGATGTTATTAGTATTATTCTATTCTAAATTATTTTAAGGATATCACATGATGTTTAGTGTGGTTGGTAGAGATAGATCTAATTCTTCCGATTATATCTCAATTGGTATCTGTGATCAAATCAGCCCTAAGACCTACATCTATTAACTCCCCGTGTAGTGTGATTTTCCTGGGGAAAGAAATTAGGTGGTTAAGATTGTGGCAGGCAGATATAAAATACATAATTATCTATGAGAGAATATAATTTTAAAGAATAATGTGCATAGCTTTAGAAACAAGCCAGTAAAATCAAAGTGGAGTTTTAAGAAAAGAAGAGAATTTGTCACCTGAAGACTCAAACTTTCCTTCTCCATTACCTCCGTCACCCCGACACTGCCTCCCGCCCTTTCTCTTCACCACCCCCAAACACACAAGTCTTCCATCTCCACGTCTCCACGTCTCAACCACCTCCATCACCCTGACCCTGACAAACACCGCCTCACTTCCAAAACCCCCATCAACACAGCCCCCATCTCCCACATCCAATCTCTCCCACTATCACCACCAACTGACCCACCATCTCCTCTGTTTCTCCAAACCATCACATCAAAATCACCTCCTCCCCTCCAACACCTCCATCTACCATGATTCTGACCTCTTTCCATGCACCACCTCCATCATGCCAACTACTCCCTCACCTCTGCCACTTCACCACCTTTAACAGGCCAGCCCACCTCTCACTACATCAATTACAACCCTGTATTCACATCTTCCCCTTCATAACTGCAATCACAATACCACAGCTTCCTGCCTTCATCCCAGCAGTGCCATCACACCAACTTAGACTCCCATTTCCTTCCCTTGAGTAGCACCATCCATAAATACTCCCCTCCTCCCCTCCACCACTTCTGTCGTACCAACACACCTCTCATTGCTGCACCTTCATCACTGGAAGCACTCAACTCTTAATTTCATATGCTTCCCTCCATCAGACCAAGACTAATTCCCTCTACCTCTTCTGCATGACCATTACCACACCACCACATCTCTACATTCTCTTTTCCTCCACCTCCAATATTCCAAAGCTACCTCCTACTGCCTCATTTCCACCGAATCCACCACACAAAACCGATTCACATCTTCTCCCCTCCACAACCTCCATCATAGCAGCCTGCTTCCTATTTCCTCCCCTCTACCATGGCCATCATGCCTAACCAGATTCTCACCTCCTTTCCTCTACCACCATTATCACAGCAACCCTGACTCCTACCTCCTCCCTGGGGTGGGGGGGGATCGTACATAGAAATTGTATCTAGAGGTACATGATGATACCAATCTTGTATCCCCTCTCCTTCTTTCTACCACATCCATCACACCAAACCAGGCTTTCATTTCTTACCCTCTACCTCCATCACCAAATCTAGGTCCAATCATCTCATCTCTACCTCCTCTATCATATCAAACCACTTCCTTTCCTCTTCCTTCCAATATCCAACATACTGGATTTTTGTAAAGTCATCTCTACACCCAATGTGGGGCTTGAATTTATGACCCTGTGATCAAAAGTCACATGCTCTACCACCTGGGCCAGCCAGGTGCTCCACATCCATGTACTAATCTCACCCTTCTACCACTCCCATCATACCAACACTGACATTCATCTACTCTCTTCTATAAATCCAACCAAACCCCCTACTACCTCATCTCCTCCACCAGCTCCATAATAACAGCACTGTTGCCCATTGCTTCTCCTCCCCTCCTGTCCTCCATCCCACAAACACCATTTCTCTACTCCTGCATTGTACCACTGCTATCAATCTAAACATGGATTAGGAGGTGTGAATCAGAGTGGGTATGATAGAGGTGGACTCCATAAGAGATGGGGGATTGCTGGGGATCCCTGGGTGGCTCAGCAGTTTGGTGCCTATTTTTGTCCCAGAGCGTGACCCCAGGATCCAGGGATCAAGTCCCCCATTGGGCTCCCTGCATGGAGCCTGCTTCTCCCTCTGCCTGTGTCTCTGCCTCTCTCTCTCCCTCTGTGTCTTTCATGAATAAATAAATAAATAAATATTTTTAAAAAAGAAATGGGGGATTGCTGATGTGTTGGAAGTCATGGGAGGGGTGGGAGTCAGAATCGATGTGATGGAGTGGTGGGATGATAATCTGTGGCATGTAGAATTTGTGTAATGAAGGCCATTTAGGGGAAAAGGTGGCCTTTAGAGTTGGAGTAATGAAGGTATGGAAGAAGGGGGTTAGGAATCTGATTTAGCATGTTGGTGTTGTGGAGGGGAGGACATGGCAGGCAGGTTGATATGAGTGTAGGTAGTAGAGGGCTTACAGGATTGGTAAGATGGAGGTCATAGCAGAAAGAAGTCATGTTTGAGGTTATGACATTGATAGAGGGGAGGTGGTAAGAAGTGGATCATCTTATGAAAGCAGTGGGAGAAAGGGAGAGGCAGTATTGATATGAGATGGCTGTGGAGGGCAGGGGGTGGGGTTCTGGGTTGCTGGGATGGTGGTCATGGAGGGCAAAGGTAGAATCACAGTTGGCATGATGGTGCTAGTAGAGGTGGCCTGTAGGAAGGCACTGGGTGAGAAGGAGTTTGTGGACAGGAAAGAGGTAGCAGACAGGACTTATGATCTCTTTATCTCCAGGTATATATGTGGCAGACGTATAAAACTGAACGTACCCAAACAGAACTGACCCCACGAAATCTATCCTTCCCTGCTCTTCCTCATCTCTCTAAAAGAACTGAGCCAGAAAGGGCTAGAAGCATCTAAGACCAAAATTCTGAGTCAGACTTGATTCTTCATTTTATTTCATATCCCACATTTAGTTCATTACAGATTTTCTTCACACTTTTTCTACAGTCTGTCACGAATCCACCCATTTTCCCTCCATCTTTACTACCACCAACTCAAGCTGATCAACCATTATCTCTGACCTAGATGAGACCTTGGCCCCATCAACCTTTGCCACCCCTCTTCTCCTCCTCCAGAAGAAAAAAAAATATTCACTCAATGGTAGGATGATCTTTGTAAAGTATAGGTCAGGTCGTAGCACTTCACCACTTATAAGCTTCAAAGGCATTCCCCATAGAATACAGTGTGGGATTCTCTATGACCTGCTCTTGACCCACCTCCTAACTCCCTCACTCCGTTTTAGCTGTTCTGACCCTCTTGATGCATTTGTACTTGCCAAGCTGTGTCCAGTCTCAGGAACCTGGACTTGCTGTTCCTCTGCCTGGAGTCCTCTCCCCTGTTATCGCAAGGTTGACCCACCAGTTGGACTTTGACTGAGATATGCCCTATTAAATAATGGTACTTAGAAGGTGCATCATATTCTCTCACTTGCTTTATATATTTTTTGGTAATTTTTATAACACTTGTCATTATCTCAAATTATTTTATTCACTGAATTGCTTACTATTATAAACTGAATTGTGTCCCTTCAACATTCATAGATTGAAGCTCTAATAGTCTACAGTTGGAAATAAGGTTTTTCGGTGCATTTAAGGTTAAATGAGGTCATAAGCATGGGATCCTAATCTAATAGGATTGATGGATTTATAAGAAAAGTAAGAGAGACAGGGATCTCTCCCTTTCCCTGCACACATGCACCAAGTAAAGGCCTTGGTGAGGACATAGTGATAAAGTAGTTGTCTATAAGCTAAGAAGAGAGCTCTTGCCAGGAGCTGAATTGTCTACAACCTTAATCTTAGACTTCTAATCTCCAGATCTGTGAGAAGTAAATGTCTGCTGTTTAAGACTCCCACTCCATAGTATTTTTTTAAGATTATTTATTTATTCGTGAGAGAGAGAGAGAGAGAGAGAGAGAGAGAGAGAGAGAGAGAGAGGCAGAGACACAGGCAGAGGGAGAAGCAAGCTCCATGCAGGGAGCCCGACATGGGACTCGATCCCAGGACCCCAGGATCATGCCCTGGCCCGAAGGCAGGTGTTTAAACCGCTGAGCCACCCAGGCTGCCCCTCCATAGTATTTTGTTATGGCATCCCAAGGAGACCAGTACACTTACGTATTTACTATCTGTCTCCTCCCCACTGAAAATAAATGACATAAGGTCAGTGGCTTTAAGCACTCAATGCTGAGCCCGAGTGCCTAGAACAGTAGCTGGTACAGAATCCATGCTCAACATATGCTTAGTGAATAAGAGAAATAATGCCTGAATGGACACTGCAGGAGCTGTTTGTGATCTACCCATTTTTAAAAGTTTTATTTAAATTCCAGTTAGTTAACAGAGTGTAATATTAGTTTCAAGTGTAGGATATAGTGATTTGACGCTCCCATACTACACCTGGTGCTCATCACAATAAAGGCCCTGCTCAATACCCATCACCTATTTAATCCACTCCTCTCCTCTACCTCCTCTCCAGTAACCATCAGTTTGTTCTTTATAGTTAAGAGTCTGTTTCTTGGTTTCCACCTCTTTCCCCCACATTTTTATTGGTTTTATTTCTTAAATTTCACATGAGTGAAATCATATAGTTTTTGTCTTTTTCTGATGGATTTATTTCTCTTAGCATAATACTCTCTAGCTCTTGCCAAGTCATTGCAAATGGCAAGTTTACATTCTTTTTATGGCTGAGTCATATTCCATTTCCATTCATCAGTCAATGGACATTTGGGCTCTTTCCATAATCTGGCGACTGAAGATGATGCTGCGAAAATATCAGGGTCCATGTATCCCTTCAAATTAGTATTTTTGTATTTTGGGGATAAATACCTAGTAGGTGCTAGATCATAAGGTAGTTCTATTTGTAACTTTCTGAGGAAACTCCATACTGTTTTCCAGAGAAAAATGTACCAGTTTTCAGTCCCACCTGTTGTTAAGAGGTTCCCCTTTCTCTGAATCCTCATCAACACCTGTTGTTTCTTGTGGTGTTGATTTTAGCCATTCTGACAGGTGTGAGGTGATATCTCATTGTAGTTTTGATTTGTATTTTCCTAATGATGAATCATGTTGAACATCTTTTCATGTGTCTGTTGGCCATCTTGACCTATACATTTGTAAGGTAAAGAATCTAAAGTCCAAATCAGCTGGTAAGTAGCATTGCTGGGCTCAAATCTCTGAGCCCCAGCATAGCGCTCACATCAGCTACAACCACCACTTCCTCTAAAAGAAATTGATGCAAATGTAAATTCAAATACTACTTTTAACAGTATGACCATTTTTTTTAGTTTATTTGAGCCTCAGAACTCCAGGGTTGCCAGAAGAATATTATATTTAATTTAAATAATAAAGAAACCTAGGCTCTAAGCAGTTCTGATGTTACCAAGACTATTCAAGTCAGGGAAGCCAAATCTCAGTCTTTCATAGCCATGAACATTCTGTCTTTGCTTCTTGAAAGTAATTGAAAGAGAGTCAGGGAGGAGCAGGAAGGCAGGTGTTGCCTTCCCACTTAAAAACTGATGAAAATATACTTCGAAATGTATAATGACATAGAGGAGGGTGAGGTGCTCATCCTGGAGGGAGGCAGGCCATGGTCTATGAGCAGCTCCTGATGTAGGAGATAGAGTTTTCAGGAATATCAGCAGCCTGGATTCCAGGATCTATCTGTGACCAGAGCAAACCCAGCCTTTCTGGACCTTTGCTTCCCAATACTAAAAAGGAATTCTTGACACTATTTCCTGCCCAAGCTACTATTTGGCCCTATCCCTCCTTCATACCTCCCTGCAGGGACAGCTGGAAGGTTGCCCTGAACTTGAGTCCAGCCCCCTGGCCAGGACTCCCCTATGCCTACCTCCCCAGAGGTAGAGCCTTTCCTGGCCTCTGGCCTGGATGGGGGGACATGGGCCTGCAGGAGAAGAGAGATTGATCTTGGCTTCAGCTTTTCTTCTCTTTGATTGGAAGCCTGCCCTGGTACGTTTTATCAGGACTTTTGACCCCAGACATCCATCTTTCTACAAACCCAGCTGCTCCCTGCACCCCATCCCTAGCCCACCCTGGCACAACCCTAGAGAAATATCCTACAGGATCTGAAATTGCAGAATGGCATGCAGTGAGGAAAGCACACAGCATGGCCTCTACAGTGCCCTGGCACACAGGAAACACAGAAGACTCACGGCTACTTCCCAGTTTTGGTGAAGCAGAGCAAAGAAGTCTATGCATATTCTTGGAGGTGTTGGATCTGCAAAGTGAGGGGCTGTTACCAGGGGATAGTATTCCCTTTGAACTGGAAGGTAGAGCTTCAGAGTATGTAGCACACACTCCCCGCAAAAATTTCTTTTTTCTACAAGCATAAATAATCATTTAAAGTGGAAGAATAATTCTTCTCTGATTATTAATTATAAGGAAGCTGATATACAGCTTAGATTAGATTTTTTAAAATATGTACAATATCCTTGTTCAATGTTTATTTCTCAGAGTCTTGAAATGCCACCAGCTAGTGTCCGGTGTGCGTGGTAGGATAAGGTGCATGTTCACCTGCAATGTTATCTTGCAGGTGGATGCTTCCCGAGAGTGCATATGGAGCTCCTGAACAGAGTGATGTGAGGTTCAAGAGCTTGGTGCAGAGGCTTAGGAGCAACTTCCTATAGACCTTTCAGAAGTTACTTTTCATGGTGATCTGGGCTGTCAGCAGCCTCCAGGTACATGCTCATCTCCTCCGATTAGCTCTTGCACAACATGCCCCACTCTCTGCACATCTTCCACTTTTATTTGTAAAATAGAAAACTAGATTTCTGTCTCATGAGGTTTCAAACCCAAAAGACAAAAAGGATTGTTAATACCCAGCCTCACTTCATTACATGTCCCACACCCTGGGGCAAACAGAGAAGAAATCCAATGACTTCCCAGTTAGTCTTGTTCAGTCAGGGTAGAGTGTTCTTTTTCAAAATAGTCTTTTCTCTTCTATCCTTTATACAAAATTAAAATGACATTATGTATTTCTTTAAGATTTTATTTATTTATCCATGACACACACACACACACACAGAGAGAGAGAGGGGGGGGGGGGGGAGAGAGAGAGAGAGGGAGAGAGAGAGAAAGAGAAAGGCAGAGGGAGAAGCAGGGTCCCTGTAGGGAACCTGATGCGGGACTTGATTCCAGAACTCCAGGATCACGCCCTGAGCTGAAGGCAGATGCTCAACTGCTGAGCCACCCAGGCATCCCTGCATTCTTTTATTTTGTAAAGGATTTTTATTTCTTTATTTGAGAAAGAAAGAGCAAAAGCATGAGCACGGAAGGGACACAGGGAGAAGCAGACTACCCAAGGAGCAGGGAGCCAGAGATGGGACTCAGTCCCAGGACTCCTGGATCATGATCTGAGCCAAAGGAAGATGCTTAACTGACTGGGCCACCCAGGCACCCTGTAGTCTTTCAAATTCTGTTTGTTGAATCAAGTTGAATTCAAGACTGTTCTGAGAGTATCTATCCTTTTTTCCCCCCAGAAGACATATAGTTTGAAAATAAAATGGGCAAGCCTTGGAGATACACTTAAAGTGCGTGATAAGATGAAGGGAGTGGTGAGCAAGAAATTCTACATGTCTGCCTCAAGGAACTGGTTGGATAACGGAAGCATTTACTGAGATAACAAAGACTATGTAAGAACAGGTTGATGACAGAAGAATAGCATTTGGAACATTTGTTTTTGGATCCCAGTGGGCCATTGCAGTGAAGCTGTCATGGTAACAGTCTGTTGCTCCCAAGAGAGGTCTGGGCTGGAGGTGGGGATCTGCATATTGCTGGCACATGGACGGTCTAGATGCCACGGTGGGGGTGAGCTCGCCAGGGAGAGATGTTGGCTGTGTAGCTGTCCTCCTGAGAATGTTTTGCAGAGCTCAAGATGCCTTTAGGGAGGCTGACGTCCCCTCTAACCCTCGAATAAAAGTATGCATTGTTTTAACATACCTTTCACTCCAGCTTGTAGGGTTATGTGGGTAATAATGACTTCCTCGTTTCAAATTGATTTGTGAGAAATAAGAGGTAGATTTATGTAAAGAAACCAACCAAGATTTTTAAGATTATGTATTTATTCATGAGAGACATAGACAGAGAGAGGCAGAGACACAGGCAGAGGGAGAAGCAGGCTCCATGAAAGGAACCTGATATGGGACCCACCCCAGGACTCCAGGATCACACCCTGAGCTGAAGGCAGACACAATCACCGAGCCACCCAGGCATCCTGAAACCAATTGTTTTTAAAGCTGATGGTCCACACCAAGCTGCAACATCATTTTATTGATTTATTTATTTTTAAATCTCATTTAAAGGGCATTTTAAAGCTTACTATATAATCACATCTGCATACAGTGTTCTATTTCAGATCGTGTGAATTTGGTAACTCAGAACAATCTATATGCATTATATAAAAATCACTAACTAGATAATTGCAAATTTAAGTAACTCTGCTTTCTTGATTATAGAAACATTTTTAGATTATCTCTTATAAAAGTAGTGGGAATAATAAAATTATTAGTAGTATTGGGTAGAGTTAGATTTGGTATTTGTATAAAGACTCCCATCCTCAAGTACTGTGCTGCTTGGTCACTCACACACTGTCATTAGCCAGGCAAACACAGTCGCTCTTGCCTGCTTTGTCCAAAACACTCCTGGTGACAGGCAGTCTCCATATCTCCTTGCTCTTCTATCTCTCCTTCTTTGTGCGTTTTCCCTTACAGAGTCCAAATCTCATTCATTTTGGTTTGTTCAAAACTAACTAGCAACTCTCCACCTTAGCTGTTCCCCCCCAACACAGCATCCCATTTTCATGTACAACTTTATAAATGATAAGTGAAAAAAAGATTTCTAATTTCTAACCATACCACAAATCCGAGGTTATGCATCCTATGGTATGGTTAGTCATTACAATGGCCTTGCTTTTGTCATCCTTGTCATAGACTAATGTGGCTGTATCAACTGTCTAAATGGAAATATTTGCATCTCTAGCCCCATTCTTTTACATCCTCCAGAATCAAAAAAGAAACAGATATTAAAACACAAAATCTATAAATATATTAATTCAGCACAACAAGTGAAAGTGGCGAGCATCCAGCCTACCATAGAACCCATCAGATGTGTCTGAACAAATGCTATAGCTTCCACTGTTCTCTCAGGAATCATCCTGCTCAACAGTCTCTTCCTTCAAGCTCAGGAGACTCTAAGAGACACAGCTCAAAAACTACATAACAGGAAAACAAACAGAACTAGGTCTGTTTGATGGGAGAAGGTTTTTTTTTTCTTTACCAATGAACCTTTTTAATTGTGATAAAAATAGCATCAGTATATGGTGGTTGGGGAATAATGGAAAGGAAGGGCTCAGATGAGGAGATACAGCACATTCATCAGGGGGTGGGGTCTTTAGTCTCCTGCCCCTCCCACTTCGCCTTTTACCATGGTATCCAGCACCTGGGAAGAACTTCTCCACACACTATTTCTGCTCAGGCTGTCACTAGTTGACCAGGCAGGGGACAGAGAAGCAGCCAGTGGGCCTAACTCTCCTTCCCTTCGACCGTGAAAACTGAAGATGACCGGGCACATAACTCATGGTGGCCTGGTGTCGCTCCCTGAGCCTCAATGTCTTCATCAGTGATGACCTGTGCAGTTGGCACCAGCGTCCTGGCGCTACCACGGGGAGCTCTGTTTGGTAGGTCTAGAGCAAGCTTCATCAGCTGCATATTGAAAATCTCCACAGTGATTGCAATGCCCCCTAGATCGATAAACATTGGTTTGATTCAGTACTTCTCAAATGTTATTGTGCAGATTCTAATCCCGTATTTCTAACATAGAATCTAAATTCCACATTTCTAACAAGCTCTAAGAAGTGCTGACACTGCTGGTACATGGATCAAAATTTGAGCATCAAGGTTCTAGATGTTTCTAAATGTTGCATATCAGAACCATTCAAGTCTTCCCGTGTTCAATAAGATATATGGGACTATAAGGAGAACCTCTGTCCTAGCCAAGTTACATTAGTGTGACCCATGCTGGCTCATTATTCAGGTGGTGTTCCTATGCAATATGATCAATGACCCAAACACTGTAAAAGGTTAGAGTTCATTAATTCAAATTACAGTGACACTGGTGAGACTGTCATTGGTTCCTGGGACTCAGTTTCCCAGAGCTACTATAGTTCTTTAACCTGATGATCCTTGTTTTCAACTTCTTTTTTTTAATGTTCAATCTTATTCCAAATAAATCTATTTTTTATTTGTCAAAGTATCTTTCACCTACAACTAAAGAAGCTTAACTGATATTTCTGTATGTAAATATATAACTTCCCAGAATTACGCACAACCTACATTTTAGTATAGTTTTCTTGCAGTGATATGGTGGTAAACTACCTACCTTATCTCACATCTCTGTCCCAACCTGGAATTCCGTCTTAGAGAACATACCTGTCATTTACTTCTGTTTATATATTTCTATTTGATTCTGCATAAAAAGTTCTCTAAGTCAGGATGTTGATTAAATGACTCTAAAGAAAAGGTAAAAACTTCTGCCCAGGCTGATTCTTAACTTCTTAGAAGGATTGGCTGAAGTTAAACTGTGAAGCAAGCAATGTGTGATTAGCATTTTCTTCTTCCTCTTCAAGCTCTTTGTTCATCTCTTTTTATCTCTAGTCTCCTCAACATTCGCCCTGTGGGGACATATAGATCAAGTATATTCCAAAGACTTTCACCAAAGAACCACTTTCCTGTCTGATTCTCAGCCCTCCTATTTGCTTTGTAATATAATAATAGACAATGAAGAGCCGAAAGTTGACATCAATACCAAATTATAGTTCAATAAATACTTGAGGCTTTTGTTCTATACTAGAGATGGAAACCAACAGTGGGTTTTATGCACATGTGCCAGTATTGGTTAATGTGCAGGACAAATGCAAGACTTGCTTCTCTCTTCCCTCCCGTCTTGCTTCAACATCTCCCTTACCCCACACACATACACTAATACACCTACCCCACACACATACACATACACCACATACACATACACCACACACATACACATACACCACCCCCACACACATACACTAATTACTCCCTACGGATGAGTCAGTGTGGCAACAATGGCTACTACATCTTCTATCTCACATGATCTCCTTACCAGGAGATCTTGGCATCCTACCCATGGAATGATGATGCTCCTTTTCCTCCCCTCAAATGTGACTGGGTCTTGGTGACCACCTTGACCAATGGAGTGCAGTGAAAGTGACACAATTTGACTTCCAAGACTAGCACATAAAAGTGATACAGCTTTATCCTGGTTCCCCTGGAATGTTTGTGCTTGGAAACCAGACACTATGATGTGAAGGAACCAAGAAGCCACATGAAGAGGCCACATAAAAGAGACCTGGCCAATTATCCCATCTGGGGTCCCACACGACAACCAATGTCATTGAATGTGAGCAAGGAAGCCTTCAGATGGTTTCAGACCCCAGCTATCAAAATGTCTCCAGCTTTCAAGTATTCCAAGCTGAGGATGCAAGCATTGTGTAGACAGAAGCCAGTCTATTTACATAATCCAAGAGCACAAGGAAATAGGTGCTGGTTCACATTGGCAAATTTGGGGCATCTGTTAGGCAACATGATAACTGGACAGTTGGAATAAAGGACAGGAAATTCCAAGTTCTGGGTCAATGCTTAGCTACACTGCCCAGGGTTAGTTTTCAGAGGAAGCACATGAGGGCATGGCCCCTGTTCTTTCTTATGTAGTCGTGCTGGTGTAGTGGTGAGTACCCAGAGGCCAGATAGTTTTTCTCTCTGAATGTCTCACTTCTTCTTATTTTAAAAAAAGTGTAATTAAATGAACAAACAAACAAATGAAATTCAACTGAGTGAATTTTAAAGATCTTCCTGGCTTATTCAATAATCAGTGAATCAGGTAGCATCCAGTATAACGGACAGAAAGGATCCCTAGGGGCTGTGCAATAGGAAAGACTTGCAGGCAGAAGGGAGCCAGAACAAGGAAGTTATATTAAACAAACAAACAAAAAAGCAGATTGGTTATGTCAAGGCCACTTTCCTTTAAGGGAAGGAAGGGACTACTACATTACCTAACTAGTGTCCATTAGGCAATTCCTGATTGGTTGACTATTCCACTTCTGCAAGAGGTGAAACTGTAATTAAGTCAGTTTTGTGACATTAGGTTTTTAGCATGAGCAACTCCATTTAGCACCTGTTGTCCTGTTCTTAACGATTTCCCTCTTTCGATCAGACTCTGTGAATCATTGTTGTAAGTGATGAATCATTAAATTGTGCCTCTGAAACTAATTAACTGTGGTAACTAACTGGAATTTAAGTAAAAACTTAACACTTGAGAAAAAAATCACAGATTATTGTGCAATAATAATTATGTATTTAACCAAAGTGATTATAGAAAATATTAAAGTCAAAATATAAAAGTATTACATAGTTGTAAAAAAAAACTTAGTATTTTTTTTTTAAATTTATTTATTTATGATAGTCACACACAGAGAGAGAGAGAGAGGCAGAGACATAGGCAGAGGGAGAAGCAGGCTCCATGCACCGGGAGCCCGATATGGGATTCGATCCCGGGTCTCCAGGATCGTGCCCTGAGCCAAAGGCAGGCGCCAAACCGCTGCGCCACCCAGGGATCCCCTTAGTATTTTTTAATACCAAGAAAACTGGGCAGCCTGGGGGGCTCAGTGGTTTAGCACCACCGTCAGCCCGGGGTATGATCCTGGAGACCCCAGATCGAGTCCCGCCTCAAGTTCCCTGGATGGAGCCTGCTTGAGTCTCTGCCTCTCTCTCTCTCTCTCTCTCTCTGTCCCTCTCCCCGTCTCTTATGAATAAATAAATAAAATCTTAAAAAAAACCACTTATTTTTAAAACTCTTATAATAGCAACTCAATTGTAGCCAGATTGATTATATACAAGGTAAAATCCTCTTTTTCTCTCTCTTCTCAATCTTTTGTGCCATTTTGTCCTTTATCTCTTTCCCACTCTGACATAGCCAGTTTTACTTATGACAAATGACAAATTTACTTTATTTCCTTTAACAGAAATGCATCTGTGTAACTCATATCTTTAACTAAAAACATCCTATTTTCATGTATACAGAGGTGTTCCATTATTTGTAGTAGTTTTAATTATATTTATTAATTAAAATTCTTACCTCCTAGAAAACTCAATTTCTATTGAAAACTAAGAATCATGCAATTATGAACTTTTTTACATAAACATTCTTTAGATTGTCAAATTTATGAATACATTTTAGAATTTTGAAAACACACTGTCTCATAGTACAATTTTTTGTTGTGGCACAAAATGTTTACAACAGACCCAAATATATTTTGTTCCTGTTGTATGAGGTTGAAGACAAGTAAACCTATGCTCAATAATTCATGTTTCACTAATTTATCTTATTTGGAAATGCTCTATATAGTCAGTGAGTTATCATTTAACTAACTTAGCAGAACTCTAAAGTCTCAAGTTACCAAAAAAGATTTAGAAAACTATTTAAGTAGACATACCATAAAACATAATCATGGCTAAAAAACTTTACTAAGAATTCTTATCCCACTTACACTATCTAGATCCCTTGTTTTTAACACATTTATATTACTCTTGAAAATTTCACAAGACAGTATACTAAATTAGTCATCATGTCAAGTTATTTTTCTTGCTGACAAATTTTGTGGCAGAGGTAACATGAACTTACTTGACTAGCAAACACAAGTAGAATAAAAAAGATGTAGGTCTATATTTAATGCTGATTACTCCAAACATGCTTATTTTAACCAAAAAAAAAAAGAAAGAAAGAAACTTAACTAGATTTTATTTACCAAAGATTACTTTAGATTATTGCATAAGTTTGAAAAACATTTGGGTTAGTTCCTATATTTTTTAGAGTTTTAGGTATACTTTATTTGATAAGCACTTATTTTTAAGACAATTAAATAGAGCTCATTTACAAATTAATTTTGGTAATACCATCTGAAGATAGAAAAATATCACACATCTCCAACATTCATATATACACATAAGCAAAGAGACACAAATAGAGATCTTATAGCTTTTATTTTAAAATCTTAGCCATAAGACAGGTATGATAATGCAAAACTCATTCAGTTAAAAAAAAAAGTTGGATCCAAATTGTGTTTTTGGCATAAGGAATATGTTAAGTTTACCTGCTCAGATGACTTCAACTTTTACTGAGATTTGTGGGGAAGGCTTTTAAATTTTTTCATAGGCCTAGTTTTCAAATAGCCTTCCTTCCTGCTTTATTCCCTCTGATAAGAATTATCAGATTCATGGCGACTAGATAGGACAATCACATTTCAAAGACACAGGGAAAGAATGCAAGTTCCCCCAAGAAGGACTTTTATTTCCTAAAGCCAGAAATTTTACAATCTCTATAATCCTTTTGAGATGAAAAGGGGAACTTTGAGGATTAGTAAAAAGGAAGATAGATGGGCTCTGAGTTCCTTCCAGAGTTGTATTATGCTCTTGTAAAGGCTCAGTTTGTAAGGCACAGGCCATTGTGTTTAATTCCTCAAAGAATTGGGCGGTGACCTAAGCAAAGGGGTTGGCTACCTATCCAACTATGTTATCTTTAATTTGCTTCATTATATCAGAAGGTCTTTAAGATGGAAATCAAAAGATTCCTATATTCTAGATTTAGACTTTGTCTTTGGAATGCTTTTCTTTCCTTCTGGGTACATAGTTTCATTTTAGCTTAGAAGAGAAGGCCTTAAAAAAAAAAAAAAAGAGAAAGCCTAAAAACAAAAGTCTTATCAGGCTCTATCAGCCACCAATTTGGCCAACTTCTGACCCTAAAACTACTTTAAAAAATCTTTTCAAATATCTTATCTTGTTAGGTTTCAGCCAGGACAAATGGTAAATGTTCCTGGTAGTACTGAACACCTCCATGGACCCAAAGCCTTCCCAAAGAGGGTGCAAAAGGTATTACTCTCCCAAGATCCAGAGCCAGTCTCCAAGTAACTTAAATAAAGATTTAGACAATTCTCCTGAGAACTGAAAATGGTAGGGCCTGAGATATAAATGAGGTGCAATTACTTTTCTGCCTGGCCATATTTTGGGGACCCCTAACTTGACAATGACCAAATCAAATTCTGAGGGTGAAAAATGAGACACACGAGAAGGCAATAGGTGCCCCTGAGAGAGAAAGGCTCAATAGGTGCCCCTGAGAGAGAAACGCTCAATAACCAGTGGGTCTGGATTTGGAAAAGAAGGGGCAGGTGAAATTTTACCTCCTTCTCTCAAATGGGAATTGTAAGCAGAGATCCAGAAGAGGGACTGTGGTACGAATTCTTACTGTTCACTGGCTTCTGCCTGTGTCTCTAGGGTCCCATCTGCAGACTCAGAGTTGGGAGGTAAAGTTAAAAGTGTAGCTCCAATATCTAAGAATTTAGCAAGATTTTCCATTAAATTCAGTGTTAGTTTCCCTTTGGTTGTTTAAGGGAATAACTGGTAGCAGTTTGTGGAGAACCTCTTGAAGTTGTGTCCGACCTTTAAGGGGCCCGTTTGGGGGCCTCATTTGAAGGCAGATGAGGAGAGATCTGTGATGCCACTAACTTGTGGAGGCTTTGTGTGTGGTCTTCTAGTCTCCTCAGAGAGGAAGAGCAATTGAGATAGAGGAGTGACAGACTGTGAGTACTCAGGTAAAGGACAATGGGGGGGGGGTAGGAGTCACATCAGTCCTGTCCTTTGCTTTGTAGCTTTTTTTTTTTCTTTTCTTTTCTTTTCTTTTCTTTTAACTTTTTGCAATAAATCTTTCAATAAAGGCACTTTGAAATCCTAAGCCTTATGCCTACCAACTAAAATAGGCATCCCATTTGGGATTGGGATACTTATTTTAGGTTTGATTTGGGAACTCTTTCTTTCAAGTGCACTTCTTAAATGAATTGATCATAACAGGTTGGAACATTTCTTATAATGGCCATTCTAATTCTAGGTTGTCTTAGTAAGATTTTGCTATCTTGGTAGATATCTACAGTTTCTAGGACCAAAATTCTTAGATACAAAAATACGCTGTTGCATTGGAAGGTGGAATGTTGAATTTTTGGGGACTTGAGGATTATTTATTTGTTCATTTAGTAAGCCTTAGGTCTCTCAAAGACAAATTAATATCTAAGAGAGAATACCACTGAGTTGGGGACTATGTAGTGTTTTACAGTATTCTTCATTGCACAGAAATTTTCTTGAGGTTGATGTGTGACCTAGTGTTGATTTAATCCATTCCATAACCAACTTATTCTAACACAATAGTCAGAGCTAGGTGGTAAGTGCTCTAACGTCTTTTAAGTGTTCAACCTGTGCCCACAAATTTTGTGGCTTTAGATTCTGAGATTCTCATTAACAATGAATGTATCATTTCTTTATCTCATATGCACATTTTTAATTTAAATTAAATTAATTAACATATAGTATATTATTAGTTTCAGAGGTAGAGTTCAGCGATTCATCAGTCGTATACAACACCTATTGTTCATTACATCATGTGCCCTCCTTAATGCCCATCACCCTGTTACCCCAACCTCCCACCTCCCTCCCCTCTAGCAACCCTCTGTATTCTTAAATTTCACATACAAGTGAAATTGTGTGATAATTATCTTTCTCCAATTGACTTATTTTGCTTAACATAATACCCTCTAGTTCCATTCACATTATTGCAAATGACAAGATTTCATTTTTTGATGGCTGAGTGATATTCCATTGTGTGTATAGACACACACACACACACACACACACATCTTTGTCCATTCATCTGTTGATAGATATTTGGGCTCTTTCCATAAGTTGGCTATTGTGGATATTGCTGCTATAAACATTGGGGTGCAAGTGTCCCTTCAGATCACTACATTTATATCTTTTGGGTATATACCTTGTAGTGCGATTGCTGGGTAATAGAGTAGCTCTATTTTTAACTTTTTGTGGAACATTCCATACTGTTTTTCCAGGCTTGCATTCCCACCAGCAGTGTAAGAGGGTCCCCGTTCTCTGCATCCTCACCAACATTTGTTGACTTGTTCATTTTAGCCATTCTCACTAGTGTAAGGTGATATGTCATCGTGGATTTTTTTTAAGATTTTATTTATTTATTCATGAGAAGGAGAGGCAAAGACATAGGCAAAGGGAGAAGCAGATTCCCTATGAGAAGCCAGATGTGAGACTCAATCCCAGGACCCTGGGATCGGGACCACAGCCAAAGGCAGACACTCTACCACTAAGCCACCCAGGCACCTCCTCATTGTGGTTTTGATCTGTATTTCCCTGATGAGTGATGTTGAGCATTTTTTCATGTGTCTATCGGCCATTTGTATGTCTTCTTTGGAGAAATGTCTGTTCATGTCTTCATGTACACATTAATAGAAACCAGCAATAATCAAGGAAACAGAAGTATGGATACCAGCAATAACCAAAGACATGGTACTGTGGGCTGGCCAAGAGAAGACCTTAGTTGAGTACCACCAGCAGTTCCCAAAGTGGTGCTATGAACTAATCCAACAGACTCCAACAAATAGTAACTGCAGATTAACAAACAGGAACTATCAACTAATCCAGCAGATCCCAACCAATAGGACTTGGGTTCTAGGTAGAATTATCTGCCAGCTGAAGCTGACCTGCTAAGCTCTGACTGGAAAGCCAATTAGATCAGGAGCTCAACACAAAGAGAGCAGAGCTCAAACCCAAGAGGAATTTACCCATTGCCCTCAGAAATGGTAAGAAAGGCAGAGAACTCAAAAGGTTCACAGGTACCCATGCTGTGGTTTCTTGTTCCCCTAAAGCTGTCAGAAGTCTTCTTTAGATCCCACTTCCACTTTAGTTTAGCTTCCACTAAACTATTAAAAACACAAAACTCAAATGAGTAAATTTTAAAGATCCTATTGGTTTTATTCAACAATTCATGAATTGGGTGGCATCCAATCCAGCACATAGAAAGGTGTTAGAAGGTGAGGAAGGAACTTAAGTAAAGTATCTCCCAAACTGATAGCATTAGAGAATTAGAGATTAGAAAATGAAGCAGGTTGCTCCATATAGTTCACATAGTTTATTCAGGATAAATTACTAATGGGAGGATATGTTGGAGGACAATCTACAGCAGCTACATAGTCTCATGACTTAGTCCCATGACTATAGAGCAAGGAGAAGTGGAGATGGGCATTGCAGTGAAATCAAATGGTTCTCACATACCTCAAAGGGCTTGCATGCACCTCATGGTCAGCTAGCCTTTAATTAGATCTTTTGGAACTACCTGTACTTCAAGAAGGGGAAAGACTATGTTATCTCTAGCAGATTCAGGGGAGGCCAAAGCAAGCCCCTCCTGCCCCCACCTTGGAGGGTATTTCTTAGATATATATATTAACCTCCACGGGGCCTGGAACACATAATCCCAAGAGGGATCATTGAGTAAACAGCAACAAGATGGAGGGCAAAAGATGCTGATCCCGGGACTCCAGGATCAGTATCATCAACACTCCTACAAAAAGAGCTGTAGGGAGCTATACAATATGAAAGACTTTTTTTTTTAATAGGCAGAAAGGAGTGAGAACAAGGAACTTATTTGGATTGGTTATGGTGAGGTCACTTTCCTTTAGCCGGGTGGAGGAGGCCTATCAGGCCGATTACTTCACTTCTGCTGATTAGGCAATTCCTGACTGTGGTTTAAAATTTCCTTTCTGGGAGAGCTGAAACTAGAATTGAGTTGTCTCAGTTTGGTGATGTGGGGCTCAGCATAAGTGATTCCATTCTGGGCCCGCTGTCTTTTTTTTATTTTTTATTTTTTTAATAATAACCAAGTTTGACTTGTTTTGCACTGGACATTGCAAACCTGTCTTGTGACTCCATTTCCTCTGGCCATAGTGGAGATTCTCTGGGTCGTGGTGGTTGTGAGCTCTAAGGACCAACTGCACGGGTATGGAACCCAGCAGCATTTGTTCTAAGATCTAGCTGCCTCTATGCTGTCTACTCATGAAGAATTCCCCATTGGGTACAACCTAGTTTACTGGACTTCTATTTTGAGGCTTGGAAACAAAGTCTCAATTAGTAATAAAATATTACTTTCGTCTCCTCTGGTAGTTTAACCTATGCATTTATTTTCCTTAGGGATCTCATGTGGAGGAGAGAGAGGTGAGTTGAACAAGAAGAGCTTTGTGTACGTACGACTGCATTTCCGAGCCAAATGCAATTATAATAGCATCTCATGAGAACTCTCTAAGAGCATCAGGAGAAGAGATGATTTTGAGAGAGACATTCCCTACGTTTCTTGAATCATACACCAAAGTCCCATATGGGGACTTCCTACAAGCGAACCCAGTTCCATATTATAAAGCCCTGAACAATTTCCTTGCGAAGACAGCAGGTCAACTAAGCTATCTGGTTGAAAGTCATTAGGTGGCTTGATAAATTAGCTGACCAGAGCTCCAAGGTGTCTCTTTCAGGTGTGTATCTCAGGTTTGTAAGAAAATTTAAATAAAAATTCAGACAGTCTCCTTGCATCGTACGTCACATTTATTTTATTTTTTAAAGATTTTATTTATTTATTCATGAGAGACACAGAGAGAGAGAGAGGCAGAGACACAGGCAGAGGGAGAAGCAGGCTCCCTGCAGGGAGCTCGATGTGGGACTCGATCCCAGGGCCCCAAGGTCATGCCCTGGGCTGAAGGCGGCACTAACCGCTGAGCCGCCTGGGCTGCCCCTTACATCACATTTAAAAGGGTGATCCTTCTCCTCTAAGAAAACTGTGCCCAGACATTGGCAAGGACATTGATGTCGTGAAGCCAAGAGGCAGTAATCAGGAAGACAGACCCAGAGACCAGGCAGCGTAGCCACAGCAGTGCTAGCCCTTCAGGAAGGATGTTCTCCGCCTCCACAGGGGCTGTCAGGGCCCCAACCTGCCAGGGGCAGCATTTGGGGTCAGCTGCCAGAAATAAGCAGGATCTGCCCCAGAATTTCTCATAGTATATCTCATAGAACAGGTTTCATTAAAACTTTCACACGAATCAGCTAAGTTTTGGAACGAGGGAAATCCGGTTTCTTTACTGCAGGGATCTTCAGCATACGGATTTCGCAAAATTATTTGACCACAGGACTTTTATTCCCCAGGAAACTTAAAAAATGCTAATAATTTCAAAGTGTTAAGAAGTATTTTCCCTGAATGGTAGGAGTATGGCTGATTTATAGTTCTACTGTTTGCTTGTCTGTGTGTCATTTATTTTTTATAGTGACTACATCCTGTTTTTATGGTGAAGGAACATATTTTAATACAGTGAAAACTCTCTGCCTCAGGTGAGGCTAAATCCTGAGAGCAGTGCACTGTGTCCAAGGGTGGGAAGGAGTGCTTCCCGCGGAAGAGGAGGGATGCTGAGGCTGGAGCTGGGTGTCCTGCTGATGCTCTGGGTGGAGACCCGGGGCCTGAGCACAGCTCACGGGGCCCTGCCTCGCTCTCGTCCTCGGCCTCCCCGCACCATCCAGATTCCTCCGGGACAGGGGTGGCCAAGGGACAGCTATGACCTCTGCCCCCATGATCCCTCTTAGCCAAGAGGCTTTTCCTGAGCTCAGGAGCCGAACTCTCGGACCTATTCCTGCAGCCGGTGGTGGTGCATTAGAAGTGTTGATCTGTTGCTGAAGGCAGCTAATCCCTAACTGAATTTATATAAACAAACAGGAATAGAAACTTGAATTTTTCTGAATGCTTACTAGCATTCATTTTTTCCTAATTTTGAAAAACATAATTAAAAAAAACAGAGGATCCTGTGGCAAAGACACTTTACAGGAACATTTATTATGCAAATAACCAAATTAATTACACGCATTTGCATCTTATTAAGTATTGAGGGAAAAAAGCAGCTTAAATAGAAAGGAATTTATTTCTACCAAAATGATATTAGCCTGAGGAGGAAGGGTCAGAACACAATTAATTTGGATTGGGGTTTTAAATCCTGCTTAGGAATTCTATGATTTTACAGAGAAAGAAGTTTTTCTTGCTTTGACAATGATTGTTTTAAATCATAAAAATCAAAGAAGTGTTTCAAAGAACCTCACAGTTCCTGCCTCCACCTTTGACACCTTAATGTGCTCATGCTGTTATGTCCAATGCCTTCTACACCTCGACTGGGAATTTGTGCAGCTTTGACTAGCACACTCCGTCGTCGAGGCATTATTCAGACAGCATTGCTTGCTCAGGGGCAAGGCCTCGAGATGTCCTTCGGTTTGAGAGGCGGCCTTCCTGCAGTGACGTCCACTGGCTGCCCTCAGAGCTCCTGCCTCGGTCTGACCCCAGGTGCAGGATTCCCCCGGCAACTGCTGGGCCCAGCCCAAGGTACAGGTGACACCCTCCCTCAAGAAGGCTCTGGGAGGCCCCTCCCCCCGCCATGTCCACATCTCCTCTCAGGTCACTCTTCACCCCCAAACACACCTTTCTTTCCTACTCACTACCCCCCTCAGCTTCCTGTTCCTTCCATTGGCAATTCTCACCTTTGTCTTTTCCTGAAAATGTTTCAATGGCTTTTAGCAAAAAACAAGCAAACAAACAAACAAAAACCCTTGGTATTTTAAATTTGAATTCTGGCTCTAAGTTACTTGCAGCAGAAAGAAAAATATTTTCAATCTATTTTTCCAAATGGTGGTTTTTTTTTTTTTTTGGTTGTTTTTGTTCTCTGTTATGTTTTGTTTTCTTTATGGCAGCACCATTCAGATTTGCTGGCTTTGGAGGAAAGAACCTGGGTTTCAATTGTAATCCTGCTTTGCTCCGCTCAGTGACCGTGGCCAAGATACATGGGCTCCCGGAGTCCCAGAGTCTTCACTGGGGAAAAGAACAATGACCCCTTCAGGTCTGAATCAGCCCAACATGTTTCCATGAACAAATCTCCACAAGCAAAGAGGGTCTTCTAGATTAAAAGTTCCCCTTACACAAAATAATACTTGGCTAAAACATGACAAATACTGAAAAGCAGAACGAGATATCAGAAAAGGGAATATATGAATACAGCACAGCACATGGCAAATGTCTCTATGTTAGATAATAGTATTTTGTTTATTTTTTTTAATGGCATTCTTTTGAAAGAGTAAGCTGAGAGGTTACAACAAAAAAGTAGATAAGATTTTTTTTCCTGCCTCTTCAGGGATCCAAGGGCTTGGTGTGAAAGCAGGCCTATCTGAGCAAAGGCTCCAGGAGTTTGGACGCGGCCAAAGCCCAGCCGTGCCGTGGGGTCAGAGGTCGGCTGAGGACAAGCACGCATCCGGGTGGCAAGGTTTTGCCAGAGTGAATGGGTGCAAAACAGTGCTCAGCCCAGCAAGAGAAGGCCCACGGCTGTGTTCGGCAGCACCGGACAGTGCACCGAGCTGTATCACTTTGGGACCTGACCTGTAAAAGCAGGGAAATGGGGTCAGAGAGCTGAGGAATCCCAGAGCCAAGCCCATAACAGGAGGAGGACTTGAGAGAACCAGACATCTGAGTTGTAAAGGACCCAGCCGGCCGCTTTTGCCTCTCCCATCGGTGAGCGCCAGGTGAGCGCCAGGTGGGCGCCAGGTGAGTGCCAGGTGAGTGAAGGTCAGGTGCGGAGAGGGCCGCTTGCCTGCAGCTGCAACATTGCAACTGACGGACACTCACCAGGGTCCTCCCCATAGTCTCTCTCCTTGTTTTCTTGTGATTCTTGCCAAGTTTACGGAAAAAGCTGAAAAATCAGCTGAAAGTGGTGGCTCCTTCCCAAAGTTGGTGTCACCTATCCTTTGGCTCTTTCCCTTTCTCTCTAGTTTCCTATTTTTTTCTTCATTGCTCTGGTTCCTTCTTCCTTTCCAGCTTTCTCTCCACTGCAGCTGCCTTTTGTTTTCTTCTTGCTTTTACTTCCTCCACCTCCTCTGCTGTGGAGAAGGAACCTGTGCTGTTTGCAGCCCAGCCTCCAGCCACGCTTCCTCCTCTGATCACCCACTTGAGCCCACGATGGGAGTGGGCGACCCCACCACCTGTGGCCTCCCCCGAGGACTTGGCTGCTGGCCGAGCCCTGACTTCTCCCCCGAGTCAATAAATGCCCACTATTTCCTCGAAGCTCCTTGTACTCCAGCTTCTGTCACTAGGGAAAAGGCTTCCCAGACCCCAGCACTGGCCACTGACTACATTTCCAAGATGTGACTTGGCCCTCATTCTCCTAAAGTCCACATCCCAGCCGGACGGAAGCGCGCCACACCAAGCTGATTTTCTTCCCCCAACCAGGTCAGAGCCCTCCTAGTTACCCCTTGGCACCCTTTGTCCCTTAGTCGCTGCCCTTGTCCTCTTGCAAGACATCAGCACGCTCCCTGTTTCCTCTGCCCCCCCATCCCCCTGCGCTCTGCTGTGAGCCCCAGAGGCCAGGGCTGCTCCCTGCTCCCAGCAGCCTTCCTGCTACTGGCTTGGATGACTTCCTCTTCTCTCCTTTCCTGCAGCCTCCCTCGCCCTTGCTCTTCCCCACTCGCACTGATGCTTGATTAGGGAACAACCACCCTAAGGGTTTCACTCATTCACTCCCCTTCTGATGGATCCTTTTAAGACTCAGGGATCCTCAGAGCTCTAGGCAGCTTCATATGTAAATGAGGCCTCAAAGCCCTGTGCTCAGGGCTGAAATATGTTTTATAAGATAAAAGTAATTTTTCACAAACCAGAATAAATCAGTGTAATGGACAATAGAAGTAGAAAGGTCACGCTTTACACAAGGGAGTGTCCAGCCTCTCTGTGGCTGGGTGCTCGGAGGGGCCTATACATCACGATGCTCATTGGAGATACTCTTAACTTTCAGGTGAAGATGTTCTTCTCTGAGAAGCCCTTTGTGACTATGGGATAGTGAAGCCCTCTGAGGACCCAGAAAGGGGCACCCACTCCCGCCTTGTCACCCGACCGCCACCTTCTCCTTTCACCGAGGAGACAGCGATGAAGTCACTCACTTCAGTTTCTCTTGCTGCGAACAATCTGCATTGTATGCATATAAAACACTTCCAAAACATGTGTTTGGGGTTAATCACACCAAGATTTCTATAAAAGGGTGTGTAATTGTGTCTAAAAGACTCAGATAATTTAGAAAAAATAATCATTTCCTTCCAAAAGCTACACTAAGTAAAACCATTTGTTTTCCTACCATAGCATCTGAAATTCTTGCTCTCTACTCATTTAAGGCAAATATTTATTTTGAGGTGAAGCAAAAAAAAAATTGTTAAAACAATTATGAAATAACTGTCAATAAACACAAGATTTCCGTGGCATGTTAAGAGGAAGACTGAGCAATTGTCCAGGAAATAACCAAAAATATCCAGATGACCAAAGCACTAGGTTTTTATTTTTTTATTTTTATTTTTATTTTTTTTAAATTTTTATTTATTTATGATAGTCACAGAGAGAGAGAGAGAGAGGCAGAGACACAGGCAGAGGGAGAAGCAGGCTCCATGCACCGGGAGCCCGATGTGGGATTTGATCCCGGGTCTCCAGGATCGTGCCCTTGGGCCAAAGGCACGCGCCAAACCGCTGCGCCACCCAGGGATCCCATCACTAGGTTTTTAAAAATTTATTTTATTCTTTAAATTAACAAGTTATTTAATTTTTAAAAATTAATTAATTTAGTAATCGGGCCGAGCGGCAGAGGGAGAGAGAGAATCCTCAAGCAGACTCCAGACTGAGCCCTGAGACTGATGTGGGGCTCAATCTCATGATCCTGAAATCATGACCTGAGCTGAAATGAAGAATCAGACACTTAATCAATTGACCTACCCAGGTGTCTGAAAGCAGTAGGGTTTTTATTTTATTTTTTAAAGATTTTATTTATTTATTCATGAGAGACACAGAGAGAGGCAGAGACACAGGCAGAGGGAGCAGCAGGCTCCATGCGGGGAGCCCGATATGGGACTCCATCCAGGACCCCCGGGTCACACCCTGAGCTGAAGGCAGATGCTCAACTGCTGAACCACCCAGGCATCCCATAAAGCAATAGTGTTTTTAGAGTTAATTCCAGCATATTTGCCTCAATCTCATTTACTGTTTTTAGTGTAGACTAATCATTTTCCTGCCTGCTAAGTGAGGCCACACCAAGCCCAGGAAGCTACAGACTCTGCCCTTCAGAGCTATAGATTTGTGGAAAGAAAGAAATGGATAATGCAATGTCTGTGAGTAAACGATGCTAGCGAGAGCTTCCTCCTAGATGCCCTCCTTGCAGCCATTCACACTCCTGGCTGGTGGGGGCTTCCTCCATGTCCTGGAACTGACTGTTTTCCACTGTAGAACTGAAGCAGAGAACACGACAAAAGGCCCTCTGGGACTGAGTTACCTAAGTCTTTGTCCTCCTCCCTAAGATCTTCTGGGCCAGTGCTTTCTGTCCAGTGTCCTTGCAGCATGCTGACCCCAGCACCTGTCTGCTGCTTGGTTCAGTGGACAGTTCCTATAAGTCTCTCAAGTCTTTCCTACCACCACCTTGCCTCCATCTCTTCTCTCCTCTCCTCCCCTCCCCTCCGCTCCCCTCCCCTCCCCTCCGCTCCCCGCCCTTCCTCTCTACTCCCCTTCCTTCCCCTCTTCTTCCCTTCCCTCCCCTCCCCTTCCTTTCTCTTCCCTTCTCCTCTCCTCTCCTCTTTTTTCTCTTTTCTTCTCCTTTCCTTTCCCTTGGCCTCCCTAATCTTTCCTCATCCCTCCTCTCTCCCCCCGCCCAATGTTTCTATCCAGTTTTTCTGCTGGACAATAGTCCCAATTTCCTGTGCTAATCCTTCCAAAAATACAAACCCAAACTCGTTTACATAATTATTTCCTTGCTCCTTTTGATCACAAACCTTAGCTTGGAAGAACTCATGGCTCTTCAACTCTGGGGCTGACCCTTCTGGTTTTTCATTCTTCTGTCTCAACTGCGAGGACCCTGAACCTCTCCATTCTCAGAGGTTGGAGGAGCAGGAGGAAAAAGAATGGGGCCATTATAAAGAAACCAAATAAAGACACTGGTATACATGAGAGTCTTTAAATGATAAACAAAAAAAGCCAAAACTCTCTGGGAGATTATAACAAGGGCATCAGGATGATAAGAATGGTCAAGCTTGTGTGTACAAGAAGCACAACCTGACCCATACTCACTGTATCGTGTCTGGGCAACATAATCATCCTGAAAAGAAATTCTGACCTACTCATCAATTCCCACTTTGGAAAAGATTAATTTGCTGGTTTAAACCAGCTCCTTATTGGAGGCAGCCTTTTCCTTTGTTAATTGAACCCAGGTTCCATATGGATCCTAGATATGTTCCTAATTACACAGTCTCCTGGATGGAAAAAGAATAGTTTCAGAAAGTTCATCTTTAAATAGGCTCAGGATAGATGTCCAAGCTGGATACCCATTTAGGAGTTATCTGCAACAAAGCTCAAAATTATCAGAATTCCCCAAATATTTTATTTTATTTTTTTTAAAGATTTTATTTATTTATTCATGAGAGACACAGAGAGACGCAGAGACATAGAGGGAGAAGCAGGCCCCGTGCTGGAAGCCCAATATGGGACTTGATCCTGGGACTCTGGGATCATCCTCTGAGCCAAAGGCAGACGCTCAACTGCTGAGCCACCCAGGCGTCCCAATATTTTATTTTTTAAGTATTATTTTAATTAATTAATTAATTGATTACTTGATTGGGCTCTGATCTTTCCAAAGTGAATGGCCATTGTTCCAGCAGGCAGATGTGAGGCTGGCATTCAGAACTTCTCCATGACTGAAGCCCCTAAGACCCATTCCCCGACCCCTGCAGGGTTTTTATGCAAAGGAATTCTCTCAAAGGATGTGCAGGTTAAGGGCAAGGGAAGTACCTACAGTCCAGGTGTCTTCAGGATAAAGGTTAGGATGAGCACAGGCGAAATAATGTTCTCCAGTGCACTTGGTGTTAGATGGATTTGGCCTAAGAAAGGTCAGTGTGGCCAAGTGGCAGTGGGAAGAACCAGAGTAAGGGAAGCCCTGAACAACATTACAGAGCCCTGGCTGAGCCATTCTCTTATCCAGTGACTGAGAAGCCCCAGGCTTGCAGCTTAGGTAGCAACCTGACTGCTTGGCAGAGAGAAGAGGTGGCAGAGTCCAGTGAAGAGCTTTTTTAAAGGCTGTAGCAGGTCAGACGGAGCACCTCTCCATGCCAGAAGTGTGGGTTTACCTCAATATCCTTGACTCCACCCTCCAGGACAGCTGCAGAGGGGACCCCACACATTCTTATCCCATAGCTAGTGAGGCATCAAGTAGGAGGTATGAAACTATGTGTTTTCCTTTTTGCTTTAACGCTTCCGTCTGTTTGGATACTCAGAGAGTACTCTTATTTTCCCAAATGAAGGACTGTTTAGAATTCTAGGGTTCCCTCTCCCCTCCTGCCCATTTGCCAAATCCCTTGCTCAAATGAGACTCCAGGATCTCTGGCTTATGATCATCTGTCAGCTGGGTTTCTGGGTTTAGTCTCTTCTCCCACATGGGAAGCACCTCCTCATTTGTGTTTCTATCCCTTCCGTCAGTGTTAGTCAACGTGGCTTCCCTGGTTAGGGGGATGCTAGGATGTCCAAGAGGATGGACATGGAACCCCTGGGGAGAAGGAAGAAGGCTGACAGGAGTAATCAACAAAGTGTCCTTACTGGGCTATTGAGGTCTCTGCAGCTTCCCTCCCTGCTCTGTAGGAAGAGGTCACTGATATTATGGGAGAAGTAGGGCACAGGCAGGAGACTGGAGAGGGAAAGAGAAACAGACTCTTGGAAGGATTTTTCAAAAACTTCTTAATAACTGATTGACTCTATAAAAATATACTCATATTTTAACTAGCTGGAAACAGTCCTAGTGGGAAGACATATTTTTTAAGCATTTTTTTAAAAAAAATTCATTTATTTATTCATGAGAGACAGAGAGAGAGAGAGAGGCAGAGGCACAGGCAGAGGGAGAAGCAGGTTCCATGCAGGGAGCCCGACGTGGGACTCGATCCCGGGTCTCCAGGACCATGACCTGGGCCGAAGGTGGTGCTAGACCACTGAGCCCCCCCACCCCCCGGGCTGCCCGAGAAGACAATGTTGAGGTCTCTCTGCAGCCTCTAGACAGCACAACATAGGGTTAGTGGCTTTCCCAGTCACAGTCCTACATCTCCATTCAATGGATGCTGCCGCTCTAAATGTAGACCCTAGTTTTCTTCTCTTTTAAATGGGGATGATAACAATACTGCTTACAGCCTAGGGCCATTGGAGTAAGAAACAAGATTATGTATGGAAATATCCTAAGTTCCATTAGTTACTTTTAAACAAAAGAATTTGTTAAGTTTTATTATTTTTCTTTTAGTTAGTTCCCAAATAATTAACTGAGCATCTAGAATAATGATTGGAAAATAGTAGTCACACATTACGTATTGGTAGGATAGACCTCTGAATGAATGAATACCAAAGTACTGCGAAAAATGTTTAGATCAAAGAGAGACCTGCTGAGAAGTCTGTCCCTATCCTCTGCCCTGGGAAGCAGCTAACAAGAGGGCTTTCTGATCCATTAGACGAGTGGAGCTTGTTAAGGTCGGTCTGCATATATCCTTGGAGATTGTGTGCTTTGTGGGGAGCATGGAGGGAACGAAGGCATCAGAATGGGAAAGAAGGTCACAGGTGTTTTCCAACCTCAGAGAGCGGGAATGGGAGAAGAGAATGAGAATGGGCTGGCAAGCCGGGACAGAAAGAGCCCCCTAAGGACACCCTGCAACACCCAATAGTATATCTGGCTAGAGATATGGAATCAAAGTATTCAATTTTAAAATCACTTTAATAGTTTGTCATATTGTGGGAAAAGTCAGAGCAGAAAGATGCTTCCTCGAACAAATAGCACCTAAACCAAAGACATCCTGGACATAAAGTGCTGCGCATTATCGATAGCAATTCGTTTTTCCAAAGCCATGAAACAACTGGAATCAAATAAACAGTGATTCCAGGATTCACAGGGCTTCCCACTGGGGGCTGGATAATAAGTGTTGCATATTGGATCAACTAATCTGTGGATTTGTTCCTTGTAAGATATTAATAGGTGATAAAATAGTAAGACAATGTGAATTTAACTTGATCATTTGATTTGTCAGAAGATTTCTCTCCAGTATTCAAAATGTAGATGATCCACACTAAAGCCATGACTAATTTTTTAATTAAATTTTACTAACAAGATAACAAAAGTAAAATTAATCTATTAATTATAATTTATTGCTTTTTAGTAAATTTTTATTGAAGTGTATTAAATTTTATACATCTAAAATAAATGTAACACTGTGTATATCAGGCATACTTCAATAAAAAATGAAAAAAGATTCATTAATTTTTTAAATCATTAAAAAATATATATGTATATGCCTCTTTATTTGCTAGCATAATTCCAGGAGAGCTAAGTGATTTATGTTTCACATTTGAAGAAAGGAATTGTTAGGGATTTGATGAATTGGTTTGAAAACACAAATTTTGATCCATTGCCATTCTTTCCAGAAACAACCGCTATTATTCTTCCTCCTGAGTGACCTCAATCATTATTGTAGATGTAGTTGCTATTATTTATTATTATTATTATTACCATTAGTAGTACTATCATTCATCATTACATACCCAAGGTATGTTGTCCTAAGCATTTGGAAAAGGATCAATGTGAGAGCACAGAGGGTTTGCAACTGTAAGGGAATCAAAGCATCAGTGAAGGGCCGTCCGCTCGGCTCACCACCTCCATGCACAAGTGATGTACTGCGGCATGCCCACTGTGGGGTTTTGCCAGAAACAGCATTCTCTTTGCACTGAGCGTCATCCACTTCCTTTCTTTGCATTATTTCTTTTTGTGTGTAAGGGAGGCAAGGGTGGGGTTGTTGATAGGGTGTGAAATGGTCTAAAGGAAAGATCACCAACCATATATTATCACTGAGTAAGGCTTAAGATATTTTCTTAGTTGCCTTTGTACTTACAGTATATCTGGCTAGAGATATGGAATCAAATATTCGATTTTAAAGTCACTTTAAGGGATCCCTGGGTGGCTCAGCGGTTTGGTGCCTGCCTTTGGCCCAGGGCGTGATCCTGGAGACCCGGGATCGAGTCTGGCATCAGGCTCCCTGCATGGAGCCTGCTTCTCCCTCTGTCTGTGTCTCTGCCCCTCCCTCTCTCTCCCTGTCTATCATGAATAAATAAATAAAATCTTTTTTTTAAAAAAAAGTCACTTTAATAGCTTGTCATATTGTGGCTATGCCATAATTAGATCCAGATTCAGGTTCGTATTTCAACAACTTATTTTGGTTTTGAAGGCTTGGAGTTGCATTTTAAGTTTAAATTTGTCATATAAGCATATAAAATATTTACATTATTTCAAAAGCACATGTTTAAAAAATAGGTATAATTAGAGAAGTCTAGCTTCTAGCTTCTATCTCTGCTCCTTTCAATCTGTTCTCTTATCTTCTTAGATGTAGAAATTTAAAAAGTACAGTTGATCTTTCTAAGTTTTAATATAAGAAAAATATATTTAGATATTCACACCCTCTTTTGAGATAAATGGCAACCTACTATATATAGGTGTTGAACATTTAGATCAATTTGAGGAAAGCTGATATTTTAACAATATGGAACTTCTGCACCAGACAGAGAACTGGTTCCAAACGTTGGTTCAGCTGCTCACAGCTGGAAAATCAATACTCTGAAAGACAAAGGATGGTGAAAAGAAGCCAGCAACCTGGGAAGATTGTAGACTAACTTCCCAAAACCATCTTGCCCATCCAGGTGAAGCTGGAGGATTTTAAAGGGGAAAGCAGGGATCCCTGGGTGGCGCAGCGGTTTGGCACCTGCCTTTGGCCCAGGGCGCGATCCTGGAGACCCGGGATCGAATCCCACATCGGGCTCCCAGTGCATGGAGCCTGCTTCTCCCTCTGCCTGTGTCTCTGCCTCTCTCTCTTTCTCTCTCTGTGACTATCATAAATAAATAAAAATTAAAAAAAATAAATTTAAAAAAAAATAAAAATAAAGGGGAAAGCATAGGAAATGCAGGGGCAACATGCCGAAGAGGCTGGTGTTCAGGCAGTTAATCATATGTCAACATGAGCCGAACAGACTTGCTGGATTCAGTGGCAGCTGTTTTCCAACATGGCCAGACCGTATCTGCTGGAAATTCAGGTCCTTCATGCCTCAAGGCCAGTGGTCTATAAAACCTCAAGGAAAGTCGATTAGTTCTGGGGACTGAGGTCAGCAGGTAAGAAGTGTGTAAGTTTGCAGTAAGTTAGCCCTTAAGATCAACTGGAGTACTGTTCTGCTTCTAAACCATGAATATGGTATATCTCTCCATTCCCTTTGTTCTTCTTTCATGTTCATCGGGCACAGCCTACAAATTTAAATGTCTGTGGCACACATGATATTTGTTATGTTTGTGTATTTCACTTTTAGTATTAAATAAATGTCTAATTAATTTTTAACTTTAAATGAATTGTTAATTTTTTTAAAGACTCAAAAGATTTTTAAAGATTAATTTTTAAACATTTTTATAGATTTGTTTTATTTTAGAGAGAAAGCATAAGTGGGAACAAACGGACAGGCAGAGAGAGGGAGAGAATCTCAAGCAGACTCTGGAGCCCTACATGGGGCTTGATCCCATGACCCCAAGACCATGACCTGAGCCAAAATCAAGAGTCTGCTGCTTAACTGAGTCACCCAGGTGCCCCCTGAATTTTTCATTTTTAACTTTTAATGAATTTTGAACTTTCAACTCTAAGTGAACTTTTTAAATTTAACTTTCCAATTTTCTGCTACTAGTATATACAAATCCAATAGATTTTTGTAAATTAATATGTGCTGGGATCTTTCTAAATTCAATGCCTGTTCTCTATTTAACAGCAGTCCCAAAACATATCATGGAAAGACTAGGGAAAGCTTCTGACTTTGTTTCCTGAAAACAATCCCAAGTTGAAAAACAGACCTCTGTTGTTTCTTAGAACATCAATACCCAGTTAATGAAACAAGAATTGCCATTTGACAAATTTCAATTGGATTTGCTTTATATCTTCAAATTTTGCTGCTTATTACTAGCAAGGGACAGTCCATTGCGACTGCCTAGAGCTCACATCCTTGCATATACAATAGTGTGTGTGTATGTGTATGTATATATACACATATTTACATACACGCATCTATACACATATGTATGTATATATATATATATATATATATATATATATATATATGTAAACACACACATTTACACATTTACAGAAACAAGTTGGAGAAATGAGAATGGAGGGTACACAGATGCCCTTACCCTCAGACGTTTACAGCTCCCCTCCTTTCACAGAGGTCTCACTTCTTGTGAGCCCAGGGTCTCTTTTTCCCATTCCAGCCATTCCTTACTATTGTTACAATTGAACAATCTTTAGAAATTTACAGAAAAACAAAACAAAATATGCAGTTTGTGCCTTACTGAAGTTTAGTTTCAGTAACCAAGATGAAGCAATAGAGTCCAGGAGTCTGTCTTTCAGGCACCATGGCCATTCCGATCCCTAAGTCAATTCTGTAGGGTGAGTGCCAGAGCCTGCCCTCTTTCTGAGAACCATTAATTAGTTCTCCCTCAGTTTCCTGTGCCCTCAAACTGCATCCTACAGTATATGGATCCCACTCTGCTGTTCCTACTTCTAGATTCACCCTCTCCAATCACAGACTCCAGACTTGTCTCCCACACCTGCAGCAAATACGTCTGATCCATTCACCTTGCAGGGAACCAAGGTAACGAACAAGCTACTTAAGAACAAAATAAAACAAACAGAAACCACACCCCAATAATGGCTCAATAGCATCCTGATTACCTTGCAGTTCAATTGCTATGTAGTTGTCAGGATAGTCATCTTCGTAAGAGATTAGAAGGGAAGATTTCTAAGGTGTATGGATGGAAGGCTCCCTCTTGTATAAAATATTCCTTCCAACTGTGCCTCACATTTTTCTTCTTTCAGTAAATGGCACCATCTTCTTCCTGTTTGCTGAGGTCAAACACATCCTTGGTTTTGTTTTCTTTTTCTGCCTTGAAGCCCATATTCAGTCCATAAATCTTAGTTTCTGCTCCAAAGACAATCTCAGTCTATTTTCTGTATTTACTTTGCTATGCCCTAGTCCAAGCAATCATCTGTCTCCTGAAGTGCTGCAGCATCACCCCCACTTGTCTCCCTGCTCTGTCCTTGCCAAGGATCCATTCTCCACAAAGCATCCAGAGACAGACCATTAAGACACAGATCAAACTACACTGCATTACTATTAAATCTCTCAGTATCTTTCCAGTGAACACACTCCTTGTCCCGACATGAGCTCTATGGCCCTAAATGGTGTGGCCTCATTATATCTCTCAACTTACCTCCTACTGTTCTCCCCTCCCTTACCATACTCCAGCCTCCCTAGGTTTGTGACTCCTCAGACACATCAACACTTTCACATCTTGGGCTTTTGCATTTACCACTGCTCTGCTAGATTTTTATAGAATTTGACCTTTCTCATCCTAGGTTCAAATATAACCTCAGACATTCGCTTCAAAGAATTTCATGCTTTGTAAAGGAATACCCCCTTGAAGAGTACCTCTATCTTATCATATTCCTATCATTTATTCCAGCTAGTATTATCATTTTTGTTTCCTTGTTTTTCTCTTATCTCCAACTATTGGAATAGAGTTTAGTGAAGGCAGGGACTGAGCCACTTTGGTTCCTTACTAGATCCTCTTCCCATGAGAGTCCAGAACTTCTAGTGTCTGGCACATAAGAAGCAAGACCTATTTATTGAATGCATGGATGAAGAAGGGGAGGGACTTTGGGGAAGATGGTATTTGAGTCATGTTTGAAAGCACAGATAAAATGTGAGTGGGAACTAAGGAGAGAAGGATAACAATCAACAAACGAGGTACAGGATTAGTTACGTAAGGAGGTAGGATAGGCTACTGGGCAGAGTGTGGAAGTGCATTTGTAGGAAGGTGGCAGAAGTGTGTCTAGTAAAAGTATCATGTGATATTTCTACTTTTAGTTTCTGTTTTGGGTTGAATTGTATTCAATAAAATTCACATGTTGAAGCTCTAACCTCTAGTACTGCAGAATGTGTCTGTGAATAAGTTAAAATGATGTTATTAGGATAGGCTCTAATCCAATCTAACTGGTGTCCTGATAAGGAGAGGAAATTTGGGTGCCTGAAGAGATATGAGGGGCATGTGTGCATAGAGGAAAGAACATGTGAAGAGGCAGCAAAACAGGGACCACGTGTAAGCCACAGAGAGAGGTCTCAAGGGAACCCAACACTGCTGGCACTTTGATCTTGGGCTTCCAGCTTTCAAGAGAAAACTTTATAAGAAAATTAGTGTTTGTTGTCTAAGCCACTCAGTCTGCGGTATTTCATATGGTGACCCAAGCAAATTAGTATAGTATCCTTTCCATTGAGATATCCTAAATCCCTTTTGGATGTAACTAAAAGACAAATACCTAGCCCTGCCTGTGGCCGAGCTTTGTCAGGCAGCCCCTGTTTGGCCAAAGAAAGTGCTCCCTCCCCAGGATACGGTGAAAGGCTTAGTATGAGCATGTGAACCAAGTAGGGAGTCTCTTAGGAGATAGACTATAGGACACAGGAAAACAGAAGTCTTTCTTCTACTGACTTGAAATATGAGTTTTGAGGGACCATGTGAGCCTGGTCCCGCTGGCTTTTCTGTCTCAGGAAGAATAAAGTTTACACAGAGCACAGCAGAACAAGAGATACAGAGGAATAAGGGGGATGGTTTTGATTAGTCTTTAGTCAAAATCTGCTTAACTTTATCTCTGGGATTTTTAGTTTCTTAAGCCAATAAAATTCCATTTTTGCTTACTTTAACTAAAGTGGAGTCCTGAAAAATGATCTAGTTTCATCACATCATTGATAGTACAATTTTCTAGCATGACCCCATGCTAAGTCTGTTAATGTTTGGTATTTATCTTTCCAGATTTTTCCTATAAATATACAAATATAGGTACATAATTAAATACAGGCATCAAATAAAATATAGGTATAGATAGATATAGATCATGTAGATATAGATATAGGTATAGGTATAGATGTAGAAACAAATGTAGTCTTTTTTTTAACAGTAAATGCCATGGGACCCATCCATACCACTACATTGAGATCCATACCATGAACTCAGAGATGCAACTCAGAGGGCAGACTTTGCCAGCTTGCCTAGATTTCTATCCAGTCTACCTTCAGGTAGGACTTTAAGCAAGACATTTACCTTTCTGATCCTTAGTTTCTTCACCTTTAAATGGAAACCATGGTAGTACCTACTTCTTGGGATTGTGTGAGCATCAAATGAGATTATGCAAGAAAAAAATATCCTTATCTTCTAGTGAGCATTGCCTATATTTCTTAGTTATTGTAATTATAGGGATTTTTTTTTTATTCACAGAGCAGCATCGGAGATTAGAAAAGTCATTTGACTCAGGCATTACTAGTAGGTTAGAAGTGGCAAGAAATGGAGGCCACTGCTGTTCTCTACTAGGTAAGTACCTGCACCCAGGACCACTCCTGGGGAGGAGTAGAGGGAGCAGTGGAATTGGAAGGTGACCAGAGAATGCAGGTGTCTCATGGTCAGACCAGGTACCTCTGAGAAAGACATGCAAACTATCCTTCAGGAATATGGGGGGTATTCTGATAGTGAAGAGAACATTGTCCAGAAGAAAGAGGGCTGTGTTCCATGGGACCAAAGAAGGGTTTCATGCTAAAACACAGTAGACATAAAGGGACAGAGAAAGCAGATGGTCTTGAGAGATCCCTTCCACTGAGAATCTCATTACAATGTGAGATTCACTCAAGCTTGGGGATCACTTCTGTTATTTCAGGAGGAAACACAGACCTCCTTATCTCCCTTAATAGGGGAATCCATTAACTCCCTGTTTTAAGCTGAGGTCAGACTCTTCATAAAATTCAGTGCCTGATGCACGTTGTATTCTCAGCCAAACACGATTCTCTTTTATTGCCTTATAAAAGACCAGAGTGAAAATATTGATCAAAACAGGGCCCCAAGAGATCCTCTCAATATTGGAGGGATCAGCTAGATGCAATAAACTGATTCCTGTGAGGCAGAGTGGAATAAAAAAGTCTGAGAAATAAACTTGTCAGAACTGGGTTGGGCTCACCGCTAAGAGATAGACCTGAATCCTCTGTGAATCAACCAAGTCACAGGCCTCAAGAAATTGCTTTCTCCTGCCAAGAGGATAGTCCCTAAGCCAACAGGCTGAGGAAAGGGCACCACAAGTGTCATTTTGTCTTTATTTTTCTTCAATTCTTTCAAATCTTTAGTTGGCTTTTGATTACCCTTAAATGTAGACCAGAAAGATTAGCAGTTTTCAGGCTTGTAGGCCTAGCATCAGCCCATGCTATCTCTGTTAATGTCTGGTACTTATCTTTCCAGATTTTTCCTATAAATATGCAAATTTAGGTACATAATCAAATACAGGCATTGAATCAAATGTAGGTTTAGATATAGATATAGAAACAAATGTAGTTTTTTCTACATTCCAGCCATAGCTTCTCCATTTCTGAAGTCAGACAATTATATTCAAATCCTGGTGCTGACACTTTGACTGTATCTGTTAGCAGATTTGTTAACTTCAACATACCTCAATAATCTGTATTTCTAAAGGAAGGACAACTCTAATACCTCCCATAGAAGATGATATTGTAGATTAACTATGAATACAGTTAAATGCTTAAACAATGCCTTTCACTTAACAAATAGTCAATTAATTTTATCTACTATTATAATTACTACACCATATACACCTGAGATGCAAAGATTAAAAACAATCACTATCCATTTCCTTCTGGGAGCTTGCAGGTTAGTGCTACATAGCAGTGCATAAAAGCAGAATATGGCACTCAGGCTGGGGCTTTAATCAAATGTGGTTGTTTATTTTCAGACTTCATATGCTAGACCATGACCAAGGGCTAGTCCACACACTTCAGTCTAGTGAGATAGTGTCAATGTGGCTGTAAAACAAAGATCAGGAGAACTGTACGTGGGTTCCTAAAAATTTCTGCAGCAGGAAAACAACATTTTCCTTGATTGATTTTGCAAACTGCACCCTGGAACTCATGTGTTATAAGGAACACACGGGTCTTTAAAATATCACCACTATTCCTTCTACTTTAAAAGGATTTTGAGCTGGAAAAATTCTGATCCTTTGCTGATTGGAAGTTTGCTTCCAAACAATAAAAAGAAAGTTATAAAGTTCAAGTCTATTCAGCAAATTAGTTGGCCATGCCTAGAAAAGTTAACAAGGAATATTTGAGATAGTAATATCTTTTTAACTTTGTAAAAATATAAAACAAAGTGAAGATCAGTGGGAAATGTGTGTGTAAATGAGACACCAAGATGTATGCATTTTCATTTTATTAATGGAAATTGCTTCCTGAAATTACTATGAAACGTGAATATTAAGTGCAATAAACATGTAGTCAAAACAGCAGCTGCCTGAGAAAGGCAGTGGCTAGAGGAGAGGGGATGGTTGTAATTGCTTTTAATAGGATAATTGTTTCCCTTCTATCCAGTATTAATTTCAGTCTGGGCGTGAGCCAACTGAGCCGGTCTGTACTAGCTACCGTATTTAGGCTTAAATTCAATGCATGAGACAACCGATTAAGTAGAAATAAAGACTTCTAATGTATCCATAGGTTGCTTTTATTCTAGTCTATGTTTGATTGTGTGTAAAAATGTCTGTATTAATTCATTAATTCATTCATTTTTTTCCAAAAGATGTCGTTACTCAATATCTGACACTTCCACTCTCCTCTCTTGGCTTTATTCTTAGGGGTTCACTGTCCATGTGACCACTCAACACCTGGATTCACAGCGCTTTAACTGCCACATCACTAATATCTTTTCCTTTATTGAACAGTAGTCAGTATTTACCCACCTCCAGGCTCATGGCCAGGGTCTTGTCATTACCAATAACTCACTGCCCTAATGAATTGCCCATTCTCATGACAAACTTTCATGCTTTCAGCCTACTTATTTTTGTTGCTTCATCAAACTCATCAAGACCTTGTATCATTGATCTTATAACTTTCTAATTACCTATATCTATATTATAGGTACTTAATTTGTTATAAATATAGATGATTTCCTCATAGTTGATCTTAAATCAATGATCTATCTTTACAATTACTTAATTTAAATTAATCTCAAATTTCTGGTCCAACTTTCACTCTGCTGTAGTTACCGGTCCTTTGCCATGGAAAATCTGAGACAAACTTTCTTCATCTTGACACAGATGCATTGCTGAAGAAAGAAATCAGGCAAAGGGATTGACTAGTTCCACTGTAAATTTATGACTAACCCACCCTAACACTAGTTAACAATCTTACTTGTTTCTCAGATCAGCTCACTCATCCATTTTCCTTAAGTAACTCTTATATTCTCCATTTTATTCAAATCTTCAATATCTACTTTGCTATTCCTGTTCTGAGCACTACTACTGTCTTAGTACTACTTACTATTAACTAAGGTCATGAAATAAAAATTTCCTTTGCGTCTCAGAGGAGGAGAAGATTCACTTTTCTGCATTTTATCTATTTTTTTATTTCCTTCTATTAAGATAGAAAGAGTGTCTCTTCTATTAAAATAGTAAACACATATACATTGAAATGGAGCAATTCCTTTTTTTAAAAAAAAGATTTTATTTATTCATTCATGAGGGAAACACAGAGAGTGGCAGAGACACAGGCAGAGGGAGAAGCAGGCTCCCTATGGGGAGCCTGATGTGGAACTCGATCCCAAGATCTTGGGATCATGACCTGAGCCAAAGGCAGATGCTCAACCACTGAGCCACCCAGGCATCCCTGTACTGACCGATTCCAATTGAGCAATTGGCAGATGCGAGAAGGTTGTCTCGCTGTTAGAGTAGGACATAGAGATAAGCAAGTGGAGGAGGCTAGATTGATTTGTGTGGTACTGAACTAGAACTGGAGACATCAATATGAACTAATGTTTAGTTTAACATACATAGAACTAGTCGCATATAGAAGTATTTATAGTTATGTGTATACATGCAAGTTGTTATACATTTAGACATTTCCTTGTTCTATCAGCCAAGAAGGCCTACCAGCAATGATATTCCAGTAGCAAGCAGCACACCAAGAACCTATATCTTGGTTCCTAATATTCTTCCGCAATAAAAGAAACCAGGACTTCTTGTAAAAATAGTGGGTTGTATAATACAAGAAATATAAAAGAAGAGCTTGAAGCATATTATTGTACTTTAAGAACAAGGTAAGAAAGTGCTACACACATGACTACACACACACACACACACACATATCAAAGGGACATGTGAGTTAACTGAAAGAGCTACCAATGGCTAAAGGATTATATTATATATATATATAGATTATATTAGGAAGTATAAAATCTTGAGTCCATACTGATACAAATAAATGACTGAATAAATAAATAAATAAGGAAGGAAGAGGAGCGGACTATGTCATGCAGAAGAATTCCAAATATTTTATGAAGATACTTTGTTTTCAATGAGATAGAATATAATTTCTCAGTCTTTAAATTTGAGCTTCTCGTAGTGACTTTGTTCCAAAGAGTACAGTATAGAAGGGGGGGGAAGGCACCTTCAGCAGGGGAAACAGACAGGCTGTCGTTCAGCTAAGTAATCAGGGGCAACAGCTACAAAGAAGAGTGAAGGTGATAGTATGTAGAGACACCTTACTTCTGTGGTTTTCCTCCTTAACACCTATAACTCCAGTCTATCAGAAAAAAGTCAGAAAAAATCCAGTAAAGGAACATTCTACAAAATTCCTAACTAGCACTCCTCAAAACTGTCAAGGCCATCAAGAGCAAGGAAAGTCAGACAAATTATCACAACCAAGAGAAGTCTAATGAGATGACTAGTGACAGCTAAATGTGATGTGGTTCAGAAAAAGGGCATTAGGCAAAAACTAAAGATATCAGAATAAAGCATGGATTAAAGCATGGAAAAAAAGGGCAGAGAAATTATTCTTAATTATTATTATTAATAATAATGAACCAATATTGGTCTATTAATTGTAACCTTTGATACTGATTTAAGATATTAATAATAAAGGAAACTGGGGTAGGGTTATATAAGAACTTTGTATTATGTTCATATTTTTTTTACAAATGAAAAACTATTCTAAAAAATTAAGTTTATTTTAAAAATAGCAAACTTCTTGAGTTTTTGCTATGGCCTTATCACCATTCTAAGCCCTAAATATTCACAACTTTGTTAAGATACTATAGTAAATTTCTATTTTTTTATGAAGTTGTCACAGGGAGGTTAAATAATTATCCAAGACTATAAAGTTAATAAGCACTAGAGTTGTAATTTAAAACCAAGATACCTTATTCCAGAGTTCATTTTCTTAATCACTATGCTGTATTGCTAGCCCTATCAATCTTTTTATTTGTCTTAAAAAGTTTGTTTCTTGAATGATTATCCCTTCTCCTGTGCCTTTCCTCCTTCTCTTTTTCATGGATCATTTCCATGAGCAATTTTTAATATAAAAGAAATTATAAATTTACTTTTAATAACTTGATGTATATTTCCCCCACTGGATTAACATCCCTATGAGGACAGTGTCTTAGTCCAGGTTGCTTACAAACAACAAACATTTATTTCTCACAATTCTGAAGACTAGAAATCTTAGACCAGAGTTCCAGCATGGTCAGGTGAGGGTCACAGACTTCTCATTATATCCTCACATGGTAGAAGAGGCAAGGGAGCTCTGAGGCTTCTTTTGTAAGGACATTAATCTCATTCATGAGAGGCTTCACCTTCATGACTTAATCACCTTCTAGAGACCCCATCTCTTCATATCATTTGTTGGGATTAGGATTTAACATACAGATTTTGAGGAGACACGAACATTCAGACCAAAGCAGGCAGGATCAAATCTGTTTTGTGTTTGTTTTTATTTTGTTTTGTTTAATTTTCAATTACATATCTAGCATGTCTTAGCATGGTGCTTGGCACGTATACAAATACCTGTGGAACAAATAAATATATCAATAAATATCTGTAGAACAAAATAAGGTAAAAAAAAGAGAGGAAAGAACAAAGAACGTGAGAAAATTCATTAGAGAAGAAAAGAGAACATCCCCTTTGTACATGCCCAGTGACCCTGCATACTCCAGTAAACGTTCCCTGGTCTTTGACCAATCAGATCAGCATCTCTTCCTCTTAGAAAAGTTCAGGGAGAAAAAAAAAAGGCAGAGAAATTATTCCCACCTTCAAACAGATCAGACAGCAGGATGGAGACTTAGCCAGAACCAGGTTTAGTTATAAGCGGAAGAACAAGAAGGTGGTCCCCGGATGGGACAGCATCATCACGTCATCCTCAACATACAGTCTCAGGCAAAGAACAGAACAGGGAAATGGAGAGAATCAGGACCTGCAATATGAAGCATCAACACTAATAATGTTAACAAGCATTAATATTCCTTTTTCACTTATCAGTTTTTTAAATTAAGAATCTTTTTTTTAAATTTTTAAAAATTTATTTATGATAGTCACAGAGAGAGAGAGAGAGAGAGAGAGGCAGAGACACAGGCAGAGGGAGAAGCAGGCTCCATGCACCGGGAGCCCGATGTGGGACTTGATCCCGGGTCTCCAGGATTGCGCCCTGGGCCAAAGGCAGGTGCCAAACCGCTGCGCCACCCAGGGATCCCCAAGAATCTTTTTTTTTTAATTAAGAATCTTATTTTTGTTTTGTACCAGGTATGCATTGGGAGATAGAATGATCAAGAAGCCATCAAGAACAGCTTTCTGCTAAGCTAAAGCAACTGAACTGGGGTAAAATGTAACTTCAGGATACTGGTGCTCTGATACGTATATCTTCATGGTTTTCTTGGCTGAATTACCTGATGTCCCCAGGCTTGACATTGCCAGCTTGCATCCTCACTCAGAAGAGACTTATCCTATAGGCTGCATTTTCTGACCCCTACTTGTTCCAGCTATCACTGCTACACCTGCAAATCTACGTGATTTCTCACTTGATATTTTCCCTTGATCTGTTGATCCAGCTCATGCTTAATTTACTGCCTGCCTGCCAGGATGACTGCCACCCCACCTAAACACCCCTAATTTGGGGTTCACTCAACTCTCCAGGGCCCAGTTGACTTACATTCCACCAGAAACAGACCAAACTTTACTATCCTCTTGTCAGAAGGGAAAGAAGCCTCACACTGCTTTCTTCCACATTCAGTGAATATTATTAAGTTCTCAACTAAAAATAATTTAGGAAAGCCCCTATTTAGTCAATAGCTCCAAAAATGGATCTCCCATTCTCATCTAGCTCTTTCTTTTGTTACAAAGATAATCGAGGAGGAGGGTGCTAAGAACAGCACAAATCCATCTGTAGTTCAGAAACACAAGATTAAAAAGTGTTTTTCAGGGAAAAAGCTCTCTGTGGGCACACAGGTTCCCTCTAAAAATTGGGGCATAGAAATAAGACAGATAAGAAAGAACTATTTCATTTCACCGTATCTGTCCCGTGAAAGGAATTATTATTTCTTTGTTCACAGAGGTTTCCACAACCTCTCAAAGCCTAAAAGATACAAAGATTATGTTTGAAAGAGTCTATTTAAAATAAAGGACATAGAATAATGGGCGTTGACTGAAAATCCCAAACCTTCTCATAATCTACAAATCCAGCCCCCTTTCTCACTGAGCCTGAGGTCACAGTCATTCCAGGGGCCAAGAGAGGAATTAGATGTCCCCTCTTGTCCGGCCCTATCCACCTTCTAAACTGCTACTGATCAAAGTGGCGATCAGAGCAGTTCAGGGATGTTAGAGGAAGAAAAACAGGGAGCTTCAATGACTGATGAACTAAAATTAGAAACACCCCCAGAGGTCAGAAACTCTGTCCCCTCATTTCAACATCAAGGAAACAAGTCCAGAGAAGTCACAGGATTGCCTATGGCTCCAACCATAGTCCTTGTTATCCTCGTCAGGCTCCCTGATGTGCCTTCAATTCGATTTTTTTCTGAAACAAGCTGTACTTCTAGAGTATGAAAACCAGACTTGTTACATAGGAAGGGAGATGCTGATTTTGTGAACTCCTGCTTTGTTGCGGTTGCATATACTGAAAAATTAGTTTCCTCTGAATAAAGGTTAATAACTGATCTCAGGGATTGGGACATTTTCTTCCACCTTCTCTGAATACAGTCTGCATTAGCTGAGAGTCACTGAAACCCTGACAAGGATTTAGGCTGTTCTGGAGTCGTTGGGATCCATTTTCACAGAGTCAGAGAGAATATTTTTGCTCAGAATCTTTATTGAAACTGGAAAACCTAATTCGACTCCCGCCCCTGCCAGGAGAATCCAGGTATTGAAGGCAAAGGGATCCATTCACCAAAGCCCGAGAGCCATTTCGTATCTGGTGTCTGAAGGGAGAGCCACTGAGGCAAGCTGGAGGTTCTGCTCCGGGAGATGCAGCAGCTGTTGATGCCCATCTCTGCAGCTGCACACAGACCTCTCTTCCTCTTTTCCATCTGATCTCCACCCCCAGCACCTGCCAATCACCCTGACTCCTGGGGACCAGGTGATCACAAAGTAGAAATTGATTTCCAATGAAAGGTTTATGGTCTTGTTGAGCCAGCTGCCCTCTGACCACGTGCATTATTTCTCCCTGGCCCTGTGACAAGGGCATCTAATTATTCTCTCTCTCTCTGCCCTGTTGTCAGGCCACAAATCTGGGCAGGCTCATTAAAGTGTCTCCACATTGAGGAGCATCTCGTTAGGAGGATTCATTGGTAGTCAGGCCTCTCTGCTGTCTCCACTGGAGAGGTGACTGACATAGTAGAGGGGTTCCTAGTCTCTAGCCTACTTAGTTGCCATCCTTAGAGAACTCTGGGAGCAGATCATGCCAAGGACTTGATCTGGCTCTGACAGCTTGAGGGGTGGGAGAGGGAGAGGAGAAAGAGTCGTAGAGAGGAATGCAGGGGGGATGGACATTCCATACCAAGGTCCTGTCTGTGTCTTCTCTTTTCACACTCACCACACTTGGGCTGCTGTTCAGGCCCAAACCAAGCTCTCAGAAGTGTTACAGTGGCTAAGGATGTTCTTTTGTTGAGTGCACAGGGATCTGAATATGGCTGTTCTGGACCACAGGAAGAGACATTGTTTATCTGCCCCGAGAACTGGGATGTTCATAGGGGGAAACCTGGGGTAACTAAGGGGTAACTGCAGTTAGATTTCTGCCATGACCTTTAGCCTTTCTGAGCCTACATTTCTTTATTAGTAAGATGATAATAAATGTATGTATTTACTTGCTTCTCAAGGTTGCTGTGATACGAAGTGAAAACTGTACAAGGAAGTTTTTGAAAAGATTCTTAAGTTTTTCATCTCTGCACAAGAAATATTAATCCCTGGAAAAATTTTAGCACTGACATTCTCTTATTTTGTTTGTTTTGACAGTGTGAGGGTTGGATGAGTCAATGCAGAGCAGACAACTGGCAGAAGGAGCCAGAACCAGTTGTGAGCCAGAATCTTCCTCAATCTAGAGCTGGGTTAGCATCCATCGCTTCCTACTCATAAGAAAGGTGTCCGTAAGACAGAGAGAGCAGACTGATGAAGGAGGAGGAGAGAGAGGATTCTTTCCACATTCTAAGTCCTAACTTCAGCAGTTCTCAAGTCTTCATAATACAGCTACTCTGACATTTGCACTGAGGGGACAAAATCAAAGATGGGGACACCCTGTGGAGCTGTGCTCTGGATGAGGATGCTGGTCCCACAGTTATGCATGGTACCATCAGTGCCACACAGGCACAATTACAACAAAACAGAACCAAAAAGATAGAACAAGCCAGTTATCCTTTAAAATGTCCTGATGAGGCAGTAAAAATGATAATTGCTGTTAAATTTCATTCCTTGAGTATCTTTTTCATGTTCTGTAAGGTGAAATAGGGAATATATCTTAGGCATTTCTGATGTATGCTGAAGCACAATGGTTATATTGAGGAAAAACACATGCACAATTATTTGATTTGCAAGCTGGCCAAGCCATTTTTTTTCATGGGATGGGATATTTTCTAATTTTTTTTTACTACAGTGAGGTTTATTTATTCATTTTTTAAAAAAGACTATTTATTTATTCATGAGAGACACAGAGAAAGGCAGAAACATAGGCAGAGGGAGAAGCAGGCTCCATGCAGGGAGCCCAATGTGGGACTCGATCCTGGGACTCTGGGATCACTCCCTGAGCCAAAGGCAGATGCTCAGCAGCTCAGCCACCCAGGCATCCCTATTTTCTAAAAATTAATGAAACTTCAAAGAAACCAACTCGTGTATTGTTGAGAAATATGAGCTTTTAAGTGAAAATTTAAAATTTGGAAAACTTGGATCTGCCAACAGAGCTTGACAAGTTTTTCAGTAAACTGCAAAGCTTTTTTCTCATCCTTCATACGTCTAACTCCTATTCATCCTCCAAAACTCAGCTCCTTCCTTTTGTGTTCTCTCAGATGATTTCCCCAATTTCCCCTACTATCCCCAGGTTTGTGTGTGTGCATGTGTGTTTCTATATGTGTCTATATATATCTACATCTGTAACTGCCTTTCTCTGTTATCTATCAATCAATCAATCTATCTATCTATCTATCTGTATTTAAATGTTCATTCTACTTAAAGGGTTGATTTTTTTTTCACACTCTTCAGTATGACTGACACTGAGCAGAAACACAAAAACTATGTACTTTCCCATATAACTTCATTATTTCTTTTTTTGTTCATAAAAATAGTTCAGGAATGTTAGTTTTTAACTACTTCTCAGTTAGTATTCCTTTTTTTCAGTCAATATTTCCTATTTTACACTTAATTGAAGACCAAAATAACCTTTGAATCTATTTGAATTAATGTTATAGAAAATACTGAAATACTGAAGGCAAGAAGGAAAACACACTAAGCACTTAGTATATCCAGAATATTTAATAAAAACTTATGTTTATTATATTTATGATCATCCCCTACTATAATTTACTTTTGCAGATTTCTATAAAATGGCCATCAGATTAAAATTCTGATGTAACTCTTTTTTAAGAGATTTTATTCATTTACTCAAAAGACAGAAGGAGAAAGTAGGAGGAGGAGCAGAGGGAGAGGGAGAAATCATCTTTTTTTTTAAGATTTTATTTACTTATTCATGAGAGACACACACACACACACACACAGAGAGAGAGAGAGAGAGAGGCAGAGACACAGGCAGAGGGAGAAGCAGGCTCCATGCAAGGACCACACCCTGGGCCGAAGGGAGGTGCTCATCCACTGAGCCACCCAGGTATCCCAGGGAGAGAGAATCATAAGCAGGCTCCCCACTCAGCAGCGAGCCTGATGCAAGGCTTGATATCATAATCTTGACATCATGACTTGATCCAAAACCAACAGTAGGATGCTCAACCAAGCTACCCAGGTGCCCATGATATACCTCATTTTTTTTTGATATACCTCTTTTTATCACATTATCTCCAGAATACCAAAATCCCTATGATTTTTCATGATCTAGACTAAAAAATAAAATTTTTGCTTCTGGTAACAATAAATAAGTATCAGCAGGACATTCTATCAAAGATGACTAGAAAAGCTTGTCAAATGTAGGGAGGAAAATTGAAAGTATTAAAGAGCTCAAAATAAGGAAAGAATTGAGGGAACAAGATCTTAGAAACAAACAAACAGAGATTCAGAGACAACATTTAGTACTTATTTTATCCCCACATCCTCCATCCCCTAAATGGTTACTGAATGCCCGTAAAAGTAAGTGGAAGTGTGGAAAATAAGAAGCTTAGAAGACAAGTAGAGCTTCTGGAAATCTAATGGAGATAGGGAAACAAAATGGGAGTTTAAAGCTTACTAAGGACAAAACGCCACCAAACAGCCCATAATTTACATTGGGACCCACAGAGGGTTATGTGCTCAGAGTTAAGACGAAGCAGAAATAAAAGATCCTCAAAATGTCTGAAGTCCTGTTTGAAATGATCCTACTTTCTGACTAAATTAAGGTTATTTCTCTTTATCTTAATTATCTGTCAGAAGCAGGTATACTTTCACTCGAGAAAGATAATATAAGCCAAAATTTGAATGATCTTTACAATTTTTCATACACACATTTGGTAGTCAATGAATGCTCACCGGGCATACTAGGAGAAAAGATCATGTGACTGAAAAAGAAGTAAACAAAAAGCCCACCAACGTGGGAAATAGACTCATTGGATGAATAGATGCTGGTGTGTGTCAGACGTGGAGTTTAAAATAAATATAATGAATATATTTTAAAAATTAGATAACAAGGTACAGATTTTTACCTGAGAAATAGAATTGATAAAAGAGACAGAAATTATAAAGGTAAAGACAATAAATGGAATCAAGAAATTCAAACTGAAATTAGTTTCATAGCAGATTAAGCATAATTGAAAAAGGGATTAATGATATATCTTGACTTAAACATAGATTAAAGGATATAAATATAGAAACTATCTTAGAAAATCCATAGGAAATGGTGAGGGTATATGCATACATATATATGTGTACAACATGCATGTATGTGTATATGTGTACCTGTATGTGTACAAAAAGACAGAATGGGGAAATAAATATTATATAAGGAAATAATCATTGGAAAATTTTATGAAATAACTAAAGCCCTTTATATATAGTTTTAAGATGTATAAAGAACTTCAAGAATTAAAAGAAGACACATAGCTACATCAAACCTGAATTGCTAAAACCTAAAGGAAAATATTATTTTAAAAATAAATATTATTTATTTATTTTGAAAGAGAATGAATGAATGAGTGGGGGAAAGGCAGAGGGAAAGAAAGAATCTCAAGCAGAACCCAAGCTGAGTGTGGAGCCTAATAGAGGGCTTAATCTCATGACACTGAGATAATAGTAAGCTTAACCGACTGAGCCACCCAAATGCCCCTAAAGGAAAACATATTTATAAGCAGGAAGAGACAAGGGAATTTTTCCTCCAGAGGGAAGGAACAAAAATGACACTATCAGCTAATCAATGTTTCAATAGAAACAATTGAAACTGGAAGACACTAGATTGGAAACTTTGAAATAAGAGAAAATCACTTCTAATGCTTCAGATATGAAGATGAAAATAACATTTTAGATATAGATAAATGGAAGTATTTATTACTAGAAGATCCACAGTAAATGGATACTTAAGGAGATTTTTCAGCAGAAAGAAAATGACTCCAGGTAGAAACACAAAGATTCCAGAAGAAATGAAGAACCATGGAAAGAATGCATCTGCATAATATGTATTAGAATAAAAGCCTTGATGTAGCCAAATAGATTGAAATTTTTCTGAGGTCTCTTTATGTAGAACATGGTAAAAATTCTAGTTTCTTTTCTTTCCTTTTTTTTTTAAATTTTTATTTATTTTATGATAGTCACACAGAGAGAGAGAGAGAGAAAGAGGCAGAGACACAAGCAGAGGGAGAAGCAGGCTCCATGCACCGGGAGCCCAACGTGGGATTCGATCCCGGGTCTCCAGGATTGCGCCCTGGGCCAAAGGCAGGCGCCAAACCACTGCGCCACCCAGGGATCCCTTCTTTCCTTTTTTTAAAAGATTTTATTTATTTCTTCCTTTCGGCCGGAACCGCCATCTTCCAGTAATTCGCCAAAATGACCAACACAAAGGGAAAGAGGAAAGGTACCCGCTACGTGTTCTCTAGGCCTTTTAGAAAACACGGAGTTGTTCCTTTGGCCACATACATACGAATCTATAAGAAAGGTGATATTGTGGACATCAAGGGAATGGGCACTGTTCAAAAAGGAATGCCCCACAAATGTTACCATGGCAAAACTGGAAGGGTCTACAATGTTACTCAGCATGCTGTTGGCATTGTTGTAAACAAACAAGTTAAGGGCAAGATTCTTGCCAAGAGAATTAATGTCCGCATTGAGCATATTAAACACTCAAAGAGCCGAGATAGCTTCCTGAAGCGTGTGAAGGAAAATGATCAGAAAAAGAAGGAAGCCAAAAGAGAAACGTACTTGGGTCCAACTGAAGCGCCAGCTTGCCCCACCCAGAGAAGCACACTTTGTGAGAACCAATGGAAAGGAGCCTGAACTGCTGGAACCCATTCCCTATGAATTCATGGCATGATAACTGTAAAGAAAATAAAAGACCTCAGGATTGTAAAAAAAAAAATATATATATTTATTTGAGAGAGAGTGAGAGCACAAGCAGAGGAGAGGAGCAGAAGGAGAGGGAGAAGGAAAATCTGACAACCCACTAAGCAAGGGAACCCAAAGTGGGACTCGATCCCAGAACCCTGAGATCAGGACCTGAGCTGAAGGCAGATGCTGAACTGACTGAGCCACCAAGGTACCCTAAAGCTCTAGTTTCTTTCTTTCTTTTTTTAAAGATTTTTATTTACTTATTCATGAGAGACACAGAAAGAGAGAGAGGCAGAGACACAGGAAGAGGGAGAAGCAGGCCCCATGCAGGGAGCCCAATGTAGGACTCAATCCTGGGACCCCAGAACCCACACCCTGGGCTGAAGGCAACGGTAAACCGCTGAGCCATCGGGGCTGCCCAAGTTCTAGTTTCTAATAAACTCTAATAACACACACCCTGAGCTGAGTCTCTAGTACTATTCTTTACATTAATAATACTAACATTTATTGAGTGGTTACCATATGCCTAGTACAGTCCTAAGTGTTTAAATGTAAAACTTAGAAGGAAATAATAAGTGTCAAAGCAGAAATTGGTGAAATAAAAGCAAATATTTAGTAAATCTGGTCAAGAAAGTAAAAAGTTGTTTATAAAAAAGATCCATAAAAAATCCATAAAATAAATAAACCCTATAGAGACTGATTTTTAAAAAAGAATAAAAAATTGCATACTACCGGGATTAAAAAAGATGACATCAATAAAGCTCTATTTGAATAGCACTATGCTAGTCAATTTGAATAATTATTTGGTATGGACGGATTCCTAGAAAAATATAACTTAAGGCACACACAAAATAATGAGAAAAATCAGACTACTTCTAATAAGTATTAAAGACATTAAATAAATGATTTAAAACCTATACACATACAAGTGTAGGACTACACGTCTTTACCAGTGAGTCCTTCCAGCCATTGAAGGAAAATGTAACTCGAAATTTGCACAAATGCGTCCAGAAATAGATCAGAGAAAAAAATGCAAATTCTGTCTTAAATATTGAAGCAGAAATCGTGATCCAGCCCTCAAGGCCCTACGTTGAGGTGCCACTATCATGCACATGCACCTCAGTTACAGAGCATTGAAACGCAGAATTTGTGGTTTATGCTCTGTGACGTTCACTTACATATCCCACACTCTCACACTCACTTGTGGCTTAGGAAGCTTCTATGGCATCTCCTAGCCTTAGTTTCCTCATCTATAAAAATGGAAATAACAATACTGATTTATGTTCTATGCATAATACATAAAGTATTTGCAAAACATATTAGAAATCTAATACATAACCTTTCCCTCCTCCTACCCATGAGGTCATAAAATACCGGCTCTGCTGATCCTCTTCTCTTCCCCTGTTGTTTGCAACCTTCTTCCTCATCTGAAGGAGACTAACATGCATGGATGAGTTCAGGGCCGGGACTTGCTCCAGCAGAAGAGAGGCCCATCTTTCCATCGTAGAACAGGTCCTCCCTGACCCTCGAGCACCAGCACAGAAGACAAAAAATGGTCTCTGCTAGAGCCCAAAGTTGAGTTACAATAGGAAAAGCCATCATGGCTTTGGGGAGATGTGTCAGGTTGGGACGGTCAGGATGTCACCTGATGTGGACAAAGGTCAACACTCAACGCTCAGCTCAACCCCTGGTAGCTCCCTGGCAGGGCACGCACAGTCCTTGACTCACTCATACTGACCCCCACGCTTTCCCCTAGGGTGTGCATACACTGTGGTTTCAAATAATCCTTGGACATTCACCGACCGCGCCATCCTGCTTCAAGCTCTGTGCATTCGTACGCAATTTCCTCTCCTTGTCGAATACCCTTTCTATGGGAGCCTTAGAGCGATAACGAAGCAACAAAAATAACAGCAGCACTGACATTTGTGTGGGTGTGCTGCAGTTTACAAAACACTTTCCCAGCCCGTCTTCCATTTGATTTTTCAATTGTGCAAAGCAAATATTTATGCCTACCCTAGGGATGAGGAAACTGAGTCACAGAGGCCTCTAGATGAATTTAAGTGGGTCTCACAATCTATAAATCCAAGCACCATCATCCTTCCACTGCTTTTGTGCCTAATGCATTGTACCTTCTAAGGGGATAAGCTATACTGAGAAAACAGGTATTTGACTGCCAGGGCTGTGATACGGCAGAGAGAGGTTTAATCTTTATATATATTTAAGTAAAAGAGTAAATACTCTTCTATCTGAGGGAGAGTAGTATTCTTTAAACTAGGCTGAGTAGTATGTCCTCCCAAACTTTCGTAGTCTTGGGTTACCATGACAATTGTGGCTGGGCTATGAATCTAGCCTGTCTAACTAGCCATGTGTAGAGTAGCCATCAGCAGGGAGCGAAGGGATGCGGCCCTGATACCCTGGCATCCTGGCGATTTAGACTAGAAAACCGTTTCAATTTTTATGAGGTTCTTTTTCTCTCTGATTATTTAATTCTTTATGTTTATGTGTGTGCAGTTAGCACAAATATATTTACACCCTGAAGAACACAGCCTTCCTTCCTCCAGCATGGCATTACTCAGTTTAGAAACTATCGGAGCAATGGCTCAGCCACCTGCATTGGGCTTTTGCTGCTCCATAAATTGATTTTCCCAGTGCCTAGTTCAAAACTCGGACTGGTAATTTTCTAAAGTGATTCCCAGCTAAGCAGTTTCAGTGCCTCTTCCAACTGGAGTATTACTCTTCCCTCCCAGATGCTGCTCCTTGGATCTTCATTCCAAGAGCTGGGGATCCTCCTCCTCGCTCTTCTCTCCTTTTTGTGATCCACAGGCCTATGCACGGAATAATGCCGAATCAGGCTTCCTGGAGCTCAGCTCTGGCACAACTGCGTTCCATTCAGAAACCTCTTGTCATTACCCATTGCCTATCGAACAGGTCCTGTCATTCAAGATACTCCACCATCTAACCCAGGTCTGTCCCCAGAGTAGGGCAGAAACTAAGGAGAAGGCTCTGGAGCAAGACCACCGGAAGTCGAATCTCAGATCTACCAAATCTATTGCTCATCAGGCATTCATCTTTGTGCATGATATTTATTGCTCCGTAGCTTGATTTCCCCATCCATTATAGTACCTATCTCACAGAGCTGTAAGACTTGAGATCTCTGGAGCTTATTATACAACAAGTACAAAATGAATGCTATTTACCTATTATCAGTAGTATTATTAGTATTTTTATCATCCTATTTTCCTCAGGCTTTCTTATAGCTGAGGCTTAGCTGCTTGGCCCATGTTGCTCCCTCCACCTGAAATGTCTTTTAGCCACATCTAACTCAAAGAAGGTAAATTAGATTGGCTTTGTGTTCCAGGACCAATTGGCTGGTGGTGGCTGGCTGGGGATTGAGTGGAGAAACATTTAGTATTTCCATTTCAGCTCAGGGTAGAGGGGTGGGGTAGAGCAGGAAAGAGACTACAGTCAGTTGTTAATGGGGAAGCAGAAGCATAAGAGTTTTTGCTATTCCAGGTCTAAAAGCTCTCATTGCCAAAGTCTACTTCAAACACAGAACCTCATGTTCCCCCAACTCAAGTCCCTTAATCATAATCATATATGCAAAGTCTCCTTGCCATGAGTAACATGGATTCAGGGATTTGAACATGGAACACCCTTAAAGAGAGCATCGCTCTGCCTACTGCACCCTACATGGTAACGCAGAGAATATTAAAATTTTATATAGTACTTGCGCAAGGTAATGTTTTAAGTGCTTTTTCTACATAAATTAATTAATCTTCTGAATATCTCCACTGAAGTGGGTACTATTATTATCAGTCCTCTCATAATTGATGAGAATAAGGCACAGGTAGGTTAAGTAACTTGCTCAGAGTGCAGCGGTAAATGCTTGCAGAGCCAGGATTGGCGGTCGGTACTCCTGAGTCCATGTTTTTAACCACTATGGTAAATAGCTTATTAAACAACTTAATATTTGCTGATGTGAAATTCTGACAGCAAAATTATTTCTAGGGGACTTGAAATTCACACGAGCTCCGTGTTATCTTTGCATATCCCTCCTCAACATGCACATGCCTCTACACAACCTCCACACATACAGAAATATGTTGCCTCATGGCCTGGTTTATTTTAGGTCTGTGAGTTATGTTTTATTTATGTCTGGGAATCTTTCTGATTTTTATGATTGGAGTCTTTTCATGTGCGCCAGTTTTTGAGGATCCATTGTTACAATGAAGCAGAAACCACACACTGCAGACTTTATGTAGTACTGCTTAAAGGGTCAGATGCCCAAAGATCAAAAACCTCTGATATCCTTTGAGGATAGGCCAAGTAAGATAAGCATCCTATGTCCCAAATGTTTTCTTTTGGCCTTCGTGCTGAAATTGTCATTGAGGGTCATGCAGACTCAGTGCATTTGGATCTGTATGAGGCTCCAACTTTACCTTTTCCCACCTCACATGGAAACATGAAATATTTTTAGCTTTATCCTCAGGTTAATTTAAGCACTGAAGAATTTTTAACAATGTAAACAAAGTACTTTTATTTAGTACTGAACAGGTCACTTTTGCTCTAGGTGGGAATGTTGGACATTAGACCACCGAGAGGCCATTTTAGCATTTCAGGCAGAAGGTAATTACAACTTGAACTAAAATTGTGTTTGAAACATAGAGAAATGGGTATCTTTAGGAAGTGTTTAATTAGTAAATATCTTGGTAATGAATTAGGCATAGGGGCTAAAGGAGAAGAAGGCTTCAGGTTCACGTCACTGAACGAAAAATATTTGTATTTAATCTGTTAGGTCACAGGGAAGGATGACCTAGTTGGGAGAATTTGGTGAAGGTCACGAATGTAGTTTTCACATGATACATTTGCTGTGCTTTAGAAACGTTCAAGGAGAGAAATCAGGAAGGCACTTGAATAGATAGGTCTAGAGCTCAGAGGTAAAGTGTGTACTGAAAAAATATATGTCTCTGTGTCATTTATGTATATTTATAATGGTATATAATGACTTGAATGATATCCTCGATAAAAAGAGAGAAAAAAAAAGGAGTCTAGTGTTCAGCTTCGAAGAGCCTCAATCATTAAAGTTTAAGTAGGAAAGGATGAGCTTGCAAAGTCAGAGTGACCCTACCTTCAGTTGCCGAGTACTTAGTGTTCTATTCCTTCCAATTCATTCAACATCAGCAGTGAGTGAACACATAGAGAATAAGCTTCTGTGATTGAAATGGAGAAATAGGGCAGACAAAGCAGAAAATCTGATTTAGGGTGGCCTGACATTAAGGGCCACTATCTTCATTAGATTTGTTTCTGAAAATTGTTGCACTATCCTAATAAATATATATTTTTTTGCTTTGTCTTAGAATTTCCAGGAAAGTGCATCTTGCCTTCTCCCCTCCTACTGGCCGGGGAGAACAGGTCCCTCTTCCATCACTCCAACACTGTGGTTTCCAAAAGAGGTGCCATATTTTTATTGATACAGTTTCCCTGGCCATAGTCATTAATGTACAAGCAGACCCACACCCTTGACCTAAGCTAGGTAGGTTGGAGACTTTTTGTTTTTTAGCTTGAGGCGTAAGAGAACAAGCGTCAGTCCCTCACTGGTGACAAAGGCTTCGTGGCACCTGGTGGCACGTATCCAGGGCCAGGTGGGATTCAGTCACGGGGAAGGTGTCCATCTGGGGGACGGAAGCCCATCTGCAGGGAGCGTGCATGGAGGGTTAGAGTCCTGGTGCCCGGCAGGAGCCCAGGCCTAGTTAGTGACCTCAGGTCTAGGTCTCCCCCATGCCCGCTGCTGCCTGGAAGGTGGCTGGGGAGGGAGGCCACTGCCCTCGGAGCCCAGAGGTCTCTCGGAGCTGCGGGAAGGCGGCACAAAATCAGCTCCGGAAGGGGTGGCTCTGTGTGCTGTATTCATGAATGATGTGTCACGGGTTGCTAATTGCCCTCTGGGATCTGGAGTTGCCATTATCTCTTACAAGGTAATGAAGTTGTGGGATGACACTACTTTTCTTAATCTGCTGAATTCTATTAATTCAATTTTAGTCACTCAAGTGGGGAGGGCGTGGGAGAATGAACTCTTCTGCCCTTGCAGGAGCAGCAGCCTGATGACCCAGGGCCTCCTCTTGACCACAGAGTTTACCTGGGACCTGCCTGGCGAAGGTTGGGATACAGAGTATGGGGAAATATTGGGGGGTGGAGGGAAGGATACATATAAATGCAGCATAATCCCAAACAACATGCATGAAAGAATTGTTCCTTCCTGATTATCTGAGCTAACTGAAATGTGGTTTTCATGAATTTTTGATCAGATCATTAGATTCTTTAAATACAGAAATGATAAAACTTTTATGTATTATCACTAATTATATACTGGGTGTTGACACGGGCCCTATGTTGCCCTTAGTTTCCACAGTGAGCTTATAGGGTATGCACCATCATGCCACTTTATAGGTGAAAAAGCTGAGGCTCAGAAAGATTGAGTTGTTTTTTTTTAAGATTTTATTTATTTATTCATGAGAGACATGGGGTGGGGGGGAGAGAGGCAGAGACACAGGCACAGGGGGAAGCAGGCTCCACGCAGGGAGCCCGACATGGGACTCCATCTCAGGACTCCGGGGTCACGCCCTGGGCCGAAGGCAGGCGCTTAACCCCTAAGCCACCCAGAGATCCCCCAAGATTGAGTTTTTAATAAAAGATTTTATATATATATATATGATATCCCATTGGTAAAAGGAAGGACTTTAATTCAAACGTGGGTTTTCTAATTATAAATCCAGAGAGAATTGACTTCTAAATTTCCCCTAATATTCAGATCTCTGTAGTTATAACCAAGATTGTTATTTCTTGGGACAAAAGGGCTTGGTGAGCGTGCAGTAGAGGGGGATGGTAGCTCCAGCTTCCCCACTTCATTTCCCTGAGCTGCGTTTGCCCGTCCTTTCCAGCTCAAGGGCGCGGATCTGATGACCTTGGGAATCTCTGACCACCGCAGCCTGAGGATCTCCTTTTTCAGAGAGGGCTGGTCCTCATCCCTTTGTATTATCAGACTGCAGTTCTCTTCAAGAAGCACAAGGCCAATGAGATCGAGCTGCGGTGACTTTTCAAACAGGAATTTCCATGCCTGTCTGAGTTGATAATCAGGCCCACGCTCTTAGTCATGAGTTTTTCTGCTAATGCACCACGATTAGTGCTGAGTTCTGTGGCTTTGGAAATCGGGACCTGCTGGTGTCCAAGCATTCAGAACATGTTGTCTTATAAGCATCACGGTCCCTCCAGATCCTCTCCTAAGACTTTTGTTCCTACCATGGGCCCTGGCTCTAAGAACATTCGTGTGAGCCAACTTTTTCCTACAATGCTAAACACTTAGCCCTAAAAGGTGGGCTAGGAGAGGAAACCGAAGTGAATGTCTTCCCAGAAAAAGGTATCTCTGCTCATTTAGGTTTACTTCTAACCCTGCATGCCCAGGCTCAGAGCCTCAGCCCCCAGAGAGGGCGCTGTCATCTAAACAAGCAGTCACAGTTAATTTCATGAAGCGATTAACTGTTTAAATTTTTTTTTTTGCATATGCTAGAGATGCATCTCTAGGAAGAACAGTCTCTGGAGTTGTTAGTCACACTGCAGTCTGGCCACCAGCATGAAGGGGAGGTATTTCCATTTATTTTTATCTCACCATCTAACTCAGCTATGGGGTTGTAAGAAGGAATAAATGTCCAGGCCATCAGAGGAAAGAGAAGACCCCAGTTTTCTCCATGGCCAGCCAACATTCCTCCATCTGGGCCTATGGAGAGCTCTCTCTTGTGTTACCTGTTTTTCTTCTACTCATCTACTCATCTTCTTCTCTGTCTATATACTCACTTCTGTCTCCTTTTTTTTTTAAGATTTTATTTATTTATTCATGAGACACAGAGAGAGAGGCAGAGACACAGGCAGAGGGAGCAGCAGGCTCTACGCAGGGAGCCTGGCGTGGGGCTCGATCCTGGGCCCCCGGGGTCACATCCTGGGCTGAAGGCAGATGCTAACCCGCTGAACCACCCAGGCTGCCCTCTCTCTCCCTTTTGAAGGCTTTCTCTTGCACTCCATTTTCTCTCTCCCTTCTCTCACTGGAACACAATTTGTATCCCCTTTCTCTCCCTGATTCCCCTCCAATCCCTTTATACATATATGCTTTTTAATTTTTTCCTTTTATTTTAACATCTACTTACTGTCTTCCCCGTTCTCAGCTTCATCTCTTATTCCACCTTCCTCATTACCTCATATTCCATCTTTGTCCCGTATCCTCCCGGTTTCCTGTGTCTGTCTGCTTCTCTCCTTCCTGTCCTCCTCCTCTCACGTCAGCCCATGCTAGTCACTTCCAGTTGGGTGTCCATCTTGAATACCAGGTTCCCCAGAAAGTCTTCAAAACAAAAAACAAAAAAGCAAAAACACAGACAAACAAACAAACAAACAAACAAGAACTGTGCAGGGATGGAAATTCATTCACATTCCAAATATCAGCTATTTTGTTCACTCAGATCCTTGCCTTCACCCATTCCATTCAGTGCCTTAGAGGAGACTTGGTTTCTTTCTTTCTTTCTTTTTTTTTTTTTTTTTTTTTGAGACTTAGTTTCTTATCATGAAACTCAGCATGGCTGGAACCCACTGAACACGTGCTCCCTGAGTCAGAGACGGAGCCGTGTGTGACAGCGCCCAGGAGTCCCGGGACAAAGGCCGTGGCTAGGATGTCCGTAAACAAAGGCATCTTCTCCTTCTACAGAGACTCCTGCGGGCGGCCTTGTGGGCTCACAGGTTTATTTCCTCCTAGTTAAAGCCACCACAAAATCATCTTTTGCCCACTCTTAGAAATGAGTATGTGTCTTAACTCCTGTAGGAAGTGCGGCCAGCTCTTCCTCAGCAGCTTATCTGGCTGGGTAGGTCCCCAAGGAGGAGTGTGAAAATAGAAGACTATTTTAATTTCAAGACCTAGTGATTCACAGATATCCTGGCACTTAAAAAATACCTCAGCACTTACGGTTGAAGATTTGGAGGTGGGGGGAAAGCCAACAGGAATAACTCCTTTCCCCGGATCTGGCTTAAGAACGTAGTCACAGTTAGAAGATGGTGATGACCCTGTCTCACCCCCGTTCCGAGAGTTCTTTTCGGACCTGGAAATTTCAGCACCATGTTTTCACCATTATTTGTGCTGCTCCAAGATAGATGTCTATTTTTTAAGACGTTCTGTGAGTTGTTAGGAGTCCAACTCTGTGTCCCGTTACAAATAAAATGAAGTGTCTCAAATAGGGAACTATTTCATCCCAAGAGCACAGTCATATCGGAAATGGTATTACCAGATCCAGATGAAAACGGTAAATGACATAAGATCTTACAAGAATGAAAGTCCCGGCCAAACTGCTTTCACAGGGAACTAAGGCTTTTTCGGTGTGGACCTGGTAAGCTGTGATGTCCCAGAACCCCCGTCCTACATGTGTGAGGCGATATTGTGGTTTTGATTTGTGTTCCTCTAACAATTAGTGATACGGAGTATTTTTTCATGTGCCTTTTGACCATCTCTATGTCTTCTTTGAAAAAAGTACATTCAGGTCCTCAGCCCAGTTTTTAATCAGATTGTTTTCTTATTTTCTGTTTTGAGCTGTATGAGCTATTTGTATATTTTAGATACTAATTCCTTATCAGATATATTATTTGCAAACACCCTCTCCCATTCAGTAGGTTGCCTTTTTTGTTTTGTTGACAGTTTCCTTTGCTGTGTAAAAACTTTTCAGTTTGATATACTTCCAACCGTTTATTTTTGCTTTTTTTGTCCCTTACCTGAGGGGACATATTCAGAAAAATCTTGCTAAGGCCAATATCCAAGAGATTATTGACTAGGTTTTCTTTTAGGGATTTTATGGCTTCAGGTCTTATATTAGTCTTTAAATATATTTGGTCTTTACATGTCCATCTACCACATAGTTTATAAGAGTCTCTAGGGCAGAGACTTGATAAAAAGAACCTCATCAGAATTTTGCACATAGCACAGGTGAAAAATCTTCCTTGATTTTTACACTGTGAAATATCAGAAATAATCTTTCTGTTTCTTCTTCCTCTAGGATCCATAAACCACCAGCTGTGCCAGGCATGAAAGAGCAGACCACACTGTAGCCAGTCTGTGTGTCCCCTACATCCCGAGGCTTCTCTCTACTATTCTTTCAAGAAGCAGGAACCAGCCATCACTGGAAATTACCAACACGTGGTCATTTCATGCCTTGCAAGTGCCCCTGTTTTACAGCTGTTCTCAGTTCCCTCTGTCACATCCTAGGTAATGACTATGAGCTATGGGTGTCTGGAGTAAAATGTAGTGACAGGAGTCACAGAGAGGAGCTGGAAGGATATTTATCCCGTGCTCTGATCTGATGGGTGGACATCAGGTCTTCCCTGCTGTTTTGTAACTTCTATGACTATGGCTCTCGCCTTGTTTCCATGAGGAACATAAATTGCACCTCCTATGGCTGAAGAAGAGGAAGAGACAGCCCTATACATCTGAATTGGGCAAAACTATGTCCATTCTGGGTGGTAAGTCTCTTTGATGTCCTTGGGCATGGTAATTTCATTGAAAGACCATGGAAGGAAAAAAAAACCAATGCTTACCAACATCTAGACATAGCAGAGATGACTTTTTAAAATATATATATCCTCATCTCCCAGGAAGAATTCCTAGTTCTTGAAAATTTCCCACCCCATTAGTCCCTCCGGGATGGTATTTGAAAGCCCACTCAGCACTTCTGTTATCTGGAAGCCAACAGCTCCTAAACCATCCTACATGTTCAGAAATATCTTCCATCTGGCTGGGGCTGAGCCAGAGCCAGAAAAAGAGGCTGAGTTAGATCAGGGCCAGTGGCTGAGAATCCAGGACCCTTACATGGCGCTCCTGGCTGGAGGAAACTATGCCTCCATGCACTTCTGAATTTAGGCTGAGCGGTTCACCTTTAGCCGACCTAAGTGAATTGTTCTCCCAGGGCCTATCAATCAATGTCTTAGGTAGGTGCTGGAGAGATTTTGTTAAGCAATTTATTTAGCAAGGCTTTCACCAGTATGAATGTCTGATAGATCTATGTTATGAGCCCCACAACCTGCCCCCAGCTTTGAGTAGGGTCTTGACAGTTAGCAAGACTTTAATCAACACCTTCTTATCCTCACTCATTTATTCCTAGATCCATTCATTCATCTGAACATCCACCAGAAGCTGTGTATTGTGCAAGGCCCAGAGTCAATAAAGTATAGTTTACTGACTTGGGTTCTACTCTTTACTATTGTATCAATCTAAACAGAAGCTTCTTCATAAGAAAGGGCCTAATAACACTACCCTCATCCTTAAGGTTCTGGTGAGAATTAGAAGATCTAACTATTTAGAATGGTTCCATGGTGCATGATATGTACTAAAAAATGATAACCATCGTGACTCTCAAGGTACAGTGTTTAGACCCAGAGACCTCACAGCCTCTGGGGTCTCTGGTGAAAAGGAACAAATAAATGACAGGAACCAAGTCCCAGGTTCCCAAGAATGCATATTTCTTGGCTCTTCCACAGAACTTGTTTGGAATAGAGCTTATTTTCTAAACTCCTGTTCCTACCCAAACCATGTCCCAGATGCTCATAGGCTAAATTAGCAGTGGGTAGAGATCACATGGGATTCAAGCTACTATTTCACTTTTTCTCATGTTCAGAACAAGCTATTTTTGCAAAGCATGCTAAATCATTTCTATGGAAACCATTTCATCATGTGGGACTCATCTCACTGATAATGCAGTGGAATTTTGTTACTGATGTCCTCCGAAAAAAACCTGACAATTGGGTGTGCATGGCCACTTGTGTTCAGCCTGAACACACAGATACAATCTTTCCAATGCTTTTTTCCCCTTAGAACTTTTGCAAAGCAGATTTATTTTTACTCCAGAAACCATGGCATTGTCGTCATCCTGGGCATTAGCAAAACTTCTATTGTATTGAAGGGTTGGTTTGCATTCAAGCAGGTTAATAAGAAAAGGGGTGGATTCCATGGTGACTTAAGGATAGAAGTGGGCCAGAAGGTGGCAGGTAGTCACCATCAATGAGGAAATGTAAGGTTTGTTTGTTTGTTTGTTTGTTTAAACAAGTTCAGGGGAAACCAGCTATGCCAGTTTCAACTGTCAATGCCCAGTTTGGGGAAAATGATGACACTGTCTTATCTGAAAAATCTCTAAGCTTACAAGCCCTCTTTTTTTTTAAATCACCCACAGGTTGCTGTAGATGCTTTTCCCTTTTTCCCTGCTCACCACACACACACACACACACACACACACACACACACACACACACTCTCTCTCTCTCTCTCTCTACTTACCATAAACTCGATCAAATCTTGAGTATTTGTTGATCTTCTACTATGATCCAAGGACTGTGAGAAGTGCTATGGACTGTAAAAAATTAGAAAAGTAAGGCACATGCTCATAAAACCAATAGTAAAGGTATCATTGGGTGTACAAATACTGGGTATGCAAGTCCAAGCAAAATTTCACAGAAAGGTCATTTGTTAAGATGATAACCATACAGCCTTAGTCAACTCACTTAACCTTCAATGTTTTAATATCTTCATTTGGAAATTGGTGGTAAAAAAATACATAAAACGGCTCCAAGGAGTGAATAAAATTTTTCTCTAATGAGCTATGTAAATATAAGGGAAAAGTAGAAATACATTCTGTAGGAGTAATTAGAAAAGGCTAATTGTTGAAGGATGCAGATGAGACAGCTTCTGGATTCCAACAGTCATATTTCAGTAAGCAAAGCATTGAGAGCATATTACAAGCAAAAAGGATGACATGAGTAGAATCAGATGACAAAGTGCTGCCTACTTGGAGGAATAGTCAACGGCAGGGTTCAACAGAAATATCGGAGGATACAGAGAAGCAGAGGAAAGCAAAAACTGGGAAGGTAGGCTGGGGTCAACCATTAAAGACATTATGTGCCCAGATTCCAGAGAAATATGGATATTGGCATAAAGCTAGGTAGAAGATATTCCAGGCATTTGAACACAGTTATGATATAAAACACAGTGGGAGCACAAAGTCACAGACCTCAGGTTGAGGTCAATATACAGATGTTTTGCTCAAGAAAGCGTTTTATTGTCATTTAAAAATTAACTTATTCTCTGTAGGTAGGGTCTGCTCATCACCAGTTTGCTATAGGATTCACCCACCCTATTGTTTTATGGCCACAAATTTACACATTTATGTTACTTCTCTTTCCTAGGAAATGCGTGGGGTTTTAAAATCTGATTATGTGAAGCTCTGAGAAAAATTAATCTGGTGCCAGGATGGAGGATGAAATAAAGACGAGAAGAGGAGGAACAAGTTAGGAGGGACAGATTTCATACACTTATCTATAGATTTCCCAGCACAATTCTTCTAGATTGAACCAGTGCTGTGGTGTTACAGCCTTGAGGTCAGAAGATTTCAGTGTGAGGGTTTCAAAATCTGAAATACTGCTACATCAACTATTCATTTGTCTAACAAACCAGCTTTGATCACTGATCACTTATCCAGGACATGTCCTGTATGGAGCATAGGGTACAGAGACATTTTAAGGAGAAATATTTCTAGGTGTGCAGCTCAAGTTTTAATCTCTTCTAGAGAATCAAACTACAGAAATAAGCATGATGTGTTCACTACTCTCTGTAGCTCATGTTCAGGGCTTTGTGGGAATTTCAAAAATATATCATATGTAGTTCTGGCCTTCAAGAAGTTCATAATCTAGGTGAGAAAGCAGAACATAAATACACAGAAAAAAAATGTGATGGAAGGATTAAGTTACAGCAGAAGGGATGTCTCAAAATAGAGTGTGATTAATTGCCAAATGAATTTAAGTCTCATCTTCTTTACTAACTAATTAACTGTGTAATCTTAGACACATTGGTTAATCTCCTTGAAAAATTTTTTTTTCTGGCTTATACTCTTAGAATTAAAATGATTATATTTTCTTCCTTACCAGAGAGTTGTGAGAACCGAAGAGAATTAAAGAAACAAAATTTTGGAGTGTAAGGGAACTTGATAATATCTAACATCTCTTTAATTTCCAGATAAGGGAAACTGAGGTGCACAGGTTCTATGAGGTATGTTCCCAAAGCTAATGAGCTGGTAATAATTGATACTATACACTTATTTTTAAATGTACACATATTTATCCCATTAATAATTGTTGAAAGTCTATGCTCAAGGTCCTGTTTTAGGCTCTGCAGAATAGTGAACAAAATGGACACCGTATCTTCTGCTTTCTAAGAATTTACAGCCTCTCAGAGAAGACAGACATTAAGCACAAAATGACAAGAGGGATAGGGATACCAAACAGGAAATTTATAGTATGAAAAAAGTGCAAGGCGCAGGTTTTAGGCCCAGCATGTGAGATCAAGGAGGGCACCCCGAGATGGGATATCTATGCTCAGAGAAAAAGTAATACATCTCTATTGTAGACAAATTGAGACTAGAACACATGTCTTTTGAATTGAAGGTCAGTGTTCTTTCTTTAAAAGTATCTTACAAGACTTTGGATTTAATCTCCACATATAAACAACTATAAAACTACACAAAAAATATATAAAACAATTAATTTCATGCACTGGATAACAAAGAATGGATGATGGATTCCTGAAATAAGGAAACACAGGAAGTGAGCCTACAATCACCTGGCTTTCTATCTGAGGGTACTTTCAGGACCACAGAATCACAGAATAAGGAGATGTGGTCTGAAACAGCCTGAAAGACTCACTATGCTGAGGAGACAGCGGTCAGAGTTCAAGGAGACCAGAGCCCCCAAAATTTGCAGAACAGGGTACCAAAAGGAAGAAGCTAAGCTATGCAGATAAATCACCCCAGAAATCTGCATAGTGCTTCTCTTGAGTGACTGAATACCAATCTGCATATCCATAGAGTGATAAATCATGAGTCTAGGCAAAACCAAACTCAAACAAACAAAAACAAAAATAAGAATTTACAAGGGAAAAATAAACTTCTTTCATTTTTTTAAAGTATAATTAAATAACAATGCTATATTAGTCTCAGGTGTACAACATAATGATTCAACAATTCTACACATTATTCAGTGCTCATCAAGACCAGTGTACTCTTGATCCTTTTACTTAGTTCACTCACAAAAGTAATTTTAAGCTCTAACATTACCGCAGCTTACTCTGGACTTAAAATGATTCAAATCCCAACCAGCCATATTGAAGAGATCTCATTAAACACATGTAACGTTTCAGTGGAAAAACTCTTTCTTGATATTTGTTTTAGAAGTTAAAAAAGCAAGCCCTGAGAAAATCAGATACACAAATAACTGAATTGCCTGTCAGAATGAAGCCCACCCCTTTTTGAAGGAATACAATGAAATACAGTATTCAGCACTGTAAAAATTTCAGCAACCAATCAAAAATTATTATAAGGCAAAATCAGGATAATGTGACTTATAACCAGAGGGGAAAAATTAATTAATTTGGAGATCCAGAAATAAGACAAACATCATGAAATTAGCAGATAAATATATTAAAACAGCTATTATAAATATGCTCACTATATATGATAATTTCGAAGGTAAGCATGGATATAATGAGAAGAATTGAATATATAAAAATGAACAACATAGAATATCTAAGAAGAAAAACTAATAAATGAAATAAAAATTTTACTGGATAAATTAACTGTATATTAGACAATATGTATAGATTTAAAAAGATTATAAATTTGAAGATAAAACAAAAGAGCTTATCCAATATAAAGCCCAGAGAAAACAAAATACTATAACAGTGATAATGAGGTGGTATTCTGAAAAAATACTCAATTTTAATAGAGCAATGCAATCTTAAAAATGAAGCACAGAACATGTTGCATGAAAAGAAGTAGACTAGAATAGTTTTAATCTAAAAAAATTGTTAACATTAAATACAAGTGGTTTAACTACTTCAATAAAAAAAAAACTTTGTCAGAATTGATGACAAAGAAACCAAGACACACATCTATGAGACTTGTTCATAAGTTGTCTGTAAGAAGATCATATTAAATATAAACACACAGAAATGTGAGAAGCCAGGGGATAGGAAATGGTATTCTCCGATATTCTACCGAACACGTAAGAAAGATGAAGTGACTATGATAAAACCAAACACGACTGAAGTAAAAGGACTACTAACAGGGTTAAAGAAAAACAGTTTCTAATGATAAAGTGGTAAATAAAAGAAGACGTGAAAATTCTAAATGTGTACATACTCAAAGCCAGAGTTTCAAAATACATGAAGCAAAGTCTGACAGAATGAAAGAAAAAATAGGCAAATTCACAATTATATTTAGAAACTGAATGCTCTTTTCCCAGTAACAGAACAAATTGACATAAAATCAATAGGGATGTTACAGACTTAAAGAATCTCAGTCAATGGGATCTAATTGACATCCATAGACCACTCTATCCAACAACTACAGAATACACATTATTTTCAAATGCACATATAACATTCATCAAGAAAGACTATATTTCAGGTTTAAAACAGCTATCACTGAATTTAACAGAGTTTAACATGGAAAAACTAACCAGTCTTACAGAGTTGTTTCGCTGAGCACAATATGATTAGATTAAAAATGAATAACAATGTATTTCAGAATCACCAAAAATTGGAAATTAAGTAAAACCTTTATAAGTAACCTGTGAATCAAAGGAGAAATCAAGAGGAAAATCGGAGAACATTTTGAATCATATGAATATAACATGACACATGATAATTTGTGGTTCGCAGTTCAAGAATTGCTAAAATACAAATTCACAGTTTAAACATCTAGGCCTCACCCTCTGTGCATGCCCACAACCACATCACTCTTGGAGCTCTGTAAGAAAACTTCCTCATCAACTTATTTGAAAAATAAATCAAGTGGCTTATCCTGGTCCTCTTGGCTATTTATTTATTTAGATTTTATTTCTTTATTAGAGAGAGAGAGCCTGTGCAGGGGAGGGGCAGAGGGGGGAAGGGAGAAGCGGGCCTCCCACTGAGCACGGAGCCCTATGCAGGGTTCCCAGGACCCTGAGATCAGGACCCCAGCAGAAGGCAGAGGACGGCAGAGCCCCTAAACCGACTCAGCCACCAGGCACTCCTGTCTCTTGCCTTCTTTTTTTTTTTATTTTTTTTAATCATTATTTATTTATGATAGTCACAGAGAGAGAGAGAGAGAGAGAGAGGCAGAGACACAGGCAGAGGGAGAAGCAGGCTCCATGCACCAGGAGCCCGACGCTCCCGTCTCCAGGAGCGATCCCGGGTCTCCAGGATCGCGCCCTGGGCCAAAGGCAGGCGCCAAACCGCTGCGCCACCCAGGGATCCCATCTTGCCTTCTTTAGAACGAATGACAAACATTATATGGTCTCATTCATTTGGGGAATATAAAAAATAGTGATAGGGAATAAAGGGGAAAGGAGAGAAAATGAGTGGTAAATATCAGAAAGGGAGACAGACCATGAGAGACTCCTAACTCTGTGAAACGAACTAGGGGTAGTAGAAGGGGAGGAGGGTGGGGGGTGGGGGTGACTGGCTGACAGGCACTGAGGGGGCCACTTGACGGGATGAGCACTGGGTGTTATGTTATATGTTGGCAAATTGAACACCAATAAAAAATAAATTTACAAAAAAATAAAAATAAATTAATAAAATGAATGTCAAACACTGGCAGGCAAGTATCCAGATATTTTGACCACTAAGGGCAAAACATCGAGCTACTTGGAACTATCCAGGGAGCTGTTGGAAGTTCTACATTTTGAACTAGACTTTGTCGCTCTGTCCATCTCAGGTCAGCTTCCTAGAGCTTGGGGTAGGAACTCTTGTGGAGGTGACTCCTTGAGAGTATTCTGAGGAAATACCTGCAAGGGAGCAAGGGAAACAGGGTAAGAGAGAGAAAATAAGTGAGGTATACCCACATGAAAAAGCGAGGTACTTTGAAAGTCTGACCTAATGAGATACCACTACGCACCTATTAGAAAAGTCAAAATCTGGAACACTGACAACATGAAATGCTGGACAATAAGAATTTCATACATTGAGAATGCAAACTGGTACAGCCACCGTGGAAAACTGGCGGCTCCTTACCAAACTAAACATACTTTTGCCATATGATCTTGTGCTCGTGTTTCTTGGTATTTACCCAAAAGAATTGAGAAAGGATCCACGAAAATCCTGCACACAAACGCAGCTTTATTTTTATAGCAGCTTTATCCTATAGGAGCTTTATTCACAGGTGCTAGAAGCCTGCAAGCCACCAAGATGTCCTTCAGCACTCACTTGGATAAACAAATTGTCATTATATCCAGAGAATGGACTATTGCCCAGAACTAAAAAGAAATGAGATATCAAGAAATTAGTCATTACTAAGTAGAAGCCAATCTGAAAAGGTCACTGTATGATTGTATACATGTGCATATAATATTGTAGGATTCCGAATATATGACATTCGGAAAAGGCAAAACTATGGAGACAATTAAAAAGATCAAGGGTTGACGGGAGGAGTTGAGGGATGAATAAATGGGACACAGGATTTTTAGGGTAGTGAAAATATTCTACATGACAGTGTGATGATAAACACATATCCTTTTACAGTTGTCCAAAACCCCAGACGGTGTAACACCAAGAATGAGTCCCAAGGTGAACTATGGACTTTGGGTGATTACAACGTATCAGTATAGGTTTATTCTTGGTTAAAAAATAATGTACCACTCTGACACTCTGAGGAGTGATGTTGGTAATGAGAGGGAGTTCCTCGCATGTGTAGAGATGGGGGGTGTATGAGAAATCTTTGTACTTTCCTTTCAATTTTGTTGTTAAAACCACTGTAAAAAAATAAGTTCTTAAAAAAAAGTCTAACCTCAGTCCAATCCCATAGGGAGTTGGAGTATGGTTGTATCACGAAGGCCGATAATATGAGGACAGGTGGTGAAAGGTAACGCTTTGGCACTGGGTACTGGTGCTTCACACAGCATCATGCACATCCTGATGCCTGTTAGTTACTTCGCCTGCGGTTGTGGCTCCTTCACAAACCCACAGGTGCCATCACCAACAACTGGCCTCTGCCTGTGACAGGGTGTGGATCCATCCCTCTCGTCATTGCTTCCAGCATCAGAGGAACATTCCAGGAACAGAGAGAGGCATGGGGCACACTGGTTTGTCCCAACACAATGCTATAAAAGGAAAATGGATGGGCTGTTTCCAAGGGGACTTTAGGGGGCTAGCAGACATTGACTGACTCTAATGTACCAGAGGCCTAGTTAGTCACTTAACACAAGTCATCTTGCTAAGTCGCACGCTGATCCAGAGAAACAGTTACTTCTGAAGCCAGTTTTTAGGTAAAGAAACCGGTTCATAAGCACCAAAATTAGGATTGTAACCTGGTTGTCTAATTCCCATCTCTGGTTGGCATGTGTGATGTGTGTGGACAATGACATTGTGTTTATCACCATTATCACAGGCACCCTTGTTGGGCACTGTCCCTGGGCTTTCCTACTAGGCAATAATGGGCCTTTTGTGGGTTGTGCTGACTCCCTGGCCGCCTCTGTGGCCTCATCAGTCCTATGGAGGCCTCCCATAACCTTACAAGTGGTGGTGTCTGACCACTTCTAGTCGGAGCTTCCTACTTCTCTATGCTGGCTGGGACAGAGGTGGCCAAATGAGTACCACCACAATGCCATCATGATAAGACAAAAACAATAAAGAAAGCCTGGAGGAATCAATACTCTATTGTTGCAGAGTACCCAAAGGATGGAAATTGCTTTCAAAGGGAAGCATACGTCACTCTTCTTTAAAATTGGCTGGAGCACAACACAGTTTCCTTTAATAAGAGTCTCCAGAGAAGAGGCCCAGTGATTAAAATTGTTAATTACTCGTTCCAATATTCAAATGTTCTTAGTGACTAGTCATCTGCATGTGTATTAGGTGTCCACAATAGTTATAGTCATGCAGTTCAATATGCTCATGAGTAAGGAGAGCCGAATTTAAGAGAGAATTAGCAGGGCTGTCTCAGAGAATTTGAAATGTATTTTGGAAACAGAGAAGAAGAAAGAGGCCTGTGACTTAGAATGATTGCATGAAAATCACACAGTAAAAGACATTACCTTTCCACGTCCTGAAGGACAGCATTTTGCTAATTTCTGTCTTTCTGTCTGACCAGGTACGATGTAGGAACTGATATTCAGGGTGTTGGTGAAATAGAATCTGAAACAGACAGTTATGGCAAAATGAGATACCATAAAACACCAAATGTTGGTGAGGATGAGGAACAAGTGGAACCCTCAACCATTGCTGGTGGAATATAAAATGTTACTTTGAGAAAGGTAGCATTTCTTATGACCTGAAAGTATGTATTGACAAAAAAAAATGTTAAAGAATATTATAGCATCTTTATTTAAAATAGTCAAAACTTGGGAAAAGCCTAGGTTTCTATCACTAGGAGGATGGAAAACAAACAGAAGTCTATTTGGATATAATGGAATGCTATTATAGAGAAGAATGAACTGATGCTGCAAAAAACATCATGAATGAATCCCTCCAAAAAAAACAATATGCTGAGTAAAAGATAACTTTGTACAGAACATGTACTAATGATGTCGTTGTATGAAATTCTAGAAAAAAATCAACACATACATATCTAGTTCTAGCAAAACTAAGCTATGATGAAATAAAAATCAGAAGAGTATGTGTCCACTCTCACCACTGTTGTTCAACATATTACCGGAAGTCCTAGCTTCGGCAATCAGACAGCAAAAAGAAATAAAAAGCATTCAAACCAACAAAGAAGAAGTCAAACTCTCCCTCTTCATGGATGACATGGTACTGTATGTAGGCAACCCAAACGATTTCACCAAAGAATTGCTAGAACTGATACAGGAATTCAGCAAAGTCACAGGATATAAAATCAAGGCACGGAAATCAGTTGCATTTCTATACATTAACAATGAAGCAGCAGAAAGAGAAATCAGGGAATTGATCCCATTTCCATTTGCACTAAAAACCATAAGATACCTCAGAATAAACCCAACCAAAAATAAAGGATCTGTACTTCGAAGACTATAGAACACTTATGAAAGAAATTGAGGAAGATATCAAGAAATGGAAAAACATTCTGTGTTCATGGTTGGAAGAACAAATATTGTTAAAATATCTATGCTACCCAGAGCAATACGATCCCAATCGAAACACCATCAACATTTTTCACAGGCCTGCAAAAAATAATCCTAAAATTTGTATGGAACCAGAACACATAGATCAATGGAACAGAACAGAGAACCCAGAAATGGGCCCTCCACTCTCTGGCCAACTATCTTCAAAAAAGGTTGTGGTATCGAGCCCCCTGTTGGCTCAGCACTAAGTGTGAAGTCTGTTTCAGACTCTCTCTCTCTCTCTCTCTCTCTCAAATAAATAAATAAAAATCTTAAAAGAGAAGATGTGGAATGTTACTCAGGCATTAAAAAGAATGAAATCTTAGCCATTTCCAATGATGTGGGTGGAACTAGAGGGTATTATGCTAAGCAAAATAAGTCAGAGAAAGACAAATCTATGATTTCACTCATATGCGGAATTTAAGAAACAAAACAGATGAACATAGGGGAAGGGAAGGAAAAATAAGATAAAAACAGAGAGGGATGCAAACCACAAGAGACTCTTAACCCTAGGGAACAAACTCAGGGTTACTGGAGGGGAGATGGGGATGGGATGATTGGGTGATGGGCCCTGAGAAGGGCTCTTGATGAAATGAGCACTGAGTGGTATATGCAACTGACAAATCACTAAATTCTACCCACAAAACTAAGAGCCCACTATATGTCAGCTAAATTGAATTTATTTATTTATTTTTAATATTTTATTTATTCATGAGACAGAGAGATAGGGGGGCGGGGACACAGGCAGAGGCAGACACAGGCAGAGGGAGACACAGGCTCCATGCAGGGAGCTCACACAGGACTCAATCCTGGGTCTCTAGGATTACACCCCAGGCTGAAGGCAGGCGCTAAACCACTGAGCCACCCAGGCTGCCCACTAAATTGAATTTAAATGAAAGTTTTAAAAAAACAATAACAGTAGTTGCCTGCTGATCACGGTGGCTGGAGGCATTTGGGGGCCACAGTTCCCCATCGAATGGGAAAGGATGTTAAGAAACTATCAGAAGTGGTGGTAATATTTTGTATCTTAATAGAGATTAGGATTATCTAAGCGTCCGTATTTGTCAAAAGCCATCACATATTCATTTAAAATTTTTAATACTTCATTGTATGTGACTTTTAACTCAAAACAAAAATAAAAATAAATAAAATTTGAATTCTAATAAATGATAAGTATGATGAAGTGTTTAGTGAGAAGTGTACTAATGTTTGTAATATTTTTGACAGATTTATTGAGAAATATTTTACATAGAATAAACCTCACATTTAAATTGTAGAATTTGATAAGTTTTGACATAAGTATACACTTATAAGTTATCACCAAATCATGCCCCTCCTTACCAGCATTTGGTGCTGTCAGTTTTTGGATTTTGGCCTTCTTTTTTTCCTTTCTTTTCTTTTCTAAGTATTATCTGTATATTTTGATGTCAGCCCTTTATCAGATTTATGTTTTGCAAAGATTTCTTTTTACTTTGTGGCTTATCTTTTCATTCTCTGAACAGTGTCTTTTGCAGAACAGATTTTTTTGTTATTGTTAATTTTAATAAAGTCAACATTTCCTTTCATGGGCTGTGCTTTTGGTATTGTATCTAAAATTTTATCACTAAACTCGAGGTCACCTAGATGTTTTTCTACATTGCCGTTAGAAGCTATGTCTTTGCATTTTACATTTAGATCTGTGATCCACCCTGTTCATTTTTATAATTGCAACCTTATTTGAAAATAGTCTTTGCCAACGTAATCAAGTTAGGATCATGTTATTAGGGTGGGCTGTAGCCCAGTTAGACTGATGGTTGTATTAGAAGAGGTAATTGGACACAGGGACAGACACGCGAGAGATCCTGCAGGGGGAGATCCTGCAGACACACAGGGAGAAAGTGGCCTTCTGATGATGGAAGCAGAGGTTGGAGTTGTGTTGTCATAAACCAAAGCATGTTCAGGGTTATAAGAAGCTGGAAGAGGCAAGGAAGGATACACTCTCAGACTAGGTTTTGGAGGCAGGATGGCCCTTCCAGCACTTCGATTTCAGACTTAAAGCCTTCAGAACTGTGAGAGAATAAATTTCTGTTGTTTTAAAACATCCAATGATGGTACTTTGTTACAGCAGTTTTAAGAAACTAATACAATTGAGATTGCACCGCTGCTATACACCGAAGTAGGAAACACGGATATCTTAATGATATTGAATCTTCCTATTAGTGAATATTGAATATCTCTCCATTAATTGAGAGCTTTGGTTTATTTCATTTCTTTCATGAGTATTTTGCAGTTTTACTAATATAGATCTTGTACATGTATTATAATATTTATACCTAAGTACTTAATTTTTTGATTAATGTAAATGGTGTTCTTTGTAATGTCAAATCCCAGTTGCTCATGCTTAGTATATAGGAAAACAATTGACTTTTGTGTATTAACCTTCTATCCCAAAACCTCGCTCTAATTGCCTATTCTGAGAATTTTTTGTCAAGTCTTCATAATTTTCTATATAGATAATCATGTTATCTATGAACAAAGACAGTTTTACTTCTTCCTTTCCAATCCATGTACCTTTTATTTCTTTTAAAAAATCTTATTGCATTAGGTAGGCTTCCAGTATTATGTTGATTACGAGTAGTGAGAGGAGATATCCATGCCTTGTTCTTGATGAAGGTGAACAGAATCTGCTACTCCAAAATATGTCTCTTTGACATAAAGATTATCTTAAGCTTATTATTTTTAAGAAAGAGTGGATACAAGGGAAAAGCTCTGAAAACTGAGTAAAAGTAACTCTTTCATAAGGAAAATTTGCATTTATAAGGGAAATCTCTACTTGTAAAGGTACTTCCTGTCTGCCAGCATAAGGATAACTAAATTTCTAGAGATTCTTATCAATGGAGAAGACAAGGACTTAAATCTGTAAAACAATCTCAGCCCTATTTACTTTGCTATTTCTAATAACCTCCCATAACTACACCACTTTCAGTTTAGTCTTCACTTATTTCTTTCCATTATTATGGATAATATTTAGTGCTTTTTTTCAAGCATAGTAGTTTTCTTTTATTGGATTGCAGACATTGTGAATTTTATATATTAGAGGGTTAGTTTTCTATTCCAAACATATTCTTGAGCTTTGTTCTGGATCACAATTAAGTTACTTGAAAATATTTTGTTCTTTCTGGGCCTTGCTTTTAAAATTTGTTGGGTGGAAGAACACAATTTCTGAGCATAGATCTGAGTATTCCCAACTACAGAGGCAAGATTTCTGTGCATCCAATGCCCTATGAATGAATAGTGGGATTTTCTAGTTGGGCTGCTGAGACTAGTTAAGATTCCTCACTTTCTGTGAGTTCGGGGCATGGTTATCTTTAAGGTGTTTTGTTTTGTTTTGGTGAGGGGAGGTCTTTCTGTGATCTTGAATGGTTTTCTCACATGCATGCACTGAGTAGTGTTCAGCCAAGACCCCAAGGGGGATCCTTTGCAGATCTCTGGGGGCTTCATCTCTGGACATGTGTCTCCTCTCTAGCACTCAACTCTGTGAACTCTGTTTGGATTTCTCCAGACTGTGAGCTCCGTCTCTGCAATGCAGTCTTAGCCAGTCTCTGCCTGGTTGCTGTCACTTTGCATTGCAGTCTGGAAACATCCTTGGGGTAGTAACCTGGGTCTACTACCGAGCTCATGTCCTTGCTTTATATATCCCAGAGATCATTATTCCATGCTGCCTTCTATAGAGTGCCTAAAAATCTTTATTTCATGTTCGTCCATTTTTTTTTTCATTTTTTAGCCAGGAGGGAAAGTCAATCCCTGCTACTTTATTTTGCCAGAAGGGCATTTCCTTAATGTCTATTATTAGTTTTGGAAAGCAACAGCAGGCAATCTGCCAGCCTAGCAAGGGAAAGGCAACAATCTGGGAACGTATCATTTGGAAGGAAGGGTATGTATGGGCTGTTAAGCTTCTTTCTGTTACCCCTCTTAAAGAAAATTGCAATAGGTCTTGCTCCTTAATGCTTGGGCTGAGCTTTTTTTCTGTTTTCACCATAAACTGCTTTTTTTTTTTTCCTGTTTCACCATAAACTGCTTCAATACTTTTAAATGCATTGAAGGCAACAATTAAATATTTCCAATGGGGATTCTGAAATGGCTTTGGGGGGTCTGCTCTGGGGGTCAAATTCAGAGTTCCCATTGAAACATTACAATCTCCAAATCCCTCTAATGGTTTGGCAAATGAAGAAAATAAAAGGACAAAAGTAGAAACCCAGCAGGGCCTGGGGCAGCCACATGACAGTCAGCATGAGCTGTTCCAAAGCCACATTGATTTTTTGTCTGCTTATCTTAATGACCTCACAGTCCTGGTGTACTAATGGGTCTATAAACAAATATATGCAGTGCCCCTGCTTTAAATTGGCTTTTCTAAAGGTTTGTTTATATGAGACAGGGCAGCACAAAAGCAGGGCCATCATTCTATATTAATCTGCAGATTTAAAACAATCCCAATCAAACTCCGAGCAGTTGTGTGCATGTGTGGTTGTAAAACTGACAAGTCATTTCTAAAATTCACATAGAAATATAAAGGACAAAGAATAATCAAGGTAATTTTGAAGAGCAAAACGAAATAATTCTTATAGATATCAAGGTGTATTGTAAAGCAATACTTGTTTAGGCAGTAAATTGGTGGTATGAGGATAGATATTCTGGCCAATGGAACAAAATAGAACCAAGAATTAGATGTGTGGACATATAATCACTTAATTTATGATATAAGCATTACTCAGTACAGTGGGGAAAATAACATTCTTTTAATATATGTTGGTGAGACAGTCAGACATCTATGTGGAGACTTTGGGCTTGCAAGTCAGAGATGGTTCCATATTGTCAGGCAAGTCTGGTCCTTACCTTTCACCATAAACCATAACAACAACAAAATGGCCATTCTGCGTGAATTGCAGATGCAATCTGAAAACCACCCAATAAAGCACTTGAAAGGCATACATAGGAGAACGTGTTCATGGTCTTAAAATAGAGAAAAATTTCCCAAAGACTATGCAAGATTTTTAAAAAGGAAAATAAGCAAAAAAGATGTTAATTTAAATTATATTATAATCAAGAACTTCTGTTAATCAAAAAATACTCCATTAAGAGTGTGGAAAGATAACCCAGATGTGCAATACACATATTTGAAAAAGATCTTATATCTAGAATGCTAATTAGAAGAAACACAGAAGACCCTTAAAAATGGGCAAAAATCATAAAGAGGCTCTTCATAAGAGAATACTCAGTTGCCGATAGACATAAGAATGTATCATACTCATTAGCCATCAGAGAAAACTATATGAAATACCACATGCACCTACCTTAATGGTTGAGATGGAAAAAAAAAAGTTCCACAAGAATAAAAAGTAATTTTATCTGGGATAGACTTGAAAATCAAGAAACTGGAAAAGAAAGCCCAGCAAAAGGATCCCAGGTCTTTTTTTTTTAATAATAAATTTATATTTTATTGGTGTTCAATTTTCCAACATACAGAATAACACCCAGTGCTCATCCCGTCCAGGTCTTTTTCTAAAGATTCTAGGGACAGTTGGTCTTATAAGAACAGGCTGTACCGCTGTACCGTATTATCCTTTGAGACTCATCTTATGAAAGTTTTCTGCATTCTAAACACTCCTGCATTGTTAGGCAAATTACTTCACCAGGTCATCGCAGGCCACACAGCAGGACTTTCTACTGTGGATCTAATTGTCCTAGCATCCTGTATCCAAAAGACTATTCTTTTCCCCACCGTATTGAGTGATGTCTTTATTATAAATTAGGTAATCATATGCTCACACATCTCATGTTTTGCTATTTTGTTCCATTAATCAGATTGTCTATCCTTGCACCAATAATATACTGACTACACCAAAATTGCTTAATTTTTTAAAAAGTTTTTATTTAAGAGAGAGAGAGAGCACAGAAGCAGGAGGGAGGGGCAAAGGGAGAGAGAGAGAAGCTGACTCCCTGCAGAGCAGGAAGCCTGACCTGGGGCTCAATTCCAGGACCCAGAGATCATGACTTGAGCCTAAGGCAGATGTCAAGCCAACCGAGCCAGGTGCCCCTCAAAATTGCTTTACAATAGAAATTGAAATCTACAAGAGTAAGTCATTTAGTTTCTGAGGGCTTGGGGGGCGAGGTACAGTTACCCATGCTTCCCCGATAGTTAGGAGGCTTTCAACAAGCAGTCAGGCAGGAGACGGCGAAGCCTCTGTGGCATGCTGAAGACCAGATATCCCTTTAATATCAAAGGTCATGCTGTCTTTTTCACATGATCAAGTTTAGAGGGCACAGCATTTCCACTGAGATATGCTCCAGTGGGCTCGCTGATTTTCCCCCGAAGGACGCCCTCTCTCACCGCTCTGCTCAGTGGTCACAACGGACAATCAATCACTCAATCTAGCGTAACTCAGTATGTACTCGCCAAACACCGCCTAATCACAATCACTCTGCTAAGAGGTATGTGTAGGGGAAGAGGAAGGACAGATGAAGGACAGCGTACGCTACCTGCCCTAAAGAGCTGGTAGTCTAGAGAATGAAACTAAATTAATCCAAGAAGTATCTCAATAATCCAAATAAGACTGTAGTTCATGTAAAAATAAATTGTTGGGATCCCTGGGTGGCGCAGCGGTTTAGCGCCTGCCTTTGGCCCAGGGCGCGATCCTGGAGACCCGGGATCGAATCCCACGTCGGGCTCCCGGTGCATGGAGCCTGCTTCTCCCTCTGCCTGTGTCTCTGCCTCTCTCTCTCTCTCTCTCTGTGTGTGACTATCATAAATAAATAAAAAAAATTAAAAAAAAAATAAAAATAAATTGTTTATAGAAAAAAACAATATAGGAATTCAAAGAAAGATGGAATCCACAAGTAGTCCTGACCAGCTTCCTGAGCCAGCCTTGAAGCTTGGGTAAGATTTCAACAGTGAAAATCTGGTCAGTGTCGTGGTTACAGCATCGCAGTCTCTGGAAAACCTCACATATTCTTGCTCAGAAGTAACCGTGCTTCTTTACTAATAAAGGAAGGTGCTGAGTGGTGAATAATGGGCGCAGCATAGTTCCACAGGAGCCCACCTGCTCATCCCGTAAGGATGCTGTAGTCAATCACGCCCCGCCTCCTCTGGTCCTGGGCAGGGCTGCATGGGTAAGGCTTTGCTAGCATTTGCTGGCAGCATGACGGAGTAGACTCATCAGTCCTACCTCATCTCTCTGAGGTCCTGTCTGATTTAGTATGAAGAGCTAATGCAGTGAAGAGAGAGGACCAGGACCCACCCATCCCGGGTCTCTATCATCCTTGACTTTGTCCTAGGCCTGCGTTCTTGGGAGAACAATGCCACTTAGCATGAGGACCACATGGGATGTCCTGCTAATGGGGAGATCTCACAGTGGGAGCAGACCTTGGTACCCGTGAGGTTTAATACTCATTTTAAAGGCAGCCAGCATCACACGCCACAGCCGTAATTTAGCTAGAACTGCAATTCAAGACTGGATTCTTACAAAACAGACTTCATTACTAAAACGCAAATAAATCCTTCCTAGCAAAAAGAAAGAACAAATTTGAGATTAGCCTGGATTTGTGGCCAAAGGAAAGGCGTTGGCCAACTGAAGTACCTAGGCACTAGATACACATCGCTAAGAACTTAGAATTCAAAGTAAATACACTTCCCTGTGCATACAAACAGGGAAGAAATGACCTCGAACGTTTATCAGAGGCGGGTTGGATATGAGTTAGTGGCAAATTAGGAGCAGAAGTATAAAAATGTGTTTGGGAGAATTATGGTCCAGGAAAATGGGCACAGAGCAGTGGAGCAATCAAGTGCTCCTTTGTCAGTGGCTTGCAGGAGTCCCACGTGTTGAGGCAAAGCCAGGAGGGGAGATGACCTGCATGGTAGCAGGCCCGTCATGGATACTGAGCAGTGATTTATTGCAAGAAGCATTGGGGAGCATCAAGCCTCTGGAGCCAAGTACTAGTTGGCTTACCTTTCTGGCAATGGCTTTGGAACAATCTTGTGGAAGTGACTAATGCCTAAGGACTGGGGCCAAGAGGAAGCAGCAGGGAGGAGAGTGCATGATGCTTGTTAGGATAACTGCAATTAGCCCCTCTGACAGACCAGATCTTTATTTCCACTCATCATGTAGGGGTATAGGGTAAGTTAATAGGAGCTAATACTGAGGAGGATAAAACAGGACATTGGTAAGTAGAAAAACTGTATATAGGCTCAGAGAGGCAGGATTTACTTACTTTTTTTTTTTCCTAATAGCTGACTGAGATGGGAGTAATTAGAAGAAAAAGACACCAGTACTTTTCTACTTTGCTATTACCAAAGACCCTCTGTTAAACTCCCAGTTATAGGTGATCTCCTCAGAATTACTGATAAATGACAATTTCTCATGCAGTTTACAATGTCCCTTAGTCTCATGTAGTTGGCAGGAGAGAGCGCAGACCTCTACTAAGAGAATGTGGAATTGCCTTTATAGATGTGTCTAATAAGAAGTTGCTGTGGCCAAGTTCAAGAAGGGTGTTGCCTGTGTCCTCCTCTAGGATTTTGATGGATTCTTGTCTCACATTTAGACATGTCAACCATTTTGAGTGTATCTTTGTGTCTGGTGTAAGAGAATGGTCTAGTTTCATTCTTCTGCACGTGGCTGTCCAATTTTCCCAGCACCACTTATTGATGAGATTGTCTTTTTTGCCAGCGGATATTCTTTCCTGCTTTGTTAAATATTGACCATAGAGTTGAGGGCCCATTTCTGGGTTCTCTCTTCTGCTCCATTGATCTGTGTGTCTGTTTTTGTGCCAGGCCCACACTGTTTTAATGATCACAGCTTTGTAATAGAACTTGAAGTCAGGGATTAGGATGCCTCCGGCTTTGGTTTTCTTTTCTAACATTCCTCTGGCTATTCAGGGTCTTTTCTGGTTCCATACAAATCTTAGGATTGTTTGTTCCAACCATGTGAAGAAAATGCATGGTATTTTCATAGGATTGCATTGAATGTGTAAATTGCTCTGGGTAGCATAGACATTTTCACAATATTTATTCTTCCAATCCATGAGCATGGATTTTTTTTCCCCATCTCTTTGTGGCTTCTTTTAATTAATTAATTAATTTATTAATTTATTTATTCATGAGACACACACAGAGAGAGAGAGGAAGAGACACAGGCAGAGGGAGAAGCAGGCTCCATGCAGGGAGCCTGACGTGGGACTTGATCCTGGATCTCCAGGACCACACCCTGGGCCGAAGGCAGGCACCAAACCACTGAGCCACCCAGGGATCCCCTGATTTTTTTTTTTCAGAACTGTTCTGTAGTTTTTAAGAGTACAGATCCTTTATTTCTTTGGTTAGGTTTATTCCTAGGTAACTTATGATTTTGGGTGCAATTGTAAATGGTATGGATTACCTCATTTCTCTTTCGTCAGTCTCATTGTTAATGTGTATAGATATCTGTTCACTGATTTTGTATCCTGTCATGTTCCTAAATTGCTGTATGAGGTCTAGCAATCTTGGGGTGGAGTCTTTTGAGTTTTCTTTTTTGTTTTTTTAAACATTTTATTTATTTATTTATTCATGAGAGACACAGAGAGAGGTAGAGACATAGGCAGAGAGAGAAGCAGGCTCGATGCAGAGAGCCCGACGTGGGACTTGATCCTGGGACTCCAGGACCATGTCCTGGGCCAAAGGCAGGAACAAAACCGCTGAGCCACCCAGGGATCCCCTCTTTTGAGTTTTCTATGTACAGTATCATGTCATCTGCAAAAAAGGAGAGTTTGACTTCTTTGCCAATTTGAATGCCTTTTATTTCTTTTTCTTGCCTGATTGCTGAGGCCAGGACTTCTAGTACTATGTTGAATAGCAGTGGTGAGAGTGGACATCCCTGTCGTATTCCTGATCTTAGGGGAAAGGCTCCCAGTGCTTCCCTATTGAGAATGATATTTGCTGTGGGCTTTTTGTGGATGGCTTTTAAGATGCTGAGGAATGTTCCCTCTATCCCTACACTTTGAAGAGTTTTGATCAGGAATGGATGCTGTATTTTGTCAAATGCTTTCTCTCCATCTATTGAGAGGATCATACAGTTATTGTCTTTTCTTTTATTGATGTGACCTATCAGGTTGATTGTTTTATGAGTGTTGAACCAGCCTTGCATCCCAGGGATAAATCCCACTTGGTTGTGGTGAATAATCCTCCTAATGTACTGTTGGATCCTATTGGTTAGTATCTTGGTGAGAATTTTTACATCTACATTCATGAGGGCTATTGCTCTGTAGTTTTCCTATTTGGTGGGGTCTTGTCTGGTTTGGGTATCAAGATAATGCTGGCCTCATAAAACGAGTTTGGAAGTATCTCTTCCATCTCTAGCCTTTGAAACCTCTTTAGTAGAATAGGTATTATTTCTTTTTAAATGTTTGATAGAATTCCCCTGGGAAGCCATCTGGCCCTGGACTTTTGTGTCTTGGGAGGTTTTTGATGACTGCTTCAATTTCCTCCCTGGTTATTGATCTGTTCAGGCTTTCTATTTCTTCCTGTTTCAGTTTTGGTAATTTGTAGTTTTGGAGGAATGCATCCATTTCTTCTAGATTGCCTAATTTGTTGGCATACAGTTATTCATAACACATTTTTAAGGTAATTTGTGTTTCCTTAGTATTGGTTGTGATCTCCCCTCTTTCATTTATGATTTTATTCATTTGAGTCTTTTCTCTTTTCTTCTTAATAAGTATATCTCTCTTATTAATTCTTTCTTTTTTTAAATCTTATTAATTCTTTCAAAGAACCAGCTCCTGGTTTCATTGATCTGTTCTATTCTTCTTCTCATTCTATCTATTTCACTGATTTCTTGTCTAATCTTTATTATTTCTCTTCTTCTGCTTGGTTTAGGCTTTATTTGTTGTTTCTTCTCCAGTTCCTTTAGATATAAGGTCAGCTTGTGTATTTGAGATTTTTCCAATTTTTGAGGGAGGCTTGTATTGAGATGTATTTCCCTCTTATGACCCCCTTTGCCGTATCCCAAAGATTCTGAACAGTTATGCTTTCATTTTCATTAGTTTCCATGAATCTTTTTAATCTTTCTCTAATTTCCTGGTTGACTCATTCATCTTTTAATAGGATGCACTTTAACCTCCAACTGCTTGAATTCCTTCTAAATTTCTTCCTGTGATTAAATTCTAGTTCCAAACGATTGCAGTCTGAAAATATGAAGGCAATAATCTCAATCTTTTAGTATCAGTTGAGACCTGATTTGTGACCCCATAAGTGGTCTATTGTGGAGAAGGTTCCATGTGCACTTGAGATGAATGTGTATTCTGTTGCATTTAGATGGAATGTTCTGTATCTATCTGTGAAATCCATTTGGTCCAGTGTGTCATTGAAAGCCCTTGTTTCTTTGGTGATCTTCTGCTTGTCTTGGGACAAGCTGTTTTTGCTGACAGTGCCATGTTGAAGTATCCTACTACTTGGGTATTATTATCTATATGTTTCTTTGCTTGGGTTATTAATTGGTTGATATATTTGGCGGCTCCCACATTAGGAGCATAAATATTTATAATTGTTAGATCTTCCTGTTGGATAGGCCCTTTAAGTATGACATAGTGTCCCTCTTTATCTCTTACTACAGTTTTTGGTTTAAAATTATGTATCTGATATGAGGATTACTACCCCAGCTTTCTTTTGAGGATGATTTGCATGGTAAATGGTTATCCACCCCCTCATTTTCAGTCTGAGAGTGTCCTTATGTCTAAAATGAGTCTCTTGTAGACAGTATTTAGATGGATCTTGCTTTTTTATCCAGTCTTATACCCTGTGTCTTTTGACTGGATTCTTTAGCCCGTTTATGTCAGAGTGACATTGAAAGATATGAATTTAGTGTCATAGTATTACCTATACAGTCCCTGTTTCTGAAGATGGTTTCTTTGGGCTCACTTCTCCTTTTACAGGATTCTCCTTTAATATTTCTTGCAGAGCTGGTTTGGTGGTCATATATTCTTTCAGTTTCTGCCTATCTTGGAAGCTCTTTATCTCTCCTTCTATTCTGAATGACAGCCTTGCTGGATAAAGTGTTCTTGGCTGCATGTTCTTCTCACTTAGGACCCTGAATATATCCTGCCAGCCCTTGCTGGCCTGCCAGGTCTCTGTGGAGAGGTCTGCTGCTAACCTGATATTTCTCCTCATGTAAGTTAGGAATCTCTTATCTCAAACTGCTTTTAGGATTTTCTTTTTTATCTCTGAAATTTGCCAGTTTCACTATAAAATGTCGTAGTGTTGATTGGTTTTTGTTGATCTGGGTGGGGAGGTCATCTCTGTCTCTTGGCTCTGAATGCCTGTTTCCTTCCCCAGATTAGGGAAGTTCTCAGCTATGATTTGTTCAGACATGCTTTCTGGTCCTCTCTCTCTCCACATCCTCTGGAATGCCAATAAGACAAATATTATTCTTTCTCAAACTATCACTTAATTCCCAGAGTCTCTCCTTGTGGGCTCTTAGATGTTTTTCCCTCTTTTCCTCAGATTCCATCCTTTCCATCAAGTGTCACTTCAACTTCTATGTCAGTCACTCTCTTTTCTGCCTCATTAATCCTAGTTGTTAGAGCATCCAGTTTAGACTGCATTTCAGTTAAAATATTTTTACTTTCAGCCTGATTAGATCTCATTTCTACAGTAAGAGAATCTCTAGAGTCCTTAATGCCTTTTTTTCAGGACCCACCAGTAATTTTATAATCGTACTCCTAAGTTGTATCTCTGACATGGTACTTAAATCCATATCCATTATGTCTGTGGAAGAGAGTATTGCTTCTGGTTCTTTCTCTTGTGGTGAATTCTTCCTTCTAGTCATTTCGTCCAATGCAGTATGGCTTATAAGAAGGAGTCACTTTTCTCTCTATAGTGTTCCAATTGTTCTTTCTTTATATCTCAGGTTGAATTCATAGGAGTTCAGGGTGGTTTGAAAGTCATCTAGCTAAATGTGGGATATCAGATGAAACGAGGACCCCCTACTCTTCCTCCATCTTGCCTCCTCCTTCAATACATTTAAGATTGTATTTAAATATGACAAATCTAATGTATCCTCTCTTGTTCTCTAAGTTTTTTTCATGGAAGACAGCTTATCACAGTGCTTAATAATATGGACTATGGGGTTAATCTCAGTCCTATTGTTTACTGCCTCTGTGGCCTGAGAAATTTTACTTGCCCTCCATAAGACTAGTTTTCTTATCACCATCATATGGTGCCAATTATAGATATACCTCCTGGAGTTGTTGGGATAAGCCAATGAATAATGGATATAAAGAACACAGAACAGAGCTTGCCAGATAATAACTCAATAAATTCTTGTTATTAGTCTGTCAGTCACCATTTAATATATTCCAAGCTTTAAGACCAGGCTTTGGCTACAGTGCTCCCCTGTCAAACTTACTTCCTCCACATTTTTCTTAAAACTTGTCACAAAGTCTATCAAGGTACTAAAATGCCTCCTGCAACTTTAGTTCCACGGCTTCAGAAGAACTTGGTTTAGAAACTTTAAATTTTCAGGCTCTGAGCAGTGTTGCTTGAGGAATTTCTTGTTCTTTTTGCTGTGACTGCCTGTCAGACCCTGCTTTCTCCAAGCTTTAGTTCTTATAGGTTCTTATGATTTTTCTTCCACATGATGAAGGAGGAAAAAAAATCTATGTAGGGCATACTTAAACTGATAATTAGAACTCTATAATTAAAGAGAGAGAGAAATTGATACCCTTAAAAAGAGTGTATTGAATATTTAAATGCAATCTGCCTCTCCCCTCAGCAATGGCTGGAACTTCCCAACTTGTCTCTGTTTAAATAATTTATTTAAAAAAACTCAAGCTTTAATGAAACAGAGCATTTTGAATAACAATATTTAGTATGATATTCTAGAGTAAATTTAAATTTATTTCATGAACTTATTAAACTTATTGTTAGAAAATCAAAGGCCTTTATTTTTAGAACCAAAACAAAGCAAGGGATTTCTTGCCTCTCATTTTTCCACTATTAACCTTGTTTTCTGGCTCTTTCTTCCCTGGCCTTTGAAATTGTCTCACTTTTCTGCACATTTCTTATCTTTAAAGTTCTCTGGACCTGGTGTAGGTCAGAGCATCCCCTCATCATCTCTCTGATGTATTATAAAGCCTACAAGGAAGGAATGATCTCTATCCCAAGGACAGGGTGGTGCCACTGGGTTAGTATACAAAATACTGGCACCTAGAGCATCTGTTTGAATGTCTGTGGCTTCTGCAGTGCTGCATCTTTTCCACTGTCCCTCTAGGAGTCAGGAGTCCTAGCAAGAATAACTGCCTTGTTATCTCTACCTTTCTCTTCTTCTCATTGCCTCCCCTACCAAGGCTTTCAACCTGAAGAGACTGAGTCTTTTCTGTGATATCCACTGAGTTCACAGCCACACACATATACACACATGCACACACACATGCCCTCTTGCTCCTTTTTATTGTTCTAATATAGAATGACTGATGTCTCCAAATGGGCTCTTATTTTTGACAACAGTATGCATTTCATGGGAACTTTAACACATTTTGTTTCATTTGACTCAGAAACAACAGTGAGTGGGTAGACAGGGAGGACTACTTCCATTTAACAGATGTGATACTTAGGAAAGTTAATGTGGATGGCTTCAGGCTACAAGACTAATTATTGAACGGAAACCAAGACAACTAGGTCTTTCCTCTAACTTAAAATATAAATAATATCATTCTGGATCTTAACACTCAAAAGTCTGAGGTGTCTTTTAGGATTCTTGAATTTGCACAAAATGGAGGTGATTCACACACACACAATTTGCAGAAGCCTGAGGTGGGAATATTGCCCTCTTCTGGGAAAGGAGAGGATACCATTTGAGGTGCTGGATGGTCTTCGGGTATGCTGGGGTCATGACCAGCACGACATACACAGGTTTGCCTGGAACTGTTATCTCAGGCAAAAATGTCATAGGTCCCCCTCTGATTCTTAAAATTTACCCTGTGTTTTTTAAAAGATTTTATTTATTTATTCATGAGAAACAGAAAGAGAGAGGCAGAGACATAGGCAGAGGGAGAAGAAGGTTTCCTACAAGGAGCCCCGGATCAGGCCCTGAGCCAAAGGCAGGTGCTCAACTGCTGAGCCACCCAGGCATCCCAGAATTTACCCAGTTTGAACATGGATACCTGACTGATGACCAATATCATATGAACATTTTTAAACCAGTCCATGAGGCCTTTTGGCTAAAGCTTCCTTTGGACCAAATACAACTGGAAATAGTCTTAGAATTTATCTTCTTGCTTCTGACTCACTTCTTGATGGAATCTGTATCTGGAACATGAATCTGAATATAGGACAATGAGGATCTAGACTTGTCCAAGTTCTACCAAGAAAATGGCCTATGCCCCAGAGTCACATTCAGAAGTTCTGGCTATGGAGTCTCTGGTGCTGACTCCCTGGATATAACTTGGCTACCAGCTTGTTCCAACAGAACTGACTTCTACATGGAAACAGCCTAATCACTTGTGTTCATGCTTCCTGTAAGTGAGTTTAAAACTGTCAGGTATATAGTCCATGGCTCTGGCATTGTGCTAATTTGAGGGCCCTAGGGAGACAAAGACTAATGGCCTTGCTGCCATGTACACTAATACAAGCTTGCAGGCTCCATCTTATAGCCAACTTCAACTTGTAGCTAATAGTCTCAAAGCTGAGATCTCTGGATTTACTCACCTACCTCCAGGACCAATTGTTGTTGCAACACAAAATCTAACATTTTGCCAGTTGCAGCCCCATGCATGGCTCACCATGTGATCTTGTGTCTGCACCAGAAAACATGACTATCACTCAGTTTATGAGCCCTGTCTTAGCCCTGGTCCTAAATCTCCGTAGCTGTGTTTGTGCTTGAACCCTGTTTAGTGAATGTCCCAAAGCTTCAGAGTTTTCCTAGTCTTGAGACCCAGCCTGTCCCGAGAGCTGAGCCCTCCATTCCAGGCTAGTATCTAAAGATCCTGCTTCAGGTGGAGAGAACTTCTTGATGCCAATGGTGCCTCCAGCCCCCAGCTACTTTGTGCTAGATTTTCCTTGGTATTTCTTCTTGAAGTCCACTTGGCCTGACTTCTACCAGGCCCACCATTGCCACATCCCCCTGGACGTCATCGTGCTGAGCCAGGTGCAATCCTCTATCGGTATCCACAACTGACTGCTTCTCCTAGTCATTTGAGAGGAGAGTCTTGTTATAGTATCTAACTCGGCCTTCTCCTAAGTCTTGCTCTAAGTGCTAATCATGTGAATCCCAAGGTAAGTTCTAATCAAATGAGGGAGCCAGATACAGTGCATCTGCCTCACGAGGTATTGGACAGTCACCTAGAGGTCCTATGGAAATACACATGACCCAAGAGCTCTTCACATGGCCTAGTCCTGAACCGAGCTCTAAGATTTTCTGATCCTTGTTTTCTATGGAACATTTAGATGAACAGACTGCCTGGAGACACAATGGTAATCAGTTGTCTATACTGTACCCAAGACCTTGCATTTTCTCCTAGTTCTATACCTTCGAAGTTATGTTTAATCTCAGAGACTAGGTTCACTGATCATCCGCCCAAGAAAAGCATCCATGAAGAGTGAATGATGAGCATGGGCTTGTATGAGTGACAGAAGACTGTATAGGAATTGATGTTTTACAAAACTCTAATGACAGCTCTTATAACAGGTCAGCAAAATTAGAATCTTCTCCACAAATGTTTCAAATTATCCCACAAGAGGAGGAAGTCTTACCTGAATACTACCTGGAAAGCAATTTCACACTAAAATAAACAAAGAGAGATTAAAAATGATAAATGTGTTGTATGATCCAGTTCCTAACCTGGGTCATGACATAAAGAAAGGAAGGGGGAGGGGAGAGAAGGAGGGTGGGAAGGAAAGAAGGGGAGAGGGAGGGAGGAAGACAATCAATTCCATCAATGACTACAGCTTGCCCTCCTTAGCAAAATGAGAAGAGGAAGTCTGATAATGGAAAGCTAATACTGAAGAATGGTATCCTGAAATGACAAATGCCTAATATGAAAACTGCTCAGCTGCAGACTTCTGACATACAGACATCAGCCAGTTTGGTTCTACTCAGTGAGCAGAGGAAAAAGAAAAGCTGCAGGAGAGCATTAGGAAAAGGGAAGATATATTAGCCACCAGGGGGTGATTGTAAAATTTAGAGGAAAAACTAAAAAACACACAGTTATTCTTCAACGAAAATACCACATTTCTCCATAAGCTTGTTAGTTTCTTGCTTTAGCTTTCTGTGCAGCACCTGAAAAAAGCATTTGGTTTTCAGGATCAAAGAAAGAGGCAGGAAGACATACTTGTTTCTTAAAAATGAAGTTGGGTTGCTCCTATTTCTCTCTGCTGGATGATGGTTATACATTCTACAGTCATGCTAAACTATTCAAAAGAAAAAAATAAAAACACCTTTGTCCCAAGATGATTGGGTTTTTACCACTTTAGATCCACAATGGTAAATATAAAAACTTTTGATCATTGAAAATTGAAATTATATTGGTTTTAGAGAACACTGGTTATTCTAAAGTTGTGACATGTAACAGGTAATGATGGGAAAAAAACAAGTGGTCTTCTGGGCAGTGGAAGGTTGGCTACTAAATCAGGATGGCTTCACTGCATAGGTGCCATACAGAGATGGTGACACAGAGCAGAAGCATGATGGGTACAACGATTCTTGGGGTTTAGGGTATTCCTTGATACACTTAGAGTCTCTATTCCTCTGACATTCTGTAATCTAATGGTCTTATTTGTTTCCAGGGATACATCTGAGATGTGCTCTAAAATCAATGATGTGTTAAGTCACTATTAAGGGCCTACGTGAGCATAAATTACCATAATATTTTGAGTGATTTGAAGGATTACTCTAAGTACTGGTCTAATTCAAAAAAGGACATTTCTAAAAGGGGGAAATGCAACTTACTAATCCAAACAAAGGAAATTTTTATTGACCAGTGATATTAAAGTAGTTTTTGTTTTTCTGAAATATATTTTAGATTCTAACCTCCACAGGGCCAGAGACAGTAATATACCAGTCTATATCAGCACCCCCCTGTGCTGCTCGTGGCAGACCTTCAATAGATTATTGTCACCTCAATCAATCATAAGGATAAGCCACCTACTTTCCTTGCTATTTCCTTCATTCATACTGATCTTGAGTGCCAACCGAAAGATTGGCTGACTGAAGCTTCTCCTCAAGGAATTTGGGTCAGTGAGTACAGGGCCAACTTAACTCTAGGTCATTTTGCATGGCACGGGTTTGGGTAAGGATTCATGTTCCCACTAAAACTGAGGAAAGACCAGCTCCCTTCCAGTAGAGGAATCCCACTGTGTGAAAATGGACCCATGTGGAGACTGGGCATATGGTATGACAGGGAGAGGGGGTCATTTAATGAGCTCTCTGAGCAATGCAAACTACCAGATACAAGCCAAACAATATACAAAACAAAGTCAGAAAAATCAAGACTATGTCAAGTGCTACATTTTAACTTAATTTGAAATCAGTCTCGTTATATATTAGATTTGATTTGCTTTATTTTTTTAAGATTTTATTTATTTATTCATGAAAGACACAGAGAGAGAGAGGCAGAGACATAGGCAGAGGGAGAAGCAGGCTCCATTCAGGGAGCTCGATGTGGGACTTGATCCCGGAACTCCAGGATCACACCCTGGGCCAAAGGCAGACACTCAACCACTGAGCCACCCAAGGATCCCTTGATTTGCTTTATGTACACAAGTTTAGTTATACAGAGAGAAGAGACTTGTAAATGTGCACATGTGTGGCTAATTGAAGCCTCACTTCAGCCCTAAAAGTGTTAAGTGGTACCAGACTTGACCTCCTGTCTACACAGTGGGGAAACTGAACATGTGTGAAATAACAGTTTTCCCCAAATTAGAACACAGTACAGAACAATGATGTCTGAGAGGAGATATTTTCTTTGGAGTTCCCTTGCCACCTGTAGCATGAAGAGAGAGAATCACAGCAGAGCACAACTGTCTCATAGAAGTGAAGCTAGAGAGACTGAGGCTGCTGGAATTTATAGGGCAATGACATATGGGACAATATCAAGAAATCCGACAAAATTTAAGGATACATAATCCAATGGAAACCATACTACGTTGCATTATAGTCAAGTTGCTGAAGAAAAATGGTGAGCAGAAACTCTTAGAAAAAGCAAGGCACAGAAATCACCTCATCCTATAAAGGGAGAAAACATTATAATGTTTGCAGATTGCCATTAGAAACAATACAAGCTCAAAGATAATGGAAGTGCATATTTAAAGAAGGGGAAAATAGTGTGTTGGGGTTTTGTTGCTTAAATATATGTATTTTTTCTTTTGAGGTTTTTCTTCACCTATTGGCTGTTCAAGAGTGTTATTTAATTTCTATATACTACCAAATTACCTAGATAACCTTCAAACCATCCTGAAAATATACGAATTCGGCCTGAGATGTAAAGAGAGACCAGCTGGAACGCTACAGTGAGAAGAGTCCGCGCTTCTATCAAGGTAGGAAGACGGGGAAAAAGAAATAAAGGAACAAAAGGCCTCCGAGGGGGAGGGGCCCCGCGAGGAGCCGGGCTGAGGCCGGGGCGAGTGTCCCCAGGACAGGAGAGCCCCGTCCCGGAGAAGCAGGAGCTGCACCAACCTTCCCGGGCGGGCGGAAAGGGGCTCGCAGGGAGGTGGAGCAGGACCCAGGAGGGCGGGGATGCCCTTGGGCTCCCGGGGACACTAACAGACACCTGCGCCCCGGGAGAGTGCGCCGAGCTCCCTAAGGGCTGCAGCGCGCACGGCGGGACCGGAGCAGCTCGGAGGGGCTCGGGAGCGGCTCTGCGGAGGGGGCTGCGGGGCGGGAGCGCGAATCCACCAGCGCAGGCCCCGGAGCACAGGGCACCGGGACACAGCCCAGGATCCGGCCTCCCCCTGGGACAGGCAGAGGCCGGGAGGGCCCAGGACAGCAAGGACGCTCCTGCCCCGAGCTGAGCAGATCAGCGGCCCCGCCCCGGAGCCTCCAGGCCCTGCGGACAGAGAACCGAGAGCCCCGAGCCCCGTAGTTCCTGCGGGGGCTGAATCCAGGCTTCCAGAGTTGCCATAGCAACTGCGGCTGATCCTCCTGGGGCCCCAAGGGGGAAACAACCCCCGCTGAGCCCTGCAGCAGGCAGGGGCAGAGCAGCTCCCCCAAGTGCTAACACCTGAAAATCAGCACAGCAGGCCCCTCCCCCAGAAGACCAGCTAGACGGACTAGTGATACTCCCCCGTGTTCCAACACAACTTGTTTTTGGCCACTCTGCACTGAGCAAAATGACTAGAAGGAAAACCTCACCTCAAAAGAAAGAATCAGAAACAGCCCTCTCTCCCACAGAGTTACAAAATCTGGATTACACTTCAATGTCAGAAAGCCAATTCAGAAGCAGCTACTGGTGGCTCTAGAAAAAAGCATTAAGGACTCACGAGACTTCATGACTGCAGAATTTAGATCCAATCAGGCAGAAATTAAAAATCAATTGAATGAGATGCAATCCAAACTAGAAGTCCTAACGACGAGGGTTAACGAGGTGGAAGAACCTCGTGACATAGAAGACAAGTTAATGGCAAAGAGGGAAACTGAGGAAAAAAGAGACAATCAATTAAGGGACCATGAAGACAGATTATGGGAAATAAATGACACTCTAAGGAAGAAAAACCTACGTTTAATTGGGGTTCCCGAGGGCGCCGAAAGGGACAGAGGGCCAGAATATGTATTTGAACAAATCCTAGCTGAAAACTTTCCCAATCTGGGAAGGGAAACAGGCATTCAGATCCAGGAAATAGAGAGATCCCCCCCGAAAATCAATAAAAACCGTTCAACACCTCGACATTTAATAGTGAAGCTTGCAAATTCCAAAGATAAAGAGAAGATCCTTAAAGCAGCAAGAGACAAGAAGTCCCTGACTTTCATGGGGAGGAATATTAGGGTAACAGCAGACCTCTCCACAGAGACGTGGCAGGCCAGAAAGGGCTGGCAGGATATATTCAGGGTCCTAAATGAGAAGAACATGCAACCAAGAATACTTTATCCAGCAAGGCTCTCATTCAAAATGGAAGGAGAGATAAAGAGCTTCCAAGACAGGCAGGAACTGAAAGAATATGTGACCTCCAAACCAGCTCTGCAAGAAATTTTAAGGGGGACTCTTAAAACTCCCCTTTGAGAAGAAGTTCAGTGGAACAATCCACAAAAACAAGGACTAAATAGATATCATGATGACACTAAACTCATATCTGTCAATAGTAACTCTGAACGTGAATGGGCTTAATGACCCCATCAAAAGGCGCAGGGTTTCAGACTGGATAAAAAGGCAGGACCCATCTATTTGCTGTCTACAAGAGACTCATTTTAGACAGAAGGACACCTACAACCTGAAAATAAAAGGTTGGAGAACCATTTACCATTCAAAAGGTTCTCAAAATATACCCTAAAAACTATAGAACACTTCTGAAAGAAATTGAGGAAGACACAAAGAGATGGAAAAATATTCCATGCTCATGGATTGGCAGAATTAATATTGTGAAAATGTCAATGTTACCCAGGGCAATTTACACGTATAATGCAATCCCTATCAAAATACCATGGACTTTCTTCAGAGACTTAGAACAAATTATTTTAAGATTTGTGTGGAATCAGAAAAGACCCCAAACAGCCAGGGGAATTTTAAAAAAGAAAACCATATCTGGGGGCATCACAATGCCAGATTTCAGGTTGTACTACAAAGCTGTGTTCATCAAGACAGTGTGGTACTGGCATAAAAACAGACATATAGATCAATGGAACAGAATAGAGAACCCAGAAGTGGACCCTGAACTTTATGGTCAACTAATATACGATAAAGGAGGAAAGAGGATCCACTGGAAGAAAGACAGTCTCTTCAATAAATGGTGCTGGGAAAATTGGACATCCACATGCAGAAGAATGAAACTGGACCACTCTCTTGCACCATACACAAAGATAAACTCAAAATAGATGAAAGATCTAAATGTGAGACAAGATTCCATCAAAATCCCAGAGGAGAACTCAGGCAACACCCTTTTTGAACTTGGCCACAGTAACCGGAGAAGGACAAACAGTGTATGTTCTCATTCATTTGGGGAATATGAATAATAGTGAAAGGGAATATAAGGGAAGGGAGAAGAAATGTGTGAGAAATATCAGAAAGGGAGACAGAACATAAAGACTTCTAACTCTGGGAAATGAACTAGGGGTGGTGGAGGGGGAGGAGGGCGGGGGGTAGGGGTGAATGGGTGACGGGCACTGAGGGGTACACTTGACGGGATGAGCACTGGGTGTTATTCTGTATGTTGGTAAATTGAACACCAATAAAAATTAATTTATAAAATTAAAAAAATAAATACATAAATAAAAAATAATAATTTCTATATACTCACGAACTTTCTAGCTTTCCTCCTGTTATGCATATGAATGGGATAAATATTTGCAAAACATTAACCTGATAAGGTGTTAACATCCCAAAAACATAAGGAAATCATATCAAACAACTCAGTAGCAAGTACATATATATGTATATATATATATGTATATATATATATAATCCTACATATATGGTTGCATCCTTTTTTATATATATACATATGTGTATATATATAAATACACATATACACATATGTGTGTGTGTGTGTGATTAATAAATGGGCAGGTGAGTTGAATAAGAATTTTTTCCAAAGAAGGCATAAATGGCCAATGGGTACCTGGGAAGATACTCAATATCACTAATCATCAGGGAAATTCAGGTTAAACTACAATGGGGTATCACCTCACACCTGTTTGAATAGCTATCTTCCAAAATACAAGAGACAAGTAGTTGGCAAGTATCTGAAGAAGAGAGAAGCTTTCTGCACTGTAGGAATGTAAATTGGTACAGCCATTATGGAGAGCATTTCTGAGGTACCTAAAAAATGAAAAATGGTACTACCATATGATTCAGCTGTTCTGTTTCTGGGTATATATATGAAGGAAATGAAGTCAGGATATATTTTTTTTGAAGTCAGGATATTAAAGAGATATCTGCACTCCCATGTCTGTTGCATCTTTTTTTAACTTTTTAAATTATTATTATTATTATTATTATTATTATTATTATTATGTGATTTGTGTCTATCTATGGAGGGATATTTAGATATAGATACAGATATAGATATATAGATTGACAGATACTATAGGTAATAATACTGTATTATATAATTGAAAGTTGCTAAGAGAGTAATTCTTAAATGTTCTTAGCACACACAAAAAAAGAAATGGTGAATATGTGAAGTGAGCAAAGTATTAACTAACTTGACTGTAGTGTAATTTTGCTATATGTGTATCAAATCAATACTTCATACACCTTAAACTTACTCAATGTTATATATCAATTATATCTGAATACAATCTGGAAAAATATGTATAAGAGGAAGAGAAAAAAAAAACAGTGTCAGTCTTAGGATACAGTGAAATCTCATTGCAGCTGGAGGGAAAGAACAACAACAAAATCTGCCCTGGGAGTGGGGAGAAATATGTCAGGCTTAGAAATACATCAGATGAGAGGCAGGACCCCTCACATCTAAGCTGCCCTCTCAACACCTAGGGACACAGGGTCTACCTGTGACTGAGATCTGATTTAATCGGATCAACAGAATTCCCTTTCACTCCCCAGACCAATTAGGGTAAGAAGCACGAAGTATAAGTAAGTTGTAAGAGACAGATCCCCTCTGTGGCTGCTGCAAAGGGAATACTTCAGGGTATGGATGCAGCAGTCACTAGGGGAAAAATAACCAAACTAACCCTCACCTTAAACTCCAGGTATCTCTAGAAGAATTTAATATTGTTGTGCTCTGAGGGTAACCACAGAAACAACAACTTCAAATCCAGCTCATCACAAAATTAGGTTTACTCAAACCCTTGTCTAGTAGACAAAAAGGTGTGCTGACTTTTAGGTCTATGCCTATTTATTAGATATTTCCAATATCTACTATATTATGCAAGATGCACAGCTTCCACAAGAATACCACAAGGAATATGGAACAGCAAGCCCAAAATACACTTGTTTTAAAAAAAGATTTTATTCATTTATTCATGAGAGACAGAGAGAGAGAGAGAGGCCGAGACACAAGCAGAGGAGGAGCAGGCTCCATGCAGGAAGCCCGACATGGGACTTGATCCCGGGACCCCAGGATCACACCCTGAGCCAAAGGCAGACGCTCAACCCCTGAGCCACCCAGGTGCCCCAACAAAATACACTTTTAAGAATCAAAGTAATCATTAAAACCAGACTGAGATATAAAATAGAAGTTAGTACATCAGACACAAAATTATACAGATAGCTTCACTGATTAATTTTATTGATATTTATGTATAAAATAATATCAATATTACTCAAACTATTTCTTAAAATAGAGGAAGGAACATTTCCCCACCTCATCATATTAAGCTAGTATTACAATAACATCACAATCAAATAAAGTAATTATAAAAAAAAGAAAACTATGAAAATATATCTTTCATGAAATGGACAGTCTTTAACAAAATATTAGCAAATTGAATACAGTAAATACACATGCACAAATATACAAAGAAATGTAATTCATTATGTCAAAAATGGAATTATATAAGCCATGTCAATATGGTTTAACATTCATCAATCAATCAATATAATTCATTACATTAAACAAGTAAGAGAAAAAATATACTTGTCTCAATGGAAGAAAAATTAAAGAACTTCACAAATTTCCACATCTATTCATGATAAAACTGTCATATAACTATGAATAAAAGAGACTTTTCTCAAATTGCTAAAGGATAGAACAAGGAAACAAAGAAAAAAAGAAAAACTATATCTATATCCTACTTACTTGTGAAAAACCATGACTAGGAAAAATAATTGACCCCCTGCCTCCTCAATTGCTTGGAACATTGTACTGAACATTTTACTGAAGTTCCTCGCCTGTCTATTAAGTCAAGAAAGAAAAATACAAAATATATAGAATAGGAACTAAATTCTATTTAAGGAATATGTTATTGCTTTGATTGAGAAGAAAATCATGTATCTATCTATCTATCTATCTATCTATCTATCTATCATCAACTACTAGAATATAGAATTAATAAGTCCCACGAGACTCTATCCTCCTGGAAAGACTGATCTCAGCCTGGAGCTAGCTCAGCATGCAGGGGAACATGCCACATACCCCAGCCAGGTCAAGTCCCAGTGATAAGGTTGGGGTCTAAACTACTCATCCTCCTGTCTAGTCACCTAGGGGAAGAAGAATATATTCAATTGACACAATCCGCCAGTTCTCAAGTACCTGTATTACAGAGGAAACGGAATCAAGGCTCAGAGTCTTCAAAAGGGAGGAGAATTAATCTATTTGCATTTGGCTTTGGAAAGATTAAGTCCAATTCCTCCCTGGAGGTTTGCCTTGCACACTGTAGTATTAACAACCAAATCTGGGCAATTGAGCACTAATCAGTGTATGGGTGTAAGGAGGTCACCCAAGCTCAGGAAAATCACTACCCAAAAGGATTAGTTAAGAGTGCCCAGCAGCCACACAGAATAGGAATGGTACCTGCTTTCACCAGACAGACTGGAAAATCTCCTAATTCATGTCACGCTGGCTACCATACATGGGAAGGTCTTGTCTTAGTAGCTCAATTGAGCCTAAGAAATGTTGAAAGTAGGACACAAAGGACCAAATTGATTCCTAGTGATATAACAGCACCCCAGAATGAAGTAAATAGTAAATACAGGAATATAAAAATTTTCCAGCACCTAACAGGGTAAAATTAACAATGATGTAAAAATTACAAATCACGCAAAAATTTACCCGGCGTACAAAAAAGCAGGAATATATGATCTATGATGACAACAATCAATTGAAATAAACCCAAACCTGCCATAAATATTAGAATTAGTAAACACGGCCACTGAAATAATTATTACATCTGTATTCTATATTTTTTAAAAATATAGAAACATAAAAGGTATAAAAATACCCCCAATCAAACTTTTAGAAATAGAAACTTAATTGTGTAAAATGCAAAATATATTGGATTGTGAATAATAGCAGACAGGTACTACAGAAGAGAAAATTAGTGAACAGGGGTACCTGGGTGGCTCAATCAGTTGAGCATCTGCCTTCGGCTATGGTTGTGATCCCCGGGTCCTGGGGTCAAGCCCTGCATCACGCTCCTTGCTCAGCTGGGAGCTTGCTTGTCCCTCTCCCCCTCCCTCTGCCTGCCGTCTGCGTGCACTCTCTCTCTCTTTCTCTCTCTCTCTCTCTCTCAAATAAATACATTATTAAAAAAAATAAAATTAGTGAACATCAAAACAAACTGCAGAGAAAACAAGAGAAATTACATATATTTAAATTATATGGAATATATATACCTATATGGAACAGAATATCATAAGGTTTAGAACAACTTCAACTATTTTAATATATGTGTACTTCGAGTCCTTTAAGGATGAGAGGCAACAGGGGAAGAGAAGCAGTATTTGAAGAAATAATGACAATTTAAAATTTTTTGATGAAAATTATAAAGTCATATATCCAAGGTCAACAATCCCAAGCACAAGAACATGAATAAAAGTGCACAGGGTGCATCATCATCATGTTGCTCAAAACCAGTGATGAAGAGAAAGTGCCAAAAGCAGCTAACAGAGAAAGATAGTTTATATGTGATGGAGCAAATATGGAATAACAGCAAATTTCTAGTCAGACACAAAGCACATGAGAGAACAGTGGGTCGTTCTTAAAAGTACAGAAATGTCAACTTTGTCGGCTTTGAATAGTATATTCAGTAAAAATAACTTTCTGAAACAAAGGCAAAACAATAACTCTAAAAAAAATCTAATGATAATAGTAGTAGTAGTAACTCAGTTGAATTATTGGCTTGCATTACAAGAAAGATTAAAGAAAAATTTCCAGGCAGAATAAAACATGGGCATCTAAATAAATAAATGTAGACAAGTAAATAGATAGATAAATAATTTAATATAGAAATAAAGGAATTACGAGCCCTGGCAGAGATTGCCAAATTGGATAAAAATATCAAGAACCGCTCGCATGCTGCAGGGATAGCAGAGACACATATTAAAAATAAAGACACAAATCAATTAAAAATAAAAGGATTGAAAAAGGGATACTGTTCGAGTATTTGTGAAAAGAAGTCTGGAGGGACTACATCAATAGAGACAAAGTAGAGTTCATAACAAAGAATATTAACAGAAAAGAAGGCCACAGTAAAAATTATCAGTTCATCAGGAGCACATAACCATTCTAAACTCAGTTTCAAAATATCAAGTGAATAACAGAGTTAGACCTAGTAACAGAGTTATTATAACAAATATCAAACAGATCAAAAATATAACAAAATATTAATGTAAAAACTTTTAGAATTACAAAGAGAAATAAGAAAAATCCACAAGTTTAATCATAGTTTTATTTTATTTTGTTTTTTAATCATAGTCTTAAATATGTTTCTCAATAATTCATAGAACAGCGTAGAATCAATGGAAAAATAGAAGATTTGAAATATACTATCAACCAACTTGACCTCCCTGACGTTTATTGAATATTACACCCAAAAAAGCACTGTAATCATTTCTTTTCAGTTGCACACAGAATATTTTCCAAGATTAGACTGTGTTATCTGCCACAAAGAAAACTCAATCAATTTAAAATAACTGAGCTGATACCTAAAACACATTCTCTGACCACAATTAAATTTTATTAGAAATCAATAATAGAAATATATATTGAAAAGTTCCAATTATCTGGAAACGAAATAACGTATTTATAAACAACCACTCAGCTCAAAGAAGGAACCAATGTTAAAATCAGAAAATATAGTTTGGGCTGGCAGAAATGAAAGTACAACATTAAACTCAAAATAAGTCAAAAACAGAAACGGATGTTCTGATTTCAGAGGGCGAGAACATGGAAGCTCTGCGTGCAAGGCCCTTCTAGAGCTTCCTCTGTGTCTCTTTGTTTGACTGGGCCTGATCTATATGCTTTATGGAAATGCAGCGTCCTAATAACAGTTTTCCTGAATTTGTAGCCGGTCTAAGTGCTGGTGGCCTAGGGACCCCAAAATTTGGCTGGCATCTTAAGTGGGGGCAGCCTTGTGGAGGACAGAGCCATTAACTTAGAAGTGATCAGTGCAAGATTACATTAGAAAATCAATCAGTGTAATTCACCATATTAATCTAAAATATAGAAACCATGTGATCATCTCAACTGATAAAGAAGTTGACAGAAACCTAACATCCATTCATACTGAAAACTCCTAGCTATCACCCTGGTAGAAGGAATCCTTGAGAAACCTCCAGTTAGCATCATACTTAACAGTGAAGATTCAATACTTTCCTCAAAGCTTCCTCAGTAATAAGAACAAGACCTATCGTTCTTATTTCAAACATGTTTTAGAACCTCTAAACACTCGAAGAAGAAAGAAAATTAAATAAAAGATATGCAGATTGAAGAGAAATAAGTAAAACTGTCTTTCTTCACAGATGATATGCTTACTTAAATTAAAAAAAGAAAGTACAAAAAAAAACACAACAAAGAAAAACCACACAGTGGAAATGATAAATGTGTTTAGCAAGTTTGCAGGATACAAATTCATCATAAAAAATCAATTATACCTATTGTTTATATTTTGGCTTCTAATACCATTCTCCAGTGAAAGGAACCAGGACTCCCTGGAAAAATGGTTAATTCTAACACTGGACAAGAAATAGAGAAGAGAATCCTGGAGCACCTTATAATCCCGGAAGGTAAGAAAGTACTAACAAGAGCACAAATCCACATTGATGAGGGCAAGTCAAAGAGATGTGGGAGCTGACTGAAAGTGTGCCCAACGGCTAAAAGTAACACAAAGTTGAGTAATAAAATAAATCAAGTAGTATTGGATTATAACCCACTTAAGCCTAAAATAAATATTCATGCGTGTACATTGATATAAATAAATGATTGAATAAATACACTGGGAAGATGAGACAATTCGTCATGCCGGAGAATCCAAAAATGTATGTAGATGCTCTGCCTTCAAGTAGGGATAGGATGACGCCCCCGTCCTTAAGTGTGGGCTGCACCCAGTGACCTCCCGTCTAAAAAGTCCAATATGGGGAGCGGGGAGGAGAGTGACTTTGCAGTGGGAAACCTGGCCAGCTTTGCCCCAGTCAAGTGATGAAGGGAACAGTAACAGTGACAGCTCACGCTGACGGGGCCAGTCCGTGGTAGGATGTGATGGGAACGGCGCTTTACCTCTGTGATTGTCCATTTTCCAAAAAAATCAGTAAACAGTCTCATCATGAGAAAAACATCAGGGAAATTCCAACTGAATTCCAAGAACATTCTACAGAATACTTGACCAGTCCTCCTCAAAACTGTTGAATTCATCCAAAACAAGGAAACTCTGGGAAACTGTTAGAGCCAGGAGAAGACAAAGAAGACATAATGACAAAATGTGATGTGGTGTTTTGGATGGAACCCTTGAACAGGAAAGGGACATTAGGGGAAAACAAAAGCAAACAAACAAAACTAAGGAAATTTAAATAAAGTATGGAGTATAGTAAATAATAGTGCATCAGTATAGATCCATAAATAGTGACAGAGGTACTAGCCTAACACAAGTTATTGGCAGGGATGGAAACGGGGTGCAGATACACAGAATTCTCTGTGCTCTCTTCTCAACTTTCTTGTAAATCTAAAACTCCTCTAAAAAGTAGGGGATCCCTGGATGGCTCAGCGGTTTACTTTAGCCCAGGGCGTGATCCTAGAGTCCCGGGATCAAGTCCCATGTCAGGCTCCTGCCATGGAGCCTGTTTCTTCCTCCTCCTGTGTCTTTGCCTCTCTCTCTCTCTCTCTCTCTCTCTCTCTGTCTATCATAAATAAATAAATAAATCTTTAAAAAAATAAAAAAATAAAGTCTACTTAGAAATATATATTCACGACAAAAAATGAATTGTATTTTGTGATAGTAACAAAAAGAACATTTTGGAGCTTAGGGTTTTAAAATACTATTTAAAATAAGATTAAAAATATGAAATATTTAGCACTAAATCAGGCAAAAGATATATGATACTGAAAAGTACAAAACGTTGTCAAGAGAAAAAGATCTGCACAAAGGGGGAACTCCGCCTGGCCGGGGTCATGAGTCAACGCTCTCACCAATTTTCCCCCAATGGACCTACAGATTCAGTGTCAGCACTATTGTCTTAAAAATGGATAAAATGGCTTAAAAATTCATAAGGATGTGCAATGGCCACACTTTGAAGGCTTAGCACTACCTGATTCGGGTGAAGCAGTCATTTCCCTGTTCTCCGTGGAAACGTCCCCCTGCAGCTGACCGAGGTGGCTCATGTCCTTTCCCTGCAGTAGGGCGGCGCGCCGGGTGCCAGCTCAGGGCCAAGGCCACAGCAGGGGCGCAGCCGCAGCATCTTTGATGTGTTCCTGCTTCAGGCGTGTTCCTTCCTAGGCAATAATAATTCTTTTAATAGATCTTATTTATGAGAGAGAGAGAGAGAGAGAGAGAGGAGAGAGAGAGAGAGAGAGAGAGAGAGAGAGAGAGAGAGAGAGAGAAGCAAGCAGGGGGAGGAGCAGAGGCAGGAGAGAGAGGGAACCTCAAGGCGACTGCACCCGGGACGGGGGCGGGGGGGTGTGCCCCGGGTGCGGCTCACTTCCGCCATCACGCAGGTCCCATGGGCCCGCAGGAAGGAGGACGCAGGCCCCCAACACCGCCTCTGCCCTTTCGGGGGACCCTCCGCACTGCTGCGGCTCCGGACACACCTGCCTCATAGCGCGGGTGTGCCAGCAGGCGCATCCGTGTGCCCGCAGGTGCGTACCTGTGCCTGCGGGCCCGTTCGTGTGCCAGCAGGTGAGTCCGTGTGCCAGCAGGCGCGTCCGTGTGCCCGCAGGCGCGTCCGTGTGCCAGCAGGTGCGTACGTGTGCCCGCAGGCACGTACCTGTGCCTGCAGGTGCGTCCGTGTGCCCTCAGGCCCGTCCGTGTGCCCGCAGGTGCCTCCGTGTGCTCGCAGGCGCGTACCTGTGCCCGCAGGCGCGGCCGTGTGCCAGCAGGTGCCTCCGTGTGCCCGCAGGTGCCTCCGTGTGCTCGCAGGCGCGTGCCTGTGTCTGCAGGCCCGTCCGTGTGCCAGCAGGTGAGTCCGTGTGCCAGCAGGCGCGTACCTGTGCCCACAGGTGCGTCCGTGTGCCCGCAGGCACACGCTTGCGGAGATGAAGAGGGGCACAGCACTGCTCTGCCTGGAAGGTTCCAGTCCAAGAGCCTGCGGGCCGGTGAGTCAGCAGCTTCTGGGGAGTCAGGTGCCGCGGGCCACTCTCTGGGGACAGACCCCGCCCCCCTTCGTGACGCCGATTCCGCGTGTACGCCTCTAGGCGGGGTCTCGGCTCGCCTGGCTCGTCTGTGGGCCAGTGCCGTCGCCGTCCCCGGGGGCCCTCGCATGGAGTCCCCCGCTGTTTTACCCCCGCTGTTTTCTCTGACTGACACAGGGCAACCCTGGAACGCTGGCCTCTATCGCAGCGGTCTGGGGCTCCGTGGGACCGGCGTGTCTCACCTGCCAGGTGTCTACACCTGCGGGGAGCGTCCTGCCGGTGCAGCTCCGACCTCAAGCCACACGTGACCGACCAGGGCCTGATGAGGACGCAGGGCTCGGGTGGGTCCAGAGGTCTCGCCCGCACTTGGCCGCGCGCGGCTGCAGCTTCGGGGGCGGCGGGAACAGCGTCCACGCGGCCGGGATCCGGGGTGACCGGGGCGGGGAGGGAGGAGGCGGCAGCAGCGCCCCAGGCCGCGGGGCCTGGAGGGAGCGGGGTGGGCAGCACGCGGTGCCCTTCCCTCCGCGGGGCCGCGTCACGGAGGACCGTCCGCACGGGCCCATCTACGGTCCGCGTCGAAGAAATATTTCTGGAGTGTTTTCGTATTAGACACAGATTGGTGGTTGGCAGGCCCCCGACGGCCGGCCAGGTGGGCCCTCCTGCGCGCCGCCCCGCCCCGCCCCAGCGGCCCCGCCCGCCGAGGCCCCGCCCCCAGAGACCCAGCCCCCAGCGGCCCCGCCCCACAGAGGCCCCGCTCCCAGGGCCCCGCCCCGCCCCCCGGCTTCCGCAGGCCTGGGCGGGGTGCCAGCACCCGAGGGCCCCGTGTCCAGCACCCCCCGCGCCCCCTCCCCCCGCCCTGGCCCCTGCGGCGTGTGCAGGCACAACAGCGGGTTCCCCGCCCTCGGGGTGCGGCGGGGGCGGCGCGGGGCGGCGGGACGGGGCCCCGGGTGAGAGCCCATCCCCAGGCGGAGCCCGCCCCGCTGCTCTCAGCGCCCAGGACCGAGCCCCGGAGGCACCAAGCGGCTCGTCTCCGTCCTGCGTCGGCCCCGGGGTCGGGGGCTCAGGTCCAGCCGTGCACGGACTCCAACTAAGGCACCTGAAGTCAACAGTGTCCGTGGCTTTTTCATCTATTGAAACAAAGCACAGGACACCTGGGCCGGGCCTCTTGTCCTCCCTCAGGCCACAGCGAGGTCATGGCCCCGCGGAGACGGAGGAGTCAGCATTGCCCTGGGTGTCAGCAGACGTCACCTGGAGGAGGATCCCCACGTCCCCCACCTGGAGAAGGATCCCCGCGTCCCCCACCTGGAGGAGGATCCCCGCGTCCCCCACCTGGGAGAGAATCCCCGCATCCCCCCACCTGGAGGAGAATCCCCGCGTCCCCCACCTGGAGGAGGATCCCCGCGTTCCCCACCTGGAGGAGGATCCCCGCGTCCCCCACCTGGAGGAGGATCGCCGCGTCCCCCACCTGGGAGAGAATCCCCGCGTCCCCCACCTGGAGGAGGATTCCCGCGTCCCCCACCTGGGAGAGAATCCCCGCATCCCCCCACCTGGAGGAGGATCCCCGCGTCCCCCACCTGGAGGAGGATCCCTGCGTCCCCCACGGTCTGGTCCGAGCACTGGGCCGGAGCCCCCGGGCGCTGGCCACACTCCCCAGGGGTCCTGCGAGGACACTGTGACTGCCGGGTGACCCTAGGAAATGCCCTGCTTGCCAGATCTGCTGGTTCAGCTCCCGGGGCCACAGGCTCTGGGAGAAAGGTCCCCGCTGGGGGGGGGGGGCACCCACGAAGGTAGGGCAGGTGCAGCCGCAGGTGCAGCAGCGCTCCGGGCCCAGGCCGCAGGCCTTGCCAGCAGGTCCACAAGGTGACAGTGACCTCGCAGGGCCCTGGACCCATGCTAGGCCCCGGAGCTCCTGTGCCACGTCGCGCCCGATTGTCGCCCCATCCTAAGCATACAGAAAATATTTATTACACATTAAAACGGACGCTCAGAGAGGCTGGCTAACGCCAGGGTGTAAGAACGCATTTCTCTAAATCGGACAGCCCGGCGTTTCCCTTTCACCGCTCTGCTGAGCATGATTACTCATTAAAGGAAAATGATAATTTGTATAAATATTAATTACTTTGCGTTTGTTCTCCTGGTATTTTTCCTTCTTCAATTCTCATTTCAGGCAACTAATTATATCCTTCTGTGCTTCCAATTCCTCAGCTCGGGGGCGGTTCTCAATAAAGGGGACAAAAAGGCAGCCAGAACTCAGGAGCCAACCCTGCCTATCCTAAAATTTGGCTCCAGAAGTAATGACACCAGGAGTGAAGGTTTTAGAGAAAAAGAGGCGGGAACCGCCCAGAGGGAGCTAGTGGTGAGGATCCACAGGACTAAGTGATGTGGGCCTGTCAGAACAAATGTTTGCCTTGCTAAAAACATAAAAAAGTATTTAATGGAAAAATTATGCAGGTATGCTGGAAAAGTAACTGGTTATTCTCCGTGTGATGGGGTAAGAATAGGGGAAGGAATGAACTGTACCTGTCCTATACCCGGGCAGCCTCACAGATCTCCGGGGCTGATGATCCCGCTCTTCGCCTCAGTGGCCCTTTCCGATGTCTATAACCCTGGCGTCCGGGATCTGTTTCAAGTCCAAAATTCCGTGTATTTTTTCAAATGTCTAAGAGGATATATGGGGGGGTGGTGTCCAGTGCAGTCCTGACCCTAATGGAGCGAGCAGCGCCTTGCAACCTGCTGCTGGAGTAACGGATACAAATACACAACCAAAGCAGCCGAAGGAATATGGTACAGAAGTCAGGTCACGGGCACACACGGCAGCACAGACGGCGTTGCACAGAGGAAACAAGTGAAAGAGAAAACATGACCCAAAGCAAAATGACATTTTATTTAGTGACATGCACACCTGAACAGTTATTACATTCATTCCCATATATCGACCACACTGGGTGCAGTTCCTATGAGGAGAGAGATGAGAAGGAAGAGAAATGAAATGGAGACAAAAATAAGGCACAACGTGACAAGCGCAGGATCGCCCACACGGATGCATGGGGTCTGACCCGAGTGCCACAGGGTGGGAAAGGTAAATTCCTGTCCCCCAGAGCGGTGACGTCAGTGGCCCTGGACCTGCCACCTTGGGACAAATATAAAACCGGACAGAATACACGAAGCGAGGGTTTTAGACACTGGAAAGCAGAACCGGGCCTCCGAGAGCCGAGAGCCAGGAGACCTGAGAGCTCAGCGGGAGGCCTCGCTTCCCCGGGCCCTTTGCTGGTGGCACTTTCTCAGCCGTGACCCTGGGAGACACCGTTGTCCTCGCTGAGTTCAGGAGGCAGGAGCAGCCTCGGGGCCTGGAGTGATGGGAGTTCACTGGTCAAGGCACAGAAGGAGCCAGGGCTCAGCCTCCGGTTGGGGGCACAATCACCCGTGGCCTCTATGCCACCACCCGCCTGCCAGGCCTTCACTCTATGGCTACGAATCGCCTGAGGTGCCCCCACTGGACTCCAGTAAATCAAAGAAACCCCACGCTGACTACCCCGGGGAGGGTTGGGAAGATTAGGGAATTCCGTCCTGGGGAAAAGTGACAGGTCCCATCCGGGATGACCCTGGCAAGACCCAGGACTTGGTCCCCAGAGCCTGAGAGCTGGCCAGAGTGGCCGTGCCTGCCAAGGGTAGTCCCACGACCCCCGCCCTCAGTCGCTGCCCGGGTGGGGCAGGGAGTGTCAGTAGGCAGGGGCGCTGCCTCCCACGCGCCCGTGCCCTGGGCTCCCACGCATGAAGCACGGCCGGTGACGGGATCACTGCTCGCCAGGGCCAACCTCCCCACGCTCCACTTTGCGGGGTCCCTCTGCGACGGGCCCTGCTCCAGCTGAACGAAGGGCTCCATGCCTCAGTCTGTGGCTCTGTAGCTCCAGCCCGTTTCTCAAGGCCCGAGACCCCTCCATCCTCACCCTAGGCCAGAGGTCGAGTGGTCACACGGGCCTGAGGAGCCTGTGCCGAGAGCCAAGGCCAGGCCTTCTCGGACCCTTTGTGAGACTAGCAGCTCTCATTTGTCCCAATCTGAATTACCCACCTTCTCGCCGAGAACCTTCACGGTCAGTCAGGACAGGAAGAACATCAGAGCGGACTCAGAGTGGCAAGGTCCCCAGAAGTTTCCACCCCAGACCCAGTGTGAGTGAGCAGACCCAGAGTCCACTGCAGCTTGGGTCCCATGAGCTAACTTGGGTAAGTCAAGGCCCAGCTCTCACCTTAATCGCTTCCTCTCCGGTTAGGGTGACAGAGACACTACTCCTCGTGGGTGAGCTCGGCTTGAACCTGCCCCAAGGCTCAGATGCAGACCAAGTGGTCCCTAAAAGCTGAGCCTTTCCTCTGAACCTTTTAATCCTGCCTTCTAAGTGCCCCCGGCCCATTTTTTGGGGTCACTCGTTCGAGGTGTGTGCCTCCTGCTGACCTGTGGCTGGCGAAGAGGCTGAGGCAAACACGGTCAGAGACCGTGAGGGGCGGCAGGACAGCTCTACCGTCACATCGCGGGGAAACTTCAGCCGAAATCGAGCGCGGCTCTGCTGAAACCAAGGTAAGGAGCTTGTACGCGTGAAGCTGTGCCAAGGGCAAGGTCATCACGCCGACGTGCAGGGCATCGGGGTGGGGGGGGGCGGTGGTCAAAGGGAGCTTGGTTAGATCGTGTGTTTGCTCACTGGGCTTTAGGATTCTAATCCTTATCCTCCCACAGAGGCGGGCACAGCCGCCCTGTTCTCCTAGATTACATTTGGGAGGAATGGCTCCCAGGTCCCTGCAGAAAAGCAGTCCTGGGTTGTTGAAGCCTTACATTCCAGACGGGAGGAGAAAGGACAAATAATCTCGAGTTTCCTAAAGTGCTCCAGTGAAAAGGGAGCTCAGGGGCCTATAGCCCGGTCTTGGCTGGAACGACCAGTGAATTCTCTTGGCAGAGTGAGCTTCGTCAGGCAGAAACTTGAAACGGGGGCTCGGCCGTCCCAGGGAGGGGATGTTGAGCTGTGGGATGCGATGCCAGTGTTTATGGCCGGCGCTCGCCTACTGTAGGGGGTGGACAGAGCCACTTGTGCTGAGAGTCCGCAGGGCTCAGGGGCCAGGCTGACCGCAGCTCGAGGGCAGCTCAGGGGCCGGGCAGGGCTTGGTAAAGAGGGGTCATTACCGGGGGCATGGGGTGCCAAGACAAGCTCTCCACTGTGGGCCGTGGTCTACCTGGAGGTACTCTCCCAGTGTGAATGCGGCCAACCCCGTGACCTTGGCCGTGACCCCTCCGCCTTCATTTTGGACTTGGGCAAGCGCTGGAACTGAGACGGTCTGGCACGTGGGAAGCCCACGACCATCCTGCAGAAGCTGTTCGGCCCCTGAGGTCACATTTCAACTCTGTCCAATCACTGCATCACCCAAAACACTCCCATGGGACCCTGGTGAGAGACCAAGGGGAAGAGGCGCCAGAGGAAGGCCCCCAGCTTCCCATTTTCCTAATTCTGAGGATATTGCCCAAGACGCGCCTTTTCCAGGGTGAATAGCTGAAGGAATTATCTTTTTCTATGATTCAGTCTTTCTTTTTTTCCCCTAAAGATTTTTTTTTAATTTTATTTATTTATTCATTAGAGAGACAGAGAGAGAGGCGGAGACACAGGCAGAGGGAGAAGCAGGCCCCATGCAGGGAGCCCGACGTGGGACTCGATCCCGGGTCTCCAGGATCACGCCCTGAGCCAAACGAAGGCAGGTGCTTAACCACTGAGCCACCCAGGCGCCCCTTCCTTTTTTTTTTTTTTTTATTTTTTATAAATTAATTTTTATTGGTGTTCAATTTACCAACATACAGAATAACACCCAGTGCTCATCCCGTCAAGTGTACCCCTCAGTGCCCGTCACCCATTCACCCCCACCCCCCACCCTCCTCCCCCTCCACCACCCCTAGTTCATTTCCCAGAGTTAGAAGTCTTTATGTTCTGTCTCCCTTTCTGATATTTCTCACACATTTCTTCTCCCTTCCCTTATATTCCCTTTCGCTATTATTCATATTCCCCAAATGAATGAGAACATACACCGTTTGTCCTTCTCCGGTTACTGTGGCCAAGTTCAAAAAGGGTGTTGCCTGAGTTCTCCTCTGGGATTTTGATGGAATCTTGTCTCACATTTAGATCTTTCATCTATTTTGAGTTTATCTTTGTGTATGGTGCAAGAGAGTGGTCCAGTTTCATTCTTCTGCATGTGGATGTCCAATTTTCCCAGCACCATTTATTGAAGAGACTGTCTTTCTTCCAGTGGATCGTCTTTCCTCCTTTATCGCATATTAGTTGAGCATAAAGTTCAGGGTCCACTTCTGGGTTCTCTATTCTGTTCCATTGATCTATGTGTCTGTTTTTGTGCCAGTACCACACTGCCTTGATGAACACAGCTTTGTAGTACAACCTGAAATCTGGCATTGCGATGCCCCCAGATATGGTTTTCTTTTTTTAAAATTCCCCTGGCTGTTTGGGGTCTTTTCTGATTCCACACAAATCTTAAAATAATTTGTTCTAAGTCTCTGAAGAAAGTCCATGGTATTTTGATAGGGATTGCATTATACGTGTAAATTGCCCTGGGTAACATTGACATTTTCACAATATTAATTCTGCCAATCCATGAGCATGGAATATTTTTCCATCTCTTTGTGTCTTCCTCAATTTCTTTCAGAAGTGTTCTGTAGTTTTTAGGGTATATTTTGAGAACCATTTGAATGGTAAATGGTTCTCCAACCTTTTATTTTCAGGTTGTAGGTGTCCTTCTGTCTAAAATGAGTCTCTTGTAGACAGCAAATAGATGGGTCCTGTTTTTTTATCCAGTCTGAAACTCTGCGCCTTTTGATGGGGTCATTAAGCCCATTCACGTTCAGAGTTACTTGAACTTCTTCTTAAAGGGGAGTTTTAAGAGTCCCCCTTAAAATTTCTTGCAGAGCTGGTTTGGAGGTCACATATTCTTTCAGTTCCTGCCTGTCTTGGAAGCTCTTTATCTCTCCTTCCATTTTGAATGAGAGCCTTGCTGGATAAAGTATTCTTGGTTGCATGTTCTTCTCATTTAGGACCCTGAATATATCCTGCCAGCCCTTTCTGGCCTGCCACGTCTCTGTGGAGAGGTCTGCTGTTACCCTAATATTCCTCCCCATGAAAGTCAGGGACTTCTTGTCTCTTGCTGCTTTAAGGATCTTCTCTTTATCTTTGGAATTTGCAAGCTTCACTATTAGATGTCGAGGTGTTGAACGGTTTTTATTGATTTTCGGGGGGGATCTCTCTATTTCCTGGATCTGAATGCCTGTTTCCCTTCCCAGATTGGGAAAGTTTTCAGCTAGGATTTGTTCAAATACATATTCTGGCCCTCTGTCCCTTTCGGCGCCCTCGGGAACCCCAATTAAACGTAGGTTTTTCTTCCTCAGGCTGTCGTTTATTTGCCTTAATCTGTCTTCATGGTCCTTCAATTGTTTATCTCTTTTTTCCTCAGTTTCCCTCTTTGCCATTAACTTGTCTTCTATGTCACTCACTCGTTCTTCCACCTCGTTAACCCTCGTCGTTAGGACTTCTAGTTTGGATTGCATCTCATTCAATTGATTTTTCATTTCTGCCTGATTGGATCTAAATTCTGCAGTCATGAAGTCTCGTGAGTCCTTAATGCTTTTTTCTAGAGCCACCAGTAGCTGTATAATGGTGCTTCTGAATTGGCTTTCTGACACTGAAGTGTAATCCAGATTTTGTAACTCTGTGGGAGAGAGGACTGTTTCTGATTCTTTCTTTTGAGGTGAGGTTTTCCTTCTAGTCATTTTGCTCAGTGCAGAGTGGCCAGAAACAAGTTGTATTGGAACACGGGGGAGTATCACTGGTCCGTCCAGCTGGTCTTCTGGGGGAGGGGCCTGTTGCGCTGATTTTCAGGTGTTAGCACTTGGGGGAGCTGCTCTGCCCCTGCCTGCTGCAGGGCTCTGCGGGGGTTGTTTACCCCGCCAGGCCCCAGGAGGAACAGCAGTAGTTGCTATGGCAACTCTGGAAGCCTGGATTCAGCCTCCGCAGGAACTACGGGGCTCGGGCTCTCGGCTCTCCGTCCGCAGGGCCTGGAGGCTCCGGGGCGGGGCCGCTGATCTGCTCAGCTCGGGGCAGGAGCGTCCTCGCTGTCTCGGGCCCTCCCGGCCTCTGCCTGTCCCGGGGGAGGCCGGATCGTGGGCTGTGTCCCGGCGCCCTGTGCTCCGGGGCCTGCGCTGTTGGATTCGCGCTCCCGCCCTGCAGCTCCCTCCCTGGAGCCGCTCCCGAGCCCCTCCGAGCTGCTCCGAGGCCCTCCGAGCTGCTCCGGTCGGTCCCTCCGTGCGCGCGCGCTGCAGCCCTTAGGGAGCTCGGCGCACTCTCCCGGGGCGCAGGTGTCTGTTAGTGTCCCCGGGAGCCCGAGGGCATCCCCGCTCTCCTGGGTCCTGCTCCAACTCCCTGCGAGCCCCTTTCCGCCCGCCCGGGAAGGTTGGTGCAGCTCCTGCTCCTCCGGGACGGGGCTCTCCTGTCCTGGGGACACTCGCCCCGGCCTCAGCCCGGCTCCTCGCGGGGCCCCTCCCCCTCGGAGGCCTTTTGTTCCTTTATTTCTTTTTCCCCGTCTTCCTACCTTGATAGAAGCGTGAACTCTTCTCACTGTAGCATTCCAGCTGGTCTCTCTTTACATCTCAGGCCGAATTCGTAAATTTTCAGGATGGTTTGAAGGTTATCTAGGTAATTTGGTGGGGACAGGTGATTTGGGGACCCTGCTCTTCCGCCATCTTGCCCCTCCCCTCCAGGCGCCCCTTCCTTGAAGAGTTTGAAGCTCAAGCACTTGGTCATCCCTAGAGGTCCTCACAGGGGCAACACCAGCGCCTCACCCACCCCACATCACTTGAGGTCCAGACGTGTTCAAAAAGGAACTACTGTGCCCGAAGCCAGCGCTGGCGCCCGGGTCGGTGTGGCCCTGCAGTAGGAAGGCTCCGTCCCGCTCTCGTGGTGGCCGCGTCCAGGAGGGCCGTGGCACCTGCATGGAGCCTCCCTTGTGATCCTGCCCCACTTCCTCCTACAAACCTGCCCGGCAAGACCCTAGGGTCCTCACCTTGGGAGCAGAGCAGAAGCAGCCATTCTTCCAGGGGCAGGTGCCCTTCGAGGCTGCAGTGAAGGGTCGCCCGAACGTCCCGGTTCTCTGGGTGCTGGTGGGGATGGCAAGGCTAGTGCTTCCTGAGGCTCATCATATGCCTGGCGCTGCCAAGCCCTGACACCCTGGGCACTGTCGTCCTCCTGTTGAGCCTGGGAGAGGTGTCACATTATGATTTCTGACTTACACGCTGCGGGGCTGCCACAGCCGGCCCTGGGCCATGGCCCCACAAGCCTGCATCACTGGGTGGAGCAAGGAGGTGGGACAGCAGCCGGGCTCAGGAAGCAGCGCTCTGCCGAGGGGCCAGGGCTGCAGCCGGCTCACCATGTGGCAGGGGACAGACCCACCTGCTGCCCTCCCAGGCCTCCGTGAGCGTCAGGAGCCCCTGAACCTGTGGAGCCCTTACTGTTTATGCTTTGAGGGCAGCAGCCACAACCTGTCAGAGGGAGGAGTGCAGTGACACAGGCCACCCTCCCCGTAGTTCTCAGCCTGTGCCCAAGCTGCGTGGACTCCCCATGGATGCCTCAGGAAGTGCCTCTGATTTCTCGGAGATGGGGTGACCCCTGAGGCCCAGAGCACTCCCCCAAGCCCTTGTCCAAGTCGGGTCCCAGGGTTAAGGCAAGGCTTCTCCAAGCATGCCCTCCCTGTGTGTCCTGGGAGCCACCAGGATCTACAGAGTCCACATGGATGCTGACCCTGACAGAGACAGTCTACCCCGTGCCTGGGGCCTCCTGGCCCAGCTAGACTCATTCTGGAACATTTGTTCTACCCCAGGAAAAAGCAGCCCAGGGTTAGGGCACCCCTGGGAATCCCCTCTCTCTGCATAGACAGGGTGTCCCAAGGTAGATCACCAAGCACATAGGGGCCAGCGCCGGTCCGGGCACTGGGGAACCGGCCAATCGTGTGATCCAGACTTTGCACTCTTAAGCCGGTGGTCTCACTCGTGAGGGGTGGGGGCAGGTGGGGAACGAGATAAGCAGAGGGTGGTTCAGGATGTTGGAGGGGGATGTGATGGTTCGAGTACCCCCAGTGCACCCAGACGTCGGAAGAAGGAGAATGCACCCTGGGCAGGAGTAGATGAAGGCGGCCCGGTGGTGGAGGGAGCTGTATGGCCACGGAGTGGGCGTAGGGTTACCTGCCAGCGTTCACAGATACAGCACAAGGCACCTCAAGGAGGTGAAGGGTGGTCTGTGCACAGCGACTTTCTTTAAAAAGTCTACCAAAAAAACCCCAAAAACAAAAAAACAAACAAATAAAACAAAACAACAAAACAAAAACAAAAAACAAAGCAAACCAAAAAAAAAAAAAAAACACACACACACACACACAAAAACAAAAACAAAAACAAAATAAAAAGTATACAATATGGAAAAGGAGAAAAAGAATAACTTTACGGTAGATACACGCGTCAGCCACGCGATCAAGGTCAGCCCCAGCAGGGATGAGTCGCGCTGGTAACACGCGCACTCGATGTGATGCGATGAGCGTGGCTCTTCACGTCTGTGCTCTGGCTCCAGAAAAAATCCCAAAACTCGAGGGATTATGAGGCAAACATCAGACAAATCCCAACTGATGGGCAGTGTCCTGAAGACAAGAGTCCAAGGCCATTTAGGTCGCCGAAAAGGAGAAAAGTCTGAGAAACTATCATGACCAAAAGGAGCCTGGGTAGGCATGATGACCAATGTCATGTGGGATTCTGGAAAAGGAGCAGGACAGAGGAAAACTAAGGAAATAAAGTATATATTTAGTTAATACCGTCCTTGTTAATGACGGTGTGTCAAAGTGCTCATGAATCGTCACAAATGCACGGCACTAATCTATGACGCTGAAGACGGAGGAAACTGGGTGTGGGCAACTGGAGGACCTTCTGTGCCATCTTTGCAACTGGACTGTCTGCAAATGTAAAACAATCCCAGAATAAAATATCGGGAAATACAAGGCTGCCGGTTAAATTTGCATTCCAAATAAGTAATAGACCACCTGTTAGCATAAGTATATCCCATGAAATGTTTGAGACATACTAAAAAAAGTGTTTGTTTATCTAAAATTCATATTTATATGAGCATCCCACCCCACGGAACGGGTCGACTTTGGAGAAGAGGGGGAAAGAGGCTGCGCGGGAGACCGGGGCCTCCTCTCTCTGCTCCTGCATTTAAGGTCATCTTGCCAAAATCCACCCCAAATGCTAAGCTTCTTAGAAGTAAGTTCCAGGTAGGTCTTAAAAGAAATCATACATCCTAAGCCTGGGGTTCTATGTTTGTTTGCAAGGCTTTTTTGTTTTTTTGTTTGTTTCTTCTGTTTTTTTTTTTTTTAATGTGGCTTTTATTACTTTGAGTGAAAGCAGTTTCTCTCATTGTAAATGTAAAATATATGTTCATCACATAAAAACTGAAAGTGCTGTTTCCTGAAATCAATGTTACATATATATAATTCTAATTCTAATTCTAATAATTCTAATATGTTTAATAATTAAATGTATTAATTCCAATACATTTTGAAAATATTAGCGAATAATTATAACGTTTACAAATAAAATTTTTTTTAATGTGTAACATTAAGAGAAATCATTAGAAGGAAGACTGACGGATTTAAATGCAGCGTTTTTAACTCCTGTGTTTCGAAATTACTGTAAATGAAATTAAAAGGGAAACAGCAGATTAAAGGACTATTTGAGCCGCACCGGCGTGCTGAGCCTGGGGACCCCTCCCATAGCCTTACACATCAGGGGGCGTGGGAGGGAAAGCCACACACCTTCTGGCCAGCTCCAGCTTGCATCTAGCATCCCTCACCCGGGTTAACCCCCAGACCACGTTGGGGCCCCCAAGAGCCTGCTGCCTGGGGCCGCCCTGGAGCCCAGCCTCGGGGTGGTGGTGACCCCCGGGCCCCCCCGAAGTCTGCGGATGCCCATACCCCTCACAGGTCCTCTTTTCAGGGGACCTCCTCCAGCTGGCTGCGGCCCGGCCCCCGGGGGGAGGACATGGGGAAGGAGGTCAGTACAGGGGACCCCGGACAGAGTCTGGCCCCCAGATGTGTCCAGGTGCCGACCAGTCCACCCAGGAGGTCCCCGCTACTTTCTCAAAAGCTTCCTCCCAAAGAAGATAACGTATGGGAAGGCGGAGGAGCAGACTCTGCACCCGGGCGGCCCGGCTCCGTCCCGGGCCCTGACCCCCGACGGACAGGGCTGGACACAGTAGTCCTTGGGGCGAAGGAGGAGGGGAGCCCGGAGGACCTCGGGGTGCCTCAGGCTCTGAAACAGAAACCCCTGGCGTCTGCTCCCCGGGACCCAGGGCCCAGGGCTCGGGAACCGTCCGTCGGGCACGGGGGCCCAGGACGAGCCCAGTGCTGCAGCCTCACTGGCACCAGACCTCGAGGATCGCTGGAGGCCCCCATCCCTGCAGGTGAGGCCGGGGGGCCTCCCGAGCTTTGGGAGGGGGCCCGGGATGGCTTCGTGTGCCACTGTCAGCCTCAGGCGGCCCCGGCCCGAGGTCAGCCAGGGTGCGCCCAGCTATGGGCCGGGCGGGGAGCCGTGGTGGGGGGCCATCCAGCCGTCCCCTCTGCAGCCAAGCAACGGGCGGGAGCCTCGGGGACGCAGTGCACCCCTGCTGTTGCCCTTCCCGACCAGACAGGCGGGTGCCCCCCAGCCCCTGGCCTCTGTGTCCTGTACGCTGCCCACGGTGGCTCCTGCTCTCCTCTCTGAGGGGACAGCGGTGTCGCGGCACACCCTGTGCTCTCCCATCGCTGTCTCTCCTGAGCTCTCTTCACTGGGGAGTTGGAGGATTACTCAGGATGACTAAGGTGATAAAAGCTCTGGGGGGCACTGGGGCCTTAGGGACAGCAAGCCAACCCCTCACCCGGACGCTCCACTCACTCCCATCACTTAGGGCTGTGAGGCCGAGAAGGAAATGCGGTTCCGCGCAGGTGACCCGAGCTGCGTTGGCTGCTGTCCCGGGAGCCCAGATCTTATCTGCAGAGACACAGTCTTCCCAGGTGCCTTCGTGGCCCTGCTCGCTGCCTGGACTTCATGATCTATGGAGCACCTGGCACGCGTTACCTCCCGCACCCCCCACCCCAGCCCGGCTCCAGGTGGCAAAGCCAGATGACAGGCCAGACGGCAAATCCAGCAGGGCTCCCGTAGCCCGACGGGCACCCCGTACACACCGCAGAGCCCCCAGAGTCTCCGCCTAGGCCCGTTGGGGATGACCAGGCCGAAGACAACGGGGAGAAGCATCACAGGCAGCTCTGCTGCGTCAGCTTCTGCTCCCGGACACGCAGAGGCCGAGGGAAGACACCGTGCCGGACCTTGACATGCAGAGATAATAACCTCGGAGTTCGGTCAAAAGTGCTTCAGTATAGACGTACGGGTTCTGGGTCCCCTAGGGATTCCCCGTCCGCAGTTCAAAGCCAAATAGTCAGAGAGCCCTCATCTCCCTGGCTTTGCTCAGACTCTGCGGTATAACCAAGTTCAGCGCCAGGGAGGTCGGTGCACAGTCCGTAAGCTGTGGTATAGACAGACGACGGCGACTATCTTGTGGTAGACCCCAACCTGCTACTGGATGATACGGATGATGCGTAGAGATGATGCGTGGAGCGAAAAGAGCTGCTCAGAAAACGCACACCACGCGCCTCTGTCCGTGAGGACGTGAGCACCGGAACAAACATGTGGATGAGACAGAGGTGGCTGCTGCGGAGGTGCCCCGGGGACCAGCACGGGTGGCCTTCGCGGCCCACGCGTCGTGCGCATCTGGCCACCGTCATTCAGGAGCTTATGATTTGGGGATTCCACTGCAGGTGCGCTTTTCCCTGAACAAAGGACACAGCGTAGACTTTTACTGATATGACTCCTTAAAACCAGTGTCTAGCCACGCTGCTGGGATTCGGAAGTGTAGCTACCCTCGACGGGTGTTAGGGTTGGAGCACAAGAGGACCCTCTGGGGGTAGTGGTGATGTCCTTCTTGAACGGGGTCCCAAAAATGCTGTGCACTTAGGATTTGCGTGCTGTTTCTCTAGGCTTGCGGCACGTCAATAAAAAGTTTATATTAAAATATTTAATATTTTACATGATTTTTGTTATGAATAATAATAATCCCCGATCTTGTATAATTCCGGGGGGGTAATCCCTGCCCCACATTTGGGATGATGTACCTGTGGGCCATTCTGAAATGCTGAGGCCGTTTTAGGTTCTCTCTGAAAGCAAACAGGAGCTTGAGGGGTTAGTGTAGCCAAAGCTAAGGGTCCCCAGCCCTCGTTGGGAGGAAGTTCGTGTCTGAGAAGGGCCTGGACCGCCCTGGGTTCAGCCTGGCCAGGGGTCCTCAGGGGCTATGGCCCAGCAGGGGCGTCTCTCGCTGCTGCTGCTGCTGCTGCTGTGCTATGAGCCCCAACTCAAACCTCAGCTGAACACAGAGCCACAGCATCACAGGCAAATTTCCTTGAACCGGTACCATTAACTCGTGGAAATAATAGGTCTGATTTATAGTCAATCGGCCAGAGGCACAGGTGACAATTTGCATGGGCAGTGGGCGTCCCCAGTGGAGACGGGTCGTGGGGCAATCTTGCAGGACTGAGCCCTCGGCCTGTGGGATCTGATTCTATCTCAGGGAGCGTTGTGTTAGGATGAAGGTAAATCATGGGACATGCAGCTGGTGGATCCATCCATAGGACACAGAATTGCTTGGTGTTGGACCAGCACACAGCTCATCTGGCGTCGGAGAGCAGTGAGCGAGCTTGGGCGTCCTTGAGCACAGAAGCCACCGGAGGAAGGGGGAGCCCCACCCAGGTGACGGGTACCCTCGGCTGAACGACGTTCTCATCGTCATTCTCTTCATACTGGGGCTTCCAGGAAGCAGCAGAAAACTTTTGGGGTGAAACATGCCCAGTCCCCAGTCTCCGGAGTCCCCCTTTCCCGGCAAGTGACCGTGTCAGGGACCAAGACAGGGTCTCCTCCTATTAGAACTGGGGAGTGCCTGGACCCAGAGTCCTCTGCACTGGGCACTGGCAGGTCTTTTCAAAGAGAATGTCCCCCACCTTCACTAGACAGCACTGACATCATAAGGTTGACCCCACAAGCCCTCACCACAAGTTAGGCACAAAGTCTTAGATCACTTTGTAGACTAGGAAGCCAGAGTCAGGAAGGTCACCTTGCCTGGGGCCACAGTCCCCGACCTGAACTTTAGATTGAGGCTTTTCCTACTACCCCTGCCCCCTCTGCTGACCCCAGACCCTGGTGTCCCTGCAGAGATGGGGAGCATCAGACCCCCATCCTCATCCCACCATCCTCTGCTCCTCTTCTGGGCCCAAGCTGCTCTCCTGCATGGGCTGCTGCACAGAGAGCCCGTCCCTGGTGCTGTCACTATCTTCCCACCAGACCCTGAGCTGAACCCATCCTCCTCCTCACGTCGACAGCTGGTCGAGGTCCAACTCCTCCTGTGTTCATGGTGACAGGTGCGAATTATTCACACTGGTTGGTAAATGAGGAATGTGGCAGCATGCTAGGCTGGTGAAAGACGCTTCCAGCAGCCCTGAGCCCTGTCCTACTTTCCTACAACCCCAAGACCTCCTATCCCATTGCAAATACCGGGTTTCCCTCTTTCCTTCCCAAGGACAATGAAGAAAGGGAGAGTTAACCGTAACCTAAAACCAAATAAAGGGATCCCTGGGTGGCACAGCAGTTTAGCGCCTGCCTTTGGCCCAGGGTGCGATCCTGGAGACCCGGGATCGAATCCCGCATCGGGCTCCTGGTGCATGGAGCCTGCTTCTCCCTCTGCCTGTGTCTCTGCCTCTCTCTCTCTCTCTCTGTGACTATCATAAATAAATAAAAATTAAAAAAAAATAAAGACAAAATAACTCCTCCCCAACTTAATTTTTTTTGGTCTAAAGGGCAATATACCAGTAAAAATAAATAAAAGACTAACCTTTGGCCAATCACAGTTGAGTTACTCTGCAAGGAACAAACCTGCAAACGAGCGATGCATATTTACACCTCATTAACCAAAGTCAGATGCATCAAAAGCATTAACATTAAGATATTAGGTCCAATTATCTTGTCAATAGCAGTTGGAGGAAACTGTCAAGGGTTTATTTATTCATTAGATTAGAGAGAATTTGAGTAACTCCCTAAGTATTCACTGCCATATATATATATATATTTTACTTCTTTTGTGCACCAAAAAATTAAAAAAGAAATAAAAAAATCATTTGGGGTTTTCATGTCTCTGCAGTGCAGCAGCCTCGGCAAGGCCAGGCCCGGGGCAGGCCCGGGAGGCGCCTGGGTCCTCTCTGGACTCTGTGTCATCGGGGCCCAGCTGGCCCGGGCCGGTCGCGAGTCCCTAGGGGCTTGGGGAGGCCCCAGGTGCCCCCGGGATGCCCGGGGAGGCCTTGGACTGGCCCGCACGACCCCGGGCTTCCTGCCTGCACTGCTGCTTGCGGGCCGGGGGCCCCTGGGTCACTGGGTGCAGGAGCCCAGCACCCTCCCCCGCCCAGCAGCCCTCGTGGGCCTCAGCCCTCAGGCCAGCTTGTTGGGTGAGTGAATGTAAATCTTGACAAAGTGTCCAAGTGGTGGTCGTGGGCTCTCCTCGTCCGAGAGAGACTTCACCCGGGGCACCCACCTTTCTGGAAGCTTCTTTGCAGCTTCCTCAGTAGATCCTGGCACCCAGCTTCCTCAGGGCTCCGCTTTCCTGCTCTCTCCTCCCCGAGCCTCTGTGTCTGAGCCCAGCTTTCCCGTCTCTCTGCTGGCGAGAGGGCGACCTTCCTAACCTTTAACCCCAGAGGTGCCCTTTGGCTCAGGCCAGGCTTGATCCGGGTCCAGGTTATCTCCCGCCCCTCCAAGTACACAGCGATTCTGCGGGTCCCCGTGGCTCTTAGGGCCTCAGGGGTAGTAGAAAGAGCACCCTGGGTTCCAGGAAATTAGTAACTAGCAACACTTTCATGTCTCTTCATCATCTCCTCTGCAAAATGGGGCTAATAACACATGCACCCCCATTCTGTGCTCCCTAGTGAGCGGTCTTTGTCACATTTTCATGGGCGTGCTCTGGGGCGATCACTAGAGTGGGAGATGCCCCCACCTTGTTCTTCTCAGCCCTCTACTCCCTCATCCATATCCACCACTAAGAAGCAAAGAAAAAACGTACCCATTTTATGATAAACTGAGACTCAAATTCATTAAATCACTCAGAATCTATGGGATCCTACAGCCATATCTTTAGCCACTATGAAGCCACCTTCTCACACTTAATTGATATTATTTTTATGTGCCTCCCTCTATTGCTTTCCCATGAATTTCTCCAAGATTAGCTGATATCAAAGGCCTCCATAAAAGGGGTAAAGCAATAAAACTCTTAGAAAAAAAAAAAACAGAAAAACCTTCATGATACTGGCTTTAGTAATGATATTTTTGAATATGACACCCAAAGCACAGCAATAGAAAGAAAAAAGCCAAACTGGACTTCATTAAGACTGAGAACTTTTGTGCATCATAAGACATCGTCAAAAGAGGGAAAAGGCAACTCACAGAGGAGGAGAAAATACTTGCAAAGCATTTATCTAATAAGCAATCACGATCCAAAATATACAAAGAACTCTTAGAATTCAACAACAAATATCAGATAAGTCAAGTGAAGAAACCAGCATGGGACTTGAGTAGATGCGTCACTGAGGAAGGCACCGAAGCAGGTGAGAAGTTGCTCAAGATCACAAGGCGTCCGGGCAACGCAAATCACAACTGCTGTGACATGCGACGTCAGGCCGCTCGGTGGCTACTATTACAGGTGAACAAAAGCCAAAGTGCTGCTGAGGATGGGGGGAAATCGGACCCCTTGTGCGTTGACAGGAATGTAAAGGGCGCTAAGCACCGTGAAAAGCAGCGTGGCGCTTCCTCAGGGCGACCCCAGGACCCAGCACCTGAGCTTCTGGGCGTGACCCAAACAATCGACAGCAGGCGTTGGAACAGGCATCTGTGCTCCGAGCCCTGCAGCACCCACGGTAGCCAAAGGGTCCCTATAGCAGCCTGAGTGTCTGCTGATGAATGAAAGGATACATAAGACGGGGACTTCCATGCAACGGAGTATTATTCAAGTTTTAAAAAGGCGCGGTTTTGACACGTGCACGTCCTGGGTGATCTTGGAACACATGAAACCACAGGACGTCAGATTGACGCCAAAGGACACACGCTGTGTCACCACAGCACGTGGGGGGCCGGGGTAGTCAAATCTGTGTGGCCCACAGATGGTTGCCAGGGATGAGGGAGGGAAGGGGGTGGTTGTCAACTGGGTGGAGAATTTCAGTTTGGGATGAAGAGAAAGTTCTGGAGATGGATGGTGGTTTGGGCTTCACAACAGCGTCCCCGTACTTAATGTCCTGAACTGTGCACCTAAAATCTGTTAAAATGATAGGTTTTACATTATGTATATTTTTGCCACAATAAAGAAAACCCAGAATGGAGTATAGTGTGAGCTCTCTACCTGCTGGAGAACAGAGCTGCGGTCGCCCGCACCCCAGGAGGCTTGGGGGGTGAGCAGACTTGCCGGGGGTCAGATGAGGGGGGAGCGTCCACTCGCTACTTCTTCCCAACTGGGTGCCTACCCTTGGGGACTTACCACGTGCCAGACACCCAGACATCTTAGGGGCCCCGGAGATCCTGGGGAGCACAACGTGGTCCTCGGCCACTTTGTCCTCGTCCCTGCTGACATCCATGTGGTAGAGACCCTGCGGATGGGGAAACAGAGGCAGCCCAGGAAGGATGGCAATTCTCTAGGGGGAGCGGGAGTGAGGGGGGACCCGGGGGACTGGAGGGGGAGTGAGGGGGGACCTGGGGGACGGGAGGGGGAGTGAGGGGGCACCCGGGAGATGGGCGAGGGAGTGAGGGGGGACCCGGGAGACGCCGCCCCCTCCCCCCCCCGCCCGCCCTGGTAACCCCATCTCCTCCGGCCACGTGGCAGGTGCTCCAAGGCCCTAGGGCAGCCTGACCTGGACGGCAGGTGCTCCGCCCCGGGGCTGCTCCTGCGCCCTCCACGAAGGTAAGGGCTTAGCAGCCGCCCGTCCCACGGGTGGGGAGGCAGGGTCCCCGGGCTCAGGGGAGGACTGGGAGGCAGGGATGTCCTCGGCCGCGACCCCTGAAGCCCCCCTTGCAGCCAGAACCCTCGGGATAGAGAGAGCTGGGCGGGCGGGGCCCCTGGTCCGTGTCCCCCCACGGCCCCCGTGTCCCCCCCACGGCCCCCGCGTCCCCTCCCACGGCCCCCGCGTCCCCCCACGGTCCCCGCATCCCCCCACGGCCCCCGCGTCACCCCCACGGCCCCCGCGTCCCCCCACGGCTCCCGCGTGCCCTCCCACGGCCTCCGCGTCCCGCCCACGGCTCCCACGGCTCCCCACGGCCCCCGCGTCTGCCCCCTCCAGGAGCCCCGGCCGCCCCGTCGCGGTGCAGGGTCCCAGGCAGGCCGGCGGGCGGCTGCGGAGGGAGCACAGGACCCAAGGGGACCGAGCGGCAGGACTCCAGGGCGGGGAGCCCCGAGTTGCTGCCTCCTTGTCTCCCAGAAGGGACGGAGGAAGCCGACGGGAGGGCAGGGAGTGAGCCTCCTGGACTGAGGTGGGCGAGGGGACACGCAGGGGCCTGGAGAGCTGCCTAAGTCCTTGGGTCCCCGTGAGGCCACAGCAAGGGTGCTGGCAGCTTCCCACCGAGCTCTAACTCTCCCCCCAGAGCTCATCCCTCTTCCTTTATGGACAAGCCCAGCTCTCACTATAGAGGCCAAAAATGCCAGAGTCTCCATCCCAAGCCTCCCTTCGGAGCAGGTCTCAGGGACGCCGCCCCGGTGCTGGCCAGTCCGCCCTGAACACAAAGCCTAATGGGAAGTTCTGAGGTGTGTTGCTCGTCCATGAAACGTTGCCCGAGCAGAAGTGACCCCTCTTCACCCTGGGATGTGGCTGTGGAACCACAAACATTGAAGGCGACACCTCCAGCCACTGAGGACGGCGACCAGGGGCCTCCCAGGCATCAGCATTCAGTCAGGGAGGCACCCCGGAACTACCCCGCACCCAGGATCAATTTTAGCTCAAGTGAGAAGTATAATAGGGTTGCTTGGCTTGGCTTGGCTTAGCTTGGTTTGGGGATGTTCCATTGTTCCAGCAGCATTTGTTGAAAGATTGTTTCCCCCACTGACTTGCTTTGGCAATTTTGTCAAAAATTAGTGGTGCTAAAATGTGGGCCTAATTCTAGATTCTCTATTCGTTTACTCATGTCCCTATTGGTCCACTAATACTATTAGTCTTTATGACTGTAGCTACCTGGGAAGTCTTGACTCCTCTTACTTTATTCTCCCATTTTATTTTATTTTTTAATTTTTAAAGATTTCTTTATTTGTTTATTCATGAGAGACCCAGAGAGAGGCAGAGCCACAGGCAGAGGGAGAACCAGGCTCCATGCAGGGAGCCCGACGTGGGACTTGATCCCGGGATCCGGGGTCACGCCCTGGGCTGAAGGCGGCGCTAAACCCCTGAGCCCCCCGGGGATCCCTATTCTCTCGGGTTTTTTTTTTTCCTATTCTCTTGTTTTAAAACTTAGCTATTACACTGCCTGTGTCCTTCCATACAAATTTTAGAATAGTCTCATATATGTTTAAAAAAAAAAACCTGGATAGGATTTTGATAATAACTGCATTAAGCCTTTATGTCAATTTAGGGAAAATCAACACCTTTACTATGTTGTCTTCCAATCCATGGACACTGTTCTTTCCCTATTTGTTTAGAGCACCTTTGATTTTGTATATCACTGGCGAACAGTTTTCAACATACAAGTGCTATACATGTTTTCTTAGATTTAGACCTAAATGTGTTAATTTAGAAATTGTAAATGATTTAGAATTGTAAATTGTAAATGTAAATTAGAAATTTAGTAATTGTAAATGTGTTGGACACTTTCAGTGTCCAAAAATCCACTGAGTGCATATAGAAATACAAATGATTTTTGCATGCTTATTCTGTATCCTGTAACTTTATTGAATTTAACCCTAGGATATTTTTGTAGATTCCTTGGGACTTCCACATAGACAATCGGGTCATCTAAATATAAGGAATATCAGTGCACTTGGCCCACTCAGTTAAGCATCTGACTCTTCTTTTCGGTTCAAGTCACGTTCTCAGGATTGTGGATTGAGCCCTGTGTAGGGCTCCCTGCTCAGTGGGGACTCTGCTTGGGATTCTCTCCCTCTCCCTCTGCCTTTACCCTGCTCATGCTCCTTCTCCTCTCTCTCTCTCTCAAATAAAAAATCTTTTTTAAAAATAAATCAAGATAAGGACATTTTTTCTTTCTCATTTGTATTTTTTTTTATTTCCTTTGCTTGCCTTAGCTGTGATAAAGTGGAAGAGCTAGCACTATGTTTAATAAAAGGGTAAAAGTGGGATCCCTGGGTGGCGCAGCGGTTTGGCGCCTGCCTTTGGCCCAGGGCGCGATCCTGGAGACCCGGGATCGAATCCCACATCGGGCTCCCGGTGCATGGAGCCTGCTTCTCCCTCTGCCTGTGTCTCTGCCTCTCTCCCTCCCTCTGTAAGTATCATAAATAAATAAAAATTAAAAATTAAAAAAAAAAATAAAAGGGTAAAAGTGAACATCCTTGCCTTGTTCCTGATTTTAGTGGGGAAACGTTATCTTTTACTGCTAAGAATAATGTTAGCTGTAGGTTTTTTTGAAGATGCTCTTTATCAAGTTGGGAGTTCCCCTTAAATTTTTATTTCCCTGAGAGTCTATTCTAACATAAAAAGTATTGCATTTAAGTGCTTATTTTGCATATTAATATAAACATGTACTTTTTAATCTTTAGCATATTAATATAATAAGTTATAATCATTAATTTTTAAATATTTAACCAACTTTGCATCCTAGAATAGAGCTCATTTGGTCATGGCATATAATTATTTTTATATACTACTAAATTACATGTGTAATGTTTTGTGCTTATATTCATGAGAGATATTGGTATGTGATTTTATTTTTTGTATTGTGTTATCTACTTCTGGTATCAGAGTAATAGTGCTTATGGAGTATGCCACCAGGCACTCTTGTTTTCTTTCATTTTTAAATCTTTTGTTTCCCTTTCATTCCTGAAGGGTATTTTTTGCTGGATATAGAAATTTGGGTTGAGGGTTCTTATTTCTGACCTCCATAATTTTGTAGGAGAAATTTGCTGACATTCAAATTGTTTTCCTTTTATAGATAACACATCATTTCTTTTTGGTTACTTTCAAGTTTGTTTGTTTTCCCCCTTCATCATCAGTTTCTAGAACATTAACCATGATGTGTCTTGACATGAACTTTATTGGATTTGTCCTATTTGAGATTTGCTGAGCTTCTTCAATCTGTAAACTTCTATGTTTTGGTACATTTGGAGTTGTCAGCCATTATTTATTTGAATACTTTCCAGCATCAGTTTCTCTTCTCCTTCTGGGATTGCAATGACACAAATGTTAGATCTTTTATTATAAGTCACAAGTCGCTGAGGTTTGTTTGTTTTCCGTTTTTTTTTAGGGATTTTTGCTGTTGTTATTGTTTTTGTTCAGGTTGGATAATTTCTATTGTTCTAGTTTTAAGCTCTATGATTATTTCCTCTGTTACATCCACTCATGTTTAGCCCATCCATTGAGATTTTTTGTTTTTTGAGTTTTTTTATTGTATTTTTCAATTCTATAATTTCCTTTGGATTCTTCCTAATAGTATTTTATCTTCTACTTCTTTGCTGATACTTTCTATTTGTTGAGAAAAATCTAAGCCTATTGTTTTTACTTATTTTAGTCATGTACATAATAATGTATTACAATAATTTTATGAAGATTATTTTTAAACACTTGTCAGATTATTATAATGTCTCTTATTTCTGTGTTGTCATTATTTATTTATTTATTTATTTATTTATTTATTTCATTTTTCATTCACTTAGAAAGGTTCTTGGTATAAAGATGAATCCAAAGAAAATTATAGAGCTGAAAAATATAGTAAAAATATTTCAAACCTGCCTCTGATAATTGCCATCCATAAAGGGGAGTGTTAATATTCTGTGTTAAGAATACAGTAATGAACACAGCCTTAGTCCTTGATCTCATGAAGATATACACAATTAGTAAATAACTGCACAAATAACTAAAGTAGATTTTTGATTATGCAGTTAGATTTAGTTAAAAATAAAAATCTAGTTAAAGTAGATTTTTATTTTCACCCTTATAACACTATAAGGCTGAAATAAACTAGAAGTGAGATAAGAAGAGGAATTTTACATAGAAGATTCAAAAAGAAGTTATGCCTACCTGTGCTGAGACTAAAGAAGGAGAAAAAAAAAAGAAAAAGAAGAAGTTTCAGCCATGCTGAGGGCTCAGAGGGATGTTATATCATCAGTGGGAAGAGCAAGTGCAAGGGTTTGAAGAGAGAAAGACTTTGTATTCTTGAATCAAGACACATTTTTGAGAACTTCAAATTATTCAGCTTGATCTTCTAGAAAAAAGCCTACATTGGAAATTGAATAATGAATCCGTTCATTGACAACTAGTAGCTGAAAACTCTGAAATATATCCTTAAGGTGATAATGTCCTTTCTTCTTCCTTTATTCCTTCTAATCCTGTCCTTTTTTCTTCATCTTCATATTTATTTCAGCTGCAAGTGGCAATAATGGTCATCCATCTATTATGAGAGGTAGGAAAATGCTTCATCAGCGGAAATAAGCCAGAAAGTGGTATAATGAGTGAAAAATAAAATTCACTGTCCGTGAAAAGTGAGAATAGATGGTGTGTTCCATCTTTTCCAAAGGAACAGCACTCAGGTGACTGCACACTGTCCATGACGTGCTAGTGCAGAGCAGGCTTCGTAATCTATAATGAAGATTTAGTGCAGTTTATGCTGGGAAGGTGAAATGTAGAACAGAAGAGCTGAGACTTTGAAGGTAGAGCATAGGCTATAAGCTTTACTTGTTGATTCTTTTTCTGCAGATGATTTAGAAGATATTTCAGTTTCCTATCTCCCACCTACAAATGGTTTTTACCTTACTTTACCTTACACTTGAAAATGAAATCATGGATTTTGAATAAAATATTACATACAAAAGACATGGCCAAGTCATTAGCTCTACACCAAGGGTAGCTAATACTTCACACTTCTTATGCTTTTCCATCGCAAACATGACAACACTAAATGATTCTTGTCATCTTTTCTACCTGGTTGTTGAGTCAGATACCTTTTGAATGCAATACTCCAGAAAAGCCATGACCATCGATTAATGTTAACACATTAAGTACAACTTATTGCTTATAACCGCTTTATTCTAGACTCTACTTAAGTTCTCCCAAGCGCCCCACTTAAATTTATTACATATTAAATAGGTTGAAGTCACACAATGGAAGGAGCTTAGGTCTCTGACTGACTAGTTTGAGAAAACCCATGTGACCAGGAATTCATATTTGGTTGATATGTAGAAACCAAAATAATTGTGTTAAGAAAAAAGAAAAGAAAACTAAAAAAATTGAGGTAGGAGAATATTTGCTTAACCTGCTGAGATGTTTTAGAGCCCTGAGAGGAGGCAGGAAAGTGAATAAGCTTCTCCTGAGTCCCAGGGCTGAGACTGTGGCCCTGAGGTCCTTGAGTGATACTCTTTAAATTGGGACTCTGGACAAGAACCATGAGAAGGCAGTCTCAGAAGCTAAAAGGAAATTACTACAAACTTCTAAGAGAGGGAAACTTCAGATTCCAGGTCTGATAGAAGTTTTCGTTGTTATTGTCGTTGTTTTATTTTTATTCTGAGAATGGAAGTGAATGTGATGCCAAGAAAATTAATTCCAGGGCCAGTTTATCTCTGGATACCACTTGGAGAAGTGATGTGGCTGGTTGGTGGGACCACAGTGACGGCTGCCTGAGAGACAGCAAAAAAGGTGGAGTTTGCCTGTTGTGTGATAGCATTTTGAAGATGAGCCTCCTTGCTCCCGTGTGGGTAGTACGAGTGCAGCTTCATAGAGAAACAACAACTGATGGGGAAGTGAGTCCCACCTTGATGAACGGCATAGGATTCAATCAGATAAGTTAGAAGAGAAAACCAACAAGTGAGTATGAGTGAACTAATGGGCTATGTGATTGAATCTTCAACCAGAAAGATTATCTCACTATTGAGAGTGACAGATGTTACTACTAGTTACGTGGTCTAAGGCTGGCACTTCATCAAAAATTCTCTAAATAAATTAAAAGTCAGAAACAACCTTAAAGCTGGTCTCACATTTTACATAGAGATATGCAGTTGGCTTTTTTAAAAAGATTTTATTTATTTATTTGAAAGAAAGGGAGCATGAGTGGGGTGACAGGCAAAGAGAGAAGCAGACTCCCCACTGAGCAGGGACCCCCCCCCAATATGGGGCTCCATCCTGAAACTCCAGGATCATGACCTGAGCCAAAGGCAGATACTTAACTGTTTAAGCCACCCAGGTGCCCCATGACTTTTTTTTATAGATTTTTAAAATTTTTATTTAAATTCAATTAATTAACATAAAGTATATTGTTAGTTTCAGAAACAGAGTTCAGTGATTCTTCACTCGCATATAGCGCCCACTGCTCATTGCATCACGTGCCCTCCTTAATGCCCAATATACAGTGGAATATTACTCAGCCATCCAAAACGTGAAATCTTACCATTTGCAATGATGCGGACGGAACTAATGCTAAGCAAGATAAGTCAGAGAAAGACAATTATATGATTTCACTCATCTGTGGATTTTAAGAAACAAAACAGAAAATCATAGGGGAAGAGAGGGGAAAATAAGATGAAATCCGAGAGGGAGACAAACCATATAGTTGTCTTCCTATAAGCCACCCCACTAGCTAATGAAAGAGCCACAATAGGTGTCTTGTGCAGAGACGCCAACCCTAGATATCTTTCCAGTGCATCAGTGTTTAAGGGTCGCCTCGCACGGAGCCAATATGTATAGTCTCAGGGAAGAACAAAGGACTTGTCGTGGACTAAGGAAATAATCCATCCTGTTCAAAAGACTGTCACTATCCCGTCAGAAAGACCCCTCTCCTTATCTCCTCCCTATCCTTACAAAGGTCTTCTCATTTAAAAAAAAGCTCAATGGGGGTCCTTTCTTGTTTCTCACGAGCCTCTTCCCAGCCCCTGCCTTCACCTCCACTACTGTTTTACAGATTGATGATGCCCTTTGCCTTTCTTTGAACAAGAAAAATCCAAGGCATTTCTATCAAAACCCATCTTCCAGGCACTTTCAGTTCCCTCCCAGGGACAGCACCATCGCAGTCTGTGGTCCAACGTGTCCTAGAATTTGAGAACACCGCTCAATGAATGAATCTCTACAGGAAGCGGAATTGCTTTCACTCAGGAAATTGAACGGCCGTAACCTAGTGCTTGTGCCAACCCTTGGAGGTACCTTGGCTCCCACTGTGGCCTCTCGTTGCTGAATAAGGAGTATCGATCCGGTTAGTTAAGTCTGAAGTGCAACATTCAGATTTATGTGAGAATCTAATGCCAGACTTCCCACTGCCTTATGGGGTCCTATTTGGTCATGAGCACCGGGCCCTCGATCAGTCCGATTCTTTATTTCACCTCCTAGGTTAGAGTCAGAAGCCCCTGGGAAATGCTCTGCCAAGCGTCTGCTTCCTCATGCCTTCGGGTTCAGGCTGGGAATCCAGACAGGTGTGCGGGAATACAAGCAGGGGAAGACGGGGAGGGAGAGTCTTTGGTGGGGGGTTTTCTACAAGGTGAATATCCTAATAATTGTAAAGGGATCAATCCTTATTGTCAACTAACACCTTGGCTATTAGTCAATAGCCCAGGATTAGAGGAAATAGCACAGAGGAAGGGAGATGACGGGGTTGAATGAAGCCGCGAGGGTGCTGGAGGGAGGCCAGGGAGGAAAAGGTTATGTTATAGTTGTAGGAAGGGCGTGGAACACTGCAGAGGCTTCCCTTCTCAGAATTTATGCTTCTGGTTCCAGTCTATTCTGGGCCCATGGCCATCTCTTTAGATGACTCTTTGTACCTCTTACAATCCTTGTTTTTCATCTCTAAATGGCAGGTGTCTGTCCCAGGAAGCGCGCTTTTGTCCTTGGCTTTAAAACTGCATTAGAAGAATTTAGATTCCCCCCTGGGGGGGGGGCGGGGAGTCCATTCTATGATCCAGTATCCTCTCTTTGTTTTAAAACAGACATTTTCCGGGACGCCTGGGTGACTCAGGGGTTGAGCATCTACCTTCGACTCAGGGTGTGACCCCAGGGTCCTGGGATTGAGTCCCTCATCGGGTTCCCCGTGGGGACCCCGCTTCTCCCTCCGCCTGTGTCTCTGCCTCTCTCTCTGTGTGTCTCATGAAAAAATAAAAATATCTTTAAAAATTAAAAAAAAATAAAACAGACATTTAAAAAAAATTGACCTGAATTCTTTAATGCCTACTTGATTCATTTCCTCTGGATGTGGAAAAAAGCAAAGTGCTGGAAATAATGCCTCATTCTTCTGTGCTGTGACTTGTCAGAAGGCTATTGTTCAAGATCTGGTTTTACTATTTATATCCATCAACTGTAAATAAAAATAACACCTATTTTGTATGTTGTTGGAGCCTCAGGTAACACTTATGAAAGCAGTCTGTCACCTGGAAATCCTAGATCAACTGGGGAGTGTTTTCATTATGCTGTGATTTTGAGCTTCTGTAAGGGTTTTCTGATTAGCGGATCTCTCGGGAGCAGGATGCGGCCCCACGGTGAAACCTCCCTTCGCCCTGGGCATCCCTGCCCTTTGCCGACTGCCTTCCGACGGCAGGACGTTGGCACACCTGCGAGGCGGCTACTTCTAAGCCTAGTGGATTCAAAGGGAAGCCAAACAATTTATTGATTTTATGTTGGTCACGCTGTAACCTGCAGGACACGATACGATACAGAAGACTCTCGATCAGGGAATACCGCAAAGCCACCAGAGCCGCAGGAGAGTAGAACGTCATGGGATGCAGAAAAACATAACGAATTTTCTCTTGAAACCATGTGATTTCAGGGGCATGAGCCCGCAGCCACAGGACAATGGTTTCATGTGACAGGACGGACTCTGCCATCCTCAGGCTTTGTCGCCTAGTCCATTTTCTTTTCTGCCAGGGATGGCGTGTGTAGGATCCACCTGCCCCTTCAGCTCCAGCTCTCGCCTCTCTCCACTGGGCTCCGCCCCCGGAGGCTGACCCGTCTACACTGCGTCCGTGGGATCCTTATCCCTCTGGCTTCCGAATGAATTCCACAAATAAGATCACTGGCTAAGAAAGACAGAAGGAAAATGAGGTCGAACACTTTGACCTGAGCCCCTTCTAGAAGTGTTTCTTTCCAAGGGTGATTGTTTCTGAAAAGGTGTATCTCCTGCGGGGAGCGGCACACCTGTGCGGCCTCTCTGCCCCCCGGAGGCTCCATCCCTAGGCCATTCAGCGTCAGACAGGAGCTAGGTACTGGGTGTCAGGGTCTACGCAGCCAGAACCTCAATTATAGACCTTGTATCACACTTAGACTCCTGGTTTGGGGGTCTTTCTTGCCTCAACCCTAGTCAGTCTCCGAAGGGGACTCTTCTGCAGGTGGCACGGGGGGCATCGTGCTCTGCAGGGAAGGCCGAGCTTCCCTGGGAGCGGGGTGCAGTCACGGTGCCTCTGGCCCCTGCCGCTTCCCTTCCCCCTGCATCCGGCCAACACCCTGGCCCAGTGAACCTCAAGACCCCGCAGAACCAAGGGCCGCCTTGGAGGTAAGGAAAGGCCTCCAGCCCCAATGAAGGGTTCGTGGGGGTCGGCGGGTAGGGGTAGCGATTCCCTCCTTTGCCTCGAGCACAGTAGGAGCTCCTGCAGGCTCTGTAAGTGCAGCTCCTTCTCTGAAGCCTCTGTTTGCCTGTGGGAGCGAGGAGCAGGGTCCTTGGCCTAGGCCAGGCTCCTTTTTACCAAGTGGAAACAGCGGGATACTCTTAGGATCTGGAATTAAATGGGTTAACACATGGCCCGGTGGTTTGGTTTTGGTTTTTAAGATGTTATTTATTTATTCATGAGACACAGAGAGAGAGGCAGAGACCCAGGCTGAGGGAGCAGTAGGCTCCATGCAGGGAGTCCGACGCCGGACTCGATCCTGGGACCCTGGGGTCAGGACCTGGGCCCAAGGCAGGCACTAACCACTAAGCCACCCGGGGGGGCCCCCCGTGTGTTTGTAGCAGTGCTTCAGAACTCAGGAAATCTTAGTTGCTGTTTTGGGTTCTCCTCCTGCCCCTTTCCTCCTGCTCCTCCTTCACTTTATTATTAGTCTCACAATTACTTTTTCTACCAACCTCGTGTTTTTGGTCAATGCTGGCCAATCCAGGGAGCTCAGAATTCAGGTCATAGGATTCAATTGGGTTGGTTCCTCCGGATTCTGAATTCCAGCCCTGACTTACTCTTCATTTCCCAGGCACCTTCAGCAGACGATTTTCATCTTTTCCCAGCTTCCAGTTTCATTAATGTCTCCCCAAATCATGAGGTAAAACTGATTTTATTTATTTGTTTGTTTGTTTGTTTATTTATTTATTTATTTATTTATTATTTATTTTTAAAACTGATTTTAACCGTCATAAAATTAGCTGGGGGTGGAAACAAGCATGACTGACCTGCAGTACCTCAGACATTTTATTTAAAAAAGCAATTCTTACTATTGTAAACGGAATTCTTCTTGCTTCAGTTTCTGTGTTTTTCTGATGATTTGCCCCCCATTGCGATTGGGGCTATGTAGCATATTTCCTCTAGTCTCTTTGCGGCTGGTGATGATGATTGGAAGACCTCGTGGTCGCTCTACTGCAGACTAGAGATACTGACCATTCACCTTCTGGGCCTTGAGCTTGTCAAGCGTGCTCCGTCCCATCCCAGGTGTTGTTGCTGCTCACATCTTTACTTCATGCAGATGCTCTTCTTGAGGACTTTGTTTCGAGGCCTCCAGGCCTGACACCCTTCGTCGCTCTCTGCCCCTTCCTTTGCTTGGTGTTAGTTTGGCTCCGTAACATTCATGCCTTTGCCTATCATGCTCATTTGTCTAGTGCCATGGCTATACAAGTCCTTTGAGAGGCAGGATTTTGATCATTTTATTCCTTCCCATATCCCTGGCCCCTATCTGTGCTGGAGAACTTCAATGTATCTCACTGCATTCGATACACATACTCTCCTATTTGACACACATACCAGGATCTGACCCATATTGATGGAGCAATGGGTCACTTTGGGGATAGGTGTGACCCGCATGGCTCTGGAAGAGGTTGGCGGACCCCCACGTGCATCTCCATTCTAATGACATTACCTCCCCTTGTCCCTTCTCCCCCAGGACAGATTGCATCTCTCCTTGACCGAGGAGACCGCACCAACTCTTCTCATTAGCTATAAATTATATCCACAACTTTATAAAAGAATCTCTTTGTTGGGGCTCCTGGGAGGCTCAGTTTGTTGAGCGTCTGCCTTTAGCTCAGGTCGTGATGCCAGGGTCCTGGGATGAGGCCCCATGTTGGGCTCCCTGCGTCTCTCTCTGCCTCCCTGTCTCTGTCTCTCATTAATATTTAAGTAAATTCTTTAAGAAAATAAAAAAAGAATCTTTTTGTTAATACCGCCTCAACTAACCTGCTTCTTTTCTGTGTGGACTCTGACTGATGGGTCCTGTATTTGACACATGAGAAATGTGTTTTGAATGTTTTTCGATAACTAGAATCTAGGTATAAGGAAAGAAGACTTATTTTATTACTCTATGAGGCGAATAGGAGGAAGTTTTTAAAAAGTGACAGGCTATCTTCCATAATAGAAATGGTTGCCCTGCTATAAGCTACAGAAGTCTTTTAGAAGTTTAGAGGTAAATGAGTTTCAAACTCTCAAAAATTGTGTAGTTTAATTAGGATAGAAATTAAAATTTTAGATAAGGTTTATTACGAATCTCTAAAACATAAGGCTCTTCCCAGTGGTTTATTTGTTGTCACTCTGACTGGTCTTGTTCTTATCCCATAATTCATGCTTTCTACGACACAGTTGTGTCATCCAGGTGCTTGGGAGCTGAGATTATACGTTGCTCCCTACACTGATTTGAGTTTTTTATTATCTGAAAATCCACAGGAAAGAAAAAAGGCCATTACGTACTCTGGGATTTTCTGATACTAACTTCCTTCTGGCTTACAGCTCGCCACATTTTATAGGCAAATGGACTTGCTCTTTCAGTAAAATATGTTGTTAATTAGAAGGTACTGCTTGGTGAGGGGTTGTCAGTAGATAATCAGGTCTGTTGCCACTTTCATATCCCTCGTGGGGATAAAGATGTTTTGGACCCATCACTGGGCAAAAAGAGCAACAGACTGAAAGTATCTTTTTCCCATTCATCTCGAAGATCTCACAGTGACTATCAGTCAAATTATAAGACTTAAGAAGTGCAAATTAAATCTTCCGAGGGGAATTCTGGGAAGATGCTGATCTCAACAGTGTCATTTTTTAAAGATAAAATTGGCAAATAACATCATATTAGTTTTGGGTGTACAACATGATAATTTGATATTTGTATCACTACAGTAAGTCTTACACTCTGCTGCCATACAGTTGATCTTTTTCTCTCTCTTTTTAAAGATTTTATTTATTTGAGAAGGAGCACACGTGTGTGCACAGGCATGAATGGGGGGAGGGGCAGAAGGAGAGCAAGAGGCGGACTCCCTGCTGAGCAGGAGCCCATGTGGGGCTGGATCCCAGGACCCAAGACCAGGACCCAAGATGCCCCACAATGGACCTCTTTCATCCCTTTTCCCATCCCCTGACCATCTTCCACTCTGACAACCACCAAAATCTTCTCTGAATTCGTATGATTTTTGTTTTATTTGTTTTTCAGATTCTACTTATAAGCAAAATTCCGTAGTATTTGTCTTTCTCTGGCTTATTTCACTTAACACCCTAAAGGCCCATCTATGTCATCACAAAATTTCCTTTTCTCGTGGGTGAGAACTATTTCACTGTGTCTGTGCATTGCATGTATCTATATACTCATACCACACTTCTTCAGCCCTTCATCCATCAATTTGCACTCCCACCAACAGTGTCGTTTTTCCACATCTTCTCCAACACTTGCTATTTCTTGTGTTTCTGATACTGGCCATTCTAACAGGAGTGAGGCGATATCTCACTGTAGTTTTAATTTGCTTTTTCCTGATAGTGACGTTTAAATTTTTTTCATGTCCTGTTGGCTCTCTGCATGCCTTCTTTGGAAAAATGTTTATTTAAATTTTTTGCCCATTTTTAAAATTTTCATGCTGTTGAGTTAGTTGGTTTGAGTTTTTATGTATTTTGGGTATTGACTACTTATCAGATATGCGATTTGCAAATATTTTCTCCCATTAGTGAATTTCCCTTCATTTTGTTGATGGTTTCCTTTGCTGTGCAGAGCTTTTTAGTTTGATGTAGTCCCACTTGTTTATTTTTGGTTTTGTTGCCTTAGCTTTTGAAGTCAGATTAAAACAAACAAACAGTGCCAAGACCTATATCAAGGAGTTTATGACATATGTTTTCTTGTAGGAGTTTTATGGCCTCATTACATCCAAGGATTTGATCCATTTTGAGATAATTTTTGTGCACTATGTAATATGGTGGTCTAGATTGATTCTATTGCAAGGGGCTGTATGGTTTCCCCAAGAGCATATATTGAAAATACTATACTTGTATATTCACCCCGTGTTCATGGCCACTTTGTCATAAATTAATTGGCCATATATATGTGGGATTATTTCTGGGGTCTCTATTCAGTTGCATTATTCTATGTGTCTGTTTTTATGCCAACACCATACTGTTTAGATTACTGTAGTTTTGTAGTGTAGAAACCAGTGAGCATGATATCTCTTCTTTCTCAAGATTGCTTTGTCTCTCTGTCTAATTTTTCCCCATTCAGTTCTCCTTCTTTCTCTTATAGTCCCTTTCACTACTTCTTATATTCCATGTATGAGTGAAACCATATGAGATTGTCCTTCTCTGATTGATTTATTTAACTCAAGGGAAAAATTAGAGAGGGAGACAAATTATGAGAGACCCCTGACTCTGGGTTGGAGAAGGGGAGGTGGGAGGGTTGGGGTGACGGATATTAAGAAAGGCACTTGATGGGATGAGCACTGGGTGGTATGCTATATGTTGGCAAATTGAATTGAAATTTGAAAAAAGATTTTAAAAAGGATTGCTTTGGCTATTTGAGGTGGGGTTTGTTTTGTTTTTGTGCCTCTACACATATTTTGGAATTATGTGTTCTATTTATGTGAAAAAATGCCATTGGAATTTTGATAGGGATTACATTGAACCTGTAGATCGCTTTGGGCATTAGAGATATCTTAACCATATTAATTCTTCTAATCCATGAATATGAAATATCTTTTCACTTTTTTGTATATTTTCTTCAGTTTCTTTCATCAATAACTGATAGTTTTTAAAGTGCAATTCTTTCATTTCCTTTATTAAAATTACTTGTAGATATTTTATTCTTTTCAATGTGACCATAAATGAGATTATTTTCTTAATTTGTCTTTGTGATACTTTGTTATTAATGTACAGAAACAGATTTTCATATATTGGCTTTGTATCCTGCAACCTTACTGAATTTGTTTAGAGGATTGTTTAACTTTTTGGTGGAGTCTTTAGGGTTTTCTATATAAAGTATCATTTCATCTGAGGCACCTGGGTGACTCAGTCGGTTATGTATTAGACTGTTGGTTGCAGCTCAGGTCATGATCTCATGGGTCGTAAAATCGAGCCCCAAGATGGACTCTGTGCTTAGCAAGGAGTCTGATTGGAGATTCTCTCCCTTTGCCCTTTCCCTGACTCTCTTTCTAAAATAAATAAATCTTTTTTTTAAGTATCATTTCATCTGCAAATAGTGACAGTTTTGTATTTTCCTTTCCAATTTGGATGCTTTTTATTTCTTTTTCTTGCTTAATTTCTATAAGACTTTCATTACTATGTTGAAGAAAAGTGAGAATGGACAATCTTGTTCTGATCCTGATCTTGGAGGAAAACTTCAAGCTTTTCACCATTTAGGATGACGTTAGCCATGGTTTTGTCACATACGACATTTATTATGTTAAGGTAAATTCCCTCTATATTCATTTTGTTGATTTTTTAAAAATCATAGATGGATATTGGGTTTTGTCAAATGCTTTTTCTGCATCTCTTGAGATGACAAATGATTTTTCACCTTCATTTTATTAATGTGCTGTATCATGTTGATTGATTTGTGGATTTTGAACCATTCTTTCATCCTTAGAATAAATCATAGTGTATGATGCTTTTAATTTATTCTTGAATTCAGTTTGCTTATTTTTTTTTAGGATTTTTTCATCTTTGTTCAGTAATTTTCTTTCTTTTCTTTTTTCTTTTTTTTTTTCTTTTTGTGTGTGTGTCCACATATGTCCTTATTTGGTATCAGGGTAATGCTGGCCTCAAAGTTAGTTAAGAAGCATTACCTTCTCTTCAATTTTTTGGAAGACTTTTAGGAAGATATTAAATCTGAATGTTTAGTGAAATCCATCATTGAAGCTATGTAGTTTAAGACTTTTGTTTTTGGCTATCTGTGGCTTAAAACTTTTATTTGGGGGGATGTTTTTGATAACTTATTTAATCTTCTTATTAGTAATCAATCTACTAAGATTTTCTATTTCTTCATGTTCCAGTCTTAGAAGAATACATATTAGGACTTCATCCATTTCTTCTAGGTTGTCCAGTTTGTTTGTACCATTGTTTTTAGTAGTCTTTTGCAATCCTCTGTGTTTGTGTATTAGTTTTAAAGTTTTCTCTTCCATTTCTGGTTTTATTTATTTCAGTCTTTTGTTTTTTTTTTTTTTTCTTGGTGAGTGTAGCTAAAGATTTGCCTAATTTGCTTATTTTTCAAAGAAATAGCTTTTGTTTTCATTAATCTTTTCTATTGTCTTTTTAGTCTTAATTTCATTTATTTCTACTCTGATCTTTCTTATTTTTTTCTATAATTCAGGGCTTTGTTCTTTGTCTAATTTATTTATTATAAAGTTTAATTGTTTATTTGAGATTTTTCTTATTTCTTGAGGTAGGCCTGTATCACTATGGACTTTTCTCTTAGAAGAAGTTTCAGTGCATCTCATGGACTTGGGGTTGTTGTATGTCCATTTTCATTTGCCTCAAGGCATTTATGATATCCATTTTGATTTTTTTTCATTGGCCACTGATTGTTCAGTGGCATATTATTTGGTTTCCACACATTTGTAATTTTTCAAGTTCTCTCATTGTAATTGATTTCTAGTTTTATACCATCATGGTCAGAAAAGATTCTTGGTATTATTTAGATCTTCTTAAACTTATTGTGACTTGTTTTGTGACTTGATATGTGATCTATCATGGAGAATGTTTCATGTGAATTTGAAAAGAAAATGTAGTCTGCTGCTTTTGGAAACAATGTTCTGTATGCATCTGTTAAGTCCATCTGATCTAATGGGTCATTTGAGGCTGATGTTTCGTTATTGATCTGTCTGGATGATCTATTGGTTTAATGGTGTATTAAGATCCCTTACTATTACTGTATTATCTTCAATTTTTTCCTTTAGGTTTATTAATAGTTGTTTTATGTATTTAGGTGTTCCTATTTGGAGTGCATAGATATTTAATATATCCTCTTGTTGGATTTACCCATTTATCATTATGTGAGGCCCCTCTTTGTCTTTTTAAAGTCTATTTTGTGTAAGTATAGCTGCATCAACTTTCTTTTTGCTTCCATTTACATGGAATATCTTTTTTATCCCTTCCCTTTCAGTCTCTGTGTTCTTAAATTTGAAGTGAGTTTCCTGTAGGCAACATATAGATGAATCTTGTAGTTTTTTAAATCTCTTCAGCTACTCCATATCTTTTGGTTGGATTCTTTACTCCATTTATATTTAAAGTAATTTTTATATGTATATACTTATTGCCATTTTATTAAGTGCTTTCTGGCTGTTTTTATAGTTCCTCTCTGTTTCTATATTTTTCTCTTGCTCTCTTCCCTTGTAGTTTGATGACTTTCTTTAGTGTTATGTTCAGAATCCTTTCTCATTATCTTCTGTATATGTACTACAGATTTTTGCTTGGTGGTTACCATGATATTCATATATAACTGTATATATTTATATAAAAGTCTATTTTAGGATGATAATAACTTTTAAAAATTCAGGATTATAAAAACTTCTACTTCACTTTTTTTAAAAGCCCCAGTTTGCTATTCCTTTTTTTAAAATTTTTATTTATTTATGATAGTCACACACACACACACACACAGAGAGAGAGAGAGAGAGAGAGAGAGAGGCAGAGACATAGGCAGAGGGAGAAGCAGGCTCCATGCACCGGGAGCCTGATGTGGGATTCGATCCCGGGTCTCCAGGATCACGCCCTGGGCCAAAGGCAGGTGCCAAACCGCTGCACCACCCAGGGATCCCTCTACTTCACTTTTTAAATTACTATTATTTTTCTTTTTGCTGCTCTGTTTGAGTGAATTCCACTAGCCAGTCTCCAGGTCACTGATCTCTTTCACTCCAGTTCATCAGCTGTTGAGCCACTCTAGTGTATTTCTCAGTTCAGTTATTGTATTTTTTAGCTCTGTGACTTCTTTTTGATATTTTCCTAAATTTTTATCTGTTGATGTTCTCACTGCTCATTCATTCTTTTTGGTGAACATCTTTATGACCATTACTTTAAACTCTTTATCAGTTAGATTACTTATCTCCATTTAAGTAAGGTCATTCACTGAGGTTTTGTCTTGTTCTTTCAGTTGGAACATATTCCTGTTTTTCTCATTTTGCTTGACTCTCTGTGCTTGTTTCTTATGTATTTTGTGAAACAACTATCTCTTCCTGTCTGGAAGAAGTGGTCTTGTGTAGGAGGAGAGCCTATCATCAACTTTGTCCTAGTTCTTGGCTGTCTCTCAAACCTTTGTGATTGTCTCAGTAGCCTGATTTATTCTTGATAGGTCCCAATTATTGAGTGAATGGGAAGATCTATCAGTGTTCCAAAGGGAGTAATAAGTCAGTACTTAATTTCAGGCCAACTGGAAACCAGATCCTCAGGCAGCAGTTTTTAAAGTATGCAAATATATATAGTCCTGTGAAATCATAATTGTAGACCCCGCTGACTAGGAGATTTGAATGTGTCCCCTGAGTGACAGGTGAAAGAATCAGGCCTTCAGACAAGAGTATAAGCTCCTTTTGGGGAGGTACCCTTCAAGGGAGAGCACAAACATGGTGTCTATTTGCCTCTATTCCCTGAGAGCACCCCTGTAACCTCTATATATGTGGTAAACCTAAAGAATGTCCTTCAGGTTAAAGCTCCAGGATAAGTCAATGGGCCTTTTTCACAGACAGATGGATAATGTTTCAATCTGTTCTTGGTGTAGTACCCTGGGTTTGGCAGCCTGCTCTTAACTATCTTTTTAAATTTTTACAGCCCATGGGGCTCGGGTATGCAGGGCCTTCTAGACACTAGAGCCTGGTGATCTAGAGGCATCCTTTGTGTGGAATGCATTTGCCCACTGGCTTTAGCAAGGTGGTTTGAGGAAAGAGCATGTCTGTAGCTTTAAAGATGTAGGGAGAGAGTTCTGGGGGCAGGCCATGCCTGCAGCTTTAGCAAGACTGGGAAAGATCACTGGGAGTGGCACACACTGTGGCTTTAGTGATATAAAGGAAGACCACTGGGGATGGGGGCAAACTTAGAACTTTAGTGAACCTGGGTCTGTGCATGCTCACCTGCACTAGCAAAGTAGAGAAAGAATACAAAAATGGTATTTACTAGCACCTCTGTCCCTGAAGAATGTCTCAACTAGTCTTTGTCTCTCTCTGGCAGATGCTTTAGCATTAGCAAATAAATTTCCTTTACATATAATCCAGTCACATCTTAAACTGCTGCCTTTGTGCTGGGTCCCAAGACGAGTGTGTCTGTGTGCAAGCCTCTCAAAAGAAGTATCTCAGATACCCACAGCCCCTGTGTCCTCTGGACATAAGCCTCATTTTTTAGGCCAAATGTTTTTGGGGCCTCATCTATCTAGAGCAGGTCCCAAGGTTTATAGTGCCCAATAGGGTGCACAAACACCTCATTCCTTAGGAGAAGCTCTTGACCTGTAAGATCCCTCAACATGGTGTATCACCATACTAGGGGTGGTATTTTTGATAAGATCAAGTTTCTGCTCTCCTACATGTCTCGATACATGTCTCTTTACCCCTCCTTATGGAGGGAGTTGTTCAGCCAATTTTCAACTCTTTCTCAGCAAGAATTATCCCATATGTCTCTATAGATTCGAAGTGTCTGTGGGAAGAGGTGAATTTGAGGGGTTCTTATGCTGCCATATTCAACTGCCCCCTCTCCAACTGTAATTTTGAATATTACTAAATCTAATTATTTTTTAAAATTGATTAGGAAAGCCAAAAACTATGTACATCTACAGGAAGTCAAATGGCAGTGTCTTTCCAAGATCCCAAAGCAGTTAGAGACCATGAGCAGTTAGAGACCAACTTCTGACAGCTAAAACTCGATTTCATACCAACATCTGTATGAGAGGAAGCATAGGGGATCAAAAGTCTTTGACAGAATTGAGAGAAAAAGAATCCTCAAAGAGTCAGGAGAGATTTATTGGAAATCATCATTGGTCATTTGAGAAAAGTAATCGAAACAGAGAGGTGCTGGAACTTTGCACCAAAATGTAGATTATTTTGAGGAGTCTATGGAAAGGTCTGAAGGGTATGAAGCAGTTTGAGTCCTATGAACTTTTACAACAAAACAGCTGAGTATCTATTCTAGGCAAAAAAACAAACTGAGCTGGAACTAAACATCAAATTGAACAGAACATGGGAAATGATGGCAAAGAAAATTAAAGGTTCGCACAAAAGTGAGGAATGGGAATAGAGACAGACTATCACAGAACATAGATTTCTATTTTTCAGAAATAAAACAACAGCAAAGAATGAAACCTTCTGATTTGGGCCATGATGGAATAAATGGCATAGGATTTACCATCTCTTCCTAAGCTTGACATGATAGAGGAGGGACATTGAAGAAGAGGCAGCTGGGAATGTTATCCCTGAGAGAAGAGGGACACCTGAAGGAAACCCTAGTAATTGATCAGACTTTCTCTCTGTGGCATTCTCCTGCCTTGGCACAGGAGATATACCTCAAGAGAAAGACAGTGGAAGTCAGAAATACAAATTCTAGGCAGCTGAAGTGACTGGAAATTGTGAGGCAGGACACTTAAAAAGAGGGAGCTGTACATGGTTTGGGGCCAGACACCTGCACAGGGACTCATGATTTAGTGATGCAGAAAGTTCAGGCAACCACAAGTGGGGTATATTCAAAGAACACAACAACTTGGCATAACACCGTCAAACTGTTAAAAACTGAAAATAAGGAGTATGTATTTTTTTAAATCCTAAGGGAAAAAGATATATCATGCAGAGAAATAGAAATGAGTGACTTCTCATCAGAAATGATGGGGGCCAGATGAAAACTGAATGTCTTTAAAGTGCTGATCAATCAACTGTATTAGATGAAGGGGAAGGAATAAGTGTACGTGGTTGGGGGGGGTGAGGGGAGGAGTTAAAGGCCACGTAAATGTGGATCCTCTAGCTCCACAGAGGAAGGAATAAGATATAAACAAAGGCTGAGGCAGTTGGTGGTGTGTTTTCTGTATTATAATTAGAACATTAGCTCCCTCTCCCACCCGAGAGGCCAAGAACACTGCCTGGAATCAAGAAGCCAGTGGCCGAAGTTCAGAGTCAAATCAGATCATCTTCCTTTGAAGGTGGTTGTTGGGGGACGGAGGTTCTTGGCTCAGACCTGCCTGTGTTTGCATGACTAAATGGCGTTGTTTTATTTTGTTTAAAACATATTAAAAGCGCACAGATCTTAAGTATACATCTAAATTGATTCACACATCCCCGTAAGCGCCACAGATCGAGGAGCAACATTACCAGCAACCTAAACGTCATCCTCGTGCTCTTTTCAGCCGTTAAGGCTCCACTGAGGATAACAACCATCCTGAATTCAAAAACAGCAGACTGTCTACCCGTTTCTATTAGTCTGGCTCGGAATGTTACGTAATACAGTGCGTGCCATTTTGTGCCTGGCTTTTTTTCCCCCTCATATTAATTTTGACAGATTACTTCATGCTAATGTATTTGTAATTCATTCATTCTCACCAATGTATAGTATTCTGTTGTATGAACATGTCACAAAGTATTTATCAGCTCTGCTGATGGATATTTAGATTTTTTTTCCTTTTTCAGTGACTTTTTTTTTTACATTCTATTACTAAAAATGCTACTTGGAACAGTCTTGTATAAATCGTTCAATACACACATATAAGCATTTCTGTTTACATAAATATAGGTGGAATTGCAGGTCATGATAGTATCTTCAACATTATAGATAATGTTACCTATTGCAAAAAATGGTTTTACCAATGTATCCCTTCATAAGGAGTACATGAAGGTTTAAATTATGCTGTCTCATTAAAAAAGATAGTAGTAGTAACTGTTGTTGCTAATTCAGCTATTGTTTCATTTTGGCCTCTTTGATGTGTAGTAAGTAGTACCTGATTGTACTTTTATTTTTAAAATTTTTTTCAAAGATTTTATTTATTTATTTGAGAGAGAGACAGAGAGCAGGGGGAGAGGCAGAGGGACACAGAGAAGCAGACCCCCTGCTGAGTGGGGACCCTCCCCACTCCCACCCCTCCCCGCTCCATGTCGCAGGGCTCAGTCTTAGAACCCTGAGATCATAACCCAAGCTGAAGTCACCCAGGCTACCCCCTTATTGTAGTTTTAATTTAATAATGGTCCGCTGACTAAGAAAGTGGAGCATCATGGGCGTATTAGTCATTTGCTTAGATTCTTTTGTGAAGTTCCATTCTAGCCTTTAGCTGATTTTTTCCTATTGAACTGATTGCCTTTTTATTTCTAATTCATAAAAGTTCTTTATATCATCTCAGTGAGTCCTCTGTTTATGTATGCAAATCTTTTTCTTCTTTTGCATTTTCACTCAAAGTTATCTTTGATCAGCAGCAATTCTTGATCTCAGTGAAATCCAGTTTATCCTATGTACTTTTTTCCTACATAGAAGTAGTAGTGCTGGGGCAGCTGGGTGGCTCAGTGGTTGAGCGTCTGCCTTTAACTCCTGGCGAGACCCCAGGGTCCCGGGATCGAATCTCACGTTGGGCTCCCTGCATGGAGCCTGCTTCTCCCTCTGCCTGTGTCTCTGCCTCTCTGTGTGTGTGTCTCTCATGAATAAATAAATAAAATCTTTTTTAAAAAAAGTAGTAGTACTTTTTGGGCACTAATAAAAATATTACATCAGATCATTAATATATCTTTGTATCCAAAATATTTGCTAAATTCACTTATTTATCCTCGAAGTTTTCCATAGATTCTTTTTGTTTTTCTATGTTAGTAATTATATTTTCTATAAATGCTGGTACTTCATTTTTTCCTAATTCCCATACATTTTATTTTTTACTTGCCTTTTTAGAAGTGGTTAAGATGACTGGTACAATGTAAAATAGAAGTTGTGATAGCAGGCCTTTTTTCTGGTTTCTAATATCGGTTGGTAAATTTTTAGTTTTTTGCCACTGTGTAGAATGTTTACTTTATGGTTTTGTATTAGTTTGATCTATACATAATTGTTAAATGATATTCCATTGTATGACTACATCACAAATTGTATTTCCATTAACCAGTTGATAGGCAATTGGCTAATGATCAGATGATCAGTTTTTTACTATTATGAATACCTCAAAGTCATGAATATATTACCTCAGTTCTGAAAAGCTTTGCTACTTTTTCTTCTTTTAGATTTAGATGTAAACATTTTTGTGGATATATGTTTCAATTTTAGTAGGTAAATAAGTGTGACAGGATTACTGTATCACAATCTAAGTATATGTTCAATTTTATTTTAAAATGTCAAACTCGAGTGGATCTTATTAGCCCACTTGTATCAATGAATAGATCCTCCAGAAAGGAAGTCAGTAAAGAAACGGTAGTATTGAATGACACATTACACCTGATGGACTTAATAGATATATAAAGAATATTTCATCCAAAAACAGAATACACGTTCTTTTCAAGTACACATGGAACATTCTCCAGGACAGGTCACATTAGGCCAAAAAACAAGTCTCAATAAATTTAAAAAGAATGAATTAATATCGGTCATCTTTTCTGACCACACATTATGAAACTAGAAATCAGTTATAAGAAGAAAATTGGAAAATCATAAACACATGGACACTAAACAACATGCCATTTTTAAAAAGACTTTATCTATTTGATAGAGCAGGAGCAGGAGGGAGGGGGGGCAGAAAGAGAAGCAGAGTTCTTGCTGAGCAAGGAGTTGGTCATGGGGCTCAATCCTAGGACCCCAAGATCATGACCTGAGCCAAAGGCAGATGCTTAACCAACAGAGTCATGCAGGTGCCCCTAAACAATATGCTGTTAAACAAACAATGAGTCGGCAAAGAAATCAAGAGAAAAAATTTTAAAAAGCATCTTGATACAAATGAAAAAGGAAACACAACATTCCAAAATCCACAGGGTGGATAGCAGTACAGGCCTACCTCAAGAAATAAGAAAAATCTTAAATATAAACAATCTAATTTTATATTTAAAGAAACTAAGAAGAAAAAAGAATAAATAAAAAATACCAATATCAGAAGGAATGAAATAATAAAAGATCAGAATGGAAATTAATGAAATAAAAACTGAAAAAGAAATTAAAAAGACCAATGAAACTGACAGCTGATACTTAGAAAAAATAAACAAAATCATTGAATGTTTATCCAGTCTCATCAAGAAAAGAGAAAAAAAAAGAAATTAAGAAAACAATCTCATTTACAATTGCATAAAAAATAATAGAATGCCTAGGAATAAATTTTTAACAAGGAAATGAAAGATGGGTATTTTAAAAACTAGAAGACGGGGGATCCCTGGGTGGCTCAGCGGTTTAGTGCCTGCCTTTGGCTCAGGGCCCGATCCTGGAGTCCTGGGATTGAGTCCTGCATCAGGCTCCCGGCATGGAGCCTGCTTCTCCCTCCTCCTGTGTCTCTCTCTCTCTCTCTATGTCTATCATAAATAAATAAATAAATAAATAAATAAATAAATAAATAAATAAAAATAAAAACTAGAAAACATTGATAAGGGGTGCCTGGCTGGTTCAGTCAGGGGAGCATGTTATTCTTGACCTTCATGTCATGAATTCAAACCCCACATTGGGTGTGGAGCCTACTTAAAAACAAAATAAAACAAAATTATAAGACATTAAGGAAAAAAATTGAAGATGACACAAATAATGGGATGATATAACATGCTCATGGATGGAAGAATTAATAATGTTTAAATGTCCATACTACCCAAAGCATTCTACAGATTGAATGAAAACCCTATCAAAATATCACTATGTTATACACCTGAAGCTAATATAATGTTGTATGTCAATTATAATTTAAAATCAAATTTTGAAAAGCATTAAGCTCTTTTTAGAGTAACTATATTTGTTTCCATAGCAATGAATGTGATTTCCTATTGTTTTATATCCTCACTAACCTTTAGTATCTTCACATATATCTACAGATGATAGGTAGATATAGAGATGATAGATGATGATGATAGATGATAGATAGATAGATGATAAATAATAGACAGATGGATGGATACAATTTTCACCATTCTAAAGGTCATGTAGTATAGGGGAAAATCTAGTTACAGGATAGGGTATATTTTAGATTCATAATTTTTGGATTCCTGGAAAAAGAAAAACTATATAGAAAAGCAGATCAGTGTTTGCCAGGAGTTAAAACTGTAGGGAAGGGAAGTGAAGGCAAAGGGTTACTGAGGAAATTTTTAGAGTGAAGAAAATATTTTATATTATGAATGTGGTAGTGATTACATAACTATAATTGTTAAAACTCATCAAATTGTGTATTCAAAATTACTGAGCTTTACTGTGTGTTAATGGTACTTGAATAAAGATAATTTAAAAATTAAAAAGCTCACAAAAACTAGTTTGTTATAAGTATACAAAGTGCAATTTTTATAAGTTGGTATGGTATACTGGATATCTTTAAATTTATTTGGTAATTTTATATTATCTTAAGATATCTTAGCCTTTATTTTTTCTTAATCATGTCCTATAACAATAAGATGGTTTTACCTTTACTTTCCAATCAATTATGACATTTTAAAAAACCTAATACTCATTTTAGGTAAATAATATCCTAAGCACTTGACATTGGTTAGCTCACTTTATTCTTATTAAATCCCAATGAGATAGGTACTATTGCTATCACCATTTTGTATATGAGTAAACTGATAGAGGAGACAGTAGATGATTTGCCCCCCTTCAAAAAAACAAAAACAAATAAAACCCCAAAATCCCTGGCTTCCCAGTGTACTTAAAATACGATCCAAACTCTTCACATTACACACAGGGCTGAAACGGTAGAGCACCTGGCTTGCTTTTTGCACCTCCTCTACTGTTGGTCTCCTTGCTCACCAAGTCCCAGCTGCGCTAATCTCTCTCTGGAACATATAACCTGCTCGTTCTCACTGCAGGGATTTGTCACTCACTAATCCCTCCTCTCGGAAATTCTTCCTTTCTGAGAGGAATAACTTTGCAGTTTTGGTTCCTTTTCAGCATCAAGTCCACATTCAGTCCATTTGAATATCTCTAGCTGTTTTTCTTTCCTCTTTATGGTTGTCGCTTGAAATTATTTTATTCTTTTACCTGCCTATTTGCTGTTTTCTCTTGGTGTAATATATGTCCATATTAGAATGGCCTTTTACGTGTCTCCGTCCTCTTACGGAACTGAAATAGATGTTTGTTTTGTCTGTCATTATGCCACAGCTCCCAGCAAAGTGGTGCAGAACAGATGCCACATATTTCTTTTAGGTTGAATTCTCCCAACATTCTTTTTTTTTTTTTTTTTTTTATTTATGATAGTCACAGAGAGAGAGAGAGAGAGAGAGGCAGAGACATAGGCAGAGGGAGAAGCAGGCTCCATGCACCGGGAGCCCGACGTGGGATTCGATCCCGGGTCTCCAGGATCGCGCCCTGGGCCAAAGGCAGGCGCCAAACCGCTGCGCCACCCAGGGATCCCATCTCCCAACATTCTTAATGCATAGGTAGTATTTATGGTTTTGAAAGCCCAGGGCTGGAGCTCAGATTTGTCTGACTTAAAAATTCAGGTTTGCTTTTGTTTTTTCACTTGCTCCCTGCTGCTGTCAGTGCAGAAAGCACATAACATTTTCTGGTCCTTGCATCTCCTTTATCAAACTCAGTAAAGTCAATTTTATAAGCAATTACTGAGCCAAGTATGAGTTCTAATGGAAGGTGGCACTCAAAGAATTACCATCAATCAGGTTTGGCAAGAATCCCAGAGAAATTGGCACATGAGTGATTTTGTGTAGTTTTGCTTGAGAAGTAAATCTCTCTGACAATCATGAACTGTGCTGCATTTTCCTAAATTTCTATCTGTTTAGACATAGGATAGGTCTAGTCTTGTTGTTATAGAATGAAAAATTGGCCCGGGGGTGGGCCTCAAAGGCCCTTGCTGAAAATGTTGGGCATTGCTATGTGACGTGCCTATAGACTTCTGACTCTGCTCAAAATTGTGAGGGAGCCCGGCTTACTGCTGCTCCAGGGATCCCTGGGGTTAGCCCTGCTCCTTGCATGTAGCTCTCTCTGCTTCTTGGCACATTAACCCTAAAAACAATAAGAAGTGAAGGTGGGGTCTTCTTGGTCTTCAGCCTATTTTCCCAAGGCTTGAGCTCTTGGAGACTTCTGGAGAGACAGCCTGCTAATCTAAAACATGACGACATTGGAGAAGGGCCAGAGGAAATGGAATTCTCCTTTCCAGTTTCCTAAACCAGTTCCCTTTGTTTGTCTTGGGCTTACAGGAGATGATACCTGGATGTTGTGTGATGAAGAATTCCCCAAATAGAGACTAAGTCAGTCCCAGAGGAAGAAAAGACAGCTTCATCATATGATGAGACAGGGCTGGGAATCATTGAAGGCCAAGGCCCAGCACACAGCACACTACGTATTTGTCAAGTGGGCATTCGGAGAGCAGACACAGGGCCCGGAGATACTTAGAGAAGAGGCTGCCCCCCGGGTTTGCTCCCCGGGAGCATGGACCAGCCTGCGTACACTCAGGCTTCACCAGAGAGGCACTAAGCTCACCAGTCCCTGGCATGGAAGGGACAGGTGACTCCCGGCTTTTCACAGCTATCACCAACCACACCGCAGGCTCAGAGTCCCTCGATCTGCCTCCAGAAAGCCTCTCCTTGGATCTAAATATACTTCAGTGGGTTGGTAGCATTCCTGATGCCCTTCCCTCTTCACATAGGACAGTAGTTCAGTAGTTCGTCAAATACCTCCTCAGCCCATGGATGCAGAGTTTAATAGCCCTGGTCCTTGCTTTCTAGGTTTTTTCACCTAGAGAAGAAGAGAATCAAATAAATAATTATCACTTACAGTAAGAAATCATGGAGGGGTGTTTTTTAAAAAATTTTTTTTCCTCTCCTCAAAGAGAATCTTGTGAGTGGGATTGATGCAAGGGGTAGACTCAGGGGAGTGTTTTTTTTTTTTTTTTTTTTTTAGTATCTTTTTTGTTCAATTTTTTACTTGGGTAGAGTTGGCCCAAAATATTACCTTAGCTTCAGATGTACGACAATAGTGATTCAACATTTGCATACATTATGCTGTACTCATCACAAGTATAGCTCCCATCTGTCACCATACAACACTATTACAATATCATTGACTATATTCCTTGTGCTGTGCCTTTTATTCTCATGGCTTATTCATTCCATAACTGGAAGTGTGTGTCTCCTACTCCACTTCCCACCCCCCTACAGCTGCCCTCTGGCAAAAATAAAAAAGACAAGCAACAACAAATGTTGGTGAGGATGTGAAGATAGGAAAATCCTTATGCACTGTTGGAAGAAATATAAATTGGTGCAGCTCCTGTGGAAAACAGTATTGAGGTTCTGCAAAAAAATTAAAAATAGAAATACCATATGATCCAATAATTCCACTACATTTACCCAAAGAAAATGAAAACACTAATTTGAAAAGATAAAATTTGAAAATCCCAATATTTATTGTAGCATTATTTACAACAGCTAAGATGGAAGCAACCCAAGTGTCCGTCCATGATGCCATCCCCGGGATAGATGAAGAAGGTGAGGTGCACATGGCCGTTTAAAGGAATGAGATCCTGCCATTTGTGCCACAATGCGTGGACCTCGAGGGTATTACGCTAAGTGAGAAAAGTCAGACTGAGGAAGACACACATCGTATGATTTCACTCATTTGTAAAATTTAAAAAAGCAAAACGAAGAGGCAAACAAAAAGCAGAAGTTTGTCCTTTCAAGTATCTTTATACACTGCTTTTATTCTTTTTGGGGTTACTAATCTAAAATTAGTACAAGAAGTAGATCATTTCTCCAGAAAAGCAATACTAAGACCAAAAAAGATCCATGAAAATGATATTTTGAAAGCAATATGGAGGCCTCTTAGCCCTGTTCCCAGAGGGAGTACAGAGGAGGAGCTCCGTCCCCAGGAAGACCCCCGGTCAGCCCCCTGCCCACCACTGTCACCACCACCCCAGCTGCAGGCTTAAGCGTGCTCACTGCCGCTTGCACATCATGCAAGCTCTGAGTGGAAGCTGCCGGGGGATGGAATCTGCCTCAAAGGGCTGAGACCAAAACGTCAAAGAAGGTTGGGAACTCAGACTACAGTGGTTGGAAGCAGCGTCCATCGACAGCGTGGGGGAAGCCAGTGGGGGCGACTCCAGCTGTACGGGGGCCATCTGTGTGCCCGTGGCTCTCCCTGTCCTTGCAACAGCAGGTAAAACTCAGGAAGGCAAGACCACGGGCCAAGCGGTAGGGATGCGGCTTCTGCAGACGACCTTGTCTGAGATCTAGCTCAGCCTGGCCCATGGCTTCTAGCAAAGGGACAGCTGCTCAGAAAATGATCTGAAAGCTTGCTGTGCGTCTCCCCTTGGGCTTTTATTTATTTTATTTTATTTTATTTTATTTATTTTTATTTCTCAGTAGTGGGCCTGCTGCTGCCCTGCCACGGGGAGACAGAGGATCTGGTAAGATCTATAGGGGCTCGTTTCCCCAGCAGCTTGAGCTGGCCCAGCCCAGGGCGCTTCCCCAGCACGCACCATGCACCTGCCCTGAAATGCTCTCTCAACTTGTGTGATTTTGTACCTGAGACTGTGATCCATTTGCACAGAGGAATGGGCTGGATCCTGAGGGGAGGTAAAAGGACATAAGGAGGAAGGTGGAAATTCCATCTTGTCTTTGAAAGGCCCACATCTAACGCGGGGGAGAAAGTCTATAAACCTCAAATAGTCACGGATGCTAAGAGCAATTATGGTTTAATCAGGAGGACCCCAAGCAAGCTTCTCAAGCTCTCCAAATCCCAGTTCCTTTGTATTTTTTTTAAGTGTTTCTAGTTCCCTTTTATAATAATGTCTCCTCCCTGGTGCTGTTAGAAAGTTCCAGGACAGGCCCTGCCCTGCTGAGTGCCTCGGAAGCCTTCTCTGGCCACCACGGTCCATACCCCCGGGGCCCAAACCTCAGTCTACACTGTGAGTGATGCGAGCTCACGGGGCCCGTGTCCAGCCCACACAGGGGTCAGGCTGAGGAGAGAAATGAAACCTTAGTGCTTGGACTGCGAGTTCAGGAGCAAGATCCCCGGGTCGTCTCAGCCTTTCCCAGGCTTCCTGCCTAAGACAACCCTGTAGGCTCCCCTTCATCGCCAGCTTCTTCCTCTCTCTACATTTCGCTAAATGTACCTCCCTTACCTGTCTTGGTGCAGAGACCAGGACATACCCAGTGCTTTGCACGAGGCACCTGAAGTCCGCGTGCCTGTGTTTGCAGTGGGTGCATGTGGGTCCCGCAGAGCATTTCCACGGAAGTGAGATGCGGCCTGTTTGGTTGTGCCAAGCCCTCCACGATGAGGCCCTGGCTTCTCCTTGGCCGAGACAGTTCTCTGAAGCAGAATAGCAACCTGTGGCCTGGCAGAAAGAGCCCACCTTTAGGGAGATGCACTCCTTAACTGGGTACAAGGTGAGCAGACTCCAGGTTTGCAGACTGGTGGCCTCCCCCTGCTTCCCAGAACCCAGAAAGAACGTGTTCTGGAATCATAAAGTTTTGGTTCTGCTACGCATTATATCTTTCACTACATCATTTAATCAGCATGTTTGAGTCTCAGGTTTCTCCCGTCTAAAAAAGATTTATGTGGTCATTGTTAGGCTCGGTTGAGATGATAAAGGTGAAAGCAGCTTGAAACTTTGCACAAGACTATACATTAGTATTATAGTAATAATAACATTAGTAGCCTTGCTAGGATAATACCCAAATGCCTCTCATTCTTCCTAAAACCCCTAAAAGAAGTAGCCCCTCACAGAAACACAATCACCACCAAGCAGCTCTGCAGCTCCCTCAGAGAATCAAATGGAATCAAAGAAGATGCTCACTTCTGGGTAGGACTAGATGAATTATTTTTCTGAAATATTCCCAGCCGTGCCCTGATCTGAGAGGTCCACGACACCCTCATAACCAACAAGATTACTGGAGCCACCAACCAAGCTGCTATGGCCCCTAGTCTCTTGAGACTCCCAGTGGTCCATAATCTTCCCCCTGCATCACCAGGAGCTCCAGGGCGGTGTTGGTGATCCGGGGAACGAGTCACAGCCAGACGCATGAGGACACGTAGTCTAAGCACCTTTTGGCTTGGCTAACGCTAACACAGCGCTTGGGTTTTTCACGGATGATTTTCCACGGTCTCCATGCTAGGTTGGCCCATTTATGTGGTCTCATCCTATGCCCTACAGAAGGTTCCCTTCACCACGGATCCCCTTTCACTGCCTGAGCTTCTCCTCAAATCTCAGAGGTCAACCCAGATGCTGTCTCCTCAGGTCGGTTCAAAGGCTACCTCCTTAGTGGAGCTTCCTGACACATGTCCCCTCATTCTGAAGAGTATTTCTTCCTTTTAGCACCTTGTACTTGAATTTTTTTATAAATTTATTTTTTTATTGGTGTTCAATTTGCCAACATACAGAATAACACCCAGTGTTCATCCCGTCAAGTGCCCCCCTCAGTGCCCGTCACCCAGTCACCCCCACCTCCCGCCCTCCTCCCCTTCTACCACCCCTAGTTCGTTTCCCAGAGTTAGGAGTCTCTCATGGTCTGTCTCCCTCCCTGATATTTCCCACTCATTTTTTTCTCCTTTCCCCTTTATTCCCTTTCACTATTTTTTATATTCCCCAAATGAATGAGACCATATAATGTTTGTCCTTCTCCGGTTGACTTATTTCACTCAGCATCATGCCCTCCAGGTCCATCCACATCGAAGCAAATGGTGGGTATTTGTCATTTCTAACGGCTGAGGAATATTCCATTGTACTTGATTTAACTCTTCTGTGGAGCTTTTCTTTCTGGCAGTGTTATCATCGTCGCCCATGTATACATTATATACCCATAAGATCATAAACCGCCCAAATGTAGGGGCTATTTACTTTCCATAGTATCTAGTGAAAAAAACTATTTCCAAGCCCAGCACAGTGTCTGACACATAAGAGATGCCCACTGAGTATTTGCTGAATGACTAATATATGGAGGAGAGAGACCTGAAGTGCACAGAATTTAAGAGAAAAGTAGTGCCAGAGGACATACTCAAAGTTAAGCTTTTTGACTCTAAGAACAGAGTTGTTTGTTTTTCTTTTTTAAGATTTTATTTATTTATTCATGAGACACACACAGAGAGAGAGAGAGAGAGAGAGGCAGAGACACAGGCAGAGGGAGAGGGAGAAGCAGGCTCCATGCAGGGAGCCCGACATGGGACTCGATCCCGGGTCTCCAGGATCAGGCCCTGGGCTGCAGGCGGGCGCTAAACCGCTGAGCCACCCAGGCTGCCCTGTTTTTCTTAATCAGGAAATAATTCACTTAAAAGTATCATCATTGAGGCATCTGGCTAGCTCAGTTGGTAGGGATGTGACTCCATCTCAAGGTTGTGAGTTCAAGCCCCACACTGGGTGTTAAGATTACTTAAAAATAAAATCCTTTTAACAAATTATTTTAAAACCATTTTAATATTTTAAACCATTTTAAAGCCAGAGCTATTTCCTGAGATTCCCTTGATCATTAATACATATACTTTTCTTTTTCTGTTGTTGTCGTGGTTTCTGTTCTGCTTCTGCATCCCAAGGCACAGCTGCCCACACTTGGAGACTTATACCAAAGCTTAGTGCTAAGTGCTTTGTTTTCTGAGGATGCGAGGCCTAGTTATTGATCCCTCCAGCCACCCGAAAGGTTGGCAAAGGCATCTGAAACCCCGAGGACAGTCACTCTTGAGTATCTGGACTCAATCTTTATGCTGTTTATTTGTGCCTAACATGGTTATGGATGCATAAAATGGTTGAGAGGCGTAGCAACAAATTATCAAAATGGGGAATGGATAAATGACACAAGACTGGTCACTGATGGATATTTCTTGAAGCTCAGTAATGAAATGCTCTGTGTGGGGATTAGATGGAAAATTACTTTTTCTTTAGAGTATGCTCAAAAACGTCCATCAAAAATATCTTAAAGATAAAAATTAATAAAACTCTTCACTAATATAACTTTATTAAAGTTTCTGCAAGTTGCAACGTAATGATATACATTTCCAAGAAGAAGCTAAATTTTGATCACTAGGAGGCAGGTCCATGGGAGGGTCTGAGGATGAGTTCATCCTCCTTTTATGGCCAACTGGTCCTATATTAGATTTTGAAATTCTGTGACTCAGGACTGTCCAGTTTTCCATCGCCAGCCTTAGCTCGTCTCCATCGTATACTAGTTGTGCAATCCTGAGATGGTTGTCCATCTCTCGGATTCTCAATTTCATCACCTCCAAAATGATAAATGTCTACCTGCCTCCAATTATGCCAGCACAAAACACATACCACACAACCAAGATATGTCACAGCCCCTCCACACCCGACGTGCTCCCTTTTAGATAATCCCAGGAGCACAGGAAGGTGGGCAGCCAAGACACCGGTGACCCCGTAAATGGAGGGCTGGGCATGAGGATACAGCCAACCCAGTGGTCTCTAATAACTGAACCACGCGGTACAGCATGGGGCATGGTCACCTCTCCTTCCTCTCCTTCGAGGTATAAGAAATTTATCTTTCCCAGCCAAGAAGCAATTCCACATAAATTCAAGACTTTTTGCTTCTGAAAGTTCAGCTTGGCCTAAATAGGAGAAATCTGAGCCAATTCAATATCTTCTTTTAAACACATGCCAATTTTGGTTCTGGCTGTGAGGGAAAATAAGCCAAAGGAAGCACATTTGAGCTGCTGCATCTCCTTCTCTGTTTTCACTCCATCTGCAAAGTTTAAGGCCTTTATGGTTTCTCACCTGGACGGTTGCTTTCAGTAGCAGGGGGTCTCCCTGACTCTGGCCTCACCCCATTCATCCTTTACACAACTAGGAATCTGATCTCTCCAAACTGCAAGTTATCCTCTAATAAACGCCGTTGAGGACAGCCTCACCCTACAGAATCCAGCCCAACCAGTAAGCGGAGGACATGAAGCTTCTTTAGTTTGCTCAACCCATGCTTTTTGCTTCTTATGTTCCCTATTCCTCAGATAAATCAACTTGAATTGCCTACCTCCACCATCCACCCAGTGAATTTCAACTCATTTCTTAAGAACAACAGGACTGTCCTCTTGGCTTGAAGCTTTTTTTGACATCCCTCCCACACACTTCCAGCTACATAAATCCCATCCCTTTCCCACTGTGCTTTTGTCTCTCCCTCCACAGCAATCCTATCCCACAGCAAGCAGATCCCATAGGGGAAACACTTCTATCTTTGTGCTTCTATTCGTATACAAATCTTTGTGAATCCTTCTTGCTCTTACATAAGGTGTAACGTTGTTGTATGTGCTCTAAACTACGAGAACTTAGAAGTGAATTATAGTAAGTCCTTCATTTTCCCAATTAAGAAATTGTGACACATTTATTTATTCATTGATTGAGCTCCCTCATGCTAGATAGTTTATTGAAAAAACTTACTATGTGGTTGCTTCTTAGTGACGGGGATGCAGACATGAAGAAGACAGGAAAGGCTACCTCAACCATACAGCTAACAATCTGGAAGCAGTGGTAGCAAATGAAATAATTGGGTAAAAGTTAAATATGATAATGTAAGATAGAGTTCCTTGAACAAATGACACAGCGATAGATTACTTGATTACCAAATAAATCCAAATATAAAATGTCAGATTTAGAAAACATTCAATAGACAGCTGGACATTTCCAAGTAGCCTTAACTAGCAAGTGAACTATAGAAATAACTCACGGCTCTCGTACCAGAAGAACCAGAAGGACTTGTGTTCTCTAAGATATAGGAGCTGAGAGAAAAGAACATTTGTAGATACTATGACTAGAAAGACAGTGAAAGAAAAAATATTGCCTTACTTTGCCTAATACACAGACAACTCTGTTCAAGGAGATGTTTGAATCCTACAATTCCCTACACATCCTCTAAACTGCAAATAGAATTATGCATAATTATAAATAGACATTAATGTGACTTTTCTGTTTATGTGGATCCCTTACATCTATCTTTAATCCCATGGCTATAGAACATCAAATCCTTCAGGTTAATATTATATGGAAAGCAGATTTATTTATTTATTTATTTATTTATTTAGATTCCATTTATTTATTTATTTATTCATGAGAGATACAGAGAGGCAGAGACACAGGCAGAGGGAGAAGCAGGCTCCATGCAGGCAGCCCAACATGGGTCTCCATCCCGGGTCTCCAGGATCACATCCCGGGCTGAAGGCGGCGCCAAACTGCTGAGCCACCGGGGCTGCCCCGGAAAGCAGATTTAAATACAAATTGACTTCCAAAAAGTAAAAAGAGATACCTAAAAAGAGAAAAATATTGTTGTGCCAAATGGTCTGAAAAAAAGACAAAAGAAACATTCGAAGGTAGGCAAGATATAACAAGTCTTGAGAGAAGAGCATCACCAAAGGTGGATGAGGAAGCTGCGAGCCCTGTTTCTCCCCCTCCCTGTCTCCTCCTCCCAAACATCAAAAAACAAACACATAAAACAAGCAAACAAAGCAATTGGCTGAACTGATCTTATAGGGGCTCCGAAAAACAGAGGGTCCAGCGAGCAAGTAAACATCTAATCAAGAGAATGTTTTTAAGAAACACACATTACAAATGGTAGCAAATCTCGTGATGTTTT